>NC_062553.1:106421712-107067712 GCF_016906955.1 Phacochoerus africanus
AAGCTAATATTCTTATGGGGGTTCCCTTTGAGGTAACATTCTGTTTTTCTCTTGCTGCCTTAGGATCCTCTCTTACACTAACTTTTGCCATTTTTTTTATATGTTGTGTTGGTGTGGGTCTTTTGGGTTCAGTTTTTTGGGGCCCTCTGTGCTTCTTTATCTTGAACCCAGTATCCTTAGATTTGGGAAGTTTCCAGTGATAATTTCTTCAATATATTTTCCATCCCCTTATCTTTTTCTACTCCTTCTGGAATTCCTATTATGCGTAGATTGGCCCCTTTATATAAGGCTTATATTGCTTTCTCAGTTTTTTGATTCGGTTTTCTGTCTGTTGACGGATTGAGTGATTCCATTATTCCATCTTCCATATCACTGATTCGTTCTTCTGCATTATTCTCTGGTTTTTACTGCCCTTAGTTCCGTTTGCATCTCTGCAAATGAATGTTCTAGTTTTTCTTGGCTCCTCCTTATATTTTCTAGTTCCTTTCTGAGGTATCTGCATTACTGTTCATATCTTCTCTTAATTCCTTCAGTTTTTCAACTATTTCTCTTTTGAACTCCAGGTCTGTCAGACTGCAGAATCTGTTTCATTGTTGAATGTTTTAGGTGAGTTCTCCTGTTGGTTTGACTGGGGGTGGTTTCTCAGCTTCTTCATCTTGCTTGTTGTTTTCTTTCTCCTGGGGGTTGTACTCTCCTATCGGGCAGTGTTTGCCTTGTCACTCCGTGGAATATTTCTGAGGGCTGGCATGTTGGTCAATCTTTTTTGAGGCAGTGTGGCTTTTCTGGAGTGTTGATGGGGCTAACCGTGTTTCTTTGAAGCAAAGGAGGGCTTCCTGAGGGAAGACAGGATGGGAGGTCCACACCACGATGGTAGCAGATTTCACTTGGTCATGCAGACTTGCTCTGGTGTTTTTAGGCTGTGGGGTTCTTGCAGGGGGTTGGCGTGTTGGGCAGCTGTTCCTCAGGATGCAGACACCCCTGGGGCTGGAGCAGCCTATCTGGGTCACTGAGAACCTAAGAGGCTCTTCCCAGGGCAGCCCAACTCAGAAGGATGGCTGAGAATGTAGGCAGAACTTTTCACAGTCTGGCCAAGCTGTTGAAGCTTTTCTGGGCTGCAGGGGGGTCTTCTAGGGGGGGTGGGGTGCTGAGCAGCTATTCTGGGAGTGGGGCACCCCCTAGGGCTTGGGCGGGTAGCAGGGCCGTTGGAAACAAGAGGCTCCTCCCCGGGCAGCCTAACTCAGAAAAACCTTGAGATTTTTCCTGACTCTGCCAGGCTTGTTGCAGCTTTCTGGGCTGTAGGGGGTCCTGCCTGGAACTGGCAGTCCTATGCAGCTGATCCTCTATAGCTTGGCACCCTGGGGGCTTGGGCGGGTAGCAGGGCCGGTGGAACCAAGAGGCTCCTCCCGGGGCAGCCCGACTCAAAAAACCATCCGGGAATTAGGCAGATCTATTCACTGCCTGGCTAGGCTTGTTCTAGCTGTTCTGGGCTGCAGGCCTTTTCTCGGGGGCTGGTGGTGTTTGGTGCTACTCTGCGGAAGTGTAGCCCCTCCAAAGGCAAGCAGGCTGTGCAGGGACAGCCCCTGTGGTGGTAGGCTTCAGGCAATTGTTGAGGCCAGCCCTCCTGGATGGCAGGCAGCCCCAGGTCGGGAGAGCGTAGGGGTGGTGGGGGTGGGGGGAAGGGGATGCCTGGGAAGACAGCTTTCAGCTAGCTAGGGGCCTGTAAGCTTGCTGTGGCGTGGGGGGTATTCTATGGGACCCACCCCTTCTTCTCTCCCTCCCCAGCACGGGCGCAGACCAGGCTCTTTTCCCAGGTTCCCTCTGATGCGGCTTTCCACTTCGCCCCTAGAGTATTGCTCCCTTCCTCTGCGACAGCTTTGTTCTAGTCTCCCAGGCAGTCTCTGCCCCGTCAAATGGTTTCTAGACCTCCCAAGCAGTTTCTGCTCCGCCCCGCCCCCCCAGCCCGGGGACTATCCTCTGGAGCCTAGGTTCGGTGCCCAGCCCCCACCCAGCGTCCCCCAGCACTTTCTTTGGGACTAACTTTGGAGGCGAGGTCTCGTGCCCAGCCCCACCCAGGCGTTCCCCTGGCCCTTTCTCAGCGACCAACCCTCGGAGGCGAGGTCTCGTGCCCAGCCCCACCAGGCGTCCGCCCAGCCCTCTCTCGGGGACCAACCTTTGGAGGCGATGACTTTGTGCCCAGCCCCCACCCAGGCATCTCAATTTTTGGTGACTGTGCCCGTAGTTCAGATGGTCTGTTCAGTTCTTGATCAGCTTTTCCGTACTCCAACTTACTGCTACACTCTTCTCTGCATCTGGAGATTCCTCCGTTTCATTTGATCTTTCCCCCGTGTGGGTGACTTTCCAGGGTGCGGGATCCCTTTCTCCTCCTCAGTTCCCTTTCGGGAGCGCCTGTCCCACTCGGATTCACCTTCTCTCACTCTCCTCTTTTCTCCCGTTCTGCCCCATAATGTCACGAAATTCTTGCCGTTATTGGAGTTTAGGTTCTTCTGCCAGCAATTGGTTGCTGCTTCTGTGCGAGTCATTTATTCTGTAGATGTGCTTTTTTTTTGTTGTGTTTGTGGGAGAGGGCGAGCGTGTCCCCCTACTCCTCTGCCATCTTGTCCTCTCTTCTGAAGGCATTTTTTTTGCTACTATTGTATGTGGGGCTTTAGAAAGGAATTCTGTGATTCTTTTTTGTCAGCAACTTGATTTTTGTTTGGAAAGGAACATCTTCATGGATGTCATCCCCTCCCTTAGGGAAAGTAGCTGGCAGTTGGAATAGGTCCGTTGCTGTGGATATTGATGAGCTTTGAAGGGACAGAGGAAACAATGATTTGATCACCTATCATGTTAAGGTAGATGTCTCTTACCTCAAGATTTCAAATCTTATTTTATTTCTCTGCCTCAGTCCAAAAAAGTATATCATGTCCTTCTCTCTGAATATGAAAAATGAAGGCAATATTAAGGCATACAGTGTGTCATGATCTTAAAATTGTTCTCTGTGTGGACCCACAATAAAAAAGTGGACACCATTTTTAAAAATAACATTGAAGAAACTGCTATTAAATCATATTAGTAGTCTAATTAGCTTAACTATGAAATCAAAATGAATACATCTTGATAATAATTACCTAAAAATTTTTATGAATTAAAATTTGTATATATGGAGTTCCTGTCATGACTTAGCAGTTAGCAAACCTGACTAGCATCCATGAGGATTCGGGTTCTATCCCTGGCCTCGCTCAATGGGTTAAGGATCTGGTGTTGCCGGGAGCTGTGCTGTTGGTCACAGATTCAGCTCGGATCTGGCGTGGCTGTGGCTGTAGCGTAGGCCAGTGGCTACAGCTCTGATTGGACCCATAGCCTGGGAACCTCTGTATGCCACAGGTATGGCTCTAAAAAGACAAAAAGACCAAAAAAAAAAAATTATGTATTTGACAAATTCAGTATTTTTTGAAACGCCAAGTGTAATACTTATTTCAGTTATATTATTTTAAAACTCTAAAGATTTTCTTGAGTAGGGAAAGATATGCACACAAAAACACATTTGTTTAAATGTAAACATGAAGATTTAAATTTATTTTCCAAATTTATGATACCCTCTTTGGGTATACAAATGAAGTCTATTGTGCTGTGTTTACATTATATTTTATTTCTCATTGTGTAAAACTGCATATAAGTAAAGAATTATTTGAAGATGTTTAATATTTTAAATCCACTGTGCTGCATAACAGCTTGTGGTTTATTATTAATAAAATATAAATAAAAGTGAGTAACAATTATTTCACTTTTCAGTCAAGTCCATGGATGATATCATCTCTTTTACATTATACACTGATTACTCACAAGTGAAAGTAGAGATACTTGATTGCTAATCTTTATTCTGTACAGCTTTGTCAATTTTGGTGACTATCTAGGATCAAATTGGGGAGTGAAGTTTCATCTTGCTAAAGATGCATTATTTTCTCTAGGCATGAAATATCTCCCAAATATTAGTTCTGTGAATTTTCTTGTTAAATAAGTTAAGAATACATTTAATGTTACCAGGTAAGTGTGTGAGGACTGAAAAAAATTTAAAATGGTCCATATACTCTGCAATATTTTAGTCTCTCCAATTTAATATAATAGAAAACCATAATGAAGTTAAATTCCAAGGTTTTGTTATTTTGAAATCCAGTATTGCATATGCAACTGGATAAAATGTTCAAATACATTACAGGCTGATTAAGACAGACTATATGTAATTTTTCTGCCTCATTTCCATTTTAAAATATTGTATTGAAAACTTTAACCTTTTATTCATATGGTATTATTTACTGACATTTTAGAATATGGTATCTTTGCCATTAATGAGTTTTTATGCAAATGCAGTTTTGTTCAACACAGATAGCATCTTTGTGCTCTTGAGGTGAAGCCCTTTCCTATTAGTATGCAGTGGGAAAAGCATACCAAACACAGGCAAGAGGAATTGAACTCATGTATTTATAACCTGCTCATCATTAGCTAGAAATCTATTTTCTAAATTACCCAAAGACTGGGAAGATATGTTTTGAGTTCTTTGAGATTTTATCTAATTCTTAACTAATTCCATTAACTGAAATAATTCTAATTATTCGATCTAATTCTAGATCACATATTAGACTGTGTCACAGAAAACTAAGTCCATGCACAAGGAGCCTCTAGCCATGGGTGGCATCTTCATGGTCCTGAGTCTTCAAAGTCTACATTTCCAGGGGCAGTTATTGCCATTCCATGTGCCAGACACAGAGGTGATTAACACAACACAATAATTAGTAGACGTGGCTCCCATTTAAAGTGCTTATTGAGGGAGCGAGATTGATGGATAGATGAAAAATAGATAAACAGATCAAATTCTTGCATCTGTCATAATAAAGATATATTTTAGTTTTGTTTAAGTACAAAAGATTTTTGGAGCAGAGAATTCTGTGTAATGCTAAGTGGAATTATTGCTGTGTTCTAGAACCTGAACATGTCAAGGATACACTTTGAATGAAAGATTACAATAATGTGATGTGTCAGAAATATATGACCAAGATTCAGATAACTTCTTAGAACTAAAAAATGGGTAGTAGGAGTGGAGAAGGAAGAAAAGCTAAGAAGTATTTGGGTAACACCAAACATGTTGGTGATTGTGTGAATAAGGTTGTTGCTGAAACTTGGCCTCTTGTCTACTTCTGCTGAATGGAAACATGAAGACAGAATTTTGGATGAAGAAGAAAAATAGCTTTTATTGCTTTGCCAGGCAAAGGAGCCCACAGCAGACTAATGCCTTGAGGACTGTGCCCTCTTTGGGTAAAGAATTTCAGGGAGTTTTATAGTCTAAAAAGAGAGGAACAGGGTTTCTGGTCAAAATCAGGGTTGGGGCAGATGTGCATTCTTCTTTCTTCAGGGTATCTTAGTCATAGAAGCTAGTGTCAGGAGATCTCATCCTGGGTTATTGCCTAGAATAATAATACTTGTGAAAAGAGCATATTGACCAGAGATTAGAACACACTAGCAAAATTCCTGAAAAATATCATGTGCTAATAATCTTTAACCCACAGGTAATTGAGCTCAGGGTGCCTAATCTTCAGCTCACAGGTGATTCTGCTTAGGCTGCAATCAAACAAGGGAGAAGCAAAAGGAAGCGCTCCAAGCCCTTCAATTTTAAAGTATTCATTTCTAAAAGAAGCATAAAGTGTATAGGATGCCCACATCATTATGGGTATCCCTTAAGGCGGAACCAGGATCCTGCACCAAGGCTGTATTTTTGCTTCTTGACTGTTCCTCCCCTGTCTTTGCATCCCATCCCTTCCCTGATCAGCAATGTATGAATCTGCCCCTTGGAACTCAGGTAAGGCCATGGAAGCTGAATGAGGCCCATTTCCTAAAAATAAGAAATGAGGAACACAGAAAGGCTTTTGTGCCCAGGAGCCCCACAGGGCTCTGCTGGGTTTCAACATTTGTAATATTTTGATGTTTGAATGCTTAAAAGTTATTTAAGCCTCACATCTACCTCTTCTTGTGCCTCTCACCCGGGCATGATGATAAGTAAGTCCAGGTTTTCCTCCTTTAGCACTCACATGAGATTCAAACCACCCAATCATCTGCCTGTCTTTAGGACTCCTCACCTAGACCCACCCCCTAATCACAATAAAAGCCCCAATCCAGGCTGCTTTCCATGCTCCTTCAAGCCATTGTTTTAATCTACTTATGACTCCTCTGCTCATTCTAGAGACCGCAAGCCTGTAAGTTATAAATCTTTTCATATCTTCTTTGCGGGGGGTGGGGGGGTGTCACCATTTGTTTCCACATTTAAACGAACTTTTGGGTGGAGGTTTCTCCAGTTCTTGCAAGTTTGGCCTGGCCACAAAAATGTTGAGACTTGAATCAGCAACTTCAGATTTTTATTACAGCTTCCTGGATGTCGATGCTTCATTTGGTTCTCCAAAAATGGGGGGAGGTTAAAAAATAGTGGGAGGGGCTGGATCATAATAAAACACCTTAGAGGTCATAATTTTAATTCCTCTGACTATTAATGAAAGGTTGCTTTGCAGATGTTTAGTTGCATAGTTTATTTTTGGCTTGTTAAATCAAGAGTTTGTGGAAGTCAAGATCATTTTAATAGAAGGAATAGTGGAAAGCACAAGTTCAGCCAGGCAGTTTTTTTGTAGTAAGAGAATGGAATTATTCGTAATTCATACAGTTTAGCTTTTCCTACTAAGTCATTACTTTTCATGAAATAGCAATGAAAGCAAATTACACATTTTTACATAAAGTTCAAAGGAAAACACCATTTAGCATTAAATTAAATAATTTTAGCAGCAGATGTGCTCCCATTTTACATGTCTACAGGGCACTTTATTTTTGGAGCCTTTTTATGTATTTTTTTTTAATTTACCATAGATTTCCATGTTTTATATATTCCACCAAAAATGTTTTGTGCATATATATAATATATGTCATGCTTTTGCATAATATGTGGTAATACTCCAATCTTAGATGTTTTTAATCTAACTAGTTCTTGGCAATTGTTTTGTTTTATATAATTTTTACTTTTTTTCATTATAGCTGGTTTGCAGTGTTCTGTCAATTTTCTACTGTAGAGCATGGTGACCCAGTTACACATACATGTATACATTCTTTTTTCTCACATTATCATGCTCCATCATAAGTGACTAGATATAGTTCCTGGTGCTACACAGCAGGATCTCATTGCTGCTCCATTCCAAAGGCAATAGTCTGCATCTATTAACCCCAAGTTTGCCATTATAGAGCACTTCTCAAGTTTTCTTGTTAAATATTTTGTTTAGGATAACTTCAGAACTAAACCAACAGCTTCTCAGTTTTCAGACACTAGAGCATATGTGCTAATTATAAATATTATTTTGCATTTGAAATGTCTTAATCATATGGATTATGGAGAACTAGATACTGGTTTCCTCACAAATCCTTGTAAAGACGCATTTGTCGACATACAATAAGAAAAAAAATACAATCTTTGAGGGAAGTGTCCTGATTTAGGCAATATTGTCCACTTATTTTGTCAAGTCAAATGACAAAGTGGAAAAAAAAATTGAAGGTAAACTTTTCTCACCTGACATTGCATTGCTGCTTAAGCCTACATTTGGAATAGAGAGCCCTTCTTGCTATTGAGTGAACCCCCTACTCAGCTTCTTTGGCTTTTCTTTATTCTTTCAGTCACTTAATTGTTTGGTTTTAATTAATTTTTTTAAAAATCATTTCTGTATCTGAGCACTTCTTCTTTAAATAGAACTATAGACTTCATTGACTAACTCAATTCTCTCCTCTGATTAACTTATTCAAATGGATAGGTAATTAAATTTCTTTAGGCAGTAAGGTCATTTCAGCAAACTGAGGGACGCACCATAGCAATCTAAAATCACCATTTTTATTTTGTTACTTTTGCTCATTTCTAAAAAATATGAACATGTAAAATTAGGTGGAAAGCCTAGATATAAGTGGAACGCCTAGATAAAAATTATTAAACTTATTTCCTATTAATAATCTTACAAATATTTAGATATCAAAATCTTTATTTTATAATTCAGTGACTAAAGAACTCTTCCATATTTAAAATGTTAACCCTCATATTTTTTATTTTTAATTATATGAAAATGTCTCAAATTCAGAGAACTAGACTTCCAATTCTTTCCTCTCCCCTTAAACTTTTAACTTTTAGAAACCCATCACTTGTTTGAAGATCCAAAATATTTCGCATCAGCTTTTCACAAACATGTATAGAGAAATAAGCCAGTTGATTGGAACATGGAACTCAGATCTAATCAAACACAATCCTTTACTATATTTCACCTGGAGTTGCATCATCTCTCTGCCACCAAAACTATCCATAGCTAAGCTGTTACTCACGTTGGTGTATGGAAGAAAGAAGTATTTAAATCCAATTACTAAGACAATATTTTTGTTGCTCAGAATAAATGAACAGAGCTAATGTACCTCTTGTGCTCAGGAGAATCTGGCACATGAATCTTGTCTGAATTGGATTTAAAGTATCCTGAAAACAATTTGAGAAAATACCATATATATATATTTGGTCTTTTTGCCGTTTCTTGGCCTGCACCCACAGCATATGGAGGTTCCCAGGCTAGGGGTCTAATCGGAGCTGCAGCCGCCGGCCTACTCCAGAGCCACAGCAACGCAGGATCCGAGCCGCATCTGCAACCTACACCACAGCTCACAGCAACACCAGATCCTTAACCCACTGAGCAAGGCCAGGGATCGAACCTGCAACCTTATGGTTCCCCACTGCACTATGACGGGAATGCCGAAAATACCATATATCTTAACTAAAATCATATGGCAACATATTCCATAATAGTGGGATAATATAAAGGGGAAAACATAATGGAAGTGGTTTCAATACAATGTATCAGCTTTATTCTGGTTAGTTTCTCCTGCATAAACTTTAAGAGAACAGAGTGCTCTGGTATGTTTCAAAAGGGTGGCTCAGTATGTTTTTTTGTCTCTGATGAGAAAATAAACTTTTTGAATACAAGAATTTGTGTCTCTTGACACTGTTTGTTACAAGAATTTCTTTTACACGTGGTTGTAACCTTGACACCTAAAACTAGGTATATAAATATGCATTGCAAACATGCATTGGGTATGTGAAGAAGAATAGAAGATATTAATAATGGCTAACTTTATTGAGAAATTCATATTAGGGACTCTTTTAAATATCTGTATTGTACCATAAGGTAATTGGAATGAAATTGAATGTGTTAAGAACAATGAGAATTATCAACTTGATAGTGATAAAACATCTGTTTATATTTCAGAAACATTAAAAATTCATTTCTAGATGAAATGCTATTACTTTAAATATGCCAATATAATTTGAGTCAATATTTATTTTACATTTTGATTACACAAATTCTTTTTTATCCTAGTTGTGTTTATGTACATAGTTAGCTAGGCAAATGCATATCTAATTTTTGTTTTGATAAAAGCTGGAATATTAACTATGCATAAATTCTTAACAATTGCATTATATATTGTCAATATTAAATATTTTCTGAAACTTCTATTTTAATGTTTCTTTATTGCTATATTTACTAATACTAAATTTCCTACTTCTGCATGTTTTGTTTGTAATTTCATTACTACATGTGAACTCCATAATGAAGCGTATATACTTTAAAAGATGCATTTTTTTTTCTGTAAGTACAATTGTCATTTCAATATGAATAATGTTGTTTATATATAACCTATCAGGATAGGTTTAAATATTTTTAGAGAATGGTAAGATTATTTGCTGTTACTCATAAAATTTCAAGTTTGGGTGGGAGGCTTAAAAAGAAAATTAGTGAAATAGGGAGAAACTATTCTGCCTTTAGTGACTACACTTCATACTTTCATGTTCTTTGTAGAAAAATCATTAGGTGTAATAGGTTTAAATTTTTGTAAATGTGTCTAAATTTCCTCATTTTCTCTACAAGTCTTAATTTCCTTTTCTCACTTTCCTTTTATATGTATGTCATGTTTTCTGAGATGGTCCATGTTGACAGAATAAAAAAATATCAGATTGTTCTTAGGTCCGAGATTGAGAAACGCAGACAATATATAGGTAACCCGTGCCTCTAGCTGGGACACTTGAGTATGCCACATAAACTCAGAATATATGTACTCCGTTCCACTGTTTACAATCGCTAGTTCATATTTTGTATTGAATCCCATGCACTGCTGTTAGTGTCTTTGGGATCCCAGCCACTTTATCTCCTCTTGCAACAAAGTGAATGCCAGGATCAGTGAACCTGCTTCAACAATGTTTCTGAGAAACTCTTTCTCCTTCCTCCACACTTTATCCAAACTCTTAGAGGAGATGAGCATTTACTATGCTTTATGCAAAAACAAATTGTGTGCCTTTTTCTTCTTCACTCTAGGTTATGAAATAGCATTCTCTTTGAGGCTCCCTGGGTGCCAATAAATAGATGTACAATGTTTATTTACTTAGAATTTGGGCTCATGGCGAGTTTGATCTCATGGCTCCTTGTCACCCACTCTCTTGATGTTCTGTTCCCAAGAGGATCAAAGACATCATGCAAATAAACAATCATTATGTCAAATTCCATAGCAGGTTAATGAAGCTAATACATTTAAAATATTTCAGTAGTTGCCGTCAGGAGATACCTCATGATGACTAAACTACCACCAAAAAGGCTGCATTAGAATCTAGTACCTACTTTTCCTTGGTTCATCAGTATTGTGTGTAGTCTAGAAAGACAAAATAATTAACAATAAAATACATGAAAAGTATGCTAAAGATAATGTCTTACCCACTTCCTTTGTTCAAAATATTGCATAAGAGTAAGTAATAGAGTTATTTCTGTTGGACTGAAGATTTAAATATAATGGATTTTTCTACAAAATAATACTACATGGAGGGATGCACAGAACTATCTGACTTGGAGCAATGGACTCCATTAATAAAGCAGAGAAATATCATTTGGTTATTTCCACTGCTTTGTGGTCAATACCATCAAAGTTAGAACTCCTAAATGTAATGTTTGAGAATTTAATGGGCAATCTTCTTGATTCTTTATAATTTTGACTTTAAAAATATTCTAAGTTATTACTATCTTACCTATTGAAAATTTCAAAGAAACTTTTCTAATTTTATGTTGTATTTTCCTGTAAATCATATTGATTCTTCTGCATTAAAGATAGTTTATATACAAGTACACAACATCGATGTTTATTCATACCATTTTAGATTTTTTTTGCTGTTTTTATTTGTACAGGCAGATATTAATAAAACAAAACCCTATGTAAAAGGCAAATTGGCAGGATGTCAAATCAAAATATTACAAATAAACCTCGAGGCATAACTTAATGTGTAGGAAATAAGCGAAATAAGGAAATACTGACTTCCTTATGAGTTCAAAAATAGAAAAATAGAATGTGGTGTTTTCCTTTTGTAAATGCCTGCCTAAAACAACTTGTGTTCAGTTCATAAAACCCCAAAAAAATCTTTTGTGTCCTCTCCCTTCTAATACACCATGAAGACTGTCAAAATGGAGCCCTGTAGTTTCTATAAATTCAACCTTGCCTGATCAATACATCCCAGTTTTCATATTGCAGATAATTGTTATCAGCAAACCTAGAGGCCACAGCAATGTCCATTCATGACTGCCTTCTCCCCCCTCCAACTCAAGACCCTTGATTTGAACCTGGAGACTTCTCTGGGCTTATTGAGCCTTGTGCTCAGAGCTCCAACTCTGACAATGATGTAAATTTGTTTATCATGCTCTTCATAATTCTCACTTTTTATGGTGAGTTCATGACAAAACTTACAGAATAGAATGGTAAGATTAGATCTGTTGAATTCATCACTTTAGCCAAAGAGCTTATAAATTCACAAAGTCTCATCACACTGGTAACTTGTTGAACTAAATTTTCCTGAATCACCTGTCAAAACAATGAAATTTTCTTCCTTTTTTTGTGTTGTCCATGAGAGTTGGACTTCCTCTGAAAAACTTTTCAGGAATACCTCTTTATTCAATAATCACATATGTTTATTTAGTCGATGACTGACCACTAGGTTGGGGGCCAGGATAGGAGGTACACATGCAGTACATTTGCAAATTTTATGCAGATTCATTGTTCTAACCCAGTCAGAACTTTGCCTCCTCTAGGCAAAACCCCCATCGCATCCATATATTATTACTATACGTTTATTTTATGTATTACTTTCCTGGCAACATTTCAACAAGGATAACTTAGGATTACCATAACTATTGAAGGAACATTTTTTTAAAATGTTCAGGGTGGTAAAATTTTTTAAACTTTTACAGTATAGTTGATTTACAGTGTTCCTTCAATTTCTGCTGTAAAAGTGATCCAGCCACGCATTCACACACATTCTTTTTTTTTTTTTTCATTTTCCATCATTTTCTAACCAAAAGATCAGAAGACATGGTTCCTTTTGCTGTATGGTAGGACCCCAACACGCACTCACCCATCCATTCTTAAACAGTCTGCATCTACCAAACACAATCTCCCTGTCTCCAACCCCCACAGCAAACACAATTCTGCCCTCCATGTCCATGATATGTTGCTGTTTTGTAGATCATTTGTGGCATATTTTAGACTCCCATATAAGTGATATTATATGGTGTTTGGCTTTCACTTTCTGACTTATTTAGTATGAGTACCTCTAGTTCCATCCATCTTGTTGCAAATGGCATTATTTTGTCCTTCTTTATGGCCGAATAGTAATCCTTCCTATTTATGTACCACATCATCTTAATCTGTCCATCTGTCGAGGGATATTTAGGCTGTTTTCATGTCATGGCTATTGTAAATACTGCTGCAGTGAACATAAGCATGGCATGTATCTTTTTCAATGAAAGTTTTCTCTGGATATATGCCTAGGAATGGGATTGATGGTTCATATGTAGTTCTATTTTTAGTTTTCGGAGGTAGCTCCATATTGCTTTCCATTGAGGTGGTGCCAATTTACATTCACACCAACAGTGAAGGAGGGTTCTCTTTTCCCCACATCCTCTCAAGCATTTGTTGTTTGTTGACTTATTAATGATGGCCACTCTAACTGGTATGAGGTTGTACCTCATTGTAGTTTTGATTTGCATTTCTCTAATAATTAGTGATGCTGAGCATTTTTTCATGTGCCTGTTGGCCATTTGTGTATCTTCTTTGGAGAAATATCTATTTAGGTCTTCTGCCCATTTTTTTTTATTGAGTTATGTTTTTTGTTGTTGAGTTATATGAGTGGTTCATAACATTTTGGAGATTCAGCCTTTGTTGGTTACATCATTTGCAAAGATTTTCTCCCATTTCGTGGGTTGTCTTTTCATTTTTTTTTAATGGTTTCCTTTGCCGTGCAAAAGCTTTTGAGTTTAATTAGTTCCTGTCGATTTATTTCTGTCTTTATTGTCATTATTCTAGGAGGGGGATCAGAGAAGATGTTGCTGTGATTTATGTCAAAGAGTGCTTCCTCTATTTTTCATGAGGAATTTTGTAATATCTGGTATTACATTAATGCTTTTAATCCATTGTGAGTTTATTTTTGTATATGGAGTTAGAGAATGTTCTAATTTCATTCTTTTACATGCAGCTGTACAGTTTTCCCAATACCACTTATTGAAGAGGCTATCTTTCCTCCACTGTATATTCTTGCCTCCTCCATCATAGATGAGTTGACCATAGGTGCTTGGGTTTATTTCTGGTCTTTCTATCCTGTTCCATTGATCTATATTTCTGGGGGGTTTTTTTGTTTTTTTTTTTTTTTTTTTTTTTTTTGTGCCGTACCATACTGTTTTGATGACTGTATCATTGTAGTATAGACCGAAGCTGGAAGCATGATTGCTGTAGCTCCATGTTTCTTTCTCAAGATTGCTTTGGCTATTTTGTGTTTCCTTCCAAATTTCAAAACTTTCTGTTCTATTTGTGTGGAAAAAAAAACCCATTAGCAATTTGATAGAGATTGCACTGAACATGAACATTGCCATGAGTATTATAGGTATTTTGACAATACTGATTCTTCAAATCCAAGAGCAAGGTATATCTTTTCATCTATTTGTGTCGTATTTGAGTTCTTATATTGTTATCAGAGTACAGGTCTTTTGTCTCTTTAGGTAGGTTTATTCCTAGTTTTTTATGATTTTTATTTTTTTCCATTATAGTTGATTTACAGTATTCTGTTTCTACTGCACAGCAAAGTGACCCAGTCATACCTACATACATATGTATATATACATATATATATATGTGTGCGTGTGTGTATATATATATACACACACACATATTCTTTTTCTCACATGTTCTCCATCAGGTTCCATCACAAGTGACTAGATAAAGTTCCCTGTGCTATATAGCAGGATCTTTTTTTTTTTTTGATCCAATAGTAAATGGGATGGTTTCTGTAATTTCTCCTTCTGATCTTTCATTGTTAATACAGAGAGATTCAACCTATTTTGTACCCTGCAACTATGAAATTCAATGATTAGCTTTAAAACTTTTCTGGTAGTGTCTTTAGGATTTTCTAGGTATAGTATCTTCTCTGATTGCCATGGCTAGGACTTTCAAAACTATGTTGAATAACATTGAAAGTGGACATCCTTGTCTTTTCCTGATATTGAGTGGAAATGTTTTCAGTTTTTCACTCTTGAGAATGATGTTAGTTGTGGCTTTTTCATAAATGGCTTTTTTATATTGAGGTAGTTTCCCTCTATGTCCACTCTCTGTAGAGTTTTTATCAGGAAGGGTGTTGAATTTTGTCAAAAGCTTTTTCTGTATCTATTGAGATTATCCTATAGTTTTTATTTTTTAGTTTGTTGATGTGGTATGTCACACTGGCAGATTTATGGATATTGAAGAATCCTTTCATCTCTGGAATAAATCCTAATTGATCATGCATGGTGTATAATCTTTTTAATATTTGGCTGAAGTTTGCTAATATTTTGAGGATTTTTGCATCTATATTTATCAGTGAAATTGGCCTATAAGTTTCTTTTTGTGTGTGGTATCTTTGGTTTTAGTATCAGGGTGGTGGTGGCTTCATAGAATGAGCTTGGGATTGTTCCTTTCTCTGCAGTTTTTTGGAAGAATTTCAGAATAAGAGGTGTTAATGCTTATCTTGAATGTTTGATAGAATTCACCTATGAAGCCATCAGGTCCTGGAGTTTTGTATTTTTGGAATTTTTGTAACCACATTTTCAATTTCAGTGCTTGTGATTCATCTATTCTTATTTTCTGTTTCTTCCTGATTCAGTCTTGGTAGGTTGTACCTTTGTACGAATCTGTCCATTTTTCTAGGTTTTCCATTTTATTGGCATATAGTTGCTCATAATAGCCTCTCATGACCCTTTGAATTTCTGTGGTATCAGTTGTAACTTTTTTCGTTTCTAATTTTATTGATTTGAACTGTCTCCCTTGTTTTCTTGATGAGTCTGGCTAATGGTTAATCAGTTTTGTTGATCTTTCAGTCCAAAGCCTATGGGACACAGCAAAAGCAGTTCTGAGAGGGAAGTTTAAAGCAATACAATCTTATCTCAGCAAAGAAGAAAAACCTGAAACAACCTAACCTTACACCTTAACATCTAGACAAGGAAGAACAAAGCCCAGATTAATAGAAGGAAAGAAATCATAAATATTAGAGCAGAAATTATTAACACAGAGATGAAAAAAAAACAATAGATAATATCAATAAAACCAAAAATATTTAGGGAACTTTTAATAGGAAAATAATTCATTTAGAAAATAACTTAAAACAAGAAAGGAGATATATTTTAAAAACCATATGTTTTATTAGAAGCTTTCAAAAATGTTTGATTCCAGAACTGCTTCCTAAAAGATTCTTTGCCCATCCTATGACAATGCAAAACATCTAAAACGATACTACTTTAGTTTCCTCTAAGTCACAACTTGGAGCCTAATGACTTTTACCCTGCTCTTTTCCTACCCTGTTCTCCTCCATTAACTTCTGCCTTCTTTCTGATAACTTAATTTCTCTTGTCAGCTGGAAAGCCCATAGTTTAATTACTTCTTCCACTTTAAACTTTTTTGAGGTATAGACACATTTAAATTATATTTTGAAAATTTTATTGAGGTATAGTTGATTTAAATGTTAATTTTAGCTGTAAAACAAAGTAATTCCATTATACATCTAGCTCCTTTTTCACGTTCTTTTCCACTCTGGTTTATTCCAGGATACTGAATATAGTTCCCTGTGCTATACAATAGGACCCTCTTGTTTATCCACTTTACGTACAATTGTTTACATTCACGAATGGCCAACCCCCAATCCTTTACTCTCTCCCTCTCTCTCCTCAGCAGCTGTAGGTCTGTTCTTTATAGCTGTGAGTCTGTTTTTGTTTCGTAGATGATAAGTTGATTTGTTGTATTTTATATTCCACATATAAGAGATGTCATGTCATTTTTGTCTTTCTCTTTCTTAGTTCATTTAGTATGATAATCTCTAGGTCTGTCCGTGTTGCTGCAAATGGCATTATTTCATTTTTTTGTGGTTGAGTAGTATTCTATTGTGCATATATACCACATTGACCTTAACCATTCATCTATTGATGGACATTTAGGTTGTTTTCATATCTTGGCTATAGTGCATATTACTTCTATGAACATATAGATGCATGTATCTTTTTGAATTATGATTGTGCTTATGGGTATATGCCCATGAATGGGGTTACTAGATCACAATGACACTCTTTTTTTAGTTCTTTGAGGAACTTCCATACTGTTTTCCATAGTGGCCAACCAATTTACATTCCCAACAGTGTAGGAAGAGGGTTCCCTTTTCTCCACACCCTGCGTGGCATTTATTATTTGTAAAGACTTTTTGATCATGGCCATTGTGATCAGTGTGAGGTGGTAGCTCATTGCCATTTTTGATTTGCATTTCTTTAATAATGAGCATTTTTTCATATGACTTTTGGCCATCTGGGTATATCTTCTTTGAAGAAATGTCTATCTAGGTCTTCTGCCCATTTTTTGATTTGGTCGTTTGTTTTTGTTACTGAGTTTTATGAGCTGTTTGTATATTTTGGAAATTAAGCCCTTGTCAGTGACATCATTTACAAATACTTTCTCCTTGTCCATAAATTACTTTTTCATTTTTTTATGGTTTCCTCTGAGGTGCAAAAGTTTGAGTTTAATTAGGTCCCATTTGTTTACTTTTGCTTTTACTTCTATTGCCTTAGAACACAGACCTAAGAAAACTTTGATACAATTTATATCAGAGAGTGTTTTACCTGTGTTCTCCTCTCGGAGCATTATGGTATCTTGTCTTTAAGTCTTTAAGTTTTTATGTGTGTATGTCATGAGAGTGTGTTCTAACTTCATTGATTTACATATAGCTGCCCAGTTTTCCCAGCACCACTTGCTGAAGAGACAGTATTTACCCCATTGTATATTCTTCCTTTGTCAAAGATTGTCCTTAGTTGTGTGGGTTTATTGTTGGGCTCTCTCTTCTGTTAAATTGGTGTGTATGTCAGTTTTTGTGCCAATACACACTGTTTTGATTACTGCAGCATTGTAGTATTGTCTGAAGTCTGGGAGGGTTGTGCCTCCTGTTTTGTTCTTGTTCTTCAGGATTAATTTGGGAATTCTGGGACTTCTATGGTTCCATACAAATTTTAGGATTGTTCTAGTTTTGTGAAAAATGTTGTGGGTAATTTGATAGTGATCATATTAAATCTGTAGATCGCTTTGTATAGTATGACCATTTTAATAATGTTAATTCTTCAAATCCGAGAGCATGGGATATTTTTGCATTTCTTTGAATCCTTGTCAGTTTTCTCTATCAATGTTTTGTAGTTACTGGCATGTAAGTCTTTCATCTCTTTGAGGTTTATTCCTAAGTATTTTATTTCTGGATGCTACTTTAAAAAGGGATTATTTATATTCCCTTTCTAATAGTTCATGCTTACTGTATAAGAAATACAAATTACTTCTGAATGTTAATCTTGTATCCTGCTACCTTGCTGAATTTGCTTATCAGTTCTGGTATTTTTTGTGTGTGGACAGACATTTTAATGTTAAACTATCTCATGATGAGCTAACAGCTATTGTTTAAGATTTTTCAAAGCTTAGGCAGGAAAGACAAACATTTTCAGAGGAATTTAGTATAAAGGTATAAAGGACAATTTAGAGCTCCAATATCTATATCATTTTCTATGTTTTAGAAGGCAAATTATGGAAGGATAAAGCAATCCTTCCATAGGAAGACCCTGAGGGTAGCCTAAGAAAACATGAAAAACTAGAGAAATTTAGAAATGCTGTGAATGGTTGACAAGCTCCTTGGGAGATTATTTACAAAGCCTTTCTTACAAAAATAGATTATTCTTGTCCAGAGAGGAAGGAAAGTGCATGAATCCATTGACATTTTCACAAATAAGTTAACACTTCATAGAGTACACAGTGAGAGAGCCTAAAGGAAATTCAGAGGCCCCCTCACTTATGAATGAAAAATGGAACTTTCAAAATCAAAGAAAGAAATAGAATAGAAAGTAGCCCCATTGCCACATCTCCAGTCCATTAGTGTACATTTTTGAAAATGCCCTGGAACAAAATGGCAAGAGCCATTATAAACTTATAGTCTCACAGTTTGACTTCATTCTGGAAACTCTTGATAAAGATACTCATAGATACTTAAAGCAGAAAGCTAGTACATCACAATTGTTTCTATAATACCCTAAGAAATTGAAGAAAAGCATAAAATAGATATTCAAAGGCAATTCTCTGAGGAATAAGTACTCAGTTTCTAATTTTGTATTTGTAGTTTCCTAAATAGATGCACAATGTTGCCTTCAGGATGGATTAGCAATGGGATCCTGCTGTATAGCACTGGGAACTCTGTCTAGTCACTTATGATGAAACATGTAATGCAAGAAAAAAGAATGTATACATGTAAGTGTAACTAGGTCACCATGCTGTACAGTAGAAAAAATATATATATATATAAATGATAAAAAATAAGAATTTAAAAAGTGCAAAAAAAGTATTTGTAATAGTAAAAGTATTTTTTAAATATTTAAAAACTATAGTAACCATAAATCTTGTCATTATCCTATAACCTTTCACTAACAAACTATATAAATAGACACTATTTCCAATAACAGTCAGAAATTCCCATATTTATCCTAGGATACAAATGAGAAAAATACTTTTCTTTCTTTGTGACATAACTCTCATTAACTTAAGGAAAAGTCTATACTTTTGTCTGTACTAGTTGACAGCCAAGTAGAGAAAGAAGCCATCATGTTAGACATTCTCAAAATTCTCCTGTGCTGTATTCAAAAACAATAGAGAGTATACAGACATATTCAGGACCTTAGGGCTCGGCTGTGATGTGGTGAATTCTGATGAGAAATTCTGCTATAGACCACTGTCAGAAAACTGCTGTCGACCACTCCGCCTAGTGAAGAGTTCAAGGAAAACACCTTAATTAAGCTATACTTCTATTGTTCAAAATTAGTCTTTTTCACTGATATTTTTATATCAGCATAAACAATCTCTTAGGAACTTTCAGCGCAGAACTTGTTATAGAAAAAAGATGCTATGTGCCTGTGTAACAGGTGATGATTTTCTGATTTTATTTTTTTAATCAAAGTATGGTTAATTTACTATGTTGTTAATTTCTGCCATACAACAAAGTGATGCAGTTATACACACACACATATACTGCGTGTGCACGTGTGTGTCTAATCATTCATCTGTCAGTGGAGATTTAGGTCATTTACATGTCTTGGCTATTGTGAACAGTGCTACTATGAACATAGGAGGAAATATTTTTCAACTTGCTTGGATAAGTTCTTCCTAATCTATTTTAAGGGTCTACATCTCAAATTTTAAAAGAGTTAATATGATTTAATTGAATACATGGCATTAGCTTTAGCTTTCTTATAACTTACAAAATTTTTGTGCAATTTAATGGTTCCTGAGAAATCATACAAGGTGGAACAGAACACACTTGGATTTCTCAAAGATACTATTTTTTTTTTGGTCTTTTTTGCTATTTCTTGGGCCACTCCCGTGGCATATGGAGGTTCCCAGGCTAGGGGTCGAATCGGAGCTGTAGCCACTGGCCTACATGAGAGCCACAGCAACGCAGGATCCGAGCTGCGTCTGCAACCTACACAACAGCTCACGGCAACGCCGGATTGTTAACCCACTGAGCAAGGGCAGGGACCGAACCCGCAACCTCATGGTTCCTAGTCGGATTCCTTAACCACTGCGCCACGACGGGAACTCCTCAAAGATACTATTTTGTCATGAATATTTTTGAGAGAGATGTGAAATTTACCACATCATAGTTATATAAGTAATGAAAAAATAAAAAGTGTTGATGGAGTCTGTGTATTTGTGGTATTGCTCAAACCTGGGTCATAGTAGACATCATTAACAAGAAACCTAAGCAAAGTCCCTATTGTTCTCTGTTCCCAGGTAAGAAAAATACCTGATACTGCATCAGAAAAACCACAGTCTCTAAGAGCAAAAGAGGCTGCAGGGTAAAAATAAAAGTTTTAAATCCTGAATGCACAGCCAGTCTTGGGAGATATAGAAATGGTTGGATAATTTAGCATTGAGTTTTTAACTGACTTATTACTGACATCATCCTTAGTATCTTTTCCTTGAGTCAGGATTGATTTAGATCCAGGTTGGCTCTTGGAGTCAACAGTTTTTTACCTTGGGATTAGGTACACACTTTACTGTGTACCAAGTTTTGTGCTACGCACTCTACATATATCATCTCATTTATTGGAGGCTCACAATCTCCATTTTACAGACAGGAAGCTGAAGCACAAAAACTATGTATATTCTGCAAGTTTGAAGTGTCTGCAATTTAAAACGGAAATTCAGGTATTATATATACCTAGTAGTATGCCACTTTTTAAAAACAATGTACTGAAAACTAATTGTTATACATTCTTAAGAAATTTGAAATTTCTTTCTTTTAAATTTTTTGTTATTTTTAAATAGTTATTTCCCCAATACAATTTTTTTCTACTGTACAGCATGGGGACCCAGTTATATATACTTTTACACATTCTATTTTCACACATTATCATGCTCCATAAATGACTAGACATAGTTCTCAGTGCTACACAGCAGGATCTCATTGCTAATCCATTCCAAAGGCAATTGTTTGTTTCTATTAACCCCAAGCTCCCCAACCACCCCACTCTTCCCCCTCCCCCTTGGCAACCACAAGTCTATTTTCCAAGACCTTGATTTTCTTTTCTGTGGAAAGGTTCATTTGTGCCATATATTAGATTCCAGATATAACTGATATAGTATGGTACTTCTCTTTCTCTTTCTGACTTACTTCACTCAGTATTGAGTGTCCCTAGTTCCATCCATGTTGCTGCAAATTGCATTATTTTGTTCTTTTTTATGGCTAAGTAGTATTCCATTGTGTGTACATACACCACATCTTCCTAATCCAATCATCTGTCGATAGACATTTGGGTTGTTGGCTATTGTGAATAGAGCTGCAATGAACATGCGGGTGCATGTGGCTTTTTTAAGGAAAGCTTTGTCTGGATATATGCCCAAGAGTGGGATTGCTGGGTCATATGGTAGTTCTATGTATAGATTTCTAAGGTATCTCCATAGCGGTTGTACCATCTTACATTCCCACCACCTCAATAGCAAAAAAAAGGAATATGTAAAGAGCCACAAAGAACAAAAGATACAGTGTAGGATACAATGATATAAGGATATAACTTGGACAATTAATCTTATAACTGGTACTTTTTGATGTGCCGTATTGACTTTTGATTACAATTTGTGTGTGTGTGTGTGTATGTATGTTAGTAGGAAAGGAGAGAAAAAGCATATTGCTTAAAACCAAGGAAAACTAATAAATATACCTAATTGCATGCGACATTCAGAAGACCAGTACACAGTGCTGGACAATATTTAGATATGTTGCTCCTGGCTTGAAAATAAGCCTCAGCACTGAATTCACAGAAGCTGTTAAATTCATCTGGGGTTTAGCACTGCACAAAACTTCCATAATTTGTGTGCTCAGAAAGCCAATTGGCTAGTTTGCAAATTTATGCAACTTTTATACTTGATAAACTGGGTGAATACAAGTATGGCAGAGAGGAAAGAAGGTTTAATTTACTCCAAGATACAATTCATGGTTAATAAATTGTAGCAAGCATCAGTAAATAAAGAGAGGCTGAAAAAAGCCAGGAGCAAAATAGGATTGTGTTTTTCCATTTTAAATGTACTTAATTAGCACAGTACCTCCTCTTAGGGACAGAAAACCATGAGTCCATGAAAGCCTTTGCCTCTAAATCCAGTGGAAGCAACAAATGAATACATGTGTAAGAAACTTCATTTATAGTTCAAGAATTGGTTGGCCACATGTATACATTCAAAGAGAGAGGGTATAGAAAATAAAAGGAGTATTTCTCTAATCTGTATTTTTTTTACTTCATTTTTTGATCAGTTTTAGGTTCAGAGAAAATCTGAGAAAAAGATAGTTGCCAAGATTGACTCATCCTCAAACATGCAGAGCCTCCCTCTTTATCAACATCCCCCACCACGGTGAAACATTTGTTAGAACTGTCAAACCTACGTTGACATCTTGTAGTTGCCCCATATATATATTTTCCTAAGATTCACTCTCGGTATTGCACATTCCTTGGGTTTGGAACTGTGCCCACCATTCAGTATCACACAGGACAGCTGCACCACCCTAAAGCCCCTCTGTCCTCCACCTAGTCAGAGTCCTTACAAACCCTGACATCGCTGATCTTTTTGCTCTCTCCATAGTTTTGCCTTTTCCCCAATGTAATTTTGATTAACAGTTCTTTACCTGAGTGTCCTTTGCAAATATTTTCCCCTCAGTTTATGGCATATCTTCTAATTCTTTGGCCATTTGACTTTTGTGGCACAGAAAGTTTTGTTTTAATAAAATTCAGCTTACCAATTTTTTTAGTGAATTGTGCCCTTGATGTTGCATCTAAAATGGTGTTGATATTCTTAGATTTTCTAATTTTAATTCTAGGAGTTTTAACTGTAATATTTAGGCATGTAATTCATGTGGAGTTCACTTTTTTGAAGGGAGTAAAGTCTGTGTCTAGCTTCATTTCATGACATGTGGATGTCTGGTTGTTCCAGCAATGTTCATTGAAGAATATCTTGCTCCATTGTTGTACCTTTGCTCCTTGACCAAATTTATGGGAGTCTATTCCTGAGCTTTCCAATCTGTTCCATTATCTGCTTAATCTGTACTTTTCACACCTACCACTGTCTTGATTACTGTATCTTTTATAATCTTAAAGTCACGTAGCGTCATCTCCAACATTATCCCTTTCTTGAATTATTGTTAGCTATTTTGGGTCTTAGGCCTTTCCTTAAACAATTTAAAATGAGTTAGTCAGTATCTGAAAAATAACTTGATGGGATTTTGAATGGAAGTGAATCTATAAAATCAACTTGGGAAGAACATATATTTGGATAATATTCAGGCTTTCTATCCTTTAATGGAGAATATCTCTATTAAGTTTGATTTCACCAAAATTTTGTAGTTGTCTTTGTTTTGTACATAGTTATATATATATATTATATATATTATATATATTATATATATTATATATTATATAGATATATAGTATAGATTATATATATTATATATATTATATATATTATATATTATATATTATATTATATATATTATATATATTATATATTATATATTATATATTATATATTATATATTATATATTATATATATTATATATTATATATTATATATATATATACACTCAAGTATTTTATTTTGGGGGTGTCAACATAAAACCGATCTTAATTTCACATTCCAGTTGCTCATTGCTGGCATATAGGAAAGCAGTTGACTTTAATGAATTAACCTTGGATCTTGCAGTCTTACTATAATCACTCTTTCTGGGTGTTGGTTGATTAATGAAAATTTTCTGTATAGACAATCAAGCTGTGAAGAAAGGCAGTTTTTTGTCTTCCTCCTCAATCTAGATACCTTGTATTTTACTCCCCGCCTCCTTTTTGTATTATTAGTACTACCAGTAAGGTATTGAGAAAGGGAATCCTTTCCTTGGATCAGAGCTTATTCAGAACTTTAAGTTTCTCATCACCTAAAATGTTAATTGTAATTTTTTGGTCAGTATTCCTCATCAAGTTGAGGAATTTCTTTTCTATTCCTAGTGTACTGAGTTTTTATCATGCACAAATGTTGGATTTTTATCAAATGCTTTTTCTGCATCTAATGACATGATCATGTAATTTTTCTTGTTTTGGCCCATTGATAGAGTGGATTATGTTTGATTTTCAAGTGTTGAACCAGCCTTGCATCCTTAGGACAAATATCACAACACAGTGTATATTTGTTTTAATACATTGTTGGATTCAATTTGATAATATTTTCAGGATTTTGCATCTGTGTTCATGAAAGAGCTCTACAGTTTTCCTTTTCTTATAAGGTTTTTTGGTTTTGTTTTGTTTTTGCTTTTGCTTTTTAGGGCCATATTTTGAGGCATGTGGAAGTTCCCAGGCTAGGAATCCAATCAGAGCTGGCCCATGCCACAGCCACAGCAACTCGGGATCCGAGCCACATCTGTGACCTACATAGCAGCTCTCGCCAACACTGGATCCTTAACCCACCAAGCAAAGCCAGGGATGGATCCCACTTTCTCAAGGATACTAGTCAGGTTCATTTTTGCTGAGCCGCAGAGGGAACTCCTAGTTTTCCATTTTTAATGTCTTCTTTGGTTTTGGTATTAGAGTAATGCTGATTTCACAAAATGAGTTAGGAGGTCAGCCCTCTGATTCTAGCACCTGAATGCTTCTAACATCTGAATGAAATTGTAGAGAATTGGTAAGATAACTTTGTCAAATATTTGGTAGAATTTACCAGTAGCCTCGACTGGGCCAGGTATTTTCTGTTTTGAAGGGTTATTAATTACTGTTTCAATTTCATCAGTACAAGTAGACTTACTTCTTTTTTCTGTGTGAGTTCTGGAAGCTTATGTATTTAAAGAAATTGATCCATTTCATCTAGGTTATCAACTTTGTGGGCTTGGAGTCATTGATAGAATTCTTTTATTCTTTTAATTTCCATGGAATCTGTAGCAATATTTTATTTCATTTATGGTATTAGACATTTGTGCTCTTTTTGTTTATTTTTTAGTTTTTTGATTAGCTTGAGACGCTGATTTTGTTGATCTTTTCAAAAAACTAGTGTTTGGTTTCAGTTTTCAATTACTTAGAAATGTTTACTTTTTCATTGAAATTTCTTATTTGACTCATATGTTACTTAGAATTATGTTAATTTTCATTTAGTTTTTGGATTCCAGTTTTCTTTGTAACTAATTTATAGTTATAATTCCATGTTGATCTCAGAGGATACATTGTATACCTTTTTAATATCTATGTTTCGTGGCTCAGAATGTGATATATTTTGTGAATGCTGCATGTGGGCTTGAAGAATACATATTCTATTGGATGAAGCAGTCTTTAGATGACAGTTGTATGTGGTTGACTGTTCAGTTCAATAAATTCTGATTTTCTGCCTACTAGATCTATTTTTGAGAGGGGGACTTGAAGTCTCCAACTATGGTATTGGACTTGCCTATTTCTCTCTGCAGTTCTCAGTTTATGCCTCATGTAGAGTTAGGTACATGCTCATTAAAGATCATTATGTCTTCTAGAAGAAATGTTCACTTTGTTATTTTGTAATATCCTTCATTACTCCTGATTAATTTTCCTTGTTTTGAAGTCTTCTCTGTCCCTAAAATTAATATAGATATTCCTATTTTCTTTTAATTAGTGTTAGGATGGTACATTTTTCCATTCATTTACTTTAAATTTACATGGGCTTTATATTTAAAGTGGGTTTTATACAGACAACATATAATAACTCATGTTTTTTGATGCTCTGATAATCTTTTACTTTTTTTGGCTTTTTTACATAATGATTTTTATTTTTTCCCATTATAGCTTGTTTACAGTGTTCTGTCATTTTTCTACTGTACAGCATGGTACATGTACAGTTACATATACATGTATACATGATTTTTTCTCACATTATCAGTCTCCATTATAAGTGACTAGACATAGTTTCCAGTGCTATCTATTAGTTGGTATGTTCAGACCATTGTTGTTCAAAGTGATTATTAAAATAGATGGACTAGTATTTACCATGTTTTACCTTCATTACTCCTGATTAATTTTACTCATTGTATTTTACTCATTGTCATGGTTCTTTTTTCCTATTTTTATATTCGTCTTTTTGTCTTTTGTGATTTTAATTGAGCATTTCATAATTACATTTTCTCTCATTTCATTAGTATATATGTTATGCTGCTTTTAAAATTTAATGGTTACCCTCAGGTTTGCAGTATACATTAACAACTAATCCAAGTTCACTTTCAAATTGCATCTTACCACTTGAATGTTAACAGTGAGTACCTTATACTAACCAAATAATTATAGTTCCTCTCTCCCATTCCTTTGGTTACTGCTGTCATTCGTTTCACTTTTATAAATATACATAAGCATCTATATGATACACATAAATATACGTAATCAAATATTGCTATTTTGAACAAGCTGATGTTAGATCAACTCAGAATAAGAAATGCTACCTTTACTAATTTCTTCTTAGGTGCTTTTCATTTCTTTATGTAGATCCAAATTTCTGACCTATATTTTTGCATTAATTGTATAAGTTATATGATATAATTCACAATTTTAAAACTGTACAAAATTTGGTTATATTCCCCACATTGTATAATATATATCCTTGTAGCTTATTTTATATCTAATAATTCCTTCTCTTTAAAGAATTGCTTTCAGCATTTCTTGCATGGCAGATCTACCAGTAATAAATTCAACATATGTCTGAAGGGTCTTTTTCTCCATTCATATTTGAGGGATAATTTCACAGGGTACAGCATTCTGGGCTGGTAGTCTTTCTGTGACTATTTAAAATAGTTCCCTTGACACTCTCCTTGCAGGGTTGCTGAAGAGAAGTCAAATATAATTCCTGCTTTTGTTCCTCTATGTACTTAGGATAGAGGTTCTTAATTTCCGCTGGCTTTTTTTCAGGACTTTGTCCTTTATCTTTGATATTCTACAATGAGAAAATGATATGCCTGGGGTAGTTCTTTGGCCTTTATGCTGCTTGGTTTTCTCTGATCCTCCTCACCTGTGATTTGGTATCTTACTTAAAATTGGGGAAATAGTCATTATTATTTCAAATATTTCTTCTATTTCTTTTTCTTCTCCTTCTAGTGTTCCCATTACGCATATGCAGGAACTTATTTGTCCCTTAGTCCTTAGAAATTCTGCCTGGGTTTGTTTATTTTTTTTTTAATTGCAGTTCTCTTTGCTTTTCCTTTTTGGAAGTTTCTATTGATAAATCTTCAAGTTCAGCAATTCTCTTCAGCCATGTCCAAGTGTACTGTTTAACTCATCAGAGTCACTCTTCATTGCTGTACTGTTTTTTATTTGTAACATTTCTTTTTGATTCTTAGGATTTCATTTATCTTTTTCCATTTCCCCTCTGTTGTTGCACACCATCTATTTTATCCGTTGCCCCTCTGTTGTTGCACACCATCTATTTTATCCATTAACACCCTTTAATCCTAGTATATGTTAAGCATAATTTTAAATTCCTGGCCTGATAATCCCAATTTACCTGCCATGTCTGATTCTGATGCTTGCTTTCTCTCTTGAAATTTTTATTGCCTTTTGAAATTACTTGTCATGTTTTCTTGATGGCTGGACATACTATACCAGGTAAAAGAAACTGCTGCCAATAGACCTTTAGTAAAGGGGTGATGATTGTGGGGGAAGGAGCATGATCTGTAGTCATGGGGTTAAGGTCTCAGTCTTTAATGAGCCGGTGCCTCTGGTCTGCGAGAAACACTTGTGAAATTCAGTTTTCAGGTTGTTTCTCCACCCTCCTGCAGTGGCATGGGTGGCTGGAATGGGCTGAAATTGAACATGTCCCTCCCCCTGGTCAGTTAGGCTCTGATGATATCCCAGTATTGGGCTGTGGCTAGTTTCTCCGGAGGGCAGGCTTTGTTAAGGAGAACAAAGTGCTCTGGTATGTTCCAAAATGATTCCTTTTACTCTTGCTCTGCCAGAAGTCAGGGGGTTTTCTGCTATTAACCATGGGAATCTTGTTTACTTCCCATGGAAGTAAATCTTAGAGCATGGCAAGAATTGACTATGGCCCCCTGGATTTTTTTTTTTTTTTTGACTTCCTGCATTTGTTTCTCCAATCATGGTAGTAGTTTGCCCTGTGTTCTTGCCTCTGTTAATGATCCTACAAGAGTTGCACTTTTTGAGTTTGTTCAGCTTTTTGCTTGTTAGGATGGAGTACCAACTTCCAAGCTGTTGACATGCAAAACTGGACCTCTCCTGACAGATGCTTTTATATTCAGAAAAACAATGAGGCAATGTGGGGACTGTGTGTAAATTCACGTTTATTGTCTCAGAATGCAGGATCCCGTGGTATAGTCATAATTTGACAGACGCTTCATAATTATATACCATATGAATTTTTTCTTACCTAAAACCCTTAAGTATCATTTAAGTAAGAGAACCTTGTAAAGACTCGAAATAACTAAAAGTGAAATTTTGGTATTTAAAATATTTCGTCTTTAAAATAACAGAAAAAATTTTGGCCGCTATAAAAGATTTCCTCTTGATAAATGAAGTCTTTGGGTTTTGTTTGAAATTCCTACACAGTCAAAACAAGCAGGAATTTCTTTTGTGTTCTGTTCATGGATCTCTTAAAACATGGCCAATTTACATGCTGTGCCTCTAATTTTAAGAATGGTCAGTAACAAAACAATGTATTATGCTATTTATACACGTTTTAAAATACCATGAGCCTTCCTTTTAGTTTTCATATCTTGAGTGTTACTAATTTGAATATCCAAAAAGTTTCATTTCTAGGTCCTGATTAATTTTGGGGAAGAGAAAAAAACATTTTATACAATTATTACTCTGGTTTAGCTTTCAAATTGAAAGATAAAGACATTTGATCAAATTTATGACCACTGATTTAATATGTTAATATTGCTACCCTCTGTGTTAATTTGGATAATTTATTTCAAGCAATGCAATTGCACTATGCAAATGACCTCCAAAGTTCATGAAAAAAAAGATTGACATGTTGAAAGGAGAGAAAACACGCCAGATGTTCTGTTGCCGATATTGCATGATCCTAGGAGTTGATAATGGGCTTATATGGTCATACAAAATTGTAAAGGATTAGGAAATACCATAAAAAGTAATGATATTAAAAAGAGAACAAGAGTAAGCATCATGTCAACATTTACTTTTTACACTAATTTGACTGTTGTTTTTAGAGCAGTTTTAGGTTTATAACAAAATTGAAGGCATAGAGATTTTCAATATACCCTTCTTCCACACATGCATTAGTCCCCCCAACTCCATTATCAGTACATCAGTATCACTTAACCAGAATGATCCTTTTTTTTTTTTTTTTTTTTTTTTTTAGGGCCACACCAAGGCGTATGGAGGTTCCCAGGCTAGGGGTCAAATCAGAGCTGAAGCCACCAGCCTACACGATAGCTCACGGCAATGAGGGAATCCTTAACCAACTGAGCAGGCCAGGGATAGAACCCACATCCTCATGCATGCTGGTTGGGTTCATCAACAACTGAGCCACGATGGGATCTCTGACTTTTTTTTTTTTTTTTTAACCAAGTTAGGATATACATTGAAAAATAATTGCCCAGAGTGCATAGTTTACATTCTGGTTAACTCTCGATTTTATACATTCTCTATATGACAGATCTCATTCATTAGGAATCAGTATTTTTCACTCCCCTAAAAATCTTTTGTGCTCTGCCAACTCATCTCTCCAACCCCAACCCTGACAACCACTATCTTCTTATTATTGTAGAGTCTTGCTTTCTCCAGAATTGTCATATAGTTGATATCATATAGTAAGTAAACTTTTCAGATGGCTTGATTTCAGTTATATGCTTTAAGTTTCCTCCATGTCTTCTCATGGCTTGATACCTCATTGCTTTCTACCACTGAATAATATCCCATTGTTTGGACACACCGCAGTTTATCCGTTTACATACTGAGGGGAAGTCTTGTTTACAAGGTTTCCAATTTTGGTCAGTTAGGAATAAAGCTGCTATAAATGCCTGTAAACTGATATTTACATAGACATAGTTTCCAACTATTCGAGGTAAATACCAAGGAGCATGGATGATAAATCATAGAATATGCATGTAGTTTAACTATTTGTCAATATAGTATGATATTTACTCCTCAATTAAATTTAAATATTTTAAATCAAAATAAGGTATTATGACTAATGATTAATTCATATAATCAAGGATGTGGAATATTATTTATTTTTGGCTCTATGAGCTTTTATTAATGATCAGTGTATGTAGGGCTCTTTTGAAAGTAGTTCTTCAGCAGACTCTAGGTTGTTTTGGCTCTAAAATGACCCCCATCCAAGATACGTTAAACTTTTATCAGTGTTCCTGGGTAATGTGTGCACTTAAACTTTGAGAGGTCTTGTCCCAGTATAGTTGGGGCAAACAGAACAATGAAAGCATAGCAGGAGATGATTTTCATTGATTAGACACAAGCGTTGCTGTCATGTGCAGGAGCAGTGAAAGAAAACTGCACAGGGGACCTCTTGCAGCAGTGCCTGGATAATCCTGTCAGGTTTTCCACAGCCTCATCTGCCAGCAGCAAGCCACTGATTTCCCCCATATGTACAAGCTAATGTGGGCATTAGCTAAATAAAGCCAGTGGGCATAAATAAGAGAAATCTTTATAATTTTGGCAGAAAGGCATCTCCATTAAAATTGGCTTTAACTTTCCGAGTGCTCCTAGATAGGACAGTAGACACTTCAGCAGATGGTAGTGTGACCAGAAATCCCCCAAAACACCCAATTTCTCCTGATCAAATGCCAAGACACTATAGAAGCCCCTCTGGGGGAAAAAAAAAAAGTAAACAAATGTGGATGGGAAAATCCTGATTTGACTGAATTTTCACCTAATAGAGGTTTAGTTGAACTATATACATAGTCATGTTTCATGTAACACTTATTTTTGTGCCCAGGAAATTTGCATACATGATACATAGTAAACACAGAAATCAAGACTGAATAATATTTTCATCAAATAATTAAGCACTTCTCAAAGTTTATTTCATGCTAATGAAACACTAAGAAGCTATGTCCTGTTCCTTAGTGTTTCTAACCTTCCCTTGGATAGTATGCTTACGTTATAATTGGGGAAGCACATTGAATTATTCTCCTCAGATGCCATAACAAAATACCATAGACAGAATGGTGTTAAAAAAATATTGTGGAGTTCCTACCATGGCACAGTGGGTTAAGAATCTACCTGCAGTGGCCCCCGCCTCTGTGGCTGTGAGAGTTTGATCCCCAGCCCAGCACAGTGGGTTAAAGGATCCAGCATTGGCTTGGAGTCAGTCCCTGGCCTGGGAACTTACATATGCTATATGCTGTGGGTGTAACCATTAAAACAAACAAACAAAACAAAACAAAACAAAAAAACACAGAAATTTGTTTTCTCATGATTCTGGAGGCTAGAAGCCCAAGATTAAGGTCCCATCAGTGTTGGTGTTTGGTAAGGCTTCCCTTCCTGGTTGCGGATAGCAGCTTCTTGCTGTCTGTCCTTACCTGGCCTTTCCTCTGTGTGTACAGGGAGAGAGAGACCCCTTAATGTTCTTTCCTCTTACTGCAAGGAGACCTGCCATACCCTTATGGCCTCATTTAACCTCAATTACCTCCTTGAAATTCCTTTCTCCAAATATAAAAGCACACTGGGGGTAAGACTTCAACATAAGAATTTTGGAGGACACACTTCAGTCCCTAGCATTCATTTTATAACAGACTGAGATAAACTCATTTGTAAGACTCTTGGCCAAAGTGTAAGTTAAACCTTATGTTTTGTACACACATAAAGGTCCCCAGTGCTAGGGAATTAGGTTACTTTGCATTCTCTTGTGATCAGAGGCACTTAAATTGCAAGTCCAGATCAATTGCCACAGTGCAGCACTTCATAGAGAAGGTAGTACCTATCATTTCTGCAGTATCTGGTGTCAGAGGGAAATTTTGACATTAAGGTCTTAAAAAAAAATCTATTCCATTTATTTTTAGTTTTTTATGAGGTGAAGTTTACTCCCTTTAAACCTCTATGAACTATTACCAGGAAATCTGGCAGATGTTCCACTAAAATAATGGAAGTATCCATCATGACTATCTTCTTGGAGCTTCCTTTTATTTATGTTCTATTAAGTGATATTCTCTGAAGATCAGATGAAATTAATAATAGGCCAAATGATATTTTCCTTGAAATTGATCCATGATTTCCTCAAAACCCCATTGAATTATATAAAGTAGATTTTTTGATAGGTGACACCTTTGATTTTTTTTGTTTTCCAGTTGCTTCAAATCCTAGGAATTCTGTTTCAACAAATATTTATGAATGTATATGTATGTGAGCTTTTCTAGACTCTTCATGTTACTTTTATGTAGGCTTTTATTAAATATGGAAGGAAAAAAATACTGTTTCAGATAGAGGTTCTTGAACAATAAAACATGGCCCAACTCTGGTGGGGGGTGGGGGGTGGAACTGAACAGAAGCCACAAAATTCACATCAGCAGTTTTCTGCATTCCTGCTTCATCCTTCTCTCTGTAAAAAGCTTCTTGAATTTCTTCAATTGCTCCATAGAAACCCAAGGTCTATATTTGATTATTTAAACCTCTAAATATATATACTAACTCAGTTCAGCCCCAAGTTTGTCAGAGTTCCCTGTCTTGACCCAAGACAGGGCACAGCTCCTAGACCCATCAGCCCATGTAGGGTCTTTTAAAGGAGCTGTGATTGCCCCACTAGAGACAGTTTCCCTAAGGGAAAATAAGTCCACTTAGCTTAGAGAGTAAAGCCATGTATATAATAGATACAGAGTGAGGAGACAGGGATTAGAAAAGGGTGACTAAAGCTGGTCAGGCAGCATCTCCTTCAACCTGCCCTTGGTTACACAAGCTGCTCATGTGTCCTGAGCACCAGAGAGTCTCTGTTATTGGATCTATTGCTGCTCACTTCCAACATTCATCTCCAGGATCCTGAGATCAACCAATGATCTTTTTAATACATCATTTAAAAATTTCATCATCTCCCACCCCAGGTTCTATCCTAGTCTTCTATTGATGAGGTTTTGCTGTCACTGAATCTATGCACTGTATTAACTTTACTGTTGTCTTGGATTTCTTGCAAAACCTTTTAAGAAATTATTTGTCCTTAGCATGAGGACATCATTTTCCTGAGAGAACAAACCGCTTAGAGTGTTTCTGAGTCTCATTCTAAAAGTAATACATGCACTAAATTCTAGCAACTGTCATGAGTTCTAAGAAAAAAAAAATTTATATTAAAAAGTCCCCCAAAATACCACCTCAGATTTATAGATGAGAAATCATAAGCACCTAACATATTTAAGCTCCCTGAGAGCAACGCTTTATGTAACATTTTGTACCTCTGAATCCTGTTATGCTGTCTGGCACATATTTAAGTTAATAACTTTGAAGGGATGTGCTGTTTTTCTAAACAAATTCTATCAAAATATAGCTTCAAAATTAGTTGTAGGAATGATTGCTAGGGATGATTTTAAGTCTTAAAGTGATATTAAATTTCCCAGTTGTACTGTTACATTTCATTGTTAATTTTTAACTTTTATTGATTTCTAAATCATAACATTTTAAGTGAAGCATTTTAAATTCAACAAGCATTTGTTTAGCATTTTAAAGGAGTAATTACCAAAATAATGTAAAGAAAAATACATCTTGCTTCTGAATTGTTCTGCTCACTGCTCCTCACATATTCAATTGTTCCACCTACTAAAGTTAAATTCTAAGCAGAATATCTTAATCATATTTCAAAATAAAGTTTGCATAGTAGATAGACTAAATCTTTAAAAATTTAACTACTTGGGAGTTCCCATTGTGGCTCAGTGGTTAACAAATCTGACTAGGAACCACAAGGTTGTGGGTTTGATCCCTGGCCTTGCTCAGTGGGTTAAGGATCTGGCATTGCTGTGAGCTGTGGTGTAGACTGGCAGCAACAGCTTCTATAAGACCCCTATCCTGAGAACCTCCACAAGCCACAGATGTGGCCCTAGAAAATACAAATAAATGAATAAATAAATAAATAAAAATTTAACTACTTGAACTGCTAAAAGAAAATATTAACAGGACACAATTTATTTTTTCCAAATATTTTAATTCTTTCAAGAGTTCCATTTCTTAACTGCTTATTCACTCAACAATTACAGCTTGAAAGAATAGCCTCAAAAATTTAAGAAACTTAGTATACATGTGTGATGAGCATCAACTGTAAACATTTCACATCTGGGCCATCAAATGTTGGTTACAGTGTAGATCATATGCTAAGGGACAAAGGAGGATAAAGCCTTTAAGATTAATTGTGTGGCAAGAGAACACTTGCCCATGTGGGGTAACAAACATTAATTATTCACCATGATTCAAAGAATTATTCTGCTTTAAGCTTTACAAAAAAAAAATCAAGCTTTGACATTTAAACAGGAAATGAGAACCTTAGCAATACTATGAAATTCAGAAGTGCCCATACATTAGCAAGTCATATGTCCATTATGAATCAGGGAATTTTTCAGCAAAGTTAATTATCTGAAACTTGTGTCAACTAAAATGTACTTGTATTGAAAAAAATGATGACTGACTAAAGGGGTAATTCAAAAATTAACTCTCCAGGGATGTTGATTATAATAAACTATTTACACTCGTTTTTTTCCTTAAATAAGTTTACTTGAAAAACCACAGTGCTAAAGATTTGATAATATAAATCTAAACTAAATGCCACAAATAAGCAAATACAAAAATACTCAGCCCCAAACCCTGGACTTTGAGTTCCAAGTTTCAATTCTGAGTGTTTTGTTTTCCCTCTAACCCATCCCTTCACCTGTTAAACAGTGATGCCCAAAACTTTGTCAGTAGCAATAACCACCTCACCTTCACAATATTGATTTCACGACTCATTTCTGCTAATAGCACTTTCTATCTTTCCAGCTACTTATTCTAGCATTCTTAATCCTCAATTCCACAAACTCAAAAAAAATTTTTTCAATCCAATTTTTAGTGTGCTTTTTATCTGCCTTTCCCATTTTACCTAATAGAGATTCTGTAATTACTGGAATAACTCTTCTTTAGTGGAAAAACAAAAAAGAATCAGTCCTCACTTTCTTTCTTTCTTTTTTTTTTTTTTTTTGGTCCACTTCAGCACAGGACGAAGGTGTGGAGAAGGTGGCTGGAGAATAGCACAAAACTTCACTAATTGTATGTTACTTTCTGTTTAGAAAGTTGCATATCAAGTTGTCCTTTGGTATTACCTGATGAATTTCTCTGGTCTACTCATTTTCTATTGCCAAGTAGTTCTAACACAATTTCACCACTTTCCCCACCTCTCCAAAACCCTTTCTACATTTCTCATTCTAAATAGATGACTTTATTCTTATATAATGCGAAAATGAAAAATTAGGTAACTACTCATCTTGTTACATGAACCATTAACCTGTCACCATCTCTACATTTTTTTTTTTGGCCTTCTTTTCTGTTACACTGGATTAAGTTCTATATGATGCTTAATTAGAACTTTGGATTCCAATTTTCAAAGTCCCCAGTGACCACATCAAATAGATATCTCAGCTGATGTCTCAGCAGCATAAACATAGTGGGTCACTTGTTCCTTCTTGAAACATTTTCTTCTCTAAAAGAATGCCACACTATTCTCCTTTTACTAATGGATGACTCTTTTTTCCTTTTATATCTCCTTTTTCAGACCGAACTTATACTTTCCAGAATGATCAGAACTTAGTGCTCCTTCCTTATCTGTTATCAATCAAGATTTAATCTGTAATTTTACTCAACCAGACTCTTGCCTTTCAATATCAGCAGTAATTTTAATGACATAAATTTACATTTTATATACCATATTTGTATCCTATTGACTAGGTTATATTTCTATTGGATGTATAATAAAGTATTAAAATTTGTGAAAGAATATCACATTTTACTTGAATTGGAAAAGCAAAAATCCAAATTGATTCCAGAGTTCTTGTTCTTGCAAATAAGAACTCAAGATGGAAATACAGCCTCCTGATGAACAAAAGGAAAAGGTTATATTGGATTTGGGAGGAAAGGGTGAATTTAGGTTAGCTTACCTGTATGGTACTCAACAAAAAAACTTTAACTGTATTTTAATCTAATCACTGATTGGTTAGATTTCCCAAAAGGTCTGTTGGAAAGGACTTGATACTGAGGCAGTGAGGAGCCTGTGTACCTCCAGAAGGAGATAGTGAAAGCTGGAGCATCCTGACATACTCATGGCCTTTGAAAAAGAGCAGAATTTTAGAGTCTCATATTTTATATTTTCAAAGTCAAAATTCTGAGACCTACCTAACTCAGCAAGCTTCTTCAGTAGTCAGTCCCATCTCCGATGATGTTATTAAACATCATCTTTCATACTGTTATTTAGTTCTACAACTTTAGGATCATTCATTATTCAGACATTTTCATAAATTTATTCTATATGTAACAGTTGGTTCTCATTCTTAGTAGTTATGTTTTATAAAGTCACCATGAACAGAATCCTGAATTAGTGATACTGGGTCATTAATCCCAGGGGATATTCAGGGTTATGTCCCTTTGAGCCTCTGGTTATAACATATGCATCAACCAGTCAATATGTAACATTGTTTTTGTGTGTTTAAAGATTTTATTTCACATATGTTGATCCCCTACTGTTGGACTCATGGCCAATGGCATTAACCTATGCCTAAAAGAAACTTACCTACCCCATATTTTCTCTCTAAAACACAGCACAGCCTTCCTGCACTTAAGAATGTTAGCGGAGTTCCCGTCGTGGCGCAGTGGTTAAGGAATCCGACTAGGAACCATGAGGTTGCGGGTTCGATCCCTGCCCTTGCTCAGTGGGTTAACGATCCGGCGTTGCTGTGAGCTGTGGTGTAGGTTGCAGACGCGGCTCGGATCCTGCGTTGCTGTGGTTCTGGCATAGGCCGACAGCTACAGCTCCGATTCAACCCCTAGCCTGGGAACCTCCATATGCCACGGGAGCGGCCCAAGAAATGGTAAAAAAAAAAAAAGAATGTTAGCAAGCACCTTAACACCACTAAATAGGATAAAAATGTGAAGACATGAACTGCAGAACGACACTTGTTTACAGTATGAGAATTAGTCATACTGCACTGACTGTGCATTCCTCATATTTATCTAACAAACTTTGTGAGCTTTTAATGAATATTAGGGTTAAATCAAAAGTAATGTACAATAGCATATTTTAGGAATTTTGAATTACTGCCAGTGCTAGAGAATATTGACTTTGTTACAAATATTCATAGGCAGGGAAACTCAGAAATACAGAATATGTGAATGAGCATCAACTACAAATATGAATTGATGAGGAAAGTTGCATGTGTTTGATTCAATGTCTTACTAACAGTTATTGATAAGTTCTTTTGAGAGTTGCATTCCTCCAAAATGTGTATGTCAGTCCTAACCTCCAAAACCTAAGAATTCGACCTTATTTGGAAATAGGGTCATACAGATGTTATTAGTTAAGATGAGGTCATAATGCAGTAAAGTGGTTCCTAATCCAATGTGACTAGTGCCCTGCCCTGATAAAAGAAATTTTGGACACAACACACAAACACACACACACACACACATACGGAATGTCATCTGAAGATAAAGGCAGAGAATCTGATGCTGCAGAACCCAAGGAATACCACAGACTGCTTGGAGAGAGAACTGGAACACATTTTCCCTCAGAGCCTTTAGAAGGAACCAGCCCTGTGAACAGCTTCATGTTGGAATTCTTGCTCCAAAACTCTGACACAGTACATTTCTGTTGAAGCCACCTAGTCTGTGATACTTTGTTACAGCATCCCTAGCAAAGTAATACAGCAGGGCATGGAGAAAATAAGGTTGTTGAGCACATAAGTTCTCCAGGACAAAAATAGGAGAGTTCTCCAAATTCTGTCAATGGCTGTCAATGGCAATATTCTTCATCCACCCATAAAGACCATTACCTAAGTGAAGGTATCTGAGAATGTGCTTATGAAGTTTTGAGACCACAGGCTTAATTTTATTAATATAATCAATTTTATTTATCACTAAATATTTCCATTATGAAATAACATGGTTATATTGGCATGCTAAGAGAGAGTGCTAAGGTTTGCTATCGTACATTACTTTTGATTTAACTCTAATATTCATTAAAATCTCACAAAGGTTGTTAGATAAATATGAGGAATGAACAGTCAGCTTGCTCATAAACAGATAGTTGAAAACAGGTCCTTGACTATTAATACGGACATTTTCTAACAAATAAAATGATAGAGTAGTCTTATTCAAAGAGCCAGGGCACAAAATCAAGAGACTTAGAGAAAAATGGATTGAAGTTCCTAATACCAGAAAACAGCCCAAGTAAAGGATTTGGGGAAACTGGCAGCATGGACCTAGTTGGACTTCAGACTTGCTAACAACTAGTGACCCTATGAGCTTCCTTTTCTTTCGTCTTAAAATGAGAACATTTAATTTAGTTTTCATATCCTCAATTCATCACTGCATGTAGGGAAGGTGAGAAGTGGGGAAATAACTTAATCTTCATTCACAGGTCTCCAGCTCAAGAGTTCCTAAGGAAACTTAGCCATATCCAGATCTGATTTAGGTGATGAACTCCTGATACTATGATTATATAATTTTTGCAGGTCTTGAGAGAAAGTGGGTAAATTTTGCATATAGGCATATGTAAATTATGTTAAACAGGTAACTGGTAGATTTATTTCAGAACTGGCCACCAGCAGTTTATCCTATTATCATCCATGTGTGGATTGTTGTCTTATTGATAAGAGTGCATTCTAAGGCACACTAGCTGCTGGATGAAAATTTTGGAGTCCCATAATTCTATAAAACTATGCATTTACATCATTTAAATTGAAGAAAAGTGAGCTGAATTAAAACAGGATTGAATCATTTCCCCTTTCCTATCTAAGAGCAAACTTATTCCAGTTAAAACCAAAGATACTATCGTACTTAAATCACCATAGACAAAAATTCTAAAACTTATCCTGTCAGTATATTATGATAGGTAATTTTTGTTTTCATTCTCTACTAATTCACAGCATCATCCAATTGTTCAATTGTGCTTTTACATTTTGTCAATTGATACTTTCCTCCTGCTTGATAAAGTTACTAATATCTGAGAACTACCAGATCAGCCCCATTTATTTTTTTTTTATTTTTATTTAATTTTACTTTATTTTTGACCACACCCACTGCATGTGGAAGATCCTGTTGCAGGGATTGAACCCATGCCATAGCAGTGACCCAAGCCACTGTAGTAACAATGCTGGATCTTGAAGCTGCTATACCGCAAGAGACCTCCTACTTTTTTTAATATACTTTTTTAGAACAGTTTTGGACTTAAACAAATATTAAAATTCACATATACTTACACTCAATTTCCCCTATTAATATATTAATGACATTTGTGTAATCAATATTTATCGCTATTTTCAAAGAAAATCCATACTGCATTCAGATATCTGTTGCAAAGATAGTATCTTATATTGAGTTCTGATGTGTTCAGAAGTTCTGTAGGAGTGTGACATTTTCTGACTTTTCTTGTTTTTGATGACCTTGACCATTTTGAGAAGTACTGGCTAGGTATATTGTAGGATTCCCTTCTATTAAAATTAGTGGAATGTTTTTCTCATAATATGGTATGAGCCTTGGGGAGGATGATCATGGGCTAAAGTACCATTTTTACTTCAAATCACAGGTAATCCTGTTGACATGATCTATTAATATTAATGTTGACCTTTTATTACCCAGCTGCACTATGTTTGTCAGGCTTCTCTGTTGTACAGTTACTTTTTCTCCATTTCCATAGTGTATTCTTTAGGAGAAAGTCAATATGCACAGCCAGCACTTAGGGAGTGGGGAGTTAGGATAGTATTCCATGAGGGTGGCATATTTACACAGATTATTTGCAATTCTTCAGCAGAGATTCATCTTTTCTCTATTGAATCATCTATATTAATAAAGTAGCATTCTAAGTCTTTCTGGAAAGATTAAAACATTAATTCTATTGAAGTGAAAGATTTTTAGGGCTACTTTGGATAGAACATCATGGACCTAATCTTTGCAAAGGAAAAGATAAAGTTTAAGCAAAATAGTTTAAACAACATATTCCAAATACATTATAGGTTAAATCCCAAAGTCTAATCATACTTTCAACACCTCATACATTTCAATTTATTTGAAATCCCTAAAAATTTTAATATATCCATACCAGACTTTCTTTCCCAAGATATTGAAATCCAAAGAATTATCATAATGAAGCTCTTGCAGCTGATTGGTTTTCAAGTCATGATGTTTTGCGCTTTAGACTTTGACTTATAAACCAAAAAAAATTCATATAAACCAATACAAAAACTTTTTAAACTAATTGATATATAATCCATGTCATATTAATAAAAAATGGCATTAGCTTCTTTTAGGAAATCTATTTGTGTGATTTAAGCGATCCTATTTTACCTAAAACTGTGATCAGTAAGAGCTTCAAGTCTTTTACTAGCGAAGATGTTCAGAAGCAATATGGTATACACGTGTATTCAGTAAATATTTGCTGAAAACTCAGAAGGGGGCAGATTTGAGGAAGGGAATGGAGGAAAAGAGCCTAGAGGAATGAAAGAAGTAAGAATATCACTCTACATAGATGTAGTTCTTTCAAGGCAGTATTTCTGTCTCAAACCAAATATCACCAACACCCTACATATCCTTATTTTTTTTCAGGGATTTTCAGTGATGGATGAAGTAATATAAAGAGAAAAATGAAAAAAAGTAAAAGCAAAAATATGTAACATCAATAACAGTCAACACAGAGATACACAGTATTACATTAAGAGTCTCAAAATTATACCTTACAGTTTACTAAATGTGAAAGACACAAACTATTTATGAACAAAATCTGTTAAGCATGATGTGCTGTATTTCTCGAGGCTAAGTATCACAGAAAATGCTGGCAATAGGGTATAGTATATACTATATATAGTATACACCATGCATATGTTTATAGATAGTCCATTGTATATGCATATAGCTTTTTGCTTTCCATAACACATATTGCTTAGATAACCATAGAAGCTGATAAATATTAACATTTCAAATATTAATTGCCCCATGTTAATTGTAGAGACTTGCTAAGAAAATAAGCACTGAATAAGATTTTACTTTGCATGCAAAATGAAGAATGCATTTGGAGAGTAAAACTTGAATGGATTTTTTAAAATGACATTGCACTGATAAAACTTTTCTTTTGAGGAAGGCATTAGTCATGCTGTTTGTTCCTGGTAAACTTAAATTGATATTGACCATTCTGTTTTGGGGCAGAAACCATTCTGTTTCTGCATCGGTAGATGCAGAAGATTTAGGATGTGGTCTATTGTCAAGCAGCTCAGAAAAAAAAAGGAATGCTACTTCTATGTATTTCACAGATGAAGGACCAGCAGTGCAGATACTATAGTAACTAGCCTTATATCTTCAGTATAGTAATTTGCCAAGGAGACAGTCTAGCATACCATTTTATTTATTTGTATCTTAAAAATTATCAGTTTTTATGAACAGAACTCATTGATTTTGCAAAGGCTTAAAGTTTTGAAAAAAATCTGATTATCTTGGAAAAATCAGTCCTTGTGACTAAACATATTGGTTCACAATCTATGAAAACAGGATTTGGTTTCAACTCAAAAACAAGACTATTTTAATTTAAATGTGTTTTTTAAAAATTTTTTGCTGAAGTATGTTTGATTTACAATGTTGTACCAATTTCTGCTGTATATCAAAGTGACCCAGTCATACATATACAGTGTTTTTCTTATGTTATTTCTATCATGGGCTACCCCAGGAGACTGGATACAGTTCCCTGTGCTGTACAGAAGGACCTTACTGTTTATCAGTTCTAACTATAATAGTTTGCATCTACTAACCCCAAACCCCTAGTCCATCCCACTTGCTCCCTGCTCCCCCTTGGCAACCACAAGTCTGTTCTCCATCCCTGTGAGTCTGTTTCTGTTTTGTAGGTAAGTACATCTGTGCCATATTTTAGATTCCACATATGAGTGATAGCATATGGTATTTGTCTTTATGACTTCATTCACTTAGTACGATAATCTCTAGCTGCCTCCATGTTGTTGCAAATGGCATTATTCCATGCTTTTTTATATGTACCATGTCATTTTAATCCATTTATCTGTCAATGGACATTTAGGTTGTTGCCCTGTCTTGACTATTGCAAATAGTGCTGTAGTAAACATAGGGATGCATGTATCTTTCTGAGTTAGTTTTTTCCAGATACATGCCTAGGAATAGGATTGCTGGATCATATGGTGGTTGTGGTTTTAGTTTTCTGAGGTACCTCCACAATGTTTTCCATAGTGGTTGTACTAATTTTTATTCTTACCAACGGTGAAGAAGGGTTGCTTTTTCTCCCCAATCTCTCCAGAATTTGTTACTTGTAAGCTTATGTATGATGGCCAATCTGACTGGTGTGAGGTGGTACCTCAGTGTAGTTTTGACTAGCATTTCTCTAATAATTAGTGATATTGAGTATTGTTTTCATGTGCCTACTGGCCATCCGTATGTCATCTTTGGAGAAATGCCTATTTAGGTCTTCTGCCCATGACACAAATTTGTTAACTTTAGATTTGGCTTATTTCAATTGTGAGTAGCTATGTGTATAATACAACACACATTCACTCATTCACGTACTATTTTTTAATCACTCTTCTTGTTGTAAATATATAGATGAATTAGATAAGTGATCTCCTTGAAGGATTTTTTCATTTTATAATAGGTGCTCTACCTATAACTTGAAAAGCATATATAACCTATCTAGCAAGCATGTATAACCTATCTGCCAATCAGAAAAGTTAAATTTGTAGATATGACAGTAAAGAGACTTTAGACAGTGGAGTGACTGTGAGTAGGAATTAGAGAACCACTGGAACATAATATCTATTATTTGAATATAGACAATAAATAAATGGCAGTGATGAATGGATAGATGGAAAGTTTGGAGAAAGTCCTTAGAGCCAAGCTAAGAATGGGGAAAAAAGGAATAATACTTCTATGTATTTCCTAGTAAAGAAGTACTTTACTATGTATTCTGTGTTGATAAATTAGATGTGTATGAGATCTATATACACATATAGTAATTTCTTACAACAATATATATAATTTATTGGAGTTCCTGTCATGGCGCAGTGGAAATGAATCCAACTAGGAACAATGAGGTTGTGGGTTCGATTCCTGGCCTCGCTCAGTGGGTTGGGAATCCAGCGTTGGCATGAGCTGTGGTGTAGGTCGCAGACACAGCTCGGATCTGGCATTACTGTGGCTCTGGCGTTGGCTGGCAGCAACAGTTCTGATTAGACCCCTAGCCTGGGAACCTCCATGTGCTACGGGTATGGGCCTAGAAAGACAAAAGACAAAAAAAAAAATATATATATATATACACACACACATATAATTTCTTACAAACATGCATATAGAAATTTTGTTCAAAAGGTGTACATGACAAGATTTAGTGTAGGTATTTGAAGTAAAATCAAAGAAACCATATTTAGCAAGTAAATCATTGCAAAGTTAGTGAAATCAGTAAATATGAAGACATAAATCCATAGTAATTTATATTTAATGCCATTTAGTATGCGTAATTTAGGCATCTTGTTCTTCGGTTTTTTCAGAGGACTTGAGCACTCAATCTACCTTACAATTTTGAGTTAAAAGTTACTACTGTCTTTATTTGGAAGTTAAGAACCTAAGTGAGGTGTTAACAGAGTTGGCAACTTATTAACAGGTTTTCAAAATTCCTGTTTTGGACTTTAAAAGCACTATATTTCGGCTTAAAGAAGTCGAGAACCATAAAGAGAGTTGCTCCCATATTTACACAAAAGAAAATAAGAATTGACTGCAGGTTGATACCTTTTGTGTAACCATGCCAAAACTGAGGCCACAGGGCAAATGACTAACACAGAAGTCTAAGGGAGATAAGGACCTGCAAGGTGAAAAGAGAGCTGAGCATTTCCTTTAATTCCAATAGTCAATGGATAAGAAATACCAAGCTGAGGGAAATAGTAAAATATTGATGAATATCTAAAGAGAGAGTATGGGTTAGGGTGGCAGCACGGTCTTTGGGACCAGAGATACAAGTTTTCATACCTGTTTTTCCTCAGGGAACCCAATAAGTATCAACAAGAAAGACTGAGGGCCATCCTGAGAAATCTCCCTAATGTCTCTGAGAAAAGAGATTGGTGGTTACTGTTTAAAATTAGACACATCTTTATGTCCCCTTCATAACAAAAGCTTCACTCTCTAGGGGGAAGGACATAATTGTAGCCTTAGTGCACAGGTGGGAATGCACTGCATGTGGGGATGCTTAGAGAAGAATGAAAGTTCTTTTACTAGGGAAGAGCCAAAGTGCATACTAGGCCAGGCAGTACATTGCCAAACTCTTGATGAGAGCCACAGGCCCAAGTCACAGTGTCCGTCTGAAGTTTAGTCACCTCAGCCAACACTGCTGCCTCCAGCACACACCACCACCACCACATTAAGTAAAGTAATAGTGAAATGCAACTGGGAGAGCCACAAGGGATGGTTTCTCCGGAGAACAGCACAGTGTGAAGTCCCAGAACTAAACAGGGACACAAAAAGTAGGTGTCACTAGAGAAACTTGTAACTTCTCAACCCCTGAGAGTAACCAGACCAACAACAAACTTGAAACCCACTCTTCTTATGTTAATTAAAGCCCCATGCTAAAGACCTAACAGAAGACACCCATGTTCAATTATTAAAATAATTTTTAGAAGTTCCCATTATGGCACAGGGGAAATGAATCCAGCTGATACCATGAGGATATGGATTGAATCCTCAGCATTGCTCAGTGGGTTGGAGATCTGGTGTGGCCATGAGCTGTGGTGTAGGTTGCAGTTGCGGTTTAGATCCTGCATTGTTGGGGCTGTGGTGTAGGCCAGCAGCTGTAGCTCTGATTTGGCCACTAAACTGGGAACTTGCATATGCCACAGGTGTAGCCCTAAAAAGCAAAAACAATGATTTTTTAAATTAACCACAGTCTACTCTCATAATGTGCCCATGTACACACACACACACACACAAATTTAGCATATAAAAGGCAACACATATGCAAACACACCTAAAGAGAAAAAGCAAGGAAGCAAGGAATCTTCATCTAGAAGGCAGCTGGGATCAGGGAAGATTTATCTACAGAGGAACAAGGATAAAAATCAGAGCACACTTTCAGGAAACATGTAATCACAGAGATGGTCTAAAATATAACCCATCTTACGTAGTCATTTTTAGAAAATCTTTGACTTAACCGGACTTGGGCTCCCTGTGAATCTATGTGTAATCTGATGTCTTTTCCAAAAGTTTCATTAGCCACAGTGAAACTCAAACTAAACAGTCTGGGTAGAAATGAAAGTATCAGCCAGTCAGTGGTAGGAAAGTGTAATGATATGCTCTGAGGGGCTGGGGGGTGACCCTCTATGATGAGGTATTAATCAGAAGCCTATTATTCTTGCTATGGAAGCGCTAAATAATTTTCAGTTACTTTGGGGCCTAATGGTAGATCCATTTCTCCACTCAAGGAAACCAATCAAAACTGTAGTATCGTTGAGGGTCTTATTTCACAGACAGGTGATTGTCCTAGACAATTAAGCACCTGCAGTACTCTGATGTCTTTCACCACACAGACAACATGGTGAAAGATGAAAAGCAGGAGAGTCTCCTGCAGGGAAGCAATTTCCAATCTAGTTTATAGATGTTAATGGCCTTTGATTTCACTTCAGGTGTTTGCTTGTTAACAAGGAATGACAGCTATTTCCAAAAACTTTTAGGATCATTTTATAAAAAGAAAAGTATAGCTTTTATACCAGGTCCCAGTTTTCTAACTTTTTCATTTTTTTCTAGTAAGTTTTAAAAATGTAAATTTCTCATGTGATTTGAATTTGACAAATATATGGACTTTTAAAATAAAGATATAGTCGTATTTATACTTTGTGAAATGCTATATATATAAAATCTATTATAGGAACCTTTGAAAGTAGAAAATGGAAATAAAAGCTTAATCAAATATATCATTTGGTCCACATAATTACAAGCATTTCATATAATAAAAGTAAACTTAGATGTACTTAATTTTGTACAGATTTCTTATGACTGACTTGGACGTACATAGATATATGTTCCTTAATGTTTTTTGGTCTTGATTGTAGGCATAGGATTTTCATACTTGAATTCAAATGTTGTTTTAATGCCTCTTTTTCCTTAATATTTTCATGCTGGAGTCCAGCTCCAGCAGGTCCAGGGTTTCCAGAAGGATGAGCGGTGTCGGCGAAGGAATGGACACAGACTCAGTGCTTGTGTGGGACTGCTCGTTTATTGATTTCACAGGCTTAGCTTATATACATTTTTTATTTCCTGCTAATATGTGCCATACATCCTTTGATATTTTTTAACTTTCCAACCCTTCAACTATGTCCTCATGATTTTGTGAATCTTGGGGACATTCACAATGGTCTTGTTTCTTGTACTTTGCACTTGACTTCTCAGTATTTAATGTACTTATAACCATGACCTAATTCTTATGGAACAGAAAAGAGCAAGCTTGTTAACTATAGAAATCTCTGTTTAATTTTTCATTAGCAAAGTTAAATTAAATTATCAAAGCTTTCTAAAGAAGATCTTTTTAGTCTTTGTGGTCAGATCAAAAGGACAGATCACAATAGAAATAGAGGCCGTGCCATCTACACTCTTTGAGGTAGGGCTCATAGACCTGACATTATCAGTTCACAATTGGTTGGCCTACTACAGCAGCCCCATATTTTCCTAACTCGTTTCTAGGTGCTAGGTATAAACTGTACCAGCATTCCTCATGTCTATGCCCAGTGCCTGTTGTATTTTTCCTGGTAGGGAAAACAACTTCACACACTGGGGTTAAATGGCCCATGTCTTGGCCTATTGTCAATCCTAAACATATTGCTCTCGAAGTAGCACTGGTAAACAGAAAGCATTCTATTGTGGACTTTCTTAGAGAGGGGCAGTCCCCGATGTGGAAAGGGGGATAGAAAAAGGGGGAATTGTAGGGACTTGAGGGATTTCTTGTAGCTGATGAGAAAGCACTAATCCCCAATGTTTACCCTCTCCTGGGCCTTTTTCTTGGGATCTTTTATTAAGCTGTAATTCCCCAGCTCCCAAATTTCCTATTGGCAGTATGACTAAACAGAGAAGCAGCAGCAGGACCCTCGCTTTCCCAGACTTGCCATGCAGTCTGGAGTCATCAGTCTCCTTGAACATGTCAGAAGGCAGACCTGCACAAACGGCTCCCAGCATTTTCAAATAACTTTTTTTCAATTTCTCTTTAGAGTTATATATAGGATGGCTAATCCTTGGAGTGTGTGTTTCTTTTCTTCCCTTTCCCTTCAGGCAGCCACAAGTCTATGTCCAAGTCCATGATTTTCTTTTCTATGGAAATGTTCATTTGTGCTGGATATTAGATTCCAGTTATAGGTGATATCATATGGTATTTCTTTGTCTTTCTGACTTATTTCACTCAGTATGAGAGTCTCTAGTTCCATCCATGTTGCTGCAAATGGCATTATTTTGTTATTTTTTATGGCTGAGTAGTATTCCATTGTGCATATATACCACATCGTCTTAATCCAATCATCTGTCAATGGACATTTGGGTTGTTTCCATATTTTGGCTATTGTGAATAGTGCGGCCACGAACATGCAGATGCATGTGTCTTTTTCAAGGAAACTCTTATCAGGATATATGCCCAAGAGTGGGATTGCTGGGTCATATGGGAGTTCTATGTATAGATTTCTAAGGTATCTCCAAACTGTTCTCCATAGTGGCTATACCAGTTTACATTCCCACCAACAGTGCAGGAGGGTTCCCTTTTCTCCACAACCTCTCCAGCACTTGTTATTTGTGGACTTATTAATGATGCCATTCTGACTGGTGTGAGGTGATATCTCATGGTAGTTTTGATTTGCATTTCTCTTATAATCAGCGATGTTGATCATTTTTTCATGTGCTTGTTGGCCATCTATGTGTCTTCCTTGGAAAACAGTCTATTCAGGTCTTTTGCCCATTTTTCCCTTGGGTTGTTGGCTTTATTGCTGTTGAGTGGTGTAAATTGCTTGTATATTCTAGAGATTAAGCCCTTGTCCATTGCATCATTTGAAACTATTTTCTCCCATTCTGTAAGTTGTCTTTTTGTTTTCTTTTTGGTTTCCTTTGCTGTGCAAAATCTTTTCAGTTTGATTAGGTCCCATGGGTTTATTTTTGCTCTTATTTCTGTTGCCTTGGGAGACTGACCTGAGAAACTATTCATGAGTTTGATGTCAGAGAGTGTTTTGCCTATGTTCTCTTCCAGTAGTTTGATGGTATATTGTCGTATATCTGTCTTTCAGCCATTTTGAGTTTATTTTTGTGCATGATGTGAGGGTGTGTTCTAATTTCATTGCTTTGCATGCAGCCATCCAGGTTTCCCAGCAATGCTTGCTGAATATACTTTCTTTTTCCCTTATTATGCTCTTGCCTCCTTTGTCAAAGATTAATTGATGATAGGTGTCTGGGTTTATTTCTTGGTTCTCTATTCTGTTCCATTGGTCAGCCTGTCTGTTTTAATACCAGTCCCACACTGTTTTGATGACTGTGGCTTTGTAATATTGCTTGAAGTCTGGGGAGAGTTATGCCCCCTGCTTGGTTTTTGTTCCTCAGGATTGCTTTGGCAGTTCTTGGTCTTTTGTGGGTTCATGTAAATGTTTGGATTGTTCATTCTAGTTCTGTGAAAAATGTTGTGGGTAATTGGATAGGGATTGCATTGAATCTGTAGATTGCTTTGGGTAGTATGGCCATTTTTACAATATTGATTTTTCCAACCTAGGAACATGGAATATCCTTCCATTTCTTTACATATTCTTTAATTTTTGACTAAACTTTTATAGTTTTCACATGTAAGTCCTTTAGCTCCTTGGTCAGGTGTATTCTGCAGTATTTGATTTTTTGGGGTGCAAATTTAAGAAGTATTGCATTTTTGTATTCCTTTTCTAATATTTCATTGTTGGTATACAGAAATGCCACTGACTTCTGAATGTTAATCTTACATCCTGCTACTTTGCTGAATTTATTAATCAGTTCAAGTGGTTTTTGGGTTGAGTCCTTAGGGTTTTCTATGTATAGTGTCATGTCATCTGCATACAGTGACAGTTTTATCTCTTCTCTTCCTATTTGGATGCCTTTTATTTCTTTTGTTTGTCTAATTGCTGTGGCTAGGACTTCCAAAATTATGTTGAATAGCAGTGGTGAGAATGGGCATCCTTGTCTTGTTCCAGATTTGAGTGAGAAGGCTTTCAGTTTTTTCCCATTGGGTATTATATTTGCTGTGGGTTTGTCATAAATGGGTTTGATTATGTTCAGGAATGTTCCCTCTATACCCACTTTGGCAAGAGTTTTGATCATGAATGGATGTTGGACTTTGTCAAATGCTTTTTCTGCTTCTATTGAGATGATCATGTGATTTTTTACTTTTCTCTTGTTAATGTGGTGTATGATGCTGATTGATTTGGGTATTTTTGAAACATCCTTGTGAACCTGGGATGAACCCTACCTGGTCATGGTGTATGATTTTTTTTGATATGTTGTTGGGATTCGGTTGGCTAAGATTTTGTTGAGAATTTTTGCGTCTCTATTAATCAAAGATCTTGGCCAATAGTTTTCTTTTTTGGCGGTATCTTTGTTTGGTTTTGGAATTAGGGTGATGGTGACATCATAGAATGTCTTTGGGAGTGTTCCTTCTTCTTCAACCTTTTGAAAAAGTTTAAGGAGGACGGGCACGAGATCCTCCGTATATGTTTTGTAGAATTTGCCTGTGAAGCCATCTGGTCCTGGGCTTTTATTTGTAGGGAGTGTTTTTATGACATATTCAATTTCATTTCTAGTGATTGGTCTGTTCAGTTGGTCTGTTTCTTCTTGATTCAGTTTTGGCAGGCTGTAAGATTCGAGAAAGTTGTCCATTTCTTCCAGATTGTCAAACTTGTTGGCATATAGTTGTTCATAGTATTCTCTTATGGTTTTGTATTTCTGCAGTATTCATTGTGATTTCTCCTTTTTCATTTATAATTTTGGTTATTTGGGTTCTTTCTCTCCTCTTTTAGTGAGTCTAGCCAGAGGTTTGCCAATTTTGTTTACCTTTTCAAAGAACCAGCTCGTGATTTTATTAATTTTCTCTATTGTTTTTCAAATCTCTATTTTATTGATTTCCTCTTTGATCTTTATGATTTCCTTCCTTCTGCTCACTTTAGGTCTTTTTTCTTCTTTTTCTAATTCATTTAGGTGGAGGGTTAAGTTGTCAATTTGAGATCTTTCTTCTTTTTTGAGGAAGGCCTGTATCGCTGTGAATTTCCCTCTGAGCACTGCTTTTGCAGCATCCCATAGATTTTGAGAGGCTGTGTCTTCATTATCATTTGTCTCGAGGTATTTTTTTTAATTTCCTTCTTGATTTCCTCATCGACCCATTGGTTTTTTAGTAGCATGTTGTTTAGTCTCCATGCAGTAGGTTTTTTCTCTTTCCTTTTCCCATGGTTGATTTCTAGTTTCATGGCATTGTGGTCAGAGAAGATACTGAGATAATTTCTATGCTCCTAAATTTGTTGAGGTTAGCTTTGTGTCCTAATATGTGGTCGATTCTTGAGAATGTTCCATGTGCATTTCAGAAGAATGTGTATTCTGATTTTTTTGGAAGTAGTGTCCTGAAGATATCAACTAAGTCTAACTTTTCTCTTGTTTCCTTCAAGTCTCTGTTGCTTTATTGGTTTTCTGTCTAGACGATCTGTCCATTTGTGTGAGTGGGGTATTAAAGTCTCCTACTATGATTGTATTCCCATCAATTTCTCCCTTTATGTCTGTTCATATTTGTTGTATGGATCTGGGTGCTCTTGCATTTGGGGCATATATGTTGAAGATAGTAATATCCTCTCCTTGAATGGATCCTTAATCATTAAATAGTGTCCTTCTTTGTCTTTCTTTGTCTTTTGTTTTAAAGTCAATTTTGTCTGATATGAGTATTGCAACTCCTGCTTTCCTGTCATGTCTATTGGCATGAAATATTTTTTCCCACCCCTTCACTTTCAATCTATATGTATCATTTGTCCTAAGGTGACTTTCTTGTTGGCAGCAGACTGAAGGTTTTTGCCTTTTTATCCACTCAGCTACTCTGTGTCTTTTGATCAGAACATTCAGTCCACTGACATTTGAGGTGATAATTGATAGATGATTTTTTATTGCCATTTTAAACCTTCTGTTCCAGTTGATTCTATGGTTCTCCATTCTTCCTTTCTTTTTTTGGTCGAATGGTCTCCAATTATTTTCTGCTTGAGTGTTTTTCTTTTCATTTTTTTTGCAAATGCAATGTTTGGTTTTGGCTTGTGGTTGTCCTGTTTTTTAAGTATGCTAACCCCTTCCTATAATTGTGTGTTTTTGCCTGATAGTCCTGTAAGTTCAAACACTTCATTACTCTGCTAAAATTAAGAAGAGAAAAAAAATTTTTTTTAAAAAGTCTATTTATTTCCTAACATCCATTGCCCACATTTTATGATTTTGATGTCTCTTTTTTTCTAATTTTATTTTGTTTTAAATATGTTCATGATTAAATCTATATGCTGACTTATTTGAGTGACTGCTTTCTGATTATGGTTTCCTCAATCCTAGTTCTTCCTCTTTATTTTTTTCCTTCCTTTCTTTTTGGTTTAGAAATGCTCTTTCAATATTTCTTTTAGCCTGGGTTTTTGAGTGAATTTTTTGAGTTTTCTGTGTATGAGATAGTCCATTTTTGTTCTTTATATTTCACTGTCCAGTTTTCCAAACACTATGGAACAGCCTGTCCTTTCCCTGTTGTATATTCTTTGTTCCTTTCTAAATTTTAATAAATTATATATTTGTTGATTTATAGGATCTCTGTTTTGTGCTTTTGATATCTATATTTGTTTGTAGGCCATACCAGACTGTTTTGACTACTAAAGTTTTGTAATACAGTTTGAAAGCAAGGAGATAACTCTAACTTTGTTTTTTTTTTCTCAAGATTGCTTTGTCTATTCAGGAGTTAGTTTTTTATTTTGATCTTGTCTTAAAAAATCTTGCTAAATTAACTTATGAATAATGACTTTTCTGAAATTCTTTTATATTTTATGTATAAGAATTTATGTACTCTATTTTTAATGAATGTTTATCCATTTAAATTCTTATAAAAATTCTTTCTCCATTACACCTTGTCTCTGACTAGGACATCCAGACAGGTTGACTAGAATTGATAATAATGGTCATTATTTACTTTTCATAAAGGAGAAGGATTTTAACAGACCACAATAAGTCATCCTTAATGATAACGGTAGATGATAGTATTCTTGAGGAAGTTTTCAACCCATAATAGATTCTTTTTTCTTTTTTCTTTACTGTTTTTATTTTATTCCATAAATAATGAAAATTTATCAAATACTTTTTCTTCATTCACCATGAAAACCATGTTTTTACTCACTTTCTTCTGTTAATTGTATGAATTATATGTTTTCATATTAACCATTCTCATAGGCTTTTTCTGTTTTGTTTTTAACTCAAATTTGTTTGATTTCTTCATCTCATGTATTGGTTTCCTTGGACTTGATTATAATTTGTATTTTTTATGAAATTTAGTTGATATGGTTGTATGTTATGACTTCTCTAACAAATCACCATAAATTTAGTGCCTTAAGACAAATTTACCATCTTAGAGTTCTGCAGGTCAAGTCTAACACATGTCTACTGGGCTAAAATCAAGGTTTTAGTTGTCTGTATGCTTGAGGAGATATTTCTGTCTCTTTACTTTTTCCAGCCCTAGAAGCCTCTGCATTTCTTGGTTCTTTGCCCCACTATCCCCATCAAAGCCAGCATTAGGAGGAAGAGTCCTTTACACATAACAAATGTCTGAGCCACAGAGATGTGATTGCATCTTTTTGACTCTGACCTTATCTGGCTCATGTTGAGAAGGTTTTCCACTTGTAAGGCCTGTGATAATCCAGTTTGGGTCTAAGAACTATGATAATCCAGTTTGTGTTTACCCAGATAATGCAGGATAATCTTCCCACCACAGAATCTTGTATCTTAAAAGCATCTTCAAAATTTCTTTCTTCATTTAAGGTAACATATTCAGATTCCAAGTATTAAGATGTGGACAACTTGCAGAGTTGAGGGAATTATTCTCCCTCCTATAAGCTTAACCTTTGTTACTTATATTTCCCCAGTAAGGCTAGAAGCTTTAGACACTTAAAATGTATTTACCCCTCCAGTCTTAAATTATCAATATTGTGCATTTTAATTCTACCATGAATATTAATAGTTTTCATTTGTTTATAATCATATTAGTTTATATTTATATATTTTTCTTTCACATATTTCTTTTCCTGTATTTCCTGCTTCTCTGAAATCATTCATCTTCTCTTTAAAATTTCCTTTTATATTTTATATAACAGAGCTTTGATGGCATCATGTTTTTTTTCAGCTTTCTTTTTTGTGAAAACATCATTACCTCTGTTTTTTGTTGTATTGTGATGTATTTTTTTTTAATTTTGGGTTATCATGCTGCAGCAGTAACTGGAACACACTTGGTGATTCATTTATTTCTTTAATAAAAGGAGTAGGCAAACTATTGCTGCTCGCCAAATATAGCCTTCCATCTGTTTTGTCTTTGTTGTTTTAATAGACTTTATTTTTCAGATATGTTTTAGTTTAACAGCAAAACCGAGTGGAGGCAGAAACATTTCCTATACATGCCCTCTTCATATTTATGCACAGCTTCCCACATATCAGAATACCTCACCAGAGCAGTGCATTTACTAAAATCGTGGAACATATATAGATAACTCATTATCACCCAAGGTCCATAGTTTACACTAGGATTCATGCTTGGTGTTGTATATTCTGTAGTTTTGACACATGTATGAGATTTGTCTATCATTAGAATATTATACAGAGTAGTTACAGTGCCCTAAAAATCCTCTGTCTATCACCTTTTGATCCTTTCCTCTCCCCTATCCCCTTTGGCAATCACTGACACTTTGACTATCTCCATAGTTTAGCTTTTCCCAGAAGCTATAATATAATATAATATGAATCATACAATATGTAGCCTTTTACATTGGCTTATTTCACTTAGTAATATGCATTTAAAACTCCTTCATGTCTTTTTATGGCTTGATATCTTATTGCTTATTAATGCTGAATATTATTTCATTGTCTGGATGTACCATAGTTTATTTGTCCACAGACTTACTGAAGGGTATCTTGCTCCCAAGACTTATCAATTATGCAGAAAACTACTATAAACATTATATGTAGGCTTTATGTGAATATATCTTTACAACTCATTTGAATAAATACCAAGGAATGAAATTGCTGCATCATATAATTTTCTAGGAAACTGTAAAATTGTCTTCCAACGTAGCTGTACGATTTTGCATTCCCACCAGCCATGAATGAATGTTCCTATTTTTTCACATCTGCACCAGCATTTGGTGTTGTCACATTCTGGTTTTTGACCATTCTAGTAAATGAGTATGTGAATATTTTTTTAACTTTGCATTTCCACAATGTTTGAATGATTTAAGCATGTGCTGATTTTCATGTTTATTTTCTATCTATACATCCTCTTTGATGAGATATCTGTTCAGGTATTTTGCTTATTTTTTAATGAGTTGTTAATTGTTTCATGGGTTATGCCTTCCATGTTGTATTTAAAGAGTCGTCATCATATGTATGGGTATGCCTTCCATGTTGTATTTAAAAGTTGTCATCACTGGTCTACACCACAGCCACAGCCATACCAGATCTGAGCCATGTCTGTGACCCACACCACATCTCAGGGCAATGCAGGATCCTTAACCCACAGAGCAAAGCTAGGGATTGAACCTGCGTCCTCATGGATGCTAGTCAGATTTGTTTCCACTGAGTCACAATGGGAACTCCAGTGTACCGCATCTTCTTATTCCATGCCTCTGTTGATGGACATTAGGTTGTTTACATGTCTTGGCTATTGCAAACAGAGCTATAATGGACTTTGACATATGCATATCTTCTCAAATTATGGTTTTCTTAAACACCATACATCATTTGTATGTGAAATCTTAAAGGATACAAATGAACTTCTTTAAAGAACAGAAATAGACTCACAGACTTTAAAAACTTAAGGTTACCAAAGGGGATAGGTGAGGGGAGATGGACTGAGGGTTTGAGATTGGTATATGAATACTGAGATACATGGAATGATGGGCCAACCAGGACTTGCTGTACAGAACAGAGAATTCTATCCAATATTCTGCAATAATCTATGTCAGAAAAGAATCTGAAAGAGAATGGATGTGTGTATATGTATAACTGAATCATTTTGTACATGAGAAATTATCATAACCTTGTAAATCACCTATACTTCAGTAAAACTTTAAAAAATGAGGAGGAGTTCCTGTTGTGGCTTAGCAGTAGCGAAACTGACTAGTATACGTGAGCACGTGGGTTTGATCCCTGGCATTGCTCAGTGGATTAAGGATCTGACATTACTGTAAGTTGTGGTGTAGGTCACAGATGTGGCTCAGATCTGGCATTGCTATGGTTGAGGTGTAGGCCAGAAGATGTAGCTCTGATTCTATCTGTAGCCTGGGAACTTCCATATGCTGTAGGTGCATCCACAAAAAGAAAAAAAAAAAGAAAGGAAAAAGAAAATTATTCCAGAAAATTCCACTTTTATTGCCAAATCTACCTTTAAATACAATCATTTTTAAAATTCATTTAATAAACATTTCTATACTCTGGCTTCTGTTATGACATTGTCATTCCACTCTGTACTTCTACCCTCTTCTTTTGTTAGCTTCCTTCCTTCTATCTGAATCACTTTAATCAATCCTAAACTTCTATAACTTGAAATATAATTTTCCTATCAAATTGATGATATCTAATCAGAAAATCTCAGTTTAAGAACACAAAACCAGTTTATTTTTGAAAGAAAAAAAAGCTTCAGAGAAAATACACAGTACATGCATCTTTAAGCTACATATTAAAACATACAGCAAATAATCTGTTTTGGCTTTTAACCCAATTGAGGGATAGTAAGATTTAGGAAATTACAACAGATATTGAGTCTTAAAATTTTTTACTTTTTACAAAATAACTTTGTTATAAGTCTAGTAGCCTGAATGTCCTACCTTGCTCCAGCTCTTACTATATTTCCCACTATACCACTGATAAGTGACTATTCTAAAGAACAGTAATTTCAATGTTAGATTCCTAATGTAAGGGAAGTTCAACAGAGCACAGAAGAAGAAACAATTTTGAATGATATAAAGTTCATTACTGTTCTTAAATGTTTTCCTTCCATGTAACTTGCCTCTACGCAACTACCACATGAATCTCCCCCTCACCTCATCTCCAGTTGCCAGGCTATTACATTCTTTCTTGTCCTCTCCACTCCAGTTTTAAAAGTTTACGAATTAATGACACCCCAATTTCTTGAAATCAGAATATCAGTAAGAAAAAGAGAAAATATTTTATATCTAGTTGATGCTAATTACTCTTACTACTCTGTTATCCCCAAATGCTTATTACTCTTAAGCACTGATATTTAGTTATCTACCCCCACCCCAAAATGGGATCGTGACCTGCTTTTGCATTTGGAACATTGATTAAGTCATTAGGCTAAAACAAGGAAGCAAATATATTTACTCTACATCAATACTCATAAGAACACAAAGAAATTTACAACTAATTTTTAATTAATACCTTATTTTTTATTTATTTATTTTGCTTTTTAGGGCGGCACCCGTGGCATATGGAGGTTCCCAAGCTAGGGGTCTAATCGGAAGCTATGACTGCCAGCCTACAACCTACACCACAGCTCATGGCAATGCCACATCCTTAACCCACTGAGTGAAGCCAATCGAACCTGCAACTTCATTGTTCCTAATCGGATTCGTTTCCGCTACACCAGAACAGGAACTCCTTAATACCTTATTTTATCCTACATCAAATTATTGAGAGATTGCATGCAGTAGCATTTATTTCTACTATATATGACTGTCCATAATTCTTGGGTTTTAAAACTCAAAAGCAGAAGTTTCATTAAATGTATCTTTACAGTAGAAATTAACCGAACACTGTAAACCAACTGTAATGGAAAAAATAAAAATCATTAAAAAAAAAAAGGTTTCTTAATGACTTGTTACATTTAAAAAGCATGATTACCATCAGAGCTGTTAAAATGTTATGTTTTACAAGGCACATAGTAGTTTAGTACTTTAGAAGGAATTGTTCAGTGTGACTTACTATACACTAAGTATTTAGCATATAATTTTGGGGTTAAGAATTGGATATTTGGCTACATTTTTCAATTCAGTCTAAATTGGTCATAAGTGAAATTTCAATCTTTATTGCATTACTTATCTAGCATAGAGTTTTAAATGTTCCACAGTAAAATTATAAAAAATGCAAAACTCTTAGAATGTTCATTTTGGCTTACATCTACTTTTAGCATCAGCAAGTCAAATAAAATAGTCTTTTTCCCCCCTTTTTCTTATTGGCATTCTGATTTCAAAAAAATGGAGTGTCATTAACTCATAAACATAGGAGAAGGGAGAACAATAAATAATTTAGGAGTTCTCTTATGGTACAGTGTGTTAAGGATTCAGGGCTGTCACTGCAGCAGCTTGAGTTGCTGCTATGGCACAAGTTTGATCCCTGGCATGGGAACTTCCATATGCCACACTGGGCATGGCCAAAAAAAATTCTAAAAAGAATGAAAGACTCAGTTCCTCAGTAGGTGAGCCAAACAGCAAATTAAATTTAATAAGAGTATAACTTGTATTCTTGAAACTAATATGCTGTAAAAATAAGCTATGTAGATTTATAAGAGTATGTAAAATGTCCATTTACTTAAAATACAGTTGTTCCTCAAAAGTCTATCTACTTCAGTTTTCATCTCAGATCTTAGGAGAAAAAAGCCTAGCATAATAATACTAGCTTGGTATAATGACTTAACAAATTATATTTGCCTCATCTCTTTCTAAATGAATTATAGCTTTAATAATTTAATATAAACTAAAAATGTGTAAAATAACAGTTGGATACCAAAACTATAAAATAGACATAGCTTAGTACTGGGGTCTTCTCAGTATCACTTGCCAGTTTATGATCTTCAGAAATACTGCTATGGAGTTCCTGTCGTGGCGCAGTGGTTAATGAATCCGACTAGGAACCATGAGGTTGCAGATTCGGTCCCTGCCCTTGCTCAGTGGGTTAACGATCCGGCGTTGCCGTGAGCTGTGATGTAGGTTGCAGACGCGGCTCGGATCCTGCATTGCTGTGGCTCTGGCGTAGGCTACAGCTACAGCTCCTATTAGACACCTAGCCTGGGAACCTCCATATGCCGCGGGAGTGGCCCAAGAAATGGCAAAAAGACAAAAAAAAAAAAGAAATACTGCTGTAATGTTTCCACAGTATAGCGGGCTGTAACCTATGTAACCAATCTGTCTCTGAGATGTTGTATGTTTCATGTTGTATGCAAGTCAAATCACTGTGCTGTACACATTAAACAGTGCTGCATGTTAATTACATCCTTTTCAGGGATTCAAATAACCTAGTTAAGGTGAGGAATCATGATACGTCATAACTAGTCTAACAGTGTTTTTCAACTTCTACAGTTTGTAGTTTGGGGCTGGAAAATCTTTTGTGTGGGGATGTCTAGTGCATTGTGGTGGTATGTTCAGCAGTATTACCAGTCTCTTTCTGCTAGATGCCAATAACAACCTACAACTGTGACAACTAAGAATGTGTCTCTAGACATTGCTGGAAGTCCCCTGAGGACCAAGTCTCTCAGGAAGAAAACTGCAGTATTTTAACTAGGTGAAAGATACACATAGGGCTGGTGGGCGTATGAGAAACAACTGATGGCTAATTTTACAACAGATAAAAGATGGAAGCCTGAAGAAAATAAAGTGACAATATTTCAAGTGCAGAAAGAGAAATATTTTTATTCTAGAACTCTATACACATACAGTCTTTAAAATTGAGGTGAAATGAATAAAATTTCACCTCAATTTTAAAATCTTTAAGTGGATACAACTTGTCACTGGCAAAAGCGTACTTAAATAAGGTAATTCTTTAGGCAGAATGTAAAATATTCCAGGGTAAACACTGAATTGCAGAGTGGAATAAAGGCTAAAAAGGGGGTCAAACATTTGTGTAGTTTGGAATTAATATTGATGAAGTTGGGAGTCCCTGTTGTGCGGTAAGGACCCGACATAGTATCCATGAGGAGGCAGTGTTTGATCCCTGGCCTCGTTTGGTGGGTTAGGGACCAATGTTGCAAGCTGTGGTGCAGGTTTCAGATGTGGCTCAGAGCCAGCATTGCTGTGGCTGTGGTGTAGGCCAGCTGCTGCAGCTCTGAATCAACCCCTAGCCCAGGAACACCCATTGCTGCAAGTGAGGCCATAAAAAGAAAAATATATATATATATTGATGAAGTACTGACTGAGGGAAAACAATAATACCATGTCATCAACAGTCAAAGAAGGTGTTCTTTGCAGAAATGGTCACAATAATTCTTTTATTAGACTTAATAAGCCAATGATGCCTGGGGTAATCTGAAGGAAACAAAGAATAGCAAAATGCATTTTTAGAGAAAAAATAAATGATAACTTTTTGAGTAACTGAAGAGAATGCAGAAAAGGAGAAAAGCACTTAAAACAGGTCAAGTGGAATACAAATCGTATAACGAAAATGTATGCATACCTATATAAGAAATTACTTTTAAAGTAGTGAAATAACACTCTAAACGACAGGTTAAGATTGTCTAATATAATTTTTGTAATGGAGTTCCAACTGTGGATCAGTGGTTAACGAATCCGACTAGGAACCCGGCCCCACTCAGTGGGTTAAGGATTCGGTGTTGCTGTGAGCTGTATTGTAGGTTGCAGATGTGGCTCGGATCTCATGTTGCTGTGGCTCTGGCGTAGGCTGTCAGCTACAGCCCAATTGGACCCCTAGTCTGGGAACCTCCATATGCTGCTGGAGTGGCCCTAAAAAAGACATATATATATATATATATATATATATATATATATATATACACACACACACACACACACACATATATACACACACACACATATATATATATATAATTGTTGTAACTATACTTCTTAACAGACAGACGTTAAATATAAGAACAAATATACTGCAAGTAAATTGATAATAGCATTATGCCAACAAACACTAGCCAAAGAAAGCTGGTATGACTTTAACAAGTATCAGGCAAAGAGTTCTGAAGGTCAGGGAGCACCAGTAAATAAACGAAGAGGGCATTTCATTTTAGTTTAAATTTCATTAGAGTATAGTTGACTTACAATGTACTAATTTCAGGTTTACAGAAAATGAATAAGTTTTACACAAATATGTGCATGTGTTGTGTATGTGTGTGTATATATAATGTGTATCCACCCATTATTTTTTCCCATGTGGGTTTCTTAAAAAAAGCTATTGAATAGGTTTCCCTGTATTACACAGTAGGCTCTTGTTAATTATCTGTTTTATACAGGAGTGTATGTATGTTACTCCCATCCTCTTAATTCCTCCCTCCCCCTCCATGGTTTCCCTATAGTAACCATAGATTGGTTTTGAAATCTGGATTTGTTTCTGTTTCATAAGTTCTTTTGAATCATTTTAGTAGATTCCACATATAAATGATAGCATATGATATTTGTCTTTGACAACTCCAAATGGTATGAGGATTTCTAGGTCCATTCATGTTGCTGCAATTGGCATTATTTTTTTATGGCTGTAATATTCCATTGTATACATGTGTCACATCTTTATCCATGTTGATGGACATTTAGATTGTTTTCATGTCTTGGCTATTGAAAGTATCCTGCAATGAACATAGTGGCGAAAGTATCTTTTCGGATTATGGTTTACTCCAGAAATGCTGGATCATATGGTAGTTATATTTTTAGTTTTTTGAGAAACCTCCATACTGTTCTCCATAGTGGCTGCACCAATTTACATTCCCACCAACAGTGTAGGAGGGTGCCTTTTCTCCACACCCTCTCCAGCATTTATTGTCTGTAGACTTTTTGATAATGGCAATTCTAACTTGTATGAAATGATAACTCATTATAGTTTTGTCTTTCATTTCTCCAATAATGAGCAATGTTGAGCATCTTTTCATGGACCTTTTGGCTTGTCTGTCTTCCTTGAAGAAATATCTGTTTAAATCATCTGCCCACTTTTTGATTTATGTATTTTTTATATAAAGCTGTATAAGCTCTTTGTATATTTTTGGAAATTAATCCCTTTTTAGTTGCTTTATTTACAAATAATTTCTCCAGTTTTGTGAGTTGTCTCTTTTATTTTCCATTTTTTATTACTCAAATGAATTTATCACATCTGTAGTTGTATAATGATCATAACAATCTGATTTCACAGGATTTCCATCCCACAGCCCAGGTACATCCCCCCACCCCCCAAACTGTCTCCTCCGGAGACCATAAGTTTTTCAACATCTCTCTTTTTTTTTTTTAAGCTTTTCTTTGCTGTACAAAAGCTTTTGAGTTCAATTAGGTCCTGTTTGTTTTTAATTTCATTCTAGGAGGTGGAACAAACAAGATATTTTTGCATTTTATGTCAGGGTGTTCTGCCTATGTTTTCCTCTAAGGAGTTGTAAAGTATCTGGCCTTAGGTTTAGGTCCTTAAGCTATTTTGAGTTTATTTTTGTGTATGGCATCAGAAAATGCTCTATTTCATTCTTTTACATGCACTGTCCAATTTTACCAGCACCATTTATTGAAGAGACTGTCTTTCCTCCATTATATATTCTTGCCTCCTTTGTCATAGATTAGTTGACTATAGGTGTTTGAGTTTATTTCTGGGTTTTCTGTCCTGTTCCACTGATCTATATTCCTGTTTTCATGCTAGTAGAAGATTGTTTTGATGACTGACTGTAGTTTTGTAGTATAATCCGAAGTCAGGGAGCTGATTCCTCCAGTTCCATTTTCCTTTTTCATGATTGCTTTGGTTATTTGTGGTCTTTTGTGTGTCCACACAAATTTTAAAATATTTTGTTCAAGTTCTGTGAAGAATATCTTTGGTAATTTGATAGGTATTGCATTGAATCTGTAAATTGACTTGGGTAGTAGGTCATTATGACAATATTGATTCTTCCAATCAAGGGCATGGTATATCTTTCCATTTGCTTGTGTCATTTTTCATTTCTTTCATCAGTGCCTTATAGTTTTCAGAGTACATTTTGTTATTTTGTTTCTTTAGGTAGGTTTATTCCTAGGTATTTTATTTTCTTTGCAATTGTAAATGAGATTGTTTCCTTAATTTTTTTCTGATCTTTCATTGTTAGTGTATGGAAATGCAACAAAATTTCTCTGCATTTTGTATCCTGTAGCTTTACCAACTTCATTGATGAGCTCTGGTAATATCTGAAGGCTTTCTATGTATCATTTCATCTACAAACAGTGGCAGTTTTATTTTTTCCTTCCCAATTTGGATTCCTTTTATTATTTTCTTCTCTGATTACCATAGCTAGGACTTCCAAAGCTCTGTTGAATAACAGTAGTGAGAGTAGACATCCTAGTCTTATTCCTGATATTAACAGAAATGCTTTCAGCTTTTCACCATTGAGAATGATGATAGCTATGGATTTGTCACTTATGGCTTTAATTCTGCTGAGGTAGGTTCAAAGAGGGCCATTTTATAGTGACAAAAGACATATGCCTCAAAATTTTTCAAATATATTGAGTGCACCAAAAATATGGCTCTAAAATATGAAAATCTAAAAGTCAAAAACTCACAATGGGAGACTTTAAGACACCTCTCAAGAGGTAACAGAACAGCTGAGGATAAAGATCTGAACAATAAACTTAAAATGTAAAGAGAATTTCTTGTCTAGTACCTCACCGTGTTACTTAATTCATCTATATTTTGGAACAGAGATGAATGAAAAAGTAACAGATTCCTTCTCCTTCCTCTCTTTTTTTTTAATATAAAGATAAAATAAAGTACAGGTAATACTAAATCTAAGAAATAGTTTATATTCTAGTCATAAGGCAGAGAAAAAAATGGTTTCCACATCTATTGAAGTAAATTTACTTATCAGAGGTCTAGAAGTATACCTTCAGACAATTGGGGGAAATAACTAAAAAAAAAAAAAAGCAGTTGCAAGGATTAGAAAAACTCATGTGAAACCATGAAAAATATAACTAAAACATTAACTGTATACAAGTAAAATAACCTGCATCAATTCAAGAAAAACTTGGATTTATCAAGTATAAGGATTATATTCAATGAAATAAGGTAAACATGCAACTTGACTATTGATTACATACAATGTGGGGGATAAAATTATAATTATCTTTGCTCTATTAAAAATCCTATGCAAATGCTTTTTCAATGCCACTGGTAGAATATTCTGCTCATTCCTATACATAATTTAATTCTGAAAACATAGCTTCATCTCAGAAATTAAAATTGTCTAACACAAGATACTAGCTCCTGTATTTTTATCCCAGCTCCCTCACTTGTAGCTGGCATCATTTACCTGTAGAAGATGCTGTGTCCTTTGTACATTCTTCTAGTCCATCACTAAGGATGACTATCCTTGATCTGAGTAGGATACAAACAGGGGAAATAGAACTAAGAAGATATTTTTAGAAAAGTTCTCACTTGGCTGATGATTGGTCAGGTTTGAGCAGGGTTAGTGCTTTTGTGGTTCATTAGAGAGCCCTGTGAGGACTCCTCAGAATGAAATCCTCAAGCAGGCCTGCCTCCCTACATCTCCACTGACAGGCCTTTGTTGCTGTTGGACTTCCCAGGCTTTCCTTTGGACTTAAAATGCCTCTAAGTTAACTCTCCCACGTGATTTACCTCTGTTCTGTGGAAAACACTCAGGTTTCCTAGGGTCTGCAATTGGTAGGACTGTGATTGTCTCCTACTTTTGGTGGGTGTTCCCTCTCCTTTTCCGTTTCAATGCCTGTGCTGTTCTGATAGCCAACCTGTGTTGTATCCATGTAGTAAATCTGATGTGCATGTGAACTCACTCATTCTCACAAGTGCTCTTCACTATAAATGCACAGTTGGATGGATGGATGGTATTTTACAACAGCTTTCCCACAACTGAGAGCAGCTTGTCAGAGGGTACCCAAATGTAAAAGGAGCCAATTGTGTAGATACAAAGGGTAAAATGCTAGAAAATCAGTGACAGGAAAATGGCTAGTGGACTCTGTGACTTTATTAGTTCATCTCTTTCTGCCTCAGTTCCCTCCTCTGTAAAACGAAGGTAAGAATACCTACTTTACAGAGTTGACTAGATACATCCCTCAGAGAGCAAGGTGTGCCCTCTCCATTTTCTGTATATAATTTTATCCAGTTTTTTTTGTTTTCCTTTCTACCTTTCAGGAATTTGTTGCTAGCTCATTTAATAATAGTTATTTTTAAGAAATATATTTTAGAGTCATTTTCTAGAAAGATAAAAGTAGCATGGTGGGAAATATTTCTAGATCCCAGATTTAGGCCATTCTATTAAATGATATTGCTGTTTAAATGCTTGAAACCTGTTTTCTAATTATCTATAAAAACTACTGCCAATGCTAAACTAGGTTTATATGTACCAATGTTTTTTTTTTGGTTTTTTTTTTTTGATGCAGACTTTTTGTTCGGGTGAGAGAAATCCATAAAGCCATCATACTGTTACTTCACTAATGGTTCCTCCTCTGATAGTTCGGGATCCTCAACGGCTTCTTGAGGCTCAGGGCAGAGAGGACTTATCTCTGTCCTTCAGGCAGTAAAGGGCGCAAAGTAATCAAGCACAGAGGAGTATAGTTTCTCTTAATTTTACCACAAATCCTTTTTCAATAATTGCCTGAATAATTTCCTTCATTTGTGCTGCTCTGATTACTTAGGAGCCTAATGCTTCTCAGCCTGAACATCATATGCAACCAAAAATGCCTGAAACTTGGGAAAAAATAAAACTGCCACCTCAGATTTGCTTTTATGTTCCTCAAACTCATTTTCCCTACAGTATTTGAATTATGTAATACAGGTGATAAAGTAGCAAAGACTTAGTTTATATAGTAGAAAATTCTTAAGGGCAATATTTTTAAAAAATAATAAAGTGGAATGAGAACATGAGTAGTGGTGTGGCTAAGGCAGAGATGACCTTGACCATAGAGTATGTGGGCTAGACCAGGAATTCAGGATAAAGAATACAGTTTTTGCAGACCATCTTATTTCTCATACACTATTTTCAAAGGAACTCCCCCCAAGACAAAACAACAAAATCATGAAATAATAATATTCACCTACTTCAGAATCAGAAGGCTTCCCTTTGCATAAAGCTTAAAATACCTATGGAATAACAGTTTCACAAAGAAACTCAAGTTTTAATCACAAAAGCTCACCTGAAAATAAAACACATTATTTTGCTTATTAGTCATAATGAAATCAACATGTTTAGCACAAAAAAAATCTGTATAGAGCATTATTTCATAACTAAAAACTTCATTACTTAGAGATTTAGTTATATAACATTAGGCTGTTTATCCAGAAAAAAAAAAATCTACATAACAAAAATGAGAAATAATAGTTCGGGTTTTACTGTTTTGCTTTTGTCTGCTGAAAGCTTTGTTTTGTTTATTTCTATTTTATTCTCTATGTGAGCCGTTTTTAACCTACTGTGATGAATTATCTTCTGTTTAGTAAACCTGGCTGAATGTTGGTAGTCCAATGTAGCAGGCAAAACAGCAAGAATGCAAAAGAGGAGTTCCCTTTTTGGCTCAGTGGTTAACGAACTCGAGAACTCGAAGAGGATCCATGAGGATGCAGGTTCGATCCCTGGCCTTGCTCAGTGGGTTAGGGATCCGGCATTGCTGTGAGCTGTGGTGTAGGTCACAGAGGAGGCTTGGATCCTGACTTGCTGTGGCTGTGGCTCCTATCAACCCCTGGCCTGAGAACTTCCATATGCCGTGGATGTGGCCCTAAAAAGCAAAAAGAAAAAGAAAAAAATGCAAAAGATAAAAAATTTTTTATTCACTTGTTTATTTAGATGTTTTAAAATCTTTGTTATGTGCTAGCACTGTATTAAATGGAGTATTTTAAATGGTATTACAGAGTATATTACACTAAATATCATAGTTTGCATACTTGGCTTTCACAAAACCTACTGTTATCTCATATGGAGATATATTAGCTATCCATCTCTCTAGAAAAGAAGTTTGTTTTAAATTTTATGTACATGTTTTTGATGCTGTTGTTGTAGCTTCAAAGATAGCATATTCATTATAAACATTAACTCTTTTGGTGGCATTATTACTAATAATTTTATATTGATTAGAAATTAGTTTCTTAGTTATATTAATATTATAAAATATAATAATAATTCGATAGGAATTATCTTGAATCTCTAGATTACCTTTAGTAGTATAGCCATTTTGACATATTAATTCTTCCAATCAAAGAACATGGTATGGCTTTCCATTTGTTTGTATCATCTTTGATTTCTTTCAAGTCTTACAGTTTTCAGAGTACAAGTCTTCTGTGTCTTTAGGTAGGTTTATTCTTAGATATTTTACTCTCTTTGATGTGACAGTAGACGGGATTGTTTCCTCAATTTCTCTTTGTCTTATTTTGTTGTTAGTGTATAGATATGTAAGAGATTTCTGGGTATTAATTTTGTATCTTGCAATTTAACTGAATTAATTGAGTTCTAGTAGTTTTCTGACAGCATCTTTAGCATTTTCTAGGTAGAGAGTGATGTCATCTACAAACAGTGATAGTTGTACTTCCTTTTCAATTTGATCTACCTTTATTTCTTTTCTTTAATTGTTAATGGCTAGGACTTCAAACCCACAGCTAACAGTGGTGAATAGCTGAAAGCATTTCCTCTAAGATCAGGAAAAAGACAAAGTTGTCCTCTCTAACTACTCTTCTTTAAGATAATCGTTACTTTTTAAACATAATTTTATGATTGTGTCAAACTGCTTATAAATTCTGTAATAAAATTAATAAGAGTTGCCTCATGGAGGTTTTACTATCATATTCTCTTCTATTTTTTCCCTCATTGCATACAGCAATATTTCATTTTTAATATTTCCTTTCATTTACATAAATTATATATTCAGAATATTTTATGGATTCATACAAATTTTATGATTTTTTGTTCTATTTATATTAAAAATGCCACTGAAATTTTAATATGGATTGCATTAAACACACTGATAGCTTTGGGTAGTAGGGCCATTTCAACTAAATGTTTTCTGGATATAATGATGTGTTTCTTAGAGTTCCCCTTAACTATGAATAAAGTGTAGTCCCATTGATTAAAAATAAGTTCCCTTGCCATTAGTTCTAAGTATGGGTGATTGATTGTATTTCGTAGGACTTCTCTGCATGTCCCATTGGTACTGGATATAAATAATCACTCTTTTACTTTGAGCATGTGAGTGGGAACAACTTTTTTTTTTTTCCAATTTAGGTGAGAAGTCCACCACAGTTACTCGTTTGTTTTTGAACTACATGTTCTTATTAAGTACACTTATTTCCCAGTGAATGGTGTTGGCAGTCAATGCACATATGTTCTATTCTGTATCTCAATCATTCTGAAGCAAAATTAAAGTCAACAGCAATGCTTCTCTCTTTCAATAAATCTTAATTGTTCCTGAAAGGACAATTTTTTTGGTCTTTTTAGGGCCACACCCACGGCATATGGAGTTTTCCAGGCTAGGGTCCAATCAGAGCTGTATATCCAGCCTACACCAGAGCCACAGCAACGCAGGGTGTGAGCTGCGTCTGTGGCCCACACCACTACTCATAGCTACGCTGGATCCTTAACCCACTGAGTGAGGCCAGGGATCAAAACCCACTGTTGTTTACCATGGCAGTAATTTATCAGCTTGTCTCTGGGTACCTGGTCATCTAATAAAATAAATATGTATAGATATAATTCCTTGTTCCTGCAATCATACCAAATAATTTTTGTCATCCCAAGATGTTGGGATACTAGTCAGGTTCATTAACTGCCGAGCCACGATGGGAACTCCTGAAAGGACAATTAATAAACATGAAAAGAATGTAGAAGACAGAATCAAAATGCAACACAGATACACCAAACATCTACAATAAAAAGAAATATCTTGTAATTAAAAACCAGTCAATAATAACCAAGAATAGAAAAACATTAAGAGGCAAGGTTAAAAAAAAAATTTAAATTAACTATTTTTCAATTATATTAAAGTATACTATGAGCAAACGTAGAGGGAAATTTAATACATGCTCAAGGTATGCTTTTTAATTGCAAACTAATTGCTTTTAAAAGATTCTAAGCACCAAGACATTAAGGTATTGCTTCATTTGATTTTAGATATTTCATTGAAAAAGTAATCCTGTGAATGTAATCTAAGATCTTAGTTTTGCTAAGGCTTTAAGTTGTCTGCCATAGCTTGCTGCTGATCAAGAGCATTAAATTAGACCTTCATGTTGTAGCATTCTAAATCTGGATTCAAAAAGGTCTAACTGATTCTGACTGTAACATTAAGTTAATTAGAGTTTGTTTAGTAGATGCAAAATGTTGGGCAGTTAACTGAACTAGAAAGGACAAGAGTACTTAAGGCTGAGCAAGAAATGTAACTTGTCCTGACTGATTCTATTACCTATTAAAGACATGTTATCCAAACCAGCACTCAAAGTAATCAAATGCAAGTTTATACACTAATGAAGTACGTTCTCCTATTTGAGAAAGGGACAAAGAGTTTATGTCTAGAAATTATGCCTGACAACAGATTTGCAGTGTTCCAGGAGAGAAGGAACAAGGGTGAGAGAGGCTGTGTCTGAAGATTACCGTAGGGGAAAAGACTATGGACTGTTGTTTACTATGGCAGTAATTTATCAGCTTGTCTCTGGGTACCTGGTCATCTAATAAAATAAATACGTATAGATACAATTCCTTGTTCCTACAATCATACCAAATAATTTTTGTCATTCTTAGAGTATTTTTATATGGAACACAGCTGAGTATATTATTGACACTTTGGCAATGTTTATTTCACATCACATCTTCAAATACTTAAAATAAGCTAGTCGGGTGGAAAAGTTTTGTGTCACATATTGGTCAGTTTTCAAAAGTCCAGTACAATCAAAACAGGTAATTACTTTCAAGAAACAAAATTAAATCAAGGGTCAAAAACTCCAGAATGTTGACTCACTGTCATTGACATGCTAGGGTTCTACTTTTTTTTAACCTTTCATTATACCGCTCCTCTAAAGAATGTGGCCAGCATTTCTGATATGCTTAAGTTACTATTTATAGTTATGATGTATTTATTTAGTAATATAACAATACTATTTATGAAATAATAAGGTTTTTTTAAATAGGATCAGAGACCTGAAATCAAAACTACACATGAATGGAGAGTGGAAGGGAATTTTTTCATAAAAGAAAAGCAGTCCTAAAAGTCTGTAAGACCTCTCTGCCCTAGCTGTGTAGCCCTGGAATTTGTGAAATTTATATAAGACCTAGTGTTCTTATATGTAAAAAGAAAACATTATGAATTTTACAGAACATTACAAACAGGGCTATATTAATACTCCTGTTTTATACAGTTATTTCAAGAAAAAACAGACATCACAAAAAGTCTTAAGCACTACGTCTGACAGACAGTAATCAGCGTTGCTGTAATACAGAAGAGTGAAGTACTTGTTGAGATAAATGATGCATTCAACGGGACTTTGTTATTGGCAGATGTGCCAGGTGAAAAGTGGTCACATACTTTTTTAATCTTCATAGAAAAGTATTCTTTGCTCTTAAATTTCATACATGTCCTCTTTTTTCCCTAGGGTTTCAAATAGTTTATGGTGGTCACAAGAGAAGGGTCAGAGATTGGGCTTGTTTTTCATAAATTGTAATCATCAAGCTGCTTTCTAGAAGTTAAGCTATATAAAATGATTTCCTCAAGTTAAACTCAGAGAATGAAATGGGGAAATTTGCTTCTAGAGATACAGAAAGTATAATGCTCTTTGTTTGCCTTCCCCATTCTGATTTCTCTCTTCTTTCCTCACAAAGGTACTCCAGTGCTATCTTGTTTACTTACCTCATTAGTTTCTCAGTGTCATCCCCCAGGAGATGTGACTTTAAACCAAGTTGCTACCATTTCAATTTCCCGGGAAATTCATTATCTTGCCACATAGCATTTTTTTTTTTTCCAGAACATAGTAAGTACTAGTACTGATTCCTCTTGTCAAGCAGATGCATACCCAACAGAAGAAAGTGAACATACATACCTGTCCACAGAGAAAACCTGAAAATCAGATATAGAAGTTTAGCACAGTCAATTTAGCAATATTATTTGGTGTTCAGAATGTGTCTCACACTCTGAGGAGAGGGGGGGGAAGGAATGTGAATTTGCAGAAACTTAACTAGTCTTGCTTATTGAGAGGTTGGGCACAATGTACAGAAAAATAATTTTATTCCTAAGTGCACTGAACTGCCTTGAATTTTCTTCCAGCTCAATGAATTTCTTCATAACAGCTATTTTGAAATGTTTATCATTAGATTGCAATATTCTATGCCTTTCAGTTTGGTTGCTATGGGATTATTTTTGTGATACCATATTTCTTTGGTTTTTTATAGGGCTTGACAATATATGCTTCTTCTTTTACCTTTGAAGTAGTGGACACCTTCCTTAAACAAGGATTTGTTTAAATTTGGTTCTTAAAGCTCAACAGACTGACATTTAGAAACCTTTGTTTTGTATTCCAGAAGGTGGCGCTATAGCTCGGGTTTTCAGTTTACCCTGAAGGAGCTGACTGTTAAAGCTTCACTCAGGAGTGAGCACATATAGGCTTAACACTTTGGGCTTTGAGAGTGCCTATGGGACTGGAGGGGAGATCCTGATGAGGGAGACCCCAAAGGTCCATGGGCAGACCTACTGCTGAAATCCTAGAGCATCAGTAGGAAATGTATGTCTTCAGTGTCCTTTGATAATGTCTGTTCTTCCTCTTCTTTCCTCTCCCTTCCCACAGTAAGGGATCTCCCTCCTCAGAAGCTAAAGTGTTTCTCAAAAGAAACAGGTCTTTGCAAGTGCAATCCACTCAGCCAGGCAGTCTTTCCCTTCACTTTTACTTTCCACCTCCCTTGGTTAATAACACTAGGACTATGAACATTTGATACCAGTTTTCTTTGAGAAAAGAAAATAGGTTAATCTATACATTATCCAAATCTATATTAATATTAAATCTATATGATTTAATATTTTAGGTGTCCAAAAAGAATCAGGAAAAGTAATCTCCAATATATACTTGTAAATATTTTTTAATCACATTTATAACTTCATTAGTACTCAGTTAAAGTAATACTCTATACTCTGACTATGGTCTATGGAAAAATATGACACATAAAAAATACCAATTCAATGATGGTATAAATATAGGTATCAGTAATGTTTATAAAGCAATGAGCATGTTCAGATGTTTGAACTAGGTGACAAAAATTTGAAATCATTTTTCCTTTTATGTCTTTTTTTTTTTTCCATGGCATATGGAGGTTCTTAGGCTAGGGGTCGAATTGGAGCTACAGCTGCCAGCCTACACCACAGCCACAGCAATGTGAGACCTGTAGCTGCCAGCCTTGGCCACAGCCACAGTAACGCCAGATCCAAGCTGCATCCTCAACCTACACCAGAGCTCAAGGGAATGATGGATCCTTAACCCACTGAGCAAGGCCAGGGGTGGAACCTGTGTCCTCATGGATGCTAGTCAGATTAATTTCTGCTAAGCCATGACAGGAACTCCTGCTATTGTAAATAATGTTGCAATGAACATGGCAATGCATACACCTTTTCAAGGTAGTGTTTTCATTTTCTCAGATAAAACAGAGAAGTGGAATTGCTAGGTCATATAGTAGTTCTATTTTTAGTTTTTAAAGATCCTTCAGGAGTTCCTGTTGTGGCTCGCAGGTTAAGAACCCAACCAGTATGCGTGAAGATGCAGATACTAGTCCCCAGACTACTCAGTGGGCCAAGGATATGGCATTGCATGAGGTGTGGTGTAGGTCACAGATGGCTCAGATCTGCATTGCTGTGGCATAGGCCAGCAGTTGCAGCTCCCATTCAACCCCTCGCCAGGGAACTTCTATATGCTGCCAGTGTGGCCTTAAAAAAAAAATTTAAAAATTGGAAAAAGACAGTCTTTTCAGCAGGTATTACTGGGAAACCTGGACAGCTACATGCAAATCAATGAAACTAGAACATACCCTCACACCATGCACCAAAATGAACTCAAAATGGCTGAAAGATTAAATATAAGACAAGACACCATAAAACTCCTAGAAGAGAACAGAGGCAAAACATTCTCTGACATCATCCTTATGAATATTTTCTCAGGTCAGTTTCCCAAAACAACAGAAATAAAAGTGAAAACCAATGGGAACTAATCAAACTGATAAGCTTTTGCACAGCAAAGGAAACCAAAAAGCAAACAAAAAAGACAACTTATAGAATTGGAGAAAATCATTTCAAATGATGTAACTGACAAGGGCTTAATCTCTAGAATATACAAGCAACTTATACCACTCAACAGCAAAAAAGCCAACAACCCAATGGAAAAATGGGCAAAAGACCTGAATAGACATTTTTCCAAGGTAGATGTACAAATGGCCAACAAGCACATGAAAAAATGCTCATCACTGATTTTTAGACAAATGCAAATAAAAACAGCTATCAGGTACCACCTCACACCAGTCAGACTAGCCATCATTAAGAAGTCTACAAAAAACAATTTCTGGAGGGGGTATGGAGAAAGGGGAACCCTCCTACACTGCTGGGGGGAATGTAAGCTGGTATAACCACTATGGAGAACAGTATGGAGGTGCATTAGAAAGCTATACCTAGAACTACCATATGACCCAGCAATCCCACTCTTGTGCATGTATTCAGACAAAAATTTCCTTGAAAAAGACACATGAATCCACATGTTCATTACAGCACTATTCACAATAGCCAAGACATGGAAACAACCCAAATGTCCATCAGTGGATGATTGGATTAGGAAGATGTGGTATGTATACACAATGAGATACTACTCAGCCATAAAAGAAGAATGACATAATGGCATTTGCAGCAACATGGATGGAACTAGAGACTTTCATCCTGAGTGAAGTAAGTCAGAAAGAGAAAGACAAATACCATGTGATATCACTTATATCTGGAATCTAATATAAGGCACAAAGGAATCTTTGCACAGAAAAGAAAATCATGGACTTTGAGAAAAGACTTATGGTTGCCAAGGGGGAGGGGGAGGAGGTGGGGTAGATTGGGAGTTTGGGATTAATAGATGCAAAGTATTGCTGGATTAGCAATGAGATCCTGCTGTGTAGCACTGGGAACTATGTCTAGTCACTTACGATGGATCATGATAATGTAAGGAAATAGAATGTGTATATGTGTAACCAGTACCCATGGTAACTGGGTCACCATACTGTACAGTAGGAAAAAAAATTGTATTGGGGAAATAACAATTAAAATAAAATAAAATGCTTTGAAACCAACAGTGTCAAGGGTTTACAAAGAAAAATAAATCAAGGTCTCCAAGGGGAAAAAATTAAATTTAAAAAATTTTAAAAAAGGCATGTTTCATACTGTTTTGTACAGAGACTAAACTAATTTACATTCCTACCAACAGTGTACAGGGGTCCCCTTTGCTCTATATCCTCAACATTTAGGTTCTCTTGACTTTTTGATGATAGACAGTCTAATAGGTATGAGATGAGATCTCATCGTGGTTTTGTTTTACATTACTCTTAATGATTAGTGATGGTGAACATATTTTCAGGTATCTGTTAATCATTCATATATCTTCTCTGAAAAATGTATTCACATATGTATCATTTTTAGTTGGATTTGGCGGTGGGGCTACTCTGTTGTAGTATTAGTTTTCAAAATTAACCACTTAGAAATATAACTTGCAAATATTCTCTGCCATTCAGTAGTCTGCTGTATCACTTTGTTGGTGCTTTTCTTTGCTGTGCAGAAGCTTTTTATTTGCATGTAGTTCCACTTTTTGTTGTTATTGCCTTCATTTTTGGTACCAAATACAAAAAATTATTGCCAAGGCTGATGTCTAGGAACTTACTGCCTATATTTCCTTCTAGAAGTTTTTTAACGTTAGGTCTTACATTGACCTTCTTGAGTTATTTTTTTTTTTTTTGTATATGGAATAAGATAGTGGTCCAGTTTTATTCTTTTGCATGTGGCTATTCAGTTTTCCAAACTCAATTTATTAAGAGACTGTCTTATTCCCATTGTATTTCCTTTTCTATTTTGTCATAAACTGATCATATAGGTATGGGGTTATTTCTGTGTTTTCTATTTGGTTCCATTTACCTGTGTTTCTGTTTGTATGGCGATACAAAACTCTACTATAGCTATAGAAAAATACTATACTGGATTAGTACAGTTTTATAAAATAGCTTGAAATCAGGAAGCATGATGCCTCTCACTTTGCTCTTGATCAGGAGTGCTTTGGCCATTCAGGGTCTTTTGTGGTTCTATATAAAAAGAGATATTTATACTGCTTTTAAAAAACATGCCATTAGAATTTGTGTGTGTGTGTGTCTTTTCTAGGGCCACACCCACAGCATATGGAAGTTCCCAGGCTAGGGGCCTAATTGGAGCTGTAGCCACTGGCCTATGCCAGAGCCACAGCAACACCAAATCCGAGTCGCATCTGCAACGTACACCACAGTTCATGGCAACGCTGGATCCTTAACCCACTGAGCAAGGCCAGGGATCAAACCCACAACCTCATGGTTCCTAGTCAGATTCGTTAACCACTGAGCCAAGACAGGAACTCTGCCATTAGAATCTTAATAGGGATTAGGTATTATTGCATTAAATTTATGGATGGCTTTTGTATAGTATGGATATTTTAACAATATTAATTCTTCTAATCCACAAACAGGAATACCTTTCCATTTTCATGTTCAATTTTTTTCATTGATGTCTTATAATGTTCAATGTAGAGATCCTTTACCTCCTTGGTTAAATTTATCCCTGAATATTTTATTGTTTTTAATGCCATTGTAAATGAAAAATTTTTAAATTCCTTTTCAGATAAGTTGTTGTTAGAACATAGAAATGAAATGGATTTTTGTACATTGATTTTTGTATCCCATACCTTTAGAGAATTCATTGATTAGATCTAACAGTTTTTACATGGATAGTGTCTTTAGGATTATCTTTATATAACATCATACTATCTACAAATAGAAGGTAATACAAAGTAGAGGCAATTTGTATTATGACTGAATAGAGACTAAGTGTTTTCTTGTCATTTATCCATTGTCTAGCAAAACTATAAAGATTATACAACCTGGCAATTATTAAACAATTTGCTTAAAAAGTCTTCACGTTGTAAGATTTCTGACTTTATTGTGATTTCTTTGATTAAATAATACTGAAAGATGTAATTATTCTATTTATTGTTAAATTAGCTTCATATACAGTATAGTCTAGGGGTGGAATATTGTAAATATTAGCAGAGATCTTGAAGTCTGATTTACAAGTGTGGCTTTTAAATTTTATATTTATAACTGTATTGGTGATCACCAAGATCACTCCTAGCCTTGACTCTTCACTTGATTATTACTCATACTACTCATATAGCTTGTTCTATTCCTGCATATGGTATATTATAATGGCAGTAAACACAGAGGAATAATGCATCAGGTAAAGTCTCAGAAAAACCAGGCAGAAGCTTTTAGTGGATTTACATGGAGACACACTTAATACTCCTATCAGTGGTATATGACAACATGTGTAATTGTTCTCTACCAGGGAAGCTTGCCTGTGCCTTAGTGTCCAAGGTGGTTATTTCAAGTCGGTCACACAGGCAAGCATTGCCCACATGACTGACCTCAGTTTCTCAGACTAGTCATTTTAAATCATGTTCTTAGGATAAACCTAACCTATTAATTGGAACAATATGGTTCAAGGGCTCAGGCATACCAAAAAACTCTTAGGCAGAATATTCCAGTGGCTAAGAGGTCATCTCCAAGGTACCAACCAAGACACGCCATGATTGGGAATTTGCAGGGTTTGAGCAACTAGAGCCTGTTGAATTAGTCTTTTTCTGCCAGCAACACTGGCACATTCTGTTATTTATACACCTCACTGTTTCTCACATAAAAAAATTAGATCATTAACTGTAGTATATGTATTATGCATTCATGTAGAATACTGTAGTATATGCATAAAATTATTTAAATAATGAACTGGTTCATCCACAACAGTTTGCACAGTAACCTGATACACTGAAAACACCAAAGCCATTAGATACTATTAGTATTACAGTTATTGTGATTATTTCTACTATCTGTATAAAATGTGCAATAATCTCATTTAAAAACCCTAATGGATCTTCCTATATTCAAATTTCTTTGTGGGAAAACAAAGCAATAAGCAACTATGAGTATTAGGAGAAAACTGTCCTTGTATATCTGAACAACTGATACATCCATTGCTGTGGGTATTCTTGACTCAAGTGAGTGAAATTAAATCCAAAATATTTACATATATTTGTGCATATATTTAGGCATTAAATACCTAAGCTGTGTCATGTTTAATGAAAATCATCTTAGAAGATGTGTTTTCTTCTAAACATGTCAATTTTATATAGTAAATTTCAAACAGTAATAATAATGACATCTTTAGCAAAAAAATAAAAAGTATCATGTTTAAAAAATTACCAAATTAGATTAAACAAGGAAGCCTGATTCTATAAGAGAAGATTAAAAAAAAAAAAGACTTATCTCCAGCATTTTTGTTGTATTTGGCTGTGTTGAAGCACTTTGCAATATAAATACAGATGTAAATATGAGGTGACAAGCATTCTAATATATTTCCTTGAACATAGCAGGATTCACTTTTTATTCTAATCAAATCAAATGAGAGTTCACAAGGTGTCTCCCTTTTCTTTCTCTGATAATGTAAAAAAAAAAAATCTGTGATAGGAATTAGGTTCTGAGAGCCAAGCTAATTTGTAAGGCAATTGCATTATGATTTCTCATTTGGTGAGTTGATATTATCCACCAAATACATTGTCTAAATCTGAATTTAGGGTGTTACAGGTACATCAAGTATATACATATATATCTTCATTTTAAAAAATAGTAAGTTTACCTTGATGCTGTGTAAGTTAACCTTATAATATCCATCTGTACTTAGGGGTGTCAGGAGTATCAAACCAAACTGTTACATGCTTGGATTCCTTTCTGAGTTACACATAGTTAACACAGAATTGCATTTAAAACTGAAGCAGTTGTGCAATTGACACAAATTCATTCATGTGCACGTTCATGCTCCCCGATGTTCCTTTCATACAAAGTCCTATTTCATCATCATCATAACTGACAGTGTTAAACAAGGCAGTACTAGCTTTTGGAAACACATTTTACATTACTAATCCATTATTTACAACCCCAGAGAGAACAGAATAACTCTCTAAAAGTGTACAGAGTTAATCAGAGCTTTAGCTGTTGAGGTGGCTAAAATAAGTCAAGCAAGGTACAAGTTTAATGCTATTATAAACCTAAATTAGCACTTGCTTTTCTGAATTGGAAAAATCCTGACTTTTAGAGAACATGTTTTTAAAAATAAACTATAGGTTTACTTTAAAATTTCAAATTCCTAACTTAGGAAGCAATGATATGTAATAAAGAAAATAGGAATCAATATATCTAGCTTTCAAGTATTTTCAGTCTTAATAGTTTTCTACCTAAATCAATAATCTAAGAATATAATTGAATTTTGCATATATAGTATGTATATATTCAAATCTAACCTACACGTTAATGATTTCTCTAAGTGGGCATTTATAAAGTGAACGTAATGTTCGTTAACTAAATGTTTCCATAGATGTTTTTAAAATTCTACAAATTCTGTAAATAATTTATGTCTAGAAAATAAGATAATGGATATGCCAGACTTTTAAAGACATGTCCATTACTGGAGACCCTTCCCTCATGGCTGGCAATACTGATGGTGGATCGATTATAGAATCTGATAATATCAGAATGGAAAGGGTAAAATTTCTTACTGGGGTACAGTACATAACCATTTGATGAAAGAGTGATCAGGAGGATTTTTTTAAGAATTAAAACCTTAATGGACATCAAGGGCATTGGAAAATATCAGGGCCTCATAAAATAAGCAGTTTAGGAAATATTTATGCTATAGTAATATTTTATCATGTTAAAAATTAAATAAAGAACTACTGAAGAATTATTTCTATATCACTATTTTTATAAATATCAAATCTGTGTCTTTTCCATTGCCCTCAGGGAAATTTTAAGACATCATTTGGAGTTCCCATCATGGCACAGTGGAAACCAATCTGACTAGGAACCATGAGGTTGCAGGTTCAGTCCCTGGCCTTGCTCAGCGGGTCAAGGATGTGGCGTTGCCGTGGGCTGTGGTGTAGACTGCAGATGTGGCTGGGATTTGGCATTGCTGTAGCTGTGGTGTAGGCCAATGGCTACAGCTCCGATTAGACCCCTAGCCTGGGTACCTCCATATGCCATGGGTGCGGTCCTAAAAAACACAAGAAAAGACATCTTTTTACAGCCATACCTGCAGCATATGGAAGTTGCTGGGCTAGGGGTTGAATCAGAGATGCAGCTGCCAGCCTATGCCACAGCCAAAGCAATGCCATACCCAAGCCACATCTTATACTTACATTGCAGCTTGCAGCAACTCTGGATCCTTAACACACTGAGCGAGGCCAGGGATCGAACTCTTATTTTCATGGAAACTATGTAAGGTTCTTAACCCACTGAGCCACAGCAGGAACTCTTTGAGACATCCTAAATATGAAAAATATCCTGAGATTTTTGTTTTTTTATAAATGTACGATTTGATTATGGGGAAGCAGATTCAAGAGTCATCAAAGGAAATTTGGATATTTGATTAAGACAGTTCTACAGGTATCTGAAATAACATTTGGCAACTTAATAAAACAAAACCTATCCCATTACCTTGCACACACAGTTTGTATTTTCCATCAGTCTCACTCCACATAGCATCAACTCATTAATTTTAACCAAAGTGACTGACTTTTATTTCATAGAAAGGACAAGAAAGTAAACAATTGAACTTTTATACACAGGCATTTAACAAAGCTCATGAAATAATATAACACAATTTTCGGTGACAGCTCACATTCTACTTACACCTTAAAGTGGTAAAAATAATACATTCATAAGATGACCTAAAGATACACCCACTCCACAGCATTTAAAAATAAGAACAGTATTTATATTTAAAATCATGCTTAATCATCAGTACTTCAGTTTACATGCTTTTCTTTCCTGAATCAAAACTACTAAACCAACCTGACTTTTTCAAAAATTTACTTGAACTATATAAACTTAGATTCTTCAAATACTTCTAAAAGAGAATTCCTTAGAAGAAATTTTTAGCTATTTTAAAGTATCAGAAGTTTGGTTTTCTTACGTTCCTGAATTTGTGTGCTATTATATTAAAGAAGCACTGAGTCATTAGTACATCCACTTCGAACTGAGCTCCCTTAATTTAAATGACCATATTAGAATTTGTTAATAACTCAGAGGCAGGAAATCATTTCTCTCTAGCAACCTGAGAGGTCAAGGCTTTTCTGAGTTATAGACACACAGACACTTAGAGTACTTGGAGTTTCACTTTTAGAACTCTAGCCATGATCAAAAACAAATTCTGCAGATTCAGATAGTAAAGAGCTATTCTTCCAGTATAGATGTATTTTTCTTTTTTTAGTTAAAGTATGGTTGATGTATAATTTTATGTTAGAAGCGTACAGTATAGTGATTCACAATAAAGGTTACACTCCATTTATCGTTATGAAATCCTGGCTATATTTCTCCTGTTATACAATATATCATTGTAACTTATTTTGTGCATCGTAGTTGGTACTCCTTAATTCCCTACCTCCATATGGCCTCTTTCTCCTTCCCTCTACCCACTAGTAACCGCTGGTTTGTTTTCTTTATCTGTGAAGCTGCTTTGTTTTTGTTATATTAACTAGTTTGTTTTATTTTTGAGATTCCAAATATATGATATAATACAGTATTTGTCTTTTCTCTGACTTATTGCACTTAGCATAACACCTTCCAAGTCTATCCGTGTTGTTGCAAATCGCAAAATTTCATTTATTTTTATGGCTGAGTAGTATTCCATTGTGTATATACACACACATATATGTTTACACATGCACACCACATCTTCTTTATCCATTCATCTGTCGATGGACAGTTAAGTCGCTTCTGTATCTTGACTATTGAAAATAATGCTGCTGTGAATATTGGAGTGCATGTAGTTTTTCAAATTATATTTTTGTTTTTTTCATGTATATACCCAGGAATGGAATGGCTAGGTAACACAGTATTTCTAATTTTTGTTTTTTTGAAGGAATCTCCATGATATTTTCCACAGTGGCTGCATCAATTGGTGCATTCCCAACATATCCTCTCCAACATTGGTTATTTGTATTCTTTTTGATGATAGCCATTCTGACAGGTCTGAGATGATATCTCATTGTGTTTTTTTTTATATATATTTTTTCCATTATAGCTGGTTTATAGTGTTTTGTCAATTTTCTATTGTACAGCATGGTGACCCAGTTACACATACATGTAAACATTCTATTTTCTCACATTATCATATTCCATCATAAGTGATCATAGTTCCCAGTGCCACACAGCAGGATCTCATTGCTAATCCGTTTCAAAGGCAATAGTCGGTATCTATTAACCCCAAGCACCCCATCCACCCCACCTCCTCCCCCTCCCCCTTGGCAACCATAAGTCTTTTCTCCAAGTCCATGACTTTCTTTTCTGTGGAAAGGTTCATTTGTGCCATATTTTAGATTCCAGATATAAGTGACATCATGTGGTATTTGTCTTTCTCTTTCTGACTGACTTCACTCAGGATGAGAGTCTCTAGTTCCATCCATGTTGCTGCAAATGGCATTCTTTTGTTTTTATGGCTGAGTAGTATTCCATTGTGTATACATACCACATCTTCCTAATCCAATCATCCACTGATGGACATTTGGGTTGTTTCCATGTCTTGGCTATTGTGAACAGTGCTGTAATGAACATGTGGGTGCATGTGTCTTTTTCAAGGAAAGTTTTGTCTGAATACATGCACAAGAGTGGGATTGCTGGGTCATATGGTAGTTTTTTTTTTTTTTGGAGGGGGGGGCTGCACCCACGGCGTGTGGAAGTTTTCAGGCTAGGGGTCAAATAGGAGCTGTAGCTGCCAGCCACAGCCACAGCAACACCAGATCCGAGCCGCATCTGCAGCCTACACCTCAGCTCACAGCAATGCCGGATCCTCCACCCACTGAGCGAAGCCAGGGATCAAACCCGCAACCTCATGGTCCCTAGTTGGATTCATTAACCACTGCGCCATGACAGGAACTCCTGGTAGTTCTATATTTAGTTTTCCAAGGTATTTCCTTACTGTTTTCCATAGTAGTTGTACCAAGTTACATTCCCCCCAACAGTGTAGGAGCATTCCCTTTTTTCCACACCCTTTCGAGTATTTGTTATTTGTGGACTTGTTAATGATGGCAATTCTGACTGGTGTGAGGTGGTATCTCGTGGTAGTTTTTATTTGCATTTCTCTAATAATCAGTGATGTTTAACATTTTTTCATGTGCCTGTTGGCCATCTGTATATCTTCTTTGGAGAAATGACAATTCAGGTCTTTTGCCCATTTTTCCATTGGGTTGTTGGTTTTTTTGCTGTTGAGTTTTGTAAGTTGTTTGCCTATTTGAGAGATTAAGCCCTTGCCAGTTGCATCATCATTTGAAACTATTTTCTACCATGCTATGTTGTCTTTCTTTCTTTTTTTTTTTTATGGTTTCCTTTGCTGTGCAAAATCTTGTCAGTTTGATTAGGTCCCATTGGTTTATTTTTGCTTTTATTTCTGTTGCTTTGGGTGACGGACCTGAGAAAACATCTGTAAGGTTGATATCAGAATGTTTTGCCTATGTTCTCCTCTAGGAGTTTGATGGTGTCTTTCTTTACGTTTAAGTTTTTAAGCCAGTTTGAGTTTATTTTTGTGCATGGTGTGAGGATGTGTTCCAGTTTCATTTATTTACATGTGGCTGTCAAGTTTTCCCAGCATCACATGCTGAACAGACTGTCTTTTTCTCATTTTATATTCTTGCCTCCTTTGTCAAAAGATTAATTGACCATAGGTGTCTGGGTTTATTTCTGGGTGCTCTATTATGTTCCATTGGTTTATATATCTGTTTTGGTACCAGTACCACACTGTGTTGATTACTGTGACTTTGTAGTATTGCCTGAAGTCTAGGAGAGTTATGCCTCCTGCTTGGTTTTTGTTCCTCAGGACTGCTTTGGCAATTCTTGGTATTTTGTGGTTCCAAATAAATTTTTGGCTTGTTTGTTTTAGTTCTGTAGAAAATGTCATGGGTAATTTGATAGGGATTGTATAACTCTGTAGATTGCTTTGGGTAGTGTGGCCATTTTTGCAATATTAATTTTTCCAACCCAGGAGCATGGAATATCTTTCCATTTCTTTGAAGCCGCTTTAATTCCTTGATTTATGTTTTATAGTTCTGAGCATAGAAGTCTTCTACCTCCTTGGTCAGGTTTATTCCTAGATATTTGATTTTTCGGGGTGCAATTTTAAAAGGTATTTTTTTGTATTTCTTTTCTAATGTTTCATTGTTAGCATACAGAAATGCTACTGATTTCTGAATGTTGATCTTGTATCCTGCTACTTTGGTGAATTTGTTGATCAGTTTGGAAGTTTTGGGGTTAAGTCCTTAGGGTTTTCTTTGTATAGTATCATATCATCTGCATACAGTGACAATTTTATGTCTTCTCTTCCAATTTCGATACCTTTGATTTCTTTTATTTGTCTGATTGCTGTGATTAGGACTTCCAATACTATGCTGAATAACAGTGGTGAGAGTGGGCATCCTTGTCTTGTTCCACATTTTAGTGGGAAGACTTTCAGATTTTCTCCACTGAAGATTGTATTACCTGTGACAGAGATTATCTGCCTTAATCAGAACTGCATATTTTTCAATTGTGTCATTAAAAAAAAAGAGTGGTGTACCCAGGTTTAGCATTTTCAATATGACACAAGCAGTGACATCATCTCATCTTGTGAGTATGGCTATTCATTGATATTTCTTAAAAAAAAAATCTGCCCAATATCCTTCCCAGGATGGAAAAAACCTCAACTCTACCTATCCATCCACCTACTAATTCTATTATCTTTAAATTCTCTTTTACTTGTTATAGAACTATACTGTGAGTACTTCAGAAAATTTTCAGAACGATTTGAGATGACATTTTAAAAATTCTCATAAATACTTGGATAATTGACCAGTTGAGCATTTTAAAGTTTTTACTTTATAAATGTAACACTTACATAAATTTCAGAGGGACAATATAGCAATTTTCAAATTTTCTCAATTTATTTTAAATTTTATTGTGGAAGGCTTGCTTTTGGAAATGTAAACAGACTGTCAGCTACAAGTTAGAGGTCTTTAGCATTATTAGAATGTTTAAAATAGAAACTCTTGTGTGATTTCTGAGGATCTTCATATTTTCAGAAGAACATTATAATACTTGAGAGAAAGAATCTTCCTCAGGCATTGGCAAAATCTATTGTTTTAAGTAAGTGAATAGTTCAGAAGCAGGGTTTAGTCTACCGTGATGAGTGGTAACACAAGAGGTGTGTATTGGCTTGAGTAACATGTAAATCATCGAGAATGCTTTTAGGAGCTATTTCAACAGAACATATTTCAGACTTTAGCTTATGCTCTACTTCCCGTGCTGTTGTCAGCTTTTGTCTTTTGGACATTTGAAACTTTAATGCCTAGGTTTAAATGCATGTCTTAGATAACAGTTAAGGTGAACTGTGAATGTTAATTTTTTAAAGTAAAGCAAATTAATTTTTTGGATTAAAAACATTATGTGCTTTTAAGGAGAGGGTTAACAAAATAATCATTGCTACTATAGACTTGATAATTTAGCTCTCAGGCAAGAGTGTGTGTGTGTATTACAGGCTAATGTGTGTATAAAAATCAATATAAAACAATCAAGGGAGTTCCCTGGTGGCCTAGAAGTTAAGGATTTGGTGTTGTCATTTCTGTGGTTCGCGTTCAATCCTTGGCCCAGGAATTTTTTCATTCCATGGACATGGCCAAAAAAAAAAAAAAAGAAAACCAAACCAAATAAAATCAAGTAGAATCAGTGATTCGAAGTAAGTCATATTCTCATTGATCAAAACAGTTATTCAAAATTTAGTCAGACAGAAGTGAGTCAAGCTTTTGTTATGAATATTTAGAATCATATAAAATATTTGCAACTTACCTCTACTACACACTGGAATATTATGTTATTCAGAGAGGAAATTATTTCTACTATCCCTAGGGATAGCCACACTGTAACCCATCCATCTCACTGAATAAATATAATTTTCACAATGCTTAACATCTGTTATTTTTTGTTTGATAATGATACCTGCTTTCCATATATAATTCAAAAGACTTCTCTGAAAGTTAGAAACACTTAATGAAAAAAACTAAAGATAAATATATAGAACTGTAAATATGAAAAAGTATAAGTTTAAAAAGTTAAATTAACAAAGAAAACATTAATCATGGCTCTACATGCAAGTCAAACCACACAGTTATTAGAAGTCCTTCACAGTTTCATTTACTCACAAAGTCAGTCCAAACATCTCTACAACCATCAGTGATAGGTTGTTTCTGCTACTTCTCCAAGATGTGCAAAACTTTCATTCAAATATACAGCCTTAATTTCATCACTGTCATAATATCCCAAGACAGACTGTAGGCAATGGAATCTTAATTGTGTCTTGAAAGATTTTTTTAAAAAGTACATTCTACAAGAATGGTATATTTACAGCAGGGTGTCTTATTAATTAAATACTTCTCTCTTACCCATTCTACTTCTCAGCTCTTTACAAATTTTATCTACAGTGTAAGATGATAGTCAAATTATGCAACAATTTTTTTTAAAGCAATAGTATTTAAAGAGGAAAAATAAGGGGTACCATATGACAAGACACTTACAAATGCAAAGTCATTGAAGTTTACTGAGAAGTAGTGATGAATGTACCATTATTAAAATCTAATTTTTTAAAAAAACCTTGGACTTCTATAGTGTCTTTCATTTTTCAAAGACTTGTCACAAATACCATCTCATTGGTATACACCAAGGTAGTTATGTAAATGATTATCTTTAATGGAAGAAAACTAAGAAATACAACATTTGTAGTTACAATAGAAAAAAAAGAAAACAAATAAGGAAATCATCATGAAATGTTTCCTAGAGAAGTCTTTTAGGTCTCAAATCAGATTTGTTTTTCCTTAAATGTAATTTTATTTTTTTGGGAATATGGTTGCTTTACAATACTGTTAGTTTCAGCTGTAAAGCAAAGTGATTCAGTTACACATTTATTCCTTCTTTAGTAAGTCAAAGACAAATGTATCACTTATATGTGAAGTCTCATCAAATCAGATTTGTTAATTTACTATTTCTCTTCTTGACAGCTTTGGTGACCAGGATCGAAAGTTGATTTCCTGTCTCCTTTTTAAGTATTTTCTTCAAAGATATAGGATCCCTGGGGTCTAAATAAAATATACATTTCTAAAGTGTTCGTGTTTGGGAGAGAGCTTTGCAATAACCAGAAATAGTATGTTTTAGGATAAAAAAAAATAGGACTGTATTATTAACATCATCAAGTACATAGATTTGAACTACAGGGTGATTCTAACCAACGTCACCAACATGTGGGAATGGTGGATGAAACTGACACCAAAAAGAGTCCTGACGCTTGAAACTAATCATGCAGAGTGACATCTGATCACTGTCATCTGTAGCTATAGGCATAAATCCCTAGAGAGCCACTGGGTCTTAATCCATGACATTAAAATCATCCTCAATAATGTGATATCATCAAATTCTTGGACACGCATGTCTAGTTGCTGCAGTTTGTTTCTAAAGTATAAATACTTTTGGTAATTGTGACAACCAAAAATGTTGACAGCACCACAGCAGAAATACGGATTCTAAAACAGAGTCCCTTAGTGAACATCATCTATGGACTGTGCCCAGAGACACCTGAGTGAGTTTTAGGCCTGTGGCATTTGAAGATTGGGGCCCCTCTGCCATTCTCATATGTTGGACAAGAGTGGAATGGTGAGCTGTTAGATCATGTCCTTGTTTCCTACAGTGTTCTAGCCTGGGTTTCTTTTAGCTGTGTCAAAGAAGGTGATGTAGTTTCTGGTTCTCTGGTTCATGGTTTTGTGTGGATGTTGGCATTGGAGGAGCAGAGTCTAGATGACATTGGAGCACTGGTGTTTCCATCTGGTTTAACCTCCAATGACATGGTGTGTTATCAAAAACTACCTCTTATGCTTAATATGGAAATCATATAGGCCACTGTTGGCCTCAACTGTACATTCCATGTTCAATGATAACTTTCCCTTCAAAATGGAGTCTTTTGCCTTATAATGCCTGTGCTTCTGGAAAGTTACATGAGATTCCATCAGTCCAAATAGTTGTATCTGAGCATCAATATATAGGATGTGTCCCTCAGCTGCAGCACATGGATAGGACCACTGCATTTACCACTGAGTAGGGGCAGAGTAGCACAACAGGCCAACCCACCACGCCTTCTCTTGTGGATCAGAAACTAGAACGTGTGTCAGAAGCAGTATGAGGCTTGAGGTAAATATCTGAGTCATGATATCTATGTATTAGGAATGAATTTCCTGTCATCTTGTCTTTTCTTTCCTTCTTATGAACTACTTGTAAAAGAAACAATTTTTAAAACTTTATTTTACATAATTCTTTTTTTTTCCCACTTTTAGGGCCACACCTGTGACATATGGAGGTTCCCAGGCTAGGGGTCAAATCAGAGCTGTAGTGGTTTGCCTACACCACAGCCAGAGCAGCAATGCAGGAGCCAAGCCAGGTCTGCGACCTACACCACAGCTCACAGCAACACCTCAACCCACTGAGTAAGGCCAGGGATCGAACCTGCATCCTCATGGATACTGGTCAGATTTGTTTCCACTGAGCCAAGACAGGAAATCCCCACTATTCCTTATATTTCACAATTAAAATGAGAGTCTCATTTTGGGTGGGTGTCAAATCGTGTGCAAATCCTGGCCACAGTTTTATGTTTTTCCTTCTATTAACAAAGGATAACAATTGGCATTTTCTTGACAGGGATGTGCGAACAAACATATTGTTAAAGGTACAACATGCAGAACATTTGGGGCACATAATATAAGTGTAAAATATAACATTTACAACAAAAGTAACAACAGTATTATCATTATTAGCAGTTGTATCATCTGACTGACTTGCAAACTTAAGCTGTTATCTTCTGTTACATAACACACCATGCTGTTGCTTAGGACAAAATGTTACTTTATTTTTCCTATCATTACTTTCTATTGTTATACATTCTTGCAATGCTGCTGGTTCTAGTTCTATTTAATTTTCATGAAACTTCAGCTGTTTATATCTAGAAGCACTGTGAAAAGAAACTGATTGATACATATGCTTAAATGAGTCATTAAATAATTCTGGTATTGTTATAATAGCATAGTTAAAATAACTTAGTGATTTTTTTCCTACAAAACTTTACCAAAATTAAATATAAAATGCTTTAGGTAAACACTAAAGTTTGGGAAGTCATGAGTTATAAATAGGATTGAATTTATTTTATATCATTTTCTGATCCAGGAATAAATACATACATGCTAAACTGCCATCATTATACTTGAAAGTAGTAGATGAAATAACCTATTTAAAAAAGTTAAATTTGCACACATGGTAATGTAATAGTTTTCCAGCATCTATATTCTGTTATATAAGGGAGAGTGCCATTTCCATGTATCTCTTATTTATAGATGATTTCTTTCATACACTTTAATCATGAAAGTATTTTAGTTAAAATTTATGTTTTCCTATATAAAAATTATTTCAGCTACTAAAAATAAGGGAGAATAAATGACATAGTTCCAGAGAACTAGGAGAGAACACTTAAACTTTTTCAGTTTCATATATTTGGAAATCATAGTAAATTTATATATAAAATCAAAATTCCTACATTAAAAAAATATGCTGGAGTTCCCATTGTGGTGCAGCAGAAAGGAACCCGACTAGGATCCATGAGGTTGCAGGTTTGATCCCTGGCTTTGCTCAGTGGGTTAAAGATTTGGTGTTGCCGTGAACTGTGATGTAGGCTGTAGATGGGGCTCGGATTCCATCTGGCTATGGCTGTGGTTTAGGCTAGTTCCAATTTGACCTCTAGCCTGGGAACTTCCATATGCTGTGGGTGCAGACCTAAAAAAAAAAAAAAAAAAAAAAAAGTAAAAAAAAATTATTAATGTAAAGACAGCAAGAAAAGATTGAAACAAAACTGGTGGAGAAGTTGCATACCCATCAACAGAACATTAGCAATTCCCCCTTATGTTCTAAAATAAAATTTGCTGTATAGAAGTGATTGCACTTGAAATTACTGGTATATTTGAACGCGACTACCAAACCATGAAAAATGAGGCTTCCATTTGCTGTAAAAATAAATTAGGAGGCAATGCTTTGCTAGCAAAGTCATTTGAGCACCTCAGTTCATAACTATTCATGGTACCATTAACAGATGTCTTTGCTCATACTGTGAGCTGCCCTGTGATGTTGTTGTACTCAGCATTACTTTATAGTGAAAGTGAACATAGCCAACTGTTCCAGGGGATAATAAAATGAACCCTGACAGAGAAATCCTGTGGGAAATTATACAATAATTTTACCAACATATCTAATCTTCTTATGAAATCATGATTCCCATACACTTTTAGAACTACTAGAAGTATTGTTTAACATCACCATTTCCCTGTAAATATCTCAGAAAATCCCAAAAATATAAAACTTAGTATAGAAGGTGAAACACTGTAGAAAAATGCTTTTACTTCTAAATTAAAAGTAATATAAAGTGAATATGTTACATGTTGACATTAAAAATACTTCACAAAATCAGTTTCTCTGAGAGAATGACATGATACTGGTGACTGTAAGATATTATTCAAAGAAAAAAATCAAAAGTAAAGAGGTCTTTGATAATCTCTCTGTATCAAGTTCCTAAGAAATATTTAAGGCATAACATAGAACTTTCAGTGAAACAGTCCCATCAGTGAATACCAACCTACAATTATGTACCATACCTGTTGGAAACAGTGTATGTAGTAGAAAAATTTCAACAACTCTTGAAGTTTAGGCAATTCATGTGATCCCAAAACAGTAATTCTTCAGTGTGAAATGGGAATAATAATAGGTACTTTGCACTGTAGTGGGGATTTAACTAGATAAGAACTAAATTATGTCTAGTATTTCTAATTTAGCATTTCTAAATGTTGGTGAGTACATTCTACTCATTGTTTTGACATTGGTCTTCAAAGGAAAACAAAAGGCCTATCAATAAATGATATTAGAAACACTGAAAAATGTATAGGCTTGTTTAAATGAAAACTAAAAGTGACCAAATTCCTTCATGTGCTTGCCTCAATGTCAATGTAAAAGAAATAGTTGGTAATTATTTATTACTGAGAGTACCTAGGCCATATTTCCCACAGAGACTTTGAGGAAACAAAGAACAACCTAAAGATTAGGTAAGCTTTAGGCACTGGGAATGCAGTTCTTGACTTTTTCCTCTTTTTCACACAATATGAATCTTCTTTGTGTAAATTCAGACCTTTTTTCTAAGTACTATCAGTAATCTGTCATACTTTATTAAACAAAACTGGACTCTTTTCTCTCATAGAAAATCTACATCTACTATACTTGAACTTGGAATGTGACATTCCTAAATGTGTGCTGATAAATCATAAATGCATTCATATATACTTAGTCTCCATGTGTGCACTAAGTCCCTTATTAATGTGCTTATACTGAAGTATCACAATTAGTGTTCTTAAGGACAGTTAACATTAAATACACCAGCTGACAAAAGAATCTAGAAATCAATAGCACCATACACCTAACTTGAATGACAATAACAAAGCATAAACCAAAAAATACCAAGTGCTGACAAGGATACAGAGCAAATGGAACCTTCATGCTTTGCTGGTAGGAATGTCAAATGGCATAATCATTTGGAAAACTGTTCGGCAGGTTCTTCTCAAGTTAAGCCAGTATGAGCCAGACACTCCACTCCTAGCTATTTACACAAGAGAAGTGAAAACCACATGATCACAAAGACATATGTACATGTCTATTAATGGCAGCTTGACCCATAATACCCCCAAACTGGAAACTATTCAAATGTACATTTATAGGCAAAAATATACACAAACGGTGGTATGTCAATACAATGGAATACTACTGAGCCATAAAAATAAGCAAACTACCAATTCATGCAACAACAGGGATGAATTTCAAATATATTACTATGAGCTAAAAAGTTGAGACCCCAAAAATATTTTATCTAGATCTTTTTACATAAAATTCTAGAATAGGTAAAACAACTATACAGTGACAGAAGGCAGAATGGGACTGAAGGGAATGGGACTGACTGCAAAGGCATGTGAGGGAATCTTTTTGGTGGTAGAAATGCTATGTTTCTTAATTATGGTAATATATACACAGGTGTCAAAATTTATCAAATTTTACATCTAAAATAGATACATTTTATCATTCATGACATTTACTTTCAAAAAAGTTGATTTGTAAAGAAAAAAAATACAAATGGAATGATTTGTATTTTATAAGGATAATTCTGGCTGTGAATTGAATAGGGTAGAAAGAATATGGAACATTAGTTAAAAGGCTATTGCAATAAATCCATATGATAGAATAAGATATTAAAGTAATTTGACTGTGAACCAGGAACACAATTCAGATATATTTGTTGAGAGAGAACTGTCCAGAATGATTACAAGCTTCACAGCTGAGCCATTGGAAGGGCGATGCTAGTTATGAAGGGGAAAACTATACACGGAGTGAGTTTGAAGTCATAATGGTGTAACCCAAGAAATGCAGCCTTAGGTTCATTTTGAGACAACCTGTACTTCCAATTTCCAATGCTAAAAATGTTTTCTGACATAAGACTTCAGAAGATAGGAGATAGGCCAGGGCTTGGGGAAATCCACATGGAGATAATCTTTAAATCCAGAAGATAGGAGAGGACGAAGTCATCACAGGAGAGGATGAAGGGAAGGGAACATAGAGGAAAACCTGGAATTTCCAGTAAGTTGAAGATAAACTGAAGGTAAGACAGAACATTGTGATGTGCTGGAAATAAGATGTATGAAATGTGTGGGGTTATTCCTGTAACATGCAGTAGACCATGATGGGAGCAATTCTGGTTAAATCATACTTTGAAGGACTAATTGCTCCAGGAGAGGGGAGCAGGGAAAAAGGGATGGTATCTTGAAGAGAAATGAAATCAGGTAAAAGTTTTTATTAAGATAGCACAACCAATAGGTGAATATATATACATGGAAATTATTCAGTAAAGAAGAAAATAAGTGATGTAGATAAGTAATATGAGGATAATGAGACTGTTAACTTTTTAAGTAAAAGAAAAAGAATTGACTTTGATACATATTTCAAAAAAGCTGACTGAGACGGAGTGGGAACAGTTAACCTATTGTAACCACTGAGGAAGCAGAAAATAAAGGAGTGGATACTGCTAGGTGGTCACTGTGTAATGAGATATGAACAAGGGAAAAGGTTGTAAATTAAGGTGTACAGAGAAAGGGTGAAAGTTTGAGGAAATAAGTGTGAGATAGTTGTCAAGAAAAAGGTGAGCATGAAAATCAAAGGAACCTGCTAAATTGTTCAATAATAGTGTGAGGTTAATAGGAATACATTAAAAGTGTAACAGGTATTCCTGATCACATTCTTTGGGGTTGTTCCCTCAAAAGTGTTCATCAACTCCACATTTGGCAACTGCCAAAATACATTATCTAGTGTTTGTTTTATCTTAAGTGCCTATTACCATCTGTAAATTTAGTTGATGTTTAACATATACTGAAAGATATTCATCCCTTTAGAGATGAAAACCTCTGAATCTAAACTAATGATTTCCTTTGTGAATCAGCTATACTTCAATATAAAATAAATAAATTGGGAGTTGCCATCATGACTCACTGGAAATGAATCTGACTAGCATCTATGAGAATGCAGGTTCAATCCCTGGCCTCGCTTAGCTGGTTAAGGATCTGGGGTCGCCATGAGCTGTGGAATAGGTCACAGACATGGCTCAGATCGCCAGTTGCTGTGGCTGTGGCGTAGGCTGGCAGCTACAACTCAGATTCGACCCCTAGCCTGGCAATCTCCATATGTCGCAGGTGAGGCCCTAAAAAGACAAAATAAAAGAAATCAATAAATGAATAAATAAATAAAACACACAAAAAAGGACGTTGTCTTCTTTTACTAGTAATAGTTTCAGATAATGAAAAATAAATAATTCTGAAACTAAATGTTTTCCTGTCAATGAAATTTAAGATATAATTATAGGATGATAGAAAGCTTGCCCAAATACTACGTCTTAACTGACTGACATTTTATTTATTTTTTTCTTTTTCTTTTTTTTATTTTTTTAAAATTTTTTTACAGAATAAAATACATACATTTGCACACAATTACATTCACAAAGATTATTGTAAAATGGATCTTAAGAAACAGATGAAGTGACTCCCACTGGAGAAGTGGAATGGAAAATATGCTGAGACAAATAGGAAATTTATTCTATACTTTATCCCAATTTTATGGCTTTCATCTTTACTATTTAGTATTATCTATTACATTCAATTTTTCTTTAAAAATTAGCATTATATTAAATTTATATTATGCAACTAAAATTTATAAAGAAGAAAGACTTATATACCATTAAATATTTTATATAGCATAGTACAAAGAATAACAACTGGTAGGCATAACAAAAATAAGACACCCTCTGAAAATAAGTAAAATTTAAAATGCATAAGTTGGTTAAAACAGTGTAACTATATAAATATGTCCTCACAATTTGTTCCATCTCATTGATTCTTCAATAAAGGCCATTCATCACCATTCTAGGTGATGTGATAAACAAGACATTATAGGAGTTCCCGTCATGGCCCAGTGGTTAACAAATCCGACTAGGAACCATGAGGTTGCGGGTTCAATCCCTGCCCTTGCTCAGTGGGTTAACGATCCCGCGTTGCTGTGAGCTGTCGTGTAGGTTGCAGACGCGGCTCGGATCCTGCATTGCTGTGGCTCTGGCGTAGGCCAGTGGCTACAGCTCCGATTCGACCCCTAGCCTGGGAACCTCCATATGCCGAGGGAGCGGCCCAAGAAATAGCAACAACAACAACAACAACAACAAAAAAGACAAAAGACAAAAACAACAACAACAAAAAAAAAACAAAAAAACCCAAACAAGACATTATAGACTTTACATTGTACCATGGAGAGAAATGGTTATTAATAATACAGTTGTAGAACTGTATTATTTAATTGTACAGTTGCATTAATTAATTATAATTATCATAAATTCTTTGATGGAGAGGAAATCAGAATCAGATGTAAGAAGACTTCAGCATTCCAAGAATGATGTCAAATGACCCCCTTCATGGTGGATTATGCACTTATTTATGATGAGATATATTTCTTCTTCAGAGATTCCTTGTTTGTGTATCAATTGTAGATTTTTGGTTTGCAGTCATTCTGAAGTTTTGATGTAAGAGTCTATATGTATATGAGATTGTTTTAAGTTGCTGTTCTCTTAATTGCAAGTTAATCTCCAGTATCCTGCATTTGTACCCACCTCTTCTCATGAATTCTGATTTTGATGCTATAATTGTTCATGGATGATTTTGTATCTTTACTGTATATATACCTTACTGGTGAGTATTGTCATTTGTGGAATTTTTGTTTCCTGTTGCTGATCTTTTCTTTCCTGCCTAGAGAAGTTCCTTTAGTATTTGTTGTAAGGCTGGTTTAGTGTTGCTGAATTCTCTCAACTTTTGCTTATCTGAGAAGGTTTTTATTTCTCCTCCAAATCTGAATGAGAGCCTTGCTGGGTGGAGTATTCTTGGTTGGAGGTTTTTTTCCTTTCATCACGTTAAGTATATCATGCTACTCCCTTCTGGACTGCAGAGTTTCTGCTGAAAAATCTGCAGATAACTTTTTTGGGGTTACCTTGTATATTACTTGTTTCTTTTCCCTAGCTGCTTTCAAGATTTTCTCTTTGTCTTTAATTTTGGTCATTTTGATTATTATGTGTCTCGGTGTGTTCCTCCTTGGGTTTATTTTATATGGTACGCGTTGTGCCTCCTGGATTTGAGTGAGTGGTTCCTTTCCCATGTTAGGGAAGTTTTCGGCTATTATCTCTTGGAATATTTTTTCTGTCCCCTTCTCTCTCTCTTCTCCTTCTGGCACCCCTATAATATGGATGCAGATGCATTTAACATTGTCCCAGAGTTCCCTGAGACTCTCACCATTTTTCTTTCAATCTTTTTTCTCTTTTCTGTTCTGCATCTGTAATTTCCACTAATCTGTCCTCCACCTTGCTTATTCGTTCTTCTGCCTCCTGTATTCTGCTGTTAGCTGCTTCTAGTGAGCTTTTTATTTCACTTATTGTATTTTGTATCTCTTCTTGTTTAAGTTTTATATCTTGTATCTCTTTGGTTAGTGTTTCCTGTAAGTTACCCATCTTTGCCTCCAGTTTATTTCCAATGTCTTGCATCATCTTCAGCATCGACAGTCTAAAGTCTTTTTCCTGGAGGCTGAGAATCTCCTCATTGCTTAGCTGATTTTCTGGGGTTTTTCCTTTCTCCCTCATCTGAGTTATAGTTCTCTGTCTTTTCATTTTTATAGGTGTTTGATGTGGTGACCTTTTTACAGATAATATAGATTGTAGCCTCTCTTACTTCCGGTGTCTGCCCCCCTTGTGGCTGAAGTCGGTATGGGGGGCTTGCTGTAGGCTTCCTGATGGGAGGGGCTGATGCCTGCCCACTGGTAGGTGGAGCCGATTCTAATCCCTCTGGTGGGTGGGGCTTAGTCTCTGGATGGGATTAGGGGCTGCTGTGTGCCTGAGGCCCTTTAGGTAGCCTGTTTACTGAGGGGTGGGGCTGTGATCCCACCTGGATTGTTGTTTGCCCTGGGACTTCTCAGCTGCTGACTGATGGGTGGGGCCAGATTTTCCCAAAATGGCCACCTCCAGAGAAAGGCAACTGCTGAATATTCCCGAGCACCTTGCCCTCAATGTCCTTCCCCCACAAGCCACATTCACCCCCGTTTTCCCATGATGTCCTCCAAGAACTGCAGTCAGGTTTGACCTAGGTTCCTGTGGAGACCTCACTCTACCCTGGGACCCAGTGCACGTGAAAGTCTGTGTGTGCCTTTTAAGAATGGGGTCTCCATTTCCCCCAATCCTGTGGAGCTCCTGTGAACAAGCCCCACTGGCCTTCAATGCCAGATGCTCCAGGGGCTCCCTCTCCCAGTGACAGATCCCAGCACGTGAGAGTTTGATGTGGGGCTCAGAACTCTCACTCCTGTAGGTGAGTCTCTGTGAGCCAGTTAGTTTTCAGCCTGTGGAGCCTCCCACACGGGAGGTATGGGGTTGTTTATATCATGAAATCACTCCTCCTACCTGTGGATGTGGCCTCCTCTTTTTCTTCTGGAGTAGGGTATGGGTTTCTGGTCCATTTGGGTGGAGATTGCTCAGTCTTTAGTTGTGAATTCTGTTGTTTTCAGGAGAGAAGTTGAGCTCCAGTCCTTCTATTCCACCATATTAATCCCATCTCCTGACATATTTTAATCAGTTTCTAGTGACATATTACATATTTTATAAAATTGAAATGATTTTTAGATTTGAAATAGGACAATAAAAATACCTCAGTCAAATAATTCTAGAAGTAACTACTGTATTTTCTATATATCATTTTGAAATAGCCTAAATTTATGTTGATGCCTAGTTTAAAATAATAACAAAAACATTAAGTATTCCTGGATAAATTCCCATCATCCAGACTATCAAAAAGTATTTGGATTTTTCCTGCTATGATCTTAACCTTCTTCCACATGGCCCCAACTCAACCTATAAATACATATTTTCTTTGCCAATAAAATACCTTCAAGTTCATCACAGAAAAATATTTCTTATTTAAATATAAAAATTCAGATTTTGAGGTATCGCTAATACTAATAAAAGCTATACTTGAATATTGTTATTTACTCTTTTTATTGAATGATGTATTTGACAATCTTTGTTTTAATCACTATAGTAATTAGAGGTTATCTTTTTGATGTTTAGAATCAAGAATTTCCTATGTTATCATTTGAAATACTGAATTATTAAGTGATATCATTACTACTAGTCAAAAAATTCTAATGCCTTTCTTATAATATGGGTTTAATCAGTGAAATAAAATATTTATCCTGTAAAATATCTCCTTATAAAGTTAATAAGATACCAAAAGGTGTTAAATACTTCATAGTATCATTAATTTCTGAATTATACTTTAAAATATTATTTGAACACATTTATTGTATTAAATGTAGGTTGTTTCATACAAATTAAGTCAACTTTCAATTTTCTCTGAAACTCCAATTTTTAAATATGTAATAAGTCACCCACACTGGAAAGGAAGAAATAAATTTATCTTAGTTCACAGAAGACATGATCTTATTTATAGAAAATCTTAGTCTATTAAAAAAACTGTTAGAATGAATTTTTAAAATTCAGCAAAGTTGAAAGATGCAAAACATACACAAATATCACTTCTACTTACTAACAAGGAACAGTCCAAAAAGGAAATTAATTTACAATAATATCAAAATATATAAAAATCACTAGGAATAAACTTGACCAAAGAGTTGAAACATCTGTGCACTGAAAACTGCATAATATTGCTGAAGGAAATTACATTTGGCACAAATATATGGAAATGCATCCTTTTCATGGATTAGAAGACCTAGAATTGCTAAAATGTCAACAGTATGCAAAGCAATCCACAGATTCAGTGCAATCCCTCTTAAAAATCTGTTGAGAATTTGGCTAAACCACTCCATAAATATTTTTTGTGACTAAGTGGTCTGCAGGGGCCTTGACCTGACACCAGCCACTCCTATGAGTGCATGCCCTAGGCAACAGATTACAAAGTCACAAAGCAGTGTAAATGTAACATGACTCCCCCCAGCACCCCTCCCTGCTGTATAAAGTCTCCCTTGCCTCCCAGCTCCTTCCCTTGTGCTCCCTTTAGACATGTCCACTGCTGAGGTTACCAAAACACCACCACCACCCCATTCTTTTTGCTTTGAAGTGACAAATCTAGCCTTAGCTCAGAAACCCTATGAACCATTAAAGACATGTGCCCCAGGTTCTGCTGCTGGAACTTTGCATGTACCTCTTCATGTCACACTACACGTGCAGTGTACCACTTCCAAAATGTGTAATAAACTTCTTTTAATTTCTCTTCAGGTCTTCGCTCACCATTTGACACATCTGGGACTCTACTTAACTAATGTTAATTAACAAAATCACAACAAATTCCAATGATGTTTCTTTGTAGAAAGAGAAAAACCCATTCTAAAATTGATGCAGAATCTCAAGGGACTACTAATAGCCAAAATAATCTTGACAAATAAAGTTGAAAATCCAACACTTTCTGACTTCAAAACTTAACTGCAACACTATGAAAATTAAGATAGTGTTTTACTGGCATAAAGACAAATATATAGACCACTAGAATAGAATGAATCCAAAAATAAACCCTCACATATATGATCCAACAACCATTTGAGGAAAGAACAAGGTTTGCAACACATGGTTCTGGGAAAACCAAATATCCACAGGCAAAGGAATGAACTTGGTCTCCGGTATTAAAAAACTAACTCAAAGGCATTGAAGACATAAATACAAGAACTAAAATTACAAAATTCTTAAAACATGGAGAAGCTCCATGACATTGGATTTGGCAATGGTTTCTTGTATATGGCAAGATTAACAATCCAGGAAACAAGTAACAAACCAGGAAAAGGGATAAACTGAACTACATCAAAATTTAAAATAGTTATGAATCAAAGGACATTATCAGTAAAAAGGAAGCCCAAGGAATAGTAAAAAATACTTGCAAATCATATATATGATAAAGGATTAATGATGAAACATAAAAATCTGCAACTCACCAACCAACCACCCAATTAAAAAGTGAGCAGAGGATTCGAATAAACATTTCTTCAAAGAAGACATACAAATTGCTAGGAAGCCCATAAAAGATGCTCAACATCAGTGGTTATTAGGAAAATCAAAACCACAATGACATTCCCCTTCATTCCAATTACAAGGGTTACTTTTTTTTTTTCCCCAGATTCTTTCCCCATGTAGGTTATTACAGAATATTGAGTAGATTACCCTCAACTCCTAATTTATCTCCTCCACAGAGTTTTCCTTTTGGTAACCATAAGTTTGATTTTGAAATCTGTGGGTCTGTTTTGTAAATACCTTCTTTTGTATTTTTCTTTAGAGTCTACATATAAATGATGTTATATGATATTTGTCTTTCTCACTTCACTCGAGATAACCTCTGATTCCATTCATGTTGCTGCAAATGGCAATATTTAATATTACATATATACACACACCACACATGTATACATATATATACACATATACATACACATACAAAATTACATATATATATGTGTGTACGTGTGTACATATGTACACACACACCACATCTTTATCCATTCCAATGTCAGTGATCAGGTAAGTTGCTTCCATGTTCTAGCTGTTGTAAACTCTGCTGCAATGAACACTGGAGTGCATGTATTTTTTTGGATTATGGTTTTCTCCAGATAGATGCCCAGGAGTGGGATTGCCAGATTATAAGGTAGATTCTATTTTTAGTTTTTAATGAAACCTCCATATTGTCCTCCATAGTGGTTGTACCAATTTGCATTACCACCAACAGTTTGGGAGGGTTCCCTTTTCTCCATAACCCTCTCCAGCACTTACTGTTTGTAGACTTTATGATGATGGCCATTCTGAGTGAAGTGAGATGATACCTTATTGTAGTTTTAATTTGTATTTCTCTAATAATTAGCAAGGTTGACCATGTTTTCATGTGCTTCTTGGCCGTCTGTTTTCTTTAGGAAAATATCAATTTAGGTTTTCTGCCAATTTTTTAATTGGGTTGTTTTCTCAATGTTGAGTTATATGAGCTGTTTGTAAGTTTTAAATTAACATCTTGGATATTAACTCTTTGTATATTGCATTGTTTGCAAAGATTTTTTCCTACTCTATAGGTTGTATTTTTGTTTCAGTGATGGTTTCCTTTGCTATACAATAGTTTTTAAGTTTTATTGGTCCCACATGTTTATTTTTGCTTTCATTTCTTCAGCTTTAGGAGACTTATCTAAGAAAATATTGCTAAAATTTATGTCAGAGGATGTCATCTCATGTTTTATGTCTTAAAACCATTTTGAGTTTTTGTGTATAATATGAGGTAATGTTCTAATTTCATTGATTTACATGTAGCTGTCCAAATTTCCCACACCACTTGTTGGAGACTGTCTTTTTCTCCGTTGTAAATTGTCTCCTTTGTCATTGATTAATTTACTGTGGGTGTGTGGGCTTATTTCTGGGCTCTTTATTCTGTTGCATTGATCTATATGTTAGTTTTTGTTCCAGTACCATACTTTTGATTACTGTACTTTTGTACTGTACTTTCGATTACTGTACTATAGTCTGAATTATAATAGTTATATGCCTCCAGCTTTGTTCTTTTTCCTCACAATTGCTTTGGCAATTCTGGGTCTTTTATCATTTCATATAAATTTTAGGATTATTTGTTCTGATTCAGTGAAAACAATCAAGGGTAATTTTTATAGGGACTGCATTAAATCTGTAGATTGCTTTGGGTAGCATGGCCATTTTAGCAATATTCTTTCAATACAAGAGAAGAGGATTTTTCTATTTTTCTGAATCATCATCCGTTTCCTTAATAAATGTTTTAGAATGATTGGCACATAGGTCTTTAACCTCCTTGATCAAGTTTACTCCTAAGTATTTTTAATGCCATTTTAAATAGTTTTTTTTTTAACTTTCTGATGTTTCATTATTAGTGTAAAGAAATACAACAGATTTTTGTATATTAATCTTGTAACCTGCTGTCTTGCTGAATTCATTTATTCTAATAGTTTTTGTATGGAGACTTTAGGGTTATCATGTAATCTGCAAATAGTGACAGTTTAAACTCTCCCTTTCCACTCTGTATAACATGTATTTCTTTTTCTTATCTGATGTAGTGGCTAGAGCTTCCAATACTATGTTGACTAGAAGAGGTGAGAGACTGGGCTTCTTTGTCTTGTTACTGAATTTAATGGGAAGGATTTCAGCTTTCCACTGTTGAGTGGTGGGTTAACTGTAAGTTTGTTATAAATGGCCTTAATTTAAATGTTGAGATATGCATCCCCTATAACCACTTTGGTGAGAGGTTTGCTTGTTTCCTTCATTTTCTTTTGATTTTGATTTTTAGGGCTGCATGTGCAGCATATGGAAGTTCCCAGGCTAGGGGTCAAATTGGAGAGGTGGCTGCCAGCCTACGCCACAGCAACACGGGATCCAAGCCATGTCTATGATCTACACTGAAGCTCAAGGCAATGTTGGATCCCTTAACCCACTGAGCGACGCCAGGGACTGAACCGACATCCTCATGGATGCTAGTCAAGTTTGTTACCACTGATCCACAACAGGAACTCCTTTTTCTAATTTTTTTTTAATCATGATTAGATATTGAATTTTATGAAATGTTTTTCTGCATCTATTGAGATGACCATGTTTTTCGTCTTTTGTTAATGTTATATATCACATTGATTGGTTTGCATATGTTGAGCTATTCTTGCAATCTTGGGAAGAACCCAGTTTGATTATGGCATATGATCCTTTTTATGTTTTTATATTTAGTTTGCTAAAATTTTCTTGATAAGTTTTGCATCTGTATTCATCAAAGATATGTCTGTAATTTGCTTTTTTTTTTTTTTGTAGTGTCTTTGTCTGGTTTTGGTATCATGGTGACAATGGTATCATAGAAAGACTTTGGGAGTGTTCCTTCCACTTCAGTCTTGTGGAAGGGTTTGAGGAGGACAGATTTAAGATCTGGTAGATTTGGTAGATTTCTCCAGTGAAGCCATTCAGTCCTAGACTTTTGTTTGGAGGGAGTTTATTTATGACAGATTCTATTTTACCTCTAGTGATTGGTCTGTTCAAGTTTATCTGCTTCTTCTCAACTCAGTCTTGGCAAACTCTGAGTCTAGAAATTTGTCCATTTCTTCTAAGTTGTTCAGTTTGTTGATATATAACTGATCATGGTATTTGCTTATTTTTTTTTTTCAATTCTACAGTATCAGTTGTTATTTCCCCTCTTTCATTCCTTATTTTATTAGGGTCCTCTCTTGTTTCTTCTTGGTGAACCTGGCAAGAGTTTTGTTAATTTTTTAAATATCTTTTTTTTTAAGTTCTTGGTTTAATTGATACTTCATATTTTTTAATCTTTATAATTTCCTTCCTTCTGCTGACTTTGGGTTTTGTTTATTCTTCTAATTTCTTTTAGGTTTCAGGTTGTGATGTCATTTGAGATTTTTCTTGTTTCTTGAAGAAAGTTTGTATTTCTGTGAACTTTCCTCTCAGGACTGCTTTTACAATATCTCATAGTTTTCTTTTTTTTTCTTTTTGTCCTTTTAAGGTCACACCTGCGACATATAGATCCTCCCAGGCCAGGGGTTGATTCAGAGCCATAGCTGCTGCCCTACACCATAACTACAGCAACACTAGATCTGAGCTGTGTATGCAACCTACACACAGCTCATGGCAACGCTGGATCCTTAACCCACTGATCAAGGCCAGGGACTGAACCCCCATCCTCATTGATGCTAGTCAGATTCATTTCTGCTGAGCCACGGCAGGAACTCCATCTCATAGATTTCTAATGCTGTGTTTTAACTGTTATTTATCTCAAGATATTTTCATATTACTTCCTGCGTTTCAAGTTGACCCATTGGTTTTTTATTAGTATTGGTTTAATTTCCATGTTTTCATTCTGTTCATGTTTTTCTTTCTGTGGTTGATTTATAGTTTCATACCATTGTGGACAGAAAATATGTTTGAAAAAAAATTAGTCTTGTTAAATAGGTTGAGCCTTGTTTGGTTATCTAGTATGTTGTCTATCCTGGAGAAGTTCTATGCATACTTGAAAAAACTGTGTATTCTGTTCTTTTTTTTTTCCCTTTTTTTAATGTTTTAGGATGTAGTGTCCTATAGAAATCAATCAATTCCAACTGGTCTATTTTATTATTTAGTGCGTCTGTTGCCTTATTGATTTCTGTCTGAATGGTCTGTCTAACGATGCTGGTGGGGTGTTAAAAGTCCTCTATTATTATTTTATTATTGTCAATTTTTCTCTTATGTCTGTTAGTATTTGTTTTATATATTTAGGTGCTCCTTTATTGGGTATGGGTGAGTTAATGAGTATAAGATCCTCTTCTTGTATTTATCATTTCTCATTATCTAATATTCTTTGTTTTTCTTTATAGGATTTTTAAAAGTCTTTCTGGTATGAGTGGTGCAACTCTGCTTTCTTGTCATTGCCGTTTGCATGGAATATATTTTTCCATCCTTTCACTTTGAGTCTATATGTGTCTTTTGCTTTGAAATGAGTCTCTTGTAGGCAGCAGATTGCAGTTTCTTGTTTTTATATCCAATCTGTCACTCTGTCTTTTGATCAGAGCATCTAGTTCATTGACATTAAAGTCATTACTTATAGGTATGTACTTATTGCCATTTCACTCCTCATTTTCCAGTTGTTTTTGTAGTTCTTTGTCCCTTTCTTCTACTTTTTCCTTTGTGTTCTGATGAATTTATTTTGTAGTATGCTTTATTTCCTTTTTTTTTTTTTGGCTTTTGTGATTCTATCATATATATGTTTTGGTTTGTGGTTATCATGGAGTACAATTACATTGACCTATATCTACTTACACTGATAATTCAAGTTAAAACACATTCTAAAAGATTTACATTTTTATATTTCCCTTCCCCATAATTTGTGACATTAATATTTACATTTTACATCTTATTCTTTTTACTGTTTATTATAGTTATAGTTGCTTTTTTAGTATTTTCATTATTTTTTCATCTATATACTGGCTTTTTTAAGTCACCTTCAATCCTTTTATATATTTGCATTTTCCTTGTGACTTTACCTTTCCTGTATATTCTTGCTTCCTTCCTAATCAGAGAAGACCCTTACATAATTCTTTTTTGGTAGGCTTAATATTCCTGAATTTGTTTAGTTTTTGCTTGTCTGGGGAATTATCTTTCCTTTTATTATAAATGATAAGCATGGTGGGCAGAGTATCCTAATTTATAGGTTTTTTCCTTTTAGGACTTGGAATGTATCATGCCACTCCCTTCTGACTTGCAAAGTTTCTGCAGAGAAAAGAGCTGATAAACTTATAGAGATTCCCTGTAACTGACTCTTAGTTTTTCTCTTGCTAACTTCAGAGTTCTCTCTTTATCTTTCACTTTTGCCATTTTAAGTATGATGTGTCTTGGGGTGAATCTGTTTGGGATCATCTTTTTGGGACCCTCTGTACTTTCCTGTATATCACTATCTATTTCCTTTTTTAGGTTTGGGAAGTTTTTGCCATAATTTCTTCAAATACCTTTTTAAACCCTTTCCTCTCTCTTCTCCTTCTGGAACTCTTATTATGCATAGGTTGGCAAGTATTATATCTTCCATAGATCTTGTTGATGCTTTCATTTGTTTTTCACTTTTTGTCTGTTGTTCTGATTGGATAACTTCCATTGTTCTATCTTCCAGAATAGTTATTCATTCTTCTTTGTCCTTAGCTGGCTATTCATTGTTTCTAGATTAGTTTTTATCTCAGCAACTGAACTATTTCTGATTGGCTCATCTTTAGTTTCTGGTTCCTTGTTACAGTGATCTTTATTTCTGTCTACAATCTTTCTAATTTCATTTAGCATTTTATTACCACCTTTTTGAACTTAAGGATGGCAAACTGGTAAGCTTTATTATTCTTTCAGATTTCTCTTATTATTGGGAGTAGTTTCTCTGCCTTTTCATTTTACTTAACTTGAGAAACCATTACGTACTGTGATCTTAAATGAGCATTTTTAAGTGGGAGCATCCCTATGTAGACTGTGTGTGTCCAGTGTTTTTGGTATGAGGGCTGGTGTAGCCCTGGTACAGATGCAAGGCATGTCTTTCCTCAGAGCATGCTGGACATTATCCCTTTGACAGAGGATGTACTTGATGTTGGAGTATCCATAGCCTGTGCAGGGTGTGAGATGGAGCTTTGTTTCTGTTTTGTGCCTCTTGCTGTCCTGTCAGGGGCAGGGTCTGCTCCCTCTAGGGAAGTAGAAGCCCTGAGGGTTGGGTTGCCCTTGAGTGCATGTCTGCCCAAGATCTAGCACTAAGCTGTAATATGGAGTGGAGGGAGCCAGGGAACTCTCACTGAAAGATAAACCTCTTAAGTCTCCCAGACTTTTTCTGTATAGCTAGATTGAACTTTCTTCCAGGGCCTGTGTGCCTGAGTGTTCTCAGGAGTGATACCAACCTATGTGCACAAACTGACAGTGGCTGCTTTAGCCTCACCCTTTGCCCAGCATACACACTGAGGACGGCTGGTGCTTGTGCCCCATATAAGAGCTGACACTGGCCATTGTTGCCCCACTCATATCACACCTTTGTCCCTAGTCTCTGCAGAGCTTAACTGTCTTTCCCCAGGTCTTGGTTGGCCCAGATTTCATGCCAGGCTATGGTGTGGAGTTAATAAGGCAGGGGTGTTCACCCCTTTGAATTGGGAAGTATGATGAGGTGGCAGCCATGACTGTTGGCAAGCTAGCACATATGCCCTTCTAGCTAGCAGAGTATAGGCTTCTCCAGTCCTACTATCTCCAAGTTCTACCAGCAGGCAAAGGGGCTTGTATCCTCCATGCAGGACCCCGGGACTGGGATGCCCAGATTTTAGCTCCACGTGTGCTCTCCAGGGTGAGTTTTATCCATGTGGACCCTTTCTTCCTTTCAGATCCCTCCTAGGGGTGCAGGTCTTGACCCAATGCTTTTTTAAAATCTGTCTTATGTGGTTACATGGAGATTTTTCTTGCAGATTTGGTTGTATAGGAATTCATCTGCCAACTTCCAGTTAGTTTTCCAAGAGAATTTAGCTTTATTTTGAGTGTGTTTTGGGGGAAGGGGATGTGAGCTCTATGCCATCTTGATCCCTCCTTTATAACACACCTTTATTGTGATTTCTAAAAATTTTTTTCCATTGAAAATAGCAACAACACTATCATTTAACAAGTGTTTTACTCTATGGATCTACTCATTTAACCTTTACAACAGCCGCATGGTGTAGGTATTATTATTTTTGTACTTATTTGCTGCTAAGAAAATTAAATCTCATGTAAATTGTCCAGTGTAACCTACGAATTAGTGGAACTGAAACCTGAATTCCACCAGTGTGCTTCCTGAGCTGTACTTTTCTAGGGCTACACCCGAGGTACATGAAGTTTCCCAAGCTAGGAGTCTAATTGGAGCTACAGCTGCCAGCCTACACCAGAGCCACAGCAATGTCAGATCCGAGCCGCATCTGTGACCTACACCACAGTTCACGGCAACTCCAGATCCTTAACCCACTGAGCAAGGCCACGGATCGAACCCACAACCTTATGGTTCCTAGCTGGAATCATTTCTGCTGAGCTATCATGGGAACTCCACCAGTCTTATTATTTTAATAAGGATTTTTTAAAATGATCAATGTGGAACTATTTAATCCCAGACATAATTAAGTCAATTCTGGTGTATTGTACAGGTTAGAATTACAAAATAATAGCTCTAAGAGCAACTCTTAAGATTGAGACTGTCTTGTCTATTATTTTGGTAGTAATTAAAATATAAATAACTACTATCACAAACATTTTTCTCCTATAAATAGTATATATACCACTTTCATTTCCCAATTACATTTAGGAAAAATAACTTATTTTTCTCTGTAAGTAAGTATCCTGCTCTAGGACTTGGAAATTTTAATACAAAACAAAACAAAATACTAGAAAGAAATGTAAGCTGTAAAATCTTTTATTCTTGCCTTCATTCATTCAGCATAGTGATTGGATAAAGTTCAGGGGATACAGCATATTTTTAAAAATTAAAATTAAGATTCAATTTTGGGTTTAATATTTTTGGCAACTAAAGACAAAGAAATATTGTTGGGGAACATATGGAGTTCCCTTCATTGTTCAGCAGTTAACAAACCTGACTAGGATATATGAGAATGCAGGTTTCATCCCTGGCTTCAGGACCTGGCATTGCTGTGAGCTGTGTGGGTTGCAGACACAGCTTGGATCTGGCATGGCTGTGGCTGTGGCGTGGGCCGGCGGCTGCAGCTCTGATTAGACCCCTAGCTTGGGAACCTCCACATGCCTCTAGTGCGGCCCTAAAAGAAAAAAAAAAAAGAGAGAAATATGGTTGGGAACATGATTTGTATCGTTGTTAAGTTAATCAACACTCTGTTTTATATATTAGACTTTGTACTTAAGACTCACAGTGCATGAAGTGATATAATGATTAATAACATAAGCCATCAGACTTCCAACTGAGGTATGCATATCTTTAGGGATTAACACGAGGCTTTCAAAAAGGTAATTGAGCAGAAAACTTTGAGGAAAGCAATTTTCAGGTATTCAAGTTTCATATACATTGCATACTGCTTCAACACATGTTTCTAAAACACTGATTAACTTATCAGTGATTGGAAAATGAGAAAATTAATGTAAAATAAAATGGAAATATGCTGGAGTATGAATGATTTTCTCCAGTAAAGAAAGCCAGAATATAATCAATAGAATTATAATCATTAGCAAGAAAGGACAAAGACAGGCTACTGCTCAGGAAGACGTCCTATTGGATTTACTTTTACTTTAAAGATAAAATGAATGCCTGCAGAATGTTCTTCCATAAACATGTACATCCTGAGCTTTACAGAGTTCTAGGTTTCTCACATGTTACACCTCCCCCTGGTGCTCAGAGTTTCAGGTAGATGGTATTATTTGGGGTCTATAAACCAGTCTCTTCACTTTAATTTTCATTATGGTGGGTGCAATTTTATTATCTGTGTAGGAAGTATACATCCTTAATAAGCTGCCTGCCTTCAGTAATGAGAGTTATTTCTCAAGGACCCCAGGTTTTTGTTTGTTGTTACTATACATGTGTGTTTCTGTTACAGACTCTCATTAGTTTCAAGTAGACCGACTTAAACACGTTTTTCCAGTAAGCCTGAGTATTTTAAGATTTTGCAGAATGCAAGGTTTGTATGAATTGCATATGTTGTTATCTGTTAAAGCAGAAATACCTGTGTACTCTCTCCTCAAATTCGTCTGTAACTGAGTATCAAAGTAGTCCCGAAGCTTTGAGGCTTCCCCTTCTCTACCAACCTCCCTGATGCCTGATCTCATTGCTTACTAAGGGAAATGCATAACTTTCATCCATCTTGCATTCTGTCTTTCATGAACATATACTTTCGAATCAGACTTGCAGTCGATCTGAGATGCTGGTGTCAGTGACTATACTATATGATAGTACATGGCATGGTAAAAGGCATTGCTGAGCAGATGTGGCAATGATAAAAGATAGGCCTTGTAGATGGATGAACCCACAGGTTCTTCTTGGAGCTGAGTTAATACTTTTCTCTGCTACAGCCTACAAATGATCACACTGGTGAAATCATTTCATTTAAGCACTGCCTAGAAACTCATGTAGAGAAGAAAGCTTCACTTTTGAATAACTGTATTCCAGGTTGTACGAGTGTCCAGGAAGGAGGCAGAAAACACAGGAACGATTTGAAAAACAACAAAAAACTAGGATTAATTAGCTTGTAAAAAAAGTATTGACTATACACAATGTAAAGAAAATCCTAAGGAATAAAAGGATAATAAATGTAAGACACAGCTACTACTTTTAGGGCTGATGGAGAGTGAGAAAGAAAGGATTACACTTCAAAGAGGCCCCGCCAAAGTTTAAGATTCAGCCTTCACTGGAGAATGAGAGGCTGGGGGTACTGGATGACAGAGAAGTTTTGCAATGGGGTGTGAGAACTCCTCTCTGATGTGTGGACAGCCCTGTGTCATCTGCATGCTGTTGACAAAGCATCTGGGCACAGGGTTGCCAGATGACCTTGCTGAGAAACTGTCTGTTTGGATTGCTGCCAAATGGGCAAGATGAGCTGAGAAAACTCTAGGGTAAGACAAGAGAGGACTATGCTGAAAATTGCTCTAAAAACGACCAGAGTAAGTATAACCTGAATGTGAAAATACTTAACAGATTGTCCAGGTTCATCAGAACACCAACTATAGGAAAAGGACTATGAAAATCACACATAACTCCTTTATAGGAAATGGTTTAGTAGAGATTTTTTTTGTATAATAATAAAGGATTTTTAGCCTAGTGCTCTAACCACATTAGAATGCATTTTGACATTTTCGTTCTGAAAAACAGATTCTGTACAGATACAGTTTTATAAAATTCACTTATAATTTTTAATATTCATGATAACACCATATATTCAGAGTAAAACTACTAGCAGCATTTTTTTCTATAACAATGTTTCTTAAACCATGTTAAATATATATTTACACATATATACATATATATGTGTGTATGCATTTTAAAGGCTCTGAAATATCCTTCAGAAAAGAAAGTTTTAATATATTAACCAATTATGAACATAACTTTTATAAAATACTGTTGCTGCTGAATAAATTCAGAAAATATTTAAAAGTATATGGTATATACATGCTACCTGACAGGATATTAGATAAAATAATGTGGTTATTTGACAACTGCAGCTCTTCCTTAGTCTTAATCAAAAGTGCAATTTTCAAATTGAAAATTTTACTTAAAAATGTTTCTCTGCTTCATGAAATAATTTTAGTTTTTGAAATTATGTGGAAGGCAAAACTCTAGTATAGATATTTTATGTGTGCAGAAAATTATACTAAGACCAAGTACCCGAACCCTGGGCTAAATTCTTAGAACTTCATAATACACTTTTTTTGGTAATAATTTACACATTTAAAAATTTTCATAGCCATTGAAAGATTCAGTCTTCTCTGATGGTAGGAGCATCTCTATTGACTGTTCTATTATTTACAGATTTTCCTAATGTAGTAATCCAGCCTTTGAAAGAATATCCTTAAATTGGTATTATTAACCACAAAATGTCTGTTAATTTGTGAGCTGTATTTCCACTTGAATAAAGCTTATCAAGTTTTTTTTAAGAAGTGATGGGTAAAGGCAGGGCCTGGACTCAAGCAAACTATGTTATGAACCTACTCTTCCACTCAATAACTGTGTGAATTGGGAAACTGGTGTAAACCGTTTCTGCCAATTTTCCTCACAAATTAGGGAACAATTTTTGATAGGCTGTGAGTTGAGTGACATAATGATCATAAAGCCTGGACTCAATAAATGTTAGCTCTTATTATCTTCCATGCGAATAAACATTATCTTCCGTGCCAATAAACATTTTTAATCACATTGTGTCCTATGAATACAAAACACACAATTCATTAATTTAGCAAATACTTGTTGAATGTCTACTACCCCAGGCAATGCACAGTACCTTCCTGAATCTCCTTCATATTCAAGTTGGTTCCCAGTCACATGCTATGTTGTGTGGGATTTCATGCTATGGAATAGGCTTTTCATAAACCCATGGATAGTGGTTGTCAGTGAGCCTTTACGGCTTGAAAATGCAAACTTATTTTCACAATGAGTATCCTTATGAGAACAAAGTGCTAGAGGTTAGGTGATGGAAAGTGTATTCAATTTGTTGTCAAGTAGATTTTTTTGTCCACCCAAATAGTAGTGCTGTATCATTTTTTCAGCATTGGTCTTTACCGCAGACTGGTGGGATATTATACAATATCAGTGGCTAGAATGGACCTCATAGGTGGGAGTCCATGCTCATTGGCCCAAATGTGGCCTCCATCTCTGCTACTGTGGACTCTGTTAAAATACTTATTGTGCTAGTTTGGGGGCTGACGAAGATTAATATATCACTTAGATCGACTAAATGGGTAGAGGGATAGGACAGTGGAGGTTAAAGGACAGGCAGTAGGAATAGGCAGAAAGAATTTTCAGATGGCAATGCATATCTGCCAACTGTAAAATTACTGAGGAAATAAGGGACAATTGGACGGGAAGTGTCTTATACTGAAGTGTAGCTTTTCAAAAATTTTGGCCACAGTAACTGTAAAATTTTGTAGTATGCTAAAAAATGTCTCACCCAAATATCAGTCCCTAGTTCCCAGAACCTGTAGCAAATGCATTTTATAGTAAAATTATATAGTATAATTAAGATTCTTGAGCTAAGGAGATTATCTTTAAAAAATGTAATTGGAAGTGTCACTGTAAGTATTTACAAAGTGAAATAGGTCAGAGAAAGACAAATATCACTTACATGTGGCATCTAAAAGAGAATACAAACAAATCTATATACAAAACAGAAAGAGACTCACAGACATAGAAAATAGACTTATGGTTACCAAAGAGGAAGGGGGGAGGGGTAAATTAGGAATATGAGATTAAAAGAAACAAACTACATAAAATAGATAAGCAACAAAGATTTACTGTTAAAAAAAAACAAGGAAATATAGTATCTTGTGATAACCTAGAATGGAAAATAATCTGAAAAAACATATACATAAAAAGTTGTTTCTCTTTAATTATAGCAAGCATCTGGAAATATGAATAAAATACTATGAATAGACAGTATTAGGAACAAGAAAAGAACATAGCTATATATGCTGGGAAGTTTAAAAATGTGATTATTTTTAGATGATACAGAAGACCAAATGGAAACTAATTTAACTTCCATATATAAATATGACCTCAAAGAAAACATATGGTAACTAAAATTTCAGTCAAATTTTATAGAAAAATAAATTCAAAGCAACTATTTTATATTACTAAATTAAATTGTACTTACTATGTAGAAAAATAACAGTACTTTAGATAATGAGAACTATGCAAATCCAATTTGGTTTTCCTAATTTTCACTGAGATGAGTAAGTATGAAGATTAAATTGCTTGCTAAATTCCATTTATTTCTAGGTAGAAATTCTGAACCTAGTATTCTTTTGATACCACAAAATTTCTTAGGTTTCTCTCAGTCTTTAGTTTTGCCTTATATTGCATGTTAATAATTTTCAATCTAATTCAAGAGGAAATACTTACATGAATTTTAACTAATTGTCATGAAATTATGTTCATATATTTGTCTATACAGAGGTAGGAGTTTAAAAGGTGAAGTTCATGTTTAAAAGAAATATTTAACTTAATGAGAACAACTAGAGGTAAACAGCAGCAATATAGGTATAATACATTATTCAAGAAAAAAATGTTCAAAATGAAGGATGGAGTTTTGAAGCAGCAACTGAATGTGTAGCTTGGTGGCAGATTATAAAGCTAACCATGTCAAATTACCTGTCATGGTTATTTACAATCAACCATGCTCTATTAATTGTATATATGTAGAAGTAAACTGGTAGCTCTCCTTTAGGACTTTGGGTTCCCACATAGGTATGCATTTATGCTTTTTGTGTATAATCTAATTTTTATCAGGTCTTGCTTACCTAAAGTTAGGAAAAAAACAGCCTTTATAAGTCTAGTTGAGTTTGCCTGCTAAAGGCCAAATGCCAATTTTTCCAAAGTAATTATGAATTAGTGTCAGAGACTTGTCATAAACAGCAGGTGAGCAGATGACAGGACAATTGTGACAAGCTTGTCAAAATAAACAATTTGGAAGGAATGTTAATAAGCTCTACTTAACATCATTTTACAATATATAAACATATGACATGTTCTTATAACAACACTGACAGAATACTGGGTTTTTTGTTAGGTGTTTACACAATAACTTTTGAAGGTTGATGAGAACAGTTTCATTAACTAAACTGAGCCTTCAAATTAAAAGACTATATCCCAAAGAAGACTTAAAATACAGAAGTTTTGTGAATATTACTCTTAAATTCCAAAGGCCAAAATTCTTTTCACTTTTGATATTCTCAAAGGTAGATTTTAAGGGTGGTAACAAAATGATTTTTAATCACTGAATTTAAATATAATTATACATTTATAAGGTAATGTTTAAGTATAATTTCTTATACATTAGACTAGTCTAGGCTCCTAAATAATAAAGGAGTATTCAAATTGGTAAGCTTCCTATCATGAAAAAATTGTTTAATATCTTTGAATAAATATAACATAATTATGACATGATTAAAGTGATCCTTTTTGGAGAATGATACATATTACTCAGGTTCATAAATGACATGCTCTTTTAAGTAATTTTCCTCAGCCAACCCTGAGCCCCAATATGACAACATAGAAATAGTAGGCAAAAAGAATACTAGATGTGTTTGCTATAATATATGGATATGGATAACTGTCTGACATATGGCTAGATAAGAGATGGATTCCCAAAATTTTTCCTCATTCCCAAGTATTTCTTGTGATGGCTACAAAATTACCAAGTTATCAAAACAGTCTATGAAAATATGTATACAAACAATGTACTTTCTATTTTTAAGAAATTATAAATATATACATCATTTCTAATGTTATTTCATCTCATTTGTGTGTGTATGCGTGCACATGTTACACGAAAATATTCTATGCAATGTAGTTTTAGAGGCATGTAACAAACTTTATCCTTATTGGATAGTATTGGATTGTTTTAAATACTGATTTAAAATAACCATCAGTAATAGTCCTCATTCAATGAAGTCTGAATGCATAGTTTGTTTTTTTAACCAATTTACAGTTTATCTAAGAGTGTGAACATGTTAAATCCTTTTATAGTATACATATACCTAAATAATAACACATTAATTCCTCTACATGTAATGATATCTGAATCTAAAAGGGTAATTAGGATTTGAAGGGAAAAAGTGGACAAATAGACAGGTTCACATGTCCTTCTCAGGGAAGGAAGATGAGGTAAAAATGTATCCTGATGCCAAAAAGAAATCAACTAAATTTTTTAAAATCTAGAGCAAAGGAGTTGCCATCATGGCTCAGTGGTTAACGAATCCGACTAGGAACCATGAGGTTGCGGGTTCGATCCCTGCCCTTGCTCAGTGGGTTGATGATCCGGCTTGCAGTGAGCTGTGGTGTAGGTTGCAGACGCGGCTTGGATCCCACGTTGCTGTGGCTCTGGCGTAGGCCTGCGGCTACAGCTCCGATTAGACCCCTAGCCTGGGAACCTCCATATCGCAGGTGTCGCCCAAGAAATGGCAAAAAGACAAAAAAAAAAAAAAATCTAGAGCAAAATGTCACAGTAACCAATTAGGCAAGTCAAAGTATATGCTGGTTGCAGTTGTGCATGTGTTTATGTAACCAATACAGAAAATGAGCCAGTGTAATAATGATCTGTTTGCCATTAATAGTGACCTAATTTTTTAAGAAATCAGTAACAGTTTCTCTAAAGTTTAAAAGGATTTATATCTTTTGCACCATAGATGCTAAATCTTTAAAAATCATTCCTATTACTGCAAAATCATTAACAGTGATATCTGCCCTGGCCATGCACAAAAAGACTATTAAAAGTCACAATGAAGTAAGAAGTTCACCTGTATTGCAGCGGGTTAAGAACCTGGTGTTACTGCAGCTGCAGCATGGGCTGCAAGTACTGCATGGGTTTGATCCCTGGGCTGGGAACTTCCATCTGCAAGTGAAGCCAAAAAAGAAGCACATTGGAGTGGCTGTGGTTCCAGACATCCAAGGATATATTATGTGACATGGGTGTAATTTCAAGACAAGTACTTGTATTGTTGAATTTTATAAGCTGTGTCAGACTTGATGCCCACCAGCTGTTCTCCAAGCAGCATCAGCAGAAGACAAAAATTTATATGACCATGCCAACCAGTTCCATTCCTGGCTGACTCTGGACCATAATAAAAACTGTTAGCAAGCATAACCTTGCTTTTATCCGTACATGGGCCCCTAGTTAAAATAACTTTTACTGATCTAGTTGCTTCCAGCAGCCAATAGTTCCATCTTCACATGATGCTCTGACAAGGCTTCCAACCCTTTTCACCAGAAACTCCACTTTCCCTGAGCCCTTTAAACCAAGCTGCTAAATTAACGAAATGGCTTTTATTCTCATCTACCAGCACAGAAAACCCTCGAATTGTCAATCCTAGATAGGGCCAACAAGTCACCCCTCCTCAATGCAAAACAGCTACAGAAGATGGAACCTTTGTCCAAATGCCAAAGGTTTAGCATTTCAATCTATCATGGAGGAATGTGGAAGCCGTTTTACTGCCAGACTAAAACTGAAACTGAAGAGAGGTTGGGGGATAGAACTGAGAGATTTGCAGAAAAAGAGGTTGAAGCCTTGATGGCATGAACATCTTGAGACCATCTCTTTAAAATGCAGACTTTTTAAGTTACATATGCCAGTTTGCTCTCTTTACTGTATGAGCCAGGGTAGTTTTCTGCTACATGCAACCTAAAACATACTAGCTTAAGTGCAAATGTCTGTTCACCAACAGATAAAATGAAAATATTTTAAATAGTCGACATTTTCTTGAAAATTACTGTGTTTATGTGTATACATATATAAGGTCAGAGACCTATTCTTTAAAAATATTTCAAAATACATGAGTCTCGGACTGCAAAAACATTAAAATGAAGCATATTATTTAAAATAATGAATATAAATAATATTTAAAATCTATTTTAAATCTTCCCTGAGGAAAAGAAAATATTCACTTGAGATTTTTTTTCTAGTTTTAGGGTAAATACAGTTATTGTGTAATTTAATTGTCCCCCAATTGCAGCAGGAAGTTGTTGGACATTTTTTAGTAAGTCAAAACTCATCTGAAATTTAGTATCTTTTTCAGTAAAACTTTCTATAACTTTTAGACATACATTTTAGACATTTTATGAAAGGTAAATATTGTCCTGATTATTATTATTATTATTTGTCTTTTTTCGGGCCAAACCTGCAGCATATGGAGGTTTCCAGGCTAGGGGTCAAATCAGAGCTGTAGCCACTGGCCTAGGCCACAGCTACAGCAATGGGCAATTCAAGCTGCGTCTGCGACCTACACCATGGCTCACGGCAATGCAGGATCCTTAACCCACTGAGCAAGGCCAGGGAATGAACCTGCATCCTCATGGATACTACTCAGATTCCTTTCCAGTGAGCCAGGATGAGAACTCCTGTCCTGATTATAAATGTTGCCTTTAGTAGTTAGGATGATAGAAACATTCTATACTGTTCATTATGGTAGCTACTAGTAGTTTGGGGGCATGAAATGCAGATAACTGAAGAAGTCAATTTTGAGTTTTATTTATTTTGTAACTAATTTTTTGAAATAATTTTATAGCCATGTGAAGTAAGAAATGATACTGAGATCATATGTATCTTTCATCCACTTTTGCCCATGGTCACATATTGCTAAACTCCAGTACAGTATTACAGGATGTTGACACTGATAGTCATGAGACGGAATATTCTATAACCACAAGGATTCCTTCTGTTGTCCTTTTATAGCCACGGCCACCTCCTTCCTACTTCAGCTCCTGCTAAACTCCCGGAAGCCACTAATCTGTTCCCTATTGAAATGTTTGTTGTTTCAAGAATGACACATAAGTGGAATTATGTTACCTATGAAGACAGCTTTTGTAATCATTATTCTTGCCTAGAGATTGATGCAGGTTGTTGTGTCTTCATTCTATAGTATTTCTATTGCAGAGTAGTGTTCCATGTGTACACTGCATATGTACACTGCAATTTGCTTAATTATTCACATAATGAATGTCGTCTGGGTTGCTTGAATACTATGGCTGTCAGTACTGAAGCTGCTCTGTGCTTGTGTGAACAGGAGTTTGAGTAAATACATTCCATTTTCATTTCTCTGGAATAAATGCCCATGAGAGCAATTGTTGGGTTTTATAGCAATTCTGTGTTTAGTTTTTGGAGGATTTTTTGGTTTGTTTTTTATTTACTTATTTATTTTTTGTCTTTTTGCCATTTCTTGGGCCGCTCCTGTGGCATATGGAGGTCCCCAGGCTAGGGGTCCAATCGGAGCTGTAGCCACCGGCCTACACCAGAGACACAGCAGCTCAGGATCCGAGCTGCGTCTGCAACCTACACCACAGCTCACAACAACGCTGGATCCTTAACCCACTGAGCAAGGCCAGGGATGGAACCCACAACCTCATGGTTCCTAGTCGGATTTGTTAACCACTGTGCCACGATGGGAACTCCTGGTTTGTTTTTTAAAGAAACTACCAAGTTGTTTTTCAGAGTGTCTGTCCCACATTTCACTTCCACCAGCAGTATGAGTGCTCTAGTTCCTTCAATCTAGCCAAGCTTTGATATTGTTACTATTCTTTATTTTAACCTTTATGATAGGCATGCAGCGCTATCTAATTGTGGTTCTCACTTGTATTTTTCTGAGGCTACTGATGTACACCATCTTCTAATGGGCTTATTTGCCATCTATTTATTTTCTTCCCTGGAAAGTCTGCTGATATCTTTAGCCCATTTTCTAATTGTTGTTTTTTTGTTTTGGTTTTTTGGGCTTTTTTGTTTGTTTGTTTTATTGTCTTTCATCTTTCTAGGGCCACTCCCGTGGCTAGGAGTCGAACCAGAGCTGTAGCCACCTGTCTATGCCAGAACCACAGCAACTCCAGATCCAATTGGCAGCTGCAATCTACACCACAGCTCATGGCAACACCAGATCCTTAACCCACTGAACAAGGCCAGGGATCAAATCCACAACCTCATGGTTCTTAGTGGGATTTGTTTCCACTGTGCCAAGATGGGAACTCCTCCCCTATTGAGTTTTGAGAGTTGTTTATATATTCTTGATACTGGTCCTTTAGTAGATACATGGTATGGAAATGCCTTTACATATGGACCTCAACAGAGGAAAATATTTTCATTTTAATGAAGTCAAATTTATCCATTTTTTTCATTTCAAGGACTGTGTTTTAATGTCAATACGAAGAATACTGTATATACGCCTGGATCTCAAAGGTGTTCTATTTTTGTATACATTTTACAGTTTCTTAATTTACATGTAAGTCTATATTCATTTTCAGTTAACTCTGCAAAATGAGATTTAGATAAAGGTTTATTTTTTACCTATGAATGTCTTAATGTTCCAGTTGCAAAGGTTATCGTTCTTCAATTGCCTATGCATCTTTATCAAAAATCAGTTCAGGAGTTGCTGTCGTGGCGCAGTGGTTAACAAATACGACTAGGAACCATGAGGTTTCGGATTCCATCCCTGGCCTTGCTCAGTGGGTTAACAATCCGGCGTTGCCATGAGCTGTGGCGTAGGTTGCAGACGCGGCTCTGATCCCGCGTTGCTGTGGCTCTGGCGTAGGCTGGTAGCTACAGCTCTGATTCGACCCCTAGCCTGGGAACCTCCATATGCCGCGGGAGCGGCCCAAGAAATAGCAAAAAAAAGACACACACACACAAAAAAAATCAGTTCAACTGTGTGGTTCTATTTTTGCTTCATTGGTATTTCCCTACTTCTTTACAAAAAACAAACATTGCGTCATCACTTTAGCTCAATAGAAGAGTATTAAGATGAATGATATTTTCCACTGTTCTTAATGTCATGACGGACTCAGCTATTTTAGACCCTGTGCTCATGTAAAAATTCTTAGTGATATTTTGAAAGGAATGTCATTTACTCTAAACAGCAATTTATGAAAAATTGACATCTTTACTATGTTGAATTTTCCAACCCACGAATGCAGTGTCTATTCGTTTTTCTTATTTATCAAAATTTTGTAGTTATCAGCATTTGAGTCTTTCGCCGTGTTTAAGTGTATGCCTCAGTACATTTTATTTGAAGCAACTGCAAATGGTATCTTTAATTTTCATTTCTTCATAGTCATTCTTAGTAAACATAAATATGATTGATTTATGTTCTTTGATCTATATCCTGCAAACTTCCTGAACTCCTGTGGGTTTTATTTTGTTTATAGACTGCACAAAATGGAGACAGCCAGGAATTAGGCTGATAGGGACATTTTTACACCTTCCTTTCCAATAAATGCACATTTTACTTCTTTTTCTTGCCCCATTTCAATGGCTAGACCTTCCTGCATTATACTGAATAGAAGTGTAATATTAGACATCTTGACATTTTTCTGATTTTAATGGAAAAATATTCATTCTATCATTAAATAGAACATTATATGTAGGATTTTGATTGATCTGAATTAAGTAGAGGATGTTCTTTCCTATTCCAAACTTTGATATTTTTATCATTAATGGATGTTGGATTATGTCAAAAGTTACTATGTCTCATGATATAATCATATTCATTTTTTTTCTGTAACTTGTTGATATGGTAGGTACTTAAGATTTTAATATATTCCAACAGCTTTGTAGACCTGGAAAAAATCCCACTTGGTCATGTTTAATATATTGCTGAACTTAGTTTGATAAATTTTTGTAAGACATTTTGTTTCTGTCTTTATGAAAAACATTGTTCTATAGTTTTCTTCTCTAGGCAATTGTATGCTTTTGTACTAGGGAGATATTGCCCTCATAAAATAAGTTACAATATATCCTTCATTTTCTATATTTTGGAAGGAAACTGTGTAAAACTGCTATTACTTTTTCCTTTCTTTTATTTTTTTCCCACTGTACAGCAAGGGGATCAAGTTATCCTTACACGTATACATTCCCCCCCCACCCTTTCTTCTGTTGCAATATGAGTATCTAGACATAGTTCTCAATGCTACTCAGCATGATCTCCTTGTAAATCTATTCTAAGTTGTGTCTGATAAGCCCAAGCTCCGGATAACATCCCACTCCCTCCCTCTCCCATCAGGCAGCCACAAGTCTATTTTCCAAGTCCATGATTTTCTTTTCGATGGAAATGTTCATTTGTGCTGGTTATTAGATTCCAGTTATAGGTGATATCATATGGTATTTGTCTTTGTCCTTCTGGCTCATTTCATTCAGTATGAGAGTCTCTAGTTCCATCCATGTTGCTGCAAATGGAATTATGTCATTCTTTTTTATGGCTGAGTAGTATTCCACTGTGTATATATACCACCTCTTCCAAATCCAATCATCTGTCGATGGACATTTGGGTTCTTTGTATGTCCTGGCTATTGCGAATAGTGCTGCAATGAACATGCGGGTGCACGTGTCTCTTTTAAGTAGAGTTTTGTCCGGATAGATGCCCAAGAGTGGGATTGTGGGGTCATATGGAAGTTCTATGTATAGATTTCTAAGGTATCTCCAAACTGTTCTCCATAGTGGCTGTACCAGTTTACATTCCCACCAGCAGTGCAGGAGGGTTCCCTTTTCTCCACAGCCCCTCCAGCACTTGTTATTTGTGGACTTCTTAATGATGGCCATTGTGACTGGTGTGAGGTGGTATCTCATGGTTGTTTTGATTTGCATTTCTCTTATAACCAGCGATGTTGAGCATTTTTTCATGTGTTTGCTACCATCTGCATATCTTCCTTGGAGAACAGTCTATTCAGGTCTTTTGCCCATTTTTCCATTGGTTGATTGGCTTTTTTGCTGTTGAGTTGTGTAAGTTGCTTGTATATTCTAGAGATTAAGCCCTTGTCAGTTGCATCATTTGAAACTCTTTTCTCCCATTCTGTAAGTTGTCTTTTTGTTTTCTTTTGGGTTTCCTTTGCTGTGCAAAACCTTGTCAGTTTGATTAGGTCCCATGGGTTTATTTTTGCTCGTATTTCTTATTGCTTTGGGAGACTGACCTATGAAACTATTCATGATGTTGATGTCAGAGAGTGTTTTGCCTATGTTTTCTTCTAGTACATTGATGGTGTCTTGTCTTATATTTAAGTCTTCAGCCATTTTGAGTTTATTTTTGTGCATGGTGTTGGGGAGTGTCCTAATGTCATTGCTTTGCAGGCAGCTGTCCAGGTTTCCCAGCAATGCTTGCTGAATAGACTTTCTTTTTCCCATTTTACGTTACTGCCCCCCTTGTCAAAGATTAATTGACCATAGGTGTCTGGGTTTATTTCCGGGTTCTCTATTCTGTTCCATTGGTCTGTCTGTTTTGATACTAGTACCACACTGTTTTGATGACTGTGGCTTTGTAATATTTTTTGAAGTCTGGGAAAGTTATGCCCCCTGCTTGGTTTTTGTTCCTCAGGATTGCTTTGGTGATTCCGGGTCTTTTGTGGTTCCATATAAATGTTTGGATTGTTTGTTCTAGTTCTGTGAAAAATGTCATGGGTAATTGGATAGGGATTGCATTGAATCTGTAGCTTGCTTTGGGTAGTGTGGCCATTTTTACAATATGGATTTTCCCAATCCAGGAACATGGAATATCTTTCCATTTCTTTACATCTTCTTTGATTTCTTTGATTACAGTTTTATAGTTCTCAGCACATAAGTCCTTTACCTCCTTGGTCAGGTGTACTCCGAGGTATTTGATTTAGTGAGGTGCAATTTTAAAAGGTATTGTATTTTTATATTCCTTTTCTAATATTTCATTGCTGGTATACAGAAATGTGACTGACTTCTGAATGTTAATCTTACATCCTGCTACTTTGCTGAATTTATTAATCAGTTCAAGTGGTTTTTTGGTTGAGTCCTTAGGGTTTTCTATGTATAGTATCATGTCATCTGCACACAGTGACAGTTTTATCTCTTCTCTTCCTATTTGGATGCCTTTTATTTCTTTTGTTTGTCTAATTGCTGTGGCTAGGACTTCCAAAACTAGTAGAATAGCAGTGGAGAGAGTGGGCATCCCTGTCTTTTTCCAGATTTGAGTGAGAAGGCTTTCAGTTTTTCCCCATTGAGGATTATATTTGCTGTGGGTTTCTCATAAATGGCTTTGATTATGTTCAGGAATGTTCCCTCTATACCCACTTTGGCGAGGGTCTTGATCATGAATGGATGTTGGACTTTGTCAAATGCTTTTTCTGCTTCTATTGAGATGATCATGTGATTTTTTACTTTTCTATTGTTAATGTGGTGTTTGATGCTGATTGATTCGCGTATGTTGAACCATCCTTGTGAACTTGGGATGAACCCTACCTGGTCATGGTGTATGATTTTTTTTGATATGTTGTTGGGATTCAGTTGGCTAAGATTTTGTTAAGAATTTTTGCGTCTCTATTAATCAAAGATACTGGCCAATAGTTTTCTTTTTTGGTGGTATCTTTGTTTGGTTTTGGAATTAGGGTGATGGTGGCATCATAGAATGTCTTTGGGAGTGTTCCTTCTTCTTCAACCTTTTGAAAGAGTTTAAGGAGGACGGGCACCAGTTCCTCTTTAGATGTTTAATAGAATTCGCCTGTGAAGCCACCTCACCTGGTCCTGGACGTTTATTTGTAGGGAAAGTTTTTATGATGTCTTCAATTTCATTTCTAGTGATTGGTCTGTTCAGTTGGTCTGTTTCTTCTTGATTCAGTTTTGGCAGGCTGTAAGATTCGAGAAAGTTGTCCATTTCTTCCAGATTGTCAAACTTGCTGGCATATAGTTGTTCATAGTATTCTCTTATGGTTCTGTATTTCTGCAGTATTCATTGTGATTTCTCCTTTTTCATTTATAATTTTGGTTATTTGGGTTCTTTCTCTCCTCTTTTAGTGAGTCTAGCCAGGGTTTTGTCAATTTTGTTTACCTTTTCAAAGAAGCAGCTCGTGATTTTATTAATTTTCTCTATTGTTTTTCAAATCTGTCTTTTATTGATTTCCTCTTTGATCTTTATGATTTCCTTCCTTCTGCTGACTGTAGGTCTTTTTTGTTCTTCTTTTTCTAATTCATTTAGATGGAGGGTTAAGTTGTCAATTTGGGATCTTTCTTCTTTTTTGAGAAAGGCCTGTAATCGCTATAAATTTCCCTCTGAGCACTGCTTTTGCAGCATCCCATAGATTTTGAGAGGCTGTGTCTTCATTATCATTTGTTTCAAGGTCGTTTTTTTTTTTTATTTCCTCATTGACCCATTGGTTTTTTAGTAGCATGTTTAGTCTCCATGTAGTAGGTTTTTTCTCATTTCTTTTCCCATGGTTGATTTCTAATTTCATGGCATTGTGGTCAGAGAAGATACTTGAAAAAATTTCTATGCTACTAAATTTGTTTAGGTTAGCTTTGTGTCCTAATATGTGGTCGATTCTTGAGAATGTTCCATGTGCATTTGAGAAGAATGCGTATTCTGATTTTTTTGGAAGTAGTGTCCTGAAGATATCCATTAAGTCTAACTTTTCTCTTGTTTCCTTCAAGTCTCTGCTGCTTTATTGGTTTTCTGTCTAGACAGTCTATCCATTGGTGTGAGTGGGGTATTAAGGTCTCCTACTATGATTGTATTCTCATCAATATCTCCCTTTATGTCTGTTCATATTTGTTGTATGTATCTGGGTGCTCCTGCATTTGGGGCATATATGTTGACGATAGTAACATCCTCTCCTTGGATGGATCCCTTAATCATTAAGTAGTGTCCTTCTTTGTCTTTCCTTGTATTTTGTTTTAAAGTCAATTTTGTCTGATATGAGTATTGCAACTCCTGCTTTCCTGTCATGACTATTGGCATGAAATATTTTTTCCCACTCTTTCACTTTCAATCTCTATGTATCATTTGTCCTAAGGTGACTTTCTTGTAGGCAGCATATTGACGGTTTTCGCCTTTTTATCCACTCAGCCACTCTGTGCCTTTTGATTGGGGCGTTCAGTCCATTGACATTTGAAGTGGTAATTGATAGATGATTATTTATTGCCATTTTGAACCTTGTGTTCCAGTTGATTCTATGGTTCTCCATTCTTCCTATCTTTTTTTGGTTGGATGGCCTCCGGTTATTATGTGTTTGTGTTTTGTTTTTTTTTTTTCCTTTTTTGCAAATGCAATGTTTGGTTTTGGCTTGTGGTTGTCCTGTTTTTTAAGTATGCTTACCCCTTCCTATAATTGTGTGTTTTTGCCTGATAGTCCTGTAGGTTCAAACACTTCATTACTATATTAAAATTAAGAGAAACAGACAAATAGACAAAAAAAATAGGGTCTATTTTATTTCCTAACATCCATTGCTCACATTTTATGATTTTGATGACTCTTTTTTTTTTCTTGTTAATTTTATTTTGTTTGAAACATGTTCATGATTAAATCTGTATGCTGGCTTATTTGAGTGACTGCTCTCTGATTGTGGTTTCCTCAATCCTAGTTCTTCCTCTTCTTTTTTTTTTCCTTTTTCCTCCCTTTCCTTCCTTCCTTTTTTTTTTTTTTTTTTTGGTTTAGAAAAGCCCTTTCAGTATTTCTTTTAGCCTGGATTTTGTATTGCTGTATTCATTTAGTTTTTGTTGGAAAAAAATTTTACTTCTCCTTCTATTTTAAATGATATTCTTGCTGGATAGAGTATTCTAGATTTCATATTTTTTTTCCTTTTAGCACTTTCAATATCTCTTGCCATTCCCTCCTGGCCTGTAGTGTTTCTGTAGAGAAATCAGCTGATATTCTTATGGGGGTTCTCTTGTAGGTAACATTCTGCTTTTCTCTTGCTGCCTTTAGGATCCTGTCTTTATCACTAACTTTTGCCATTTTTATTATGATGTGTCTTGCTGTGGGTCTATTTGGGTTCAACTTGTTTGGGGCCCTCTGTGCTTCCTGTATGTTGAATTCAGTATCCTCTAGATGTGGGAAGTTTCCAGAGATAATTTCTTCAAATATATTTTCCATCCCCTTATCTTTTTCTACTCCTTCTGGAATTCCTATCATGTGTAGATTGGCCCGATTTATCTTATCCCATAGGTCTCTTATATTGCTTTCCTGTTTTTTGATATGGTTTTCTGTCTGCTGACCTGATTGGGTGATTTCCATTATTCTATCTTCCATATCACTGATTCGTTCTTCTGCATTATTCATTCTGGTTTTTACTGCCCTTAGTTCAGTTTGCATCTCTGCAAATGAATGTTCTAGTTTTTCTTGGCTCCTCCTTATATTTTCTAGATCCTTTCTGAGGGAGTCTGCATTACTGTTCATATCTTCTCTTAATTCCTTCAGTGTTTTCACTATTTCTCTTTTGAACTCCAGGTCTGTCAGACTGCAGAGATATGTTTCATTGTTGACTGTTTTAGGTGAGTTCTCCTGTTGGTTTGACTCGGGGTGGTTTCTCTGCTTCTTCATCTTGGTTGTTGTTTTCTTTTTCCTGGCAGAGGAGTACTCTCTGTGGCCGGGCAGTGTTTGCCTTGTCCCTGCCGTGGAATGTTTCCTGAGGGCTGGCACTGTTGGTCAATCTTTTTTGAGGCAGTGTGGCTTTTCTGGAGTGTTGGTGGGGCTAACAGGGTCTCTCTGAAGCAAAGGAGGACTTCCTGAGGGCAGACAGGACTGGGAGGTCCACAGGACGATGGGAGCAGATCTCACTCAGCTGGGCAGAGCTTGCTCTGGTGTTTTTGGGCTGTGGGGTTCTTGCAGGGGGCTGGGGGTGCAGGGCAGCTGTTCTGCAGGAGTGAAGCACCCCCTGAGGGCTGGACCAGCTACCTGGGTCACTGAGAACCCAAGAGGCTCTTCCCCAGGGCAGCCTGACTCAGAAGGACTGTTTGAGAATGTAGGCAGATCTTTACACGGCCTGACCAAGCTTGTTCTAACTTTTCTGTTCTGCAGGGGGCTCTTGCAGAGAGCTGGTGGTGCTGGGCAGCTGTTCCACAGTTGTGCAGCACCCCCCGAGGGCTGGAGCAGCTAGCTGAGCTGCTGCAAACCCAAGAGGCTCTTCCCCAGAGCAGCCCAACTTGGAAGGTCTGTCCGAGAATGTAGGCAGATCTTTTCAGACTTGGCCAAGCTTCTTCTAGCTTTTCTGGGGTACAGAGGTTCCTGCTGGGGGCTGGCGGTCCTGGGCAGCTGTTCCAAGGGAGTGCGGCACCCCCCCCCCCGCCGAGGGCTGGAGCAGCTAGCTGGGCCTCTGCGAACCCAAGAGGCTCTTCCCCAGGGCAGCCTGACTAGGAAGGACTGTCCGAGAATTAGACAGATCTTTTCACGGCCCAGCCAAGCTTGTTCTAGCTTTTTCTGGGCTGCAGGGGCTCCTCCAGGGGGCTGACCGTCCTGGGCAGCTATTCCGAGGAAGTGCAGCACCCCCAGAGGGCTGAAGCAGCTTTCTGGCCCACTGAGAACCCAAGAGGCTCTTCCCCAGGGCAGCCCTACTCAGAAGGTCTGTCTGAGAATTACGCAGATCTTTTCATAGCCCGGCCAAGCTTGTTACAGCTTTTCTGGGGTTCAAGCCTTTTCCCGGGGGCTGGCTGTGTTTGGTGCTGCTCCTCGGGGGTGTAGCCCCTCCAAAGGGCAAGCAGGCCAGGGCAGGGACAGCCCCTGCAGTGGAAGGCTTCTGGCAATTGTTGAAGCCAGCCCTCCCGGATGGCAGGCAGCCCCAGGTCTGGCATGTGCATAAGGGGTGGTGGTGGGGGGGATGCACTGGGAAGCACAACTTTCTGATAGCTAGCGGCCAGTAAGCTCGCTGTGGCGTGGGGAGTATTCTATGGGGGCCCACCCCTTCTTCTCTCGCCTCCCCAGCACAGGTGCAGACCAGGCTCTTCTCCCAGGTTCCCTCTGATGTGGCTTTCCACTTCCCCACCCCTAGAGTATTGCTCCCTCCACCTGCGATGCTCTGCTTTCTAGTCTCCCAGGCAGTCTCTGCCCCGTCAAACTTGACAGACTGGTTTCTAGACCTCCCAAGCAGTCTCCACTCCACCCCAACCTCCCATCCCCTTCCCAGGGACTAACCTCCAGAGCCTAGTTCTTGGTGCCCAGCCCCCACCCAGGTGTCTCAATTTTTGGTGACTGTGCCCATAGTTCAGATGATCTGTTCGGTTCTCACTCTGCTTTTCAGAACTCCAACTTACTGCTACACTCTTCTCTGCATCTGGAGATTCCTCCGGTTCAGCTGATCTTTCCGTCAAGTAGGTGACTTTCCAGGGTGCAGGATCCCTTTCTCCTCTGCAGTTCCTTTTCAGGAGTGTCTGTCCAGCTCGGATTCCCCTACTCTCACTCTCTTTTCTCGTTTTACCTAGTAATGTCACGAAATTCTTGCCGTTACTGGAGTTTAGGTTCTTCTGCCAGTGATTGGCTGCTGTACTGTGCAAGTCGTTTATCCTGTAGATGTGTTTTTTTTGTTGTGTTTGTGGGAGAAGGCGAGTGTGTCCCCCTACTCTTCCGCCATCTTGCCTCCTCTACTTTTTCTTTAAATTGTCTTTGAATACTCTGGCCCAGAAGATTTCTTTTTTTGGATGAAGGGAAGTTTAAAATGTAAATTCAATTATTTTGATGATTATAGGGTTATTCAATTTTTCTATTTTATATGAGTTTAATTATATACTTTGTGTTTAAGGAATTGTTCCATTTATTCTCATGATCCATTTAATCTCATGGTTAAAAGATCTAAACTAAATTTTAAAAAAAAATCTAGTTTGCTCCTTCTCAGTATTGTTTTGGCTCTTTGGAGTCATGTGTTTCTACACAAATTTTCAAATTACTTTTGTTCTAGGAAAAATGTCATTGGTATTTTAATAGTAACTGCATTCCATCTGTAGATTAACTTTTAATTCTTCCAATACACGAGCACAGTATATCTTTCCACTTCTTGGTGCATCCTCAATTTCTTATATCACTACTATAGTTTTTTGAGTACAAGTCATTTTACTCCTTAGTTAGATTTATTCTTAGGTATTTCGCTCTTTTTCTTTTTGACTGTGCCTGGAGCATTCGAAAATTCCCAGGTCAGGGATCGAACTGTGACACAGTGGCAACCCAAGCCAGAGCAGTGGCAACTTGGAATCCTTAACTACCCTCTGCACCACCATTGAACTTCCTTTGGTATTGTACTATTTTTGATAATATCATGAATGGGGTGGTTTTCTTATCTTTCTAATCATTTATAGTTAGTATATAGACATGAGTTAAGGTTTCTTCATATAAATTTTGTATCTTCCAAATTTACTGAATTCATTGATGAATTCTAATAATCACTTGGTGGCATCTTTAGGACGTTCTACATATTGTGCCATGTCATCTAAAAACAATTGTGGTTTTACTTCTTCCTAATTTGGATTTTTTTAAGTTTATTTATCTTATCTAATTGCTGTGGCTAGGATGTTTGAATCATGTTGAATAAAAGTGATGAAAGTAGACCATCCTTGTTTAGAGGAAAAGCTTCCAGCTTTTCACCAGAATATGATGTTAGCAGCACCATATTTGGCTCTTATTATGTTTAGGTATGTTCCCTCTCTACCTACTGTTATTTAAGGTTTTTATCATAAATTGATGTTGAATTTTTGTCATTATTTTTCTGCATCTATTGAGAGGATCATAAGATCCATCCATTTGTTAAAATGGTGTATTACACTGGCACATTTGTGGATACTGAACCATTCTTACATCACTTGGATGAATCATACTTGTTTATGATATATGACATATGACATATTGTTGAACTTGATGTGCTAACACTTCGTTGAGGATTTTTATTAGTGATATCAGCCCATACTTTTTTCATAGTGCCTTTGTCTGCTTTGATATTAGGGTGATGCTGGCCTCAAAAAATGCAGAATAACTTTGTTGGCATTCCTTCCTCTTCAACTTTTTGAAACAGTTTAAGAATATAAGATACCTCTTCTTTAAATGGTTGGTAGAATCTACCCACGAAGCAGTCTTGTCCTGGACTTTATTGGTGATTACTGATTCAGTTTTATAACTGGTCATTGGTTGGTTCATCTTTTGTATTTCTTCCCAATTCAATCTTGGGATATTTATGTTTCTCAGAAATTATTCATTTTCTCCAGTTTGTCCATTTTATTGGTGTCTAATTTGTTTTCTTTTCTTTACCACCACCCTGTGGTATATGGAGTTCTCAGGGCAGGGATCAAATCCAAACCACACTTCTGACCTACACTGCAGCTGTAGCAATTCTGGATACTTAACCCACTGTGCTAGGCATGGGATCACATTAAAATTAAAAAATTTTAACTCCATAAATCACTTTTTACATACTTTGAACCCAATTAGATACTAATAAATTCAAGAGCTAATAAATATGAGCAAATTCAAATAATATGTAGGAAATATGTAAACATTAAATTTTAAAAACTACTACCAAAATAATTTACAGAAAATCTTTTTTGTTTATCCACTTGTGAATGTGTTAAATAAGTCAATCCTATGAGATATGAAGAAAACTGAATTATACCAGAGGCCAGTAAAATGCCATATTTAAAATATTACTTAGATATATATCAGTATTTTATATATATATAAGGGAAGAAAGTGAATTCACCTTTTTTACCCTTCAGTAAGTAATATATTCAGATGACATAAGCACAAGAAAAAATGCTCAGTATCATTAGTCATGGGGGAAATGCAACCACAAACCACAATGAAATACTACTACATGTGTTAGAATGTATCAAGTTAGAAACACTGATTATGCTAACTGTTGATGAGGATGTGGAACAACCAATACCGTTACACACCACTGATGAAAATGGGAAACAGTATAACCACTATAGAAAAGAGGGTATCATTTTCTTTAAAAAGTTAAATATATGCCTATCCTATGACTGAACCATTCAGTCCTAGGTATTTAACTAAGAAAGTTGAAAGTCAATGTCCATTCAACTCATATATAAATTTTCACAATATATTTTTCTACCAGAAAGTATAAATACCTTACATGTTCAATGGTATGGGAATGAATTAACAAATTGTGATATAGCCATACCATGAGTTATTACTCAAAAAAGAATGAACTCTTGATATGTGCTAGGACATGCATGACTCTCAAAATTATTATGCTGGAGGAAATAAGCTAGATAAGATAGAAAAATAGAGTGTATAATCTGTTTTTGGAGGTAAGTAGTAAGTAGTAGGGGGGATGAAAAATGTGCTACCTGCTGTGGTGCACTGGGATCAGCAATGTCTCTGCAGCACCAGTACATTTGAGAGTACAGGATATGCTAATAAGGTTCGATATAGTTATATATCCATGCAGCAATTATCACAGTCAAGGTTATCAAAATATATACTTCAAACATACGCAGTTTGTTTCATCAGTTACATCAGTGAAACTATAAAGAAATCTCTAATTACAGCGGATTCAAAACAAAGTTTTAAATAGTATAAATTTTGCTGAATTGCATCTGTACCTTAGCACTAGTTCACAGTAATCAAATCAAAAGAATGTGGCAGAGTATTAGAACATAGAAAAGAGAATGGTGGGAAATGTGTTTTCTGAAGTGGTTTGGAATTTTTATTAGAAATGATACAAGGATACAGCCTACACATTTATATGACCTGCCATGTTCTTTGCAAAGCTTGCAGAGGAAAATTAAAAAGGATTCCTTAAAATATAATGGCTTTAATAAAAATGTGTTTGCCTGTGATTAAAATTCTTCCTATTTTTCTACCTCATTGGTTTTTCTCCTTGAAAACTGCTATCAATTCATTTTAGTTGGCATTTAAAACTTTATCAAATGATGGTGACACAGCAATTTAATAAAAAAGTACCAACTAAAAAATTCATTAAGTTACATTTTTATAAATATAAAGTATTAAATTATGTCAGGAATTAATTTAATGGAAATAGATATTAGAAGTCATTAATAAGGCAGGCCAAATACCTGACTTTGTTGCCTATTGAATACTGTAATCTATAGAGGCAATGCATTAAAAAATACTGTGTAATTTAATACTTTCTTTAATATTTGTTAAACTTGATTTAAGATTTTAAGATCTTCAAATCATAAAAATTGTCTTCAAGCTAAAGTAAAGCTTATATTTTATATAGAGACATTAGGTAGGGAAAATGTTGGAATTTGAGGTCCCCGTCTCAAATATTGGCCATGTCAGTACTGTGCCAAATCTGAATTTGGTAATTTACTTAATACTTCTGTGGAACACATTTTTTTTTTTTAAGTACAGCTGATTTACAATGTTTCTGGTGTATAGCAAAATGATTGAGTTATACATACATATATTTGTTTTCATATTTTCCTTTGTTTCATTATAGGATATTAAATATAGTTCTCTGTGGTACACAGTAGGACCTTGTTGTTTACCTATTTGGTTTTTTTTTTTTTTCTATTTCCCCAATACATTATTTTCTTTTTCTACTGTACAGCATGGTGACGCAGTTACACATACATGTACACATTCTATTTTCTCACATTATCATGCTCCATCATAAGTGACTAGACTTAGTTCCCAGTGCTACACAGCAGGATCTCAGTGCTAATCCATTCCAAAGGCAATAATCTGCATCTATTGACCCCAAGCTCCCAATCCATCCCACTCCCTCCCCCCTAATCCTTGGCAACCACAAGTCTCTTCTCCAAGTCCATGAATTTGTTTTCTGTGGAAAGGTTCATTTGTGCCATATATTAGATTCCAGATATAAGCACTATCATATGGTATTTGTCTTTCTCTTTCTGACTTACTTCACTCAGGATGAGAGTCTCAAGTTCCATCCATGTTGCTGTAAATGGCATTATTTTGTTCTTTTTATGGCTGAGTCATATTCCATTGTGTATATACACCACATCTTCCTGATCCAATCATCTATCAGTGGACATTTGAGTTGTTTCCATGTCTTGGCTATTGTGAATAGAGCTGCAATGAAGATGCGAGTTCATGTGTCTTCTTCTTTTTTTTTTTTTTTTGTCTTTTTACCATTTCTTGGGCCGCTCCTGTGGCATATGGAGGTTCCCAGGGTAGGGGTCGAATCAGAGGTGTAGCCACTGGCCTACACGAGAGCCACAGCAACGCAGGATCCAAGCCGTGTCTGCAACCTACACCACAGCTCACAGCAATGCCTGATTCTTAACCCACTGAGCAAGGCCAGGGATCAAACCTGCAACCTCATGGTTCCTAGTCAGATTCGTTAACCACTGCGCCACGACGGGAACTCCTGCATGTCTCTTTTTTAAGGAAAGTTATATCCACATGGATGCCCAAGAGTGGGACTGCGGGGTCATATGATAGTTGTATGTATAGATTTCTAAGGTATCTCCATAGCGGTTGTACCAGCTTACATTCCCACCAAAAGTACAGGAGGGTTCCCCCTTTCTCTCCAGCATTTGTTATTTGTGGACTTCTTAATGATGGCCATTCTGACTGGTGTGAGGTGGTATCTGATGGTAGTTTTGATTTGCATTTCTCTAATAATCAGTGATGTTGAGCATTTCTTCATGTGCTTGTTGACCATCTGCATATCTTCTTTGGAGAAATGTCTATTCAGGTCTTTTGGCCATTTTTCCATTGGGTTGTTGGCTTTTTTGCTGTTGAGTTATATAAATTGTTTGTATATTTTAGAGATTAAGCCCTTGTCAGTTGCATCATTTGACACTATTTTCTCCCATTCTGCAAATTGTCTTTTTAGTTTCCTTTGTTGTGCAAAAGCTTGTCAATTTGATTAGGTCCCACTGGTTTATTTTTCCTTTTATTTCTGTTGCTTTGGGTGTTTACCTATTTTGTGTATCTATTTCTTCCTCACCACCTTTCCTCTATGGTAATCCTAAATTTATTTTCCAGGTTTGGGAGTTTGTTTATGTTCAAAAATAAGTTCATTTGTTAATATTTTAGATTCCACTTTGGTGATTATCATGTTTTTCTCTGACATATTTCACTTGGTATAATAATCTTTAGTTCCTTCCATGTTGTTGCAAATGGCATTATTTCATTGTTTTTTTATGGCTGTGTAGTGTTCCACTGTGAATATATACCCCATCATCTTTATCCATTCCTCTGCTGATGGACATTTAGATCGCTTCCATGTCTTGGCTATTGTAAATTGTCCTGCTATGACCACTGGGGTGCATGTATCTTTTCATATTATAATTTTATATGGATATATGCCCAGGAATGGGGTTGTTGGACAATAAGGAAACTATATTTTTAGCTTTTAAGGAACCTCCATACTGTTTTTCATAGTGGCTTGTACCAATTTATATTCCACGAACAGTGTAGGAGGGTTCAGTTTTCTCCACTTCCTCTCCAGCATTTGATACCTATAGACTTTTTGATGATGGCCATTCTGACCAGTGTGAAGTGGTACCTCATTGTGGTTTAGATTTGCATTCCTCTAATAATTAGTACTGTTGAGCATCTTTTCATGTGCCTACTGCCCATCCATATTATCTCCTTTGGAGAAATGTCTACTTAGGTCTTCTGCCAATGTTTTGATTGGGTTGTATTGTTATTGAGCTGTACGAACTGCTTGTGTATTTTATAAATGAAACCCTTGCTCACTGCATCACTTGCAAATGTTTTCTCTCCATCCACAGTTTGTTAGTCTTTCCGTTTTATGTGTGGTTTCCCCTGCTGTGCAAAAACATAAATTTGATTAGGTCCCGTTTGTTTATATTTTCTTTTATTTCTTTCCCTTGGGACACAGACCTAGGAAAACACTGGTACAACTGATATCCAAGAATGTTTTGCCTATGTTCTCTTCTAGGAGTTTTATGGTGTCACATCTTACATTTAAGCCTTTAAGCCATTTTGAGTTTATTTTTGTTTACGGTGTGAGGGACTGTTCTAACTTCACTGATTTACATGCAGCTTTCCAGGTTTCCCAGTATGTATTGGAAGTCTTTTTACCTTTCACTTACCCACTCACTTCATTAACTGAAGCTCTTCATTGCTGTAAAAAAAAAAAAAGACATCTACCAATGGTGGATGGACATTTAGCATATCTGTTTCCACTCAGTACCAAGTTATGTTGATTTCTAAACTTATTTGTGCCAGTTATACTTACAAATACAGTACCTAATTAAATATTACATAAAATATTAAAATATGAATGTGAAAAGAAAAAGGTTTTGCATTGAGTTGGTTTGGAAAAGCTACTTGAAAATGCACATTACAGCATTAGTGTGAAAGGCTCTTTAAAAAATCATGAATCATTTACTTCCATTGATTAACCAAATAAATAAAGATTCTTACCTACCACATCAAAGAATGGATGATAAATACGTAAGTTTAAAATATGCTCATATCAAGTTTTAGAATCCCCTTTAGTTAAGTTTTTGGTTAATCACCTACATAAATACAGGCGATCACTTCTTGAAACACATTTGCACTTTGCTTCCAGCCTCAATCTTCTCTGTTTCTTAATTTATCTCACTGGCTCCTCCATACAAAGGCCCCAGGGTTTGTACCATTAACATTTTGCTGGAGCCTGTCTCTACCTCTGCCTGTCTCTCAAAGTCCAGACTGAGGTTATATCAAATTCTGATCTGACATCTTTATTTGCATATATAACACAGATCTTAAATTGAAAATGATCTCCTTGCTTACTTCTTTTCAGGCACCCTCTTTTCACACTTCCTTTAACAATTGTTTTTTTCTTCATTTCAACTCACAGAATATTTTTACTTAGAGCGTCACGGCTCATGTGATGACTTTGATTTTTTTCTTTCAGTTTCTTATAGAGGACTTATCTATGTGCCCTGTTTAAATTAGCGCCCCCTTAGACACAAGCTCTATGCCCTCGCACAACTGTGTGTCTTTCACAGCACTTCTCATTACTTGGAATTATAGTACACATTCTTTGATGGTTCACAGTCAATTTACTACACTAAAATAAAACTTGATGAAGACAGTCTGTTTATTTAATGCCATAATCTCTGTACCATAACAATATAGGCACATGTAGGTGCTTCTGAAAATTTTTTATGAATTCCTTCATTCTTTTAAAAACACTCTTCATTGTTTTTATAAGCATAACTCTGTTGACTTTTTATCAATTGCTACACTGTGAATAAATCTAATCATGGTTGGCAAAATAATAGCCTCCTAAAGCTATCTACTCCCCAATGCTAGGGACCTGCAAATATCCTTCCTTGCATGGATGGCAGATGTGTTTAATATTAAGGATCATAGGATATGGGAATTATGCTGGATTACCCAGTTGAGCCCACTTTAACTACATGAATAATTAAAATGAAAGAAACGTCCCAAGCTGCAGTAGAGGGAGAGAGAACTAAGTAAAAATAGTTACAAAGACATTACATTGATACCTTTAGGACCGAGGAACATCAGCAACCTGGAAAAGCTGGAGCCAGCAGTGAAACACATCTCTCCTAGAGCTTCCAGAAAGGAATGCAGTCCTGCCAGGACCTTGTTTTTGGCCCAGTGAGACCCATGTTGGACTTCTGATCTACCTAACTGTAAGATAATAAATTGGAATTAAGATACCAAGTCTGCAGTAATTTATTATGGTAGCTAGAAAATATAAATGCACCAATGATAGTACATACTCTTTGTGGGATGGTTTTATAGCATTAGAATATTGTGAATATGCCTAAATTTGAAAACTTATTAACACTTTATAATTTATCATTTTAAATAGATACATATCTAGTATATACAGATTATTACCTTAGATAATATTCTGCACATAAAGAAAAAGTAGTATAAATGAGGTCTGTTTATTAAGAGATACAATTTGAGGTGTAGTAGTGGTTAAATATAAAACAATTATGATTAATTAAGGAAAAGTGGAAGTCCAAAATAATATGGTGGCTCAGAGGCAGGAAATCCTACTTTTTGAAGAAAACGGGGAGAAGTCTTTTTAAAGGAGGGAGGTTTTAGGGGAGTTATCAGAGATGAGTGATATTCACGAAGAAACATGTAGGTTGAGCATTATAGGCATGGGAATGAGACAATGAGAACTTACAGTAAATTTCTATTATTTCAGAAATGAAAATAGGCTTATCTGTGAATAAGCAACTGATGCAATCAATGCATTTCTCGGGGAATATGCTATGATTTTGTTGACTCTGGAAGTTGGTACACTGAGGTTTACTGATAAAATCTCCCAAACTGCCAAAAATAATGCATTTAAAATATGACTGTCATGACATCAAGATACACATGTATTCAAAATTTAGTTCAGGAATTTCCGTCATGGCACAGTGGAAACGAAGCCAACTAGGAGCCATAAGATTGCAGGTTCAATCCCTGGCCTTGCTCAGTGAGTTAAGGATCCGGCGTTGCCGTGAGCTATGGTGTAGGTTGCAGACGCGGCTTGGATCTGGTGTTGCTGTGGCTGTGGCTCGGGCAGCTCTGATTAGACCCCTAGCCTGGAAACCTCCACATGCTGCGGATGGGGCCCTAAAGGGACAAAAGACCAAAAAAAAAAAAAAAATTAGTTCAATCTTTAGTGAATCAGCAGAATAATAGAGTTGATTATCCATTACAACTTATCCTTATTTCTGCATTCTTCTGAGTGTTCTGAGGAAGTTTTTTGATGCCTGCCTAGGTTTAGAAAATGAAAGAGAATAGAAATAGGATTGGTTGTTTTAGAGAATTATAAATACCACATAATAAATAGTTTTTCTTAAGAAAACATTCATTGGACATAAGATATAATCAACATTTTCTTTTACAAATGAACAATATCTGTCTGTGTATATTTGCTGTTAGCCAGCCAGTAGTTTATGTGAGAAAATGTAGAGATACCAACATGTGATTCATAATTGTAAGTTGAGAACACAAGCATCTGTCAGTTATTAGCCAAGACTGGTATCCCACAGCCATAGGTTTTATATGTAAAAGTATTATCTAAGTTTCAAGGCTGTTTTTCTTCTGACATAACCTACATCTGCTTTCAGAGTTAATGTTCAAATAGCGGATAGGTTCCTTTGTGTTTTCATAGACTGTGTCATATGAAATATAATTCTAGTATTTCTGCTTTACTAACTTCCCATCAACTTAGGCATGCAATATCCATACATTTGTTTATGTTTTATTTAAACATTATCTCTTTCTAGTGTGAAGAATATAATCCAGTCTTCAAAAAGTGGTTTCTGAAGTAGCAACAACTAAAAGATAGGGAGAATTCATCTGTAGATGTAAGAATAATCATAATACTAGGATTATGTATAAGGATTGTAAAATGTTTTAATTAAAATCATTCATTTTACATTTCTGATGCTTTTTGTTTTTCCTTCCAGGTTTGAATATATAAAACTATGAAAGAACTAAATTGCTCTAAAAGCTCATTACTACTCTGCAGAAATGAGGGAGTGTAACCTCCAGGTAGTCTTAGAGCATCACACTGTGAATGTAGGTAGGATTCCATAAGAATCATATGCATTTCAAAGAGCAACTGGGCTTACGCTGTTGCATTTTCTTCAGAAGAAAATTCTCCCTGAGAATTAAAGTATTGTCTGAAAAGGAATGGGACTCCTGCCTAAGTACAAGTGGGGAAAGAGCAAATGAGTAGGATAGGAATAAATGATTCCGAGATTTAATAGGAATATATTTTCAATGTTAAATATTCTGTGTTTTGTGCGGCACATTTTCAGCAGCTACTGTCCCAGAATGTACTAAAGGATTCTATTTAACATGACTTATTTCTGAAAAATGTGAGACTGACACTTTATAATTTAAAGATCTTTCTATAACAGGCACAATTACCCACAAATTGAGTTTAACAATTTTTTTAAAATTTTGCTTGAAAAGACCATATGAAGCATTTAAAATGCCATATATTTTAGCATAAGGAAAACTATGAGCAGTAAATAATAAGCTTTGTAATTGAAAGTCTCTGACTTATTCATAATAGTTACATACAGAATATATATACAATATTGTAAACCATTCATGAATATGGTACATATATATCTATATTTTATTTTAGCATCAAAAATGAACTGAAATAAATGATTTGGACTAAAAGATTCCCCCCACCTTTCTCTCATCTATGTGATTAACAAGAGAGGTTAGTTACTATTATCTGAAATAGCAACAAAAAATGCTGTACCCAGAAAATGTTTGAATTTCAGACATATTTAAAATTAGAGATTTGTTGTAAAGAAGGGACTAGCAGTTCAATTACTGCACAGCACAGAAAGCTGAAAGCATTTTAAGATGAACAGTCATCTCAGTATTTACAGCAACTGCAAACCGTCAAAATATTTTTAAAAATTTTAATTGATATACCCAGCGGATATATCCAAATGGACATGGACATTTTAATAATTTTCAAATTTCATGTAGTATTACTATTATCATGAATTCTAATCCCATTTCAGAATTTCCCTTCTAAATCTTCAAGTTACAAAATGTAGTACATGCTCAGGCTACTCCTAATTTATCTCTAGGAAGTGTTTAGGCATCTGTTCTCAAATACAGGACATTCTCCTGCATGAGTTAAATACATGAATAGCAGCAAATTATGGAAAAAATATTTTATTCAATGCCAGAACACAAAGGAAGTAAAGGTAATTTCACAATTCCTCAGGAAAAAAAAAATTAAAAGTCCGTAAAGACCATTAGTCCTTAGTCACTGTAAAAGTCATAGCTGAGAGAGGTGTGCTGACTTCTTTCAAGGAACACACAGCTAATAGCATAGTTGAGTTTCTCAATGAAACATTTTTTCCTCTAACTATATTTCCCTCCTTATTCCAGAGGTGGATAGCAGGAGTAGCACTGGAGATCCTGGACTCAACTCTCAAATGCATGTTCTACACAGAACTCTATTCCTCAAAATATTAAGCAACATTTTGCATCTTCTAATTTTCAGTAAGTATTGTACCTGTTTGTATACATGATCCAAAATTTAATAAGATCCTAAAAAACTAAGTTACAGACTAGTGATAAAAATGGAACAGTTGATAATATTAAAACATGATGGTATATCAGACATGAACACTGAATTAGCTAAAAAATCCTAAAAGGTACTACATTAACTAGAATGCAGATCATTATGCAGTTTACAAATGAAGTACTATCTGCTTAAATATCAGACATGGACTATAAAATCAGAAGTAAAAATATATTAGTCTGAATCAGTTTCTTCAATTAAATTTCATTTATGTCTTATTTCTACAATTATTTAGCATTTTAATTAAGTTTGCAACTACCATCATTTCTAAAAGATATCCTTCATTTTGTAATATTTTATAACTAAATCACTAATGAAGTGACTTTCCATCCCAATCAGTAGTACCTGGTAATAAGTAAAGTACCATTTTTAATTCATCCTACAATTGCCCTTAAGCTTTATGGAGATAAAATTCAATAAAGCAACTCAAATTCCTGCCTTTGTAGAGTCTGGTGTGAGAGTCAGTTAAATATATTTTATACTTTGTTAGTTATAGCATCGGTGAACATAAATAATGAAAAATGAAAAATTAGTGAATGGTTGGGAAATGATGCTATTTTAAGGACTTCGGTCAGTAAAGATGACTTGCATTTGAATGGAGACTTATTCACTGCTGTGTCCCCTCACAGAGAGTAATCCATGGCATATATTTCCTCACTGATAGACATGTGGTATGCTTCACAATATGGGAACTGAGCTGAGTTAGCAAAATTATTTTTTGTACTATTTATGAAAACATTCAATATATCAGAAATATTTCCTAGAATATTAATATACATTTAAGCTCCACTGCCAAAGCACTATACAATAAGAAATTTGTAACTGATGACCACAATGTCAAATGTGACTCAGCATGGAGAAGGCAGATGGATTACTGTGTTTGTTGAAGTTTGTTTCACAGTCACAGAATAGTGATGTCTAGAAATTTGGGTTAAAATGTAAGCAAGAAGATATAGCAAGAGAAAAAAGAGCAGGTGGAAACTTGTAGTGTACCAACATTTAATTTGGTAGACCACATTTTTTTCTTAAAATACATATGATGGGAGTTCCCATCATGGCGCAGCGGAAACAAATCTGGCTAGGAACCATGAGGTTGCAGGTTTGATCCTGGCCTCGCTCAGTGGATTAAGGATCCACCGTTGCCCTGAGCTGTGGTGCAGGTCGCAGATGTGGCTGGGATCTGGCACTGCTGTGGCTGTGGTGTAGGCCGGCAGCAACAACTCTGATTCGACCCCTAGCCTGGGAACCTCCATATGCCACAACGGGTGCAGCTCTAAAAATATACACACATATATTTACACACACGATGGAATGGTGCCTTTATTGCATGCATTATTGTCAGATCAGTAGTATTACTAATGCTAATACAAATATTGTTAATAGCTACTCTATATAGACCTCATATTTGATCTTATTTTTCAAGGATTCAAATACATTAACCTCTATTTTTTGCCTTAATAACCCCAAAATTTAGGTACTTTTATTAACCATATTATACAAATGAGCAAACTGAAGCTTGAAGAGATTGATAACTCAACCCAAAGTCACACAACTAATCAGAGGCACTACAGGGTTTAAACTCTGGCAGTCCAGCTCCAGGCCCTGAAGTATTTGTTACACCACTTAATGTGTACATCCCAGTATGTTACATGTGCACAGATATGTATAAAATTTAACTCTTGTGTACTTTATATCACTATTACATGGTATTCATCCATACCTCTGGGAAATGCACATTATTTTTCCACATGCCATTTACTATCATTATTATTTTTCTCTTTTGTCTTTTCAGGGCCACACCCATAGCATATAGAGGTTCCCAGGCTAGGGGTCGAATCAGAGCTACAGCTGCCAGTCCACACCACAGCCATAGCAATGCCAGATTCAAGCCACATCTGTGACCTACACCACAGCTCACAGCAGCGCCAGATCCTTAACCCACTGAGCAAGGCCAGGGATTGAACCCACAACCTCATGGTTCCTAGTCAGATTCATTTCTGCTGCACCACAACAAGAATTTTTTTTTTTTTAAAGGTCCACACCTGCTGCATATGGAGGTTCCCAGTCTAGGGATCCAATTGGAGCTGTAGCTGCCAGCCTAAGCCACGTAGCCATAGCCACTCCAGATCCGAGCCACATCTGAGACCTACACCACAGCTCATGGCAACGCTGGATCCTTAACCCATTGAGCAAGGCCAGGGATGGAACCTGTGTCCTCATGGATGCTAGTCAGATTAGTTTCCGCTGAGCTAGGTGGGAACGCTGACATGTTAGGTACTGTTATGATGAGCATAAAGTGATGGACAAGATTGCTAACAGAAAAAAAAATTATTCTGATAGTTGGTTATAAAACAATAAGAAAATCTTTATTCAAGAGATCAGGCTCATCTCTGAATATAGCAAAGGCAGTGGAGGATTCACAGCCAACTATAGAGAGTTGCTGAATGAAAAATTACTGAGAGGAGATGTCAAGGGCAGGGGGATTTTTGCTTAACTGACTTAGAATTCTTGCTCAAGAATATGATCAGATAATGAGGCAAGGGATTTTAGCTAAATTGAGCAGAATTCTTGCTACAGCTGGAGGAAGCAGGGAAAGACAAGATCCAGAGATGAGGCCTCCTCAAAAAGAGGGCTTTGAGAAGCTTCACTAGAGTTGAGAGAGTCTTTGCAAGATAAATAAGGGCTTTAAAATCTAGTAAAGAGAAACAAAGGGGTAAACATGATCATTTCTGCTCCTGTTGAGGACTATAAAGAAACTAAAATGTCTTGGACAGTTCCTGAAGAGGAGTTAGTGAGGTGATGTTTTAAGTAACTAATGGTTGACGAAAGCCATTTTGAGAATGTGACATTTGAACTGTATTATATATCAAACCCAAAGTTGCATCTTAAAGAATAGTGAGGGCTTCATATTTTCTCAAACATGATAAAAAAGAATATAAATCCCACCTGGATTTTTTTCAGTTTGTCTTAAAATTTGCCTTTTAAAATCAATATATTTTATAACTTTATATATATATATATATGTATATCGTTAGTGATAAACATTTTTCTCTAATCCATCAAGAAATAGTATACTTATTGTAGGAAAATACAGAGAACTTAGAACATATTCTTCACAAAAATCTTAAGAATCCAACCAGAACCTTCAAGTTTTATTAGATAATTTTTATTCTCAAGTCTTATATTTTATATTATCTGAGAGAGTAAAATAACTTAAATAACACTTTGACCTGACACATTAAATTACACTAGTGGATAACTGCTTTCTCTGGATATTTTTCCTAGGCAGTGTTTCTATCGATCTTTATACATTTCAAAATACTTCTCCCCACAGTTATAAAGCAATACAACCTAACAGTCTGTATATAAAAGAAAACTCAGTGATAAAGAATTGTACTTTGAAACTGGATTAATAAAAGACCTGAAAGCGAGCAAGTAATGCTAAATCTTACTTATACCTTCTACTCATTTAATTTATACAAGGTGATTTGAAAGAAATATCAATTATTCATAAAGTAAATATGTAAATATGTCACTTGGGCAAATAGGAATAAGGGGAGAGATGTTGTAAGGAAATAAAAGATTACAAGCTTTCTAGTTTGTTTTGTGATAGGTTGACCGCCTTACAGAAAAGAGTTGGAAAGTGAAGTATTAGAGCTAAACCTTTCTTTGATAGTATTATTCAAAGATTCTTTTCTTCCATTTTGATTATAATATAGTTGACATAGAGTACTGTTTAAATTGATACATAGGAGTTCCCGTCGTGGTGCAGTGGTTAATGAATCCGACTAGGAACCATGAGGTTGAAGGTTCAACCCCTGCCCTTGCTCAGCGGGTTAATGATCCAGCGTTGCCGTTACCTGTGGTGTAGGTCGCAGATGCGGCTCAGATCCCGCATTGCTGTGGCTCTGGCATAGGCTGGCAGCTACAGCTTTGATTAGACCCCTAGCCTGGGAACCTCCATATGCCGTGGGAGCGGCCCAAGAAATGGCAAAAAGACAAAAAATAAATAAATAAATAAATAAATTGATACATACAGCATGTATGTATCATGCTGTGTATGTTTAATTTCAAAGATTTCCTTTAAAATAAAATTACTTCTGTAACAACATTTCTTCAAGGCACTGATTTTACCAATTTTGGATTTTTAAAAATAATTTTGAATTCATTAGTTCACTCTCAGGTATAAATACTGTGAATATTTTAATATTCTTCCAGAGGTCAGAAAGAAAAAAAATGTTGTTATTCAAAATGCCAACTCTTGAAAATGAGTAAATGCTCTATTTACTTTAAGGGATTTCTGATTTCTGAGAACATATTAAAAATAATATACTGAAAATTCAAAAAAAGTAAATATATGAAAATATGTTATGGAATGGATTAAATGCAAAGAACAAGAATGTACAAAAGTATATACACAATCAAGTAAAAATAAATTATAATGAACAGACTTTTAAACTTTGTATTTCAAATGATATTGGATTATTCTTGAAACCTGCAATAGTTGAAATTTACATTTGACTTAGAAATTATTAAGCACTGATGTACTGTGCACTAAACTTCATAGCCTTCAGTTTTTTATATTGGTCAGCATGAACTGTGTCACATGATTGTAATTTATAAGTAAATGTTGTATCCTTTATAATCAGCTAAGAGATAACTGGTTTTATTTTTCTCAGCATTATAAATCCTATTTCAGTTTGGATGTGAAACCAGTTTGGTGCCAACTTTTAAAAAGTGTAATATGGGCAGCCAGATTTGAAATAATTAGTGTTAAAACTACATAGTTTTTTTCAATGGCAGGTAATTTTGCAGGAAACAGGGCCTGAAACAAATACTTCTAGCTGCAATTGATGTTATATAACATGTTCTATAATTTAGCGACATTTATCAGAGTGACAGGTTGATAATTTTGTAGGTAAGCAATATCAAGATTAAGTGAAAATTACTGACATGAATAAAAATTTATCTGAAAATTATGCATTAAAAATTTTATAATTTGGAATATGTTTCAGCAAATTGTCATTTACTTTTAGCTATATCTTTAGAAGTAGCAAGTAATAAGTTATGGCAGATGATTATTGAAAACCTAGCATCACTTTTTCATTCAGCATAGTTTGGGAAGTCCTAGCCGTGGCAATTAGACAAGAAAAATAAATAAAAAGGAATCTCAACTGGAAAAGTAATAAAACTGTCACTGTTTGCAGATGACATGATACCATACATAGAAAATCCTAAACATGTTACTGGAATACTATGAGACCTCATCAATGAATTCAGTAAAGTTGCAGGATATAAAATTAATATACAAACAATGAAATATCAGAAGGAGAAAAGAAGGAAACAATCTCATTTACCATTACATCAAAAAGAATAAAATACCTAAGATTAAAGAGGCAAAAGATCTATATTCTGAAACTACAAGAGGCTAATGAAAGAAAGAAAAATTACAAGGATGGAAAGATATTCCATGTTTCTGAACTGGAAGAATCAATTTGTCAAAATGACTATCCTAGCCAAGGGAATCTATAGATACAATGCAGTCCCTTATCAAATTACCAATGGCATTTTTTACAGAACTATAACAAAATACTTTCAAACTTGTATAAGAACAAAAGCAAGAGACCACAACTAGCCAAAGCAATCCTGACAAAAACAGAGCCAGAGGAATACTCAGGCTCTCTGACTTCAGACTTTACTACACAGCTACAATCCCCAAAACAGTATGGTCTTGGTTCTGCTGTGGTACAATGGGATCTGCGGCATCACTGGAGCATTAGGACACAGATTCCATCCCTGGCCTGGCACACTGGGTTAAAGGATCCAGCACTGCTGAAGCATACGTTACAGCTGAAGCTCAAAGTTGATCTTGGCCCGGGCACTGCAAGTGCCACAGGGAGGCCAAAAAAGAAAAAAAAAAAAAAAAAAAAGCAAACAAAATGTATATGGTCCTAGCACAAAAACAAATATAAATCAGTGAGACAGCACAGCCCAGAAATAAACCCACACTTATATGATCAATTAATCTATGACAAAGGAGGCAAGAATATACAGTGGAGAAAAGACATTCTTTCTCCAATGAGTCTCTTCAATAAGTGGTGCTCGGAAAACTGACAGCTACATGTGAAAGAATAAACTTAGAACACTCTCTACCACCATACACAAAAATAAACTCAAAATGGCTAAATACTTAACTGTAAGGTAGGACACTGTAAAACTCTTAAGAGGAAAACATAGGCAGAATACTTGTGGATATAAATCATAGCAATTACTTTTTGGATCCACCTCCTAGAGTAATGAAAAAAATAATAAACAGAACCTAATTAAACTTAAAAGCTTTTGCACAGCAAAGGAAGCCACAAACAAAACAAAAATGCGAACCACAGAATGGAAGCAAATATTTGCAAAGTGACAAGGCATTCATCTCCAAAATATAAAGCTGCATGAGATACATAGTTTGCTTGTTTTACTGGTATACAATCAAACTGGCAGAAGACCTAAATAGACATTTCTCCAGAGAAGACATAAAGATGGCCAATAGGCATATGAAAAGATTCTCAACATCACTCATTAGAGAGATGCAAATCAAAACGACCTGAGGTGTCACCTCCCACCAGTCAGAATGGCCATCGAAAAGTCTAAACACAATAAATGCTGGAGAGGGTGTGTAGAAAAGGGAATGCTCCGACACTGTTGGTGGGAATGTATGTTAGTACAACCACTATTCAAACAGTATGGAGGTTCATTAACAAATTAGATAATAGAACTACTGGGCATCTATCTGGAGAAAATCATAATTCTAAAAAATACATGCACCCTAATATCCACTGCAGCACTGTTTACAATAGCCAAGACAAGGAAGCAACCTAAATGTCCATCAGCAGATAAATGGATAAGGAAGAAATGGTATACATACACAATGGAATATTACCCATAAAAAAGAATGAAATAATGCCACATACAGCAACATGGATAGGCCTAGAGATTATCATAGTAAGTGAAGTTAGACAGTCAAAGAATATCACATGGTATCACTTATATATAGAATCTAAAAAGTTGATACAAAATGAATGAATTTACAAAAGAGAAACAGAATCACATACTTTGAAAACAAACTTATGGTAACCAAAGGGGAAAAGTGCAGAGAGGAATTAATTAGGAGTTTGGGATATATAAAAAGATATTTAAAGATATATAACAATTTCCAAAGGCGTTCCCATCTTGGCTCAGCAGTAAAGGACCTGACTGGTATCCATGAGGGTAAAGGTTTGACCCCTAGCCTAGCTTAGGGGGTTAAGAATCCAGTGTTGCCATGAGCTGTGGTGCAAGTCACAGACATGGCTTGAATTCAGTGTTGCTGTGGATCAGGCTGGCAGCTGCAGCTCCAATTTGACCCCTAGCCTGGGAACTTCCATATGCTGCAGGTTCAGCCCTAAAAACAAAAAAGATTTGCAGAAGATATAAAACAAAGAAGAAAATGTGGCATCACATTTTATTTTGGATAATAATTTTTTTTTGTCTTTTTTGCCATTTCTTGGGCCACTCCCATGGCATATGGAGGTTCCCAGGCTAGCGGTCTAATCAGAGCTGTAGCTGCCAGCCTATACCACAGCCAGAGGAACGCGGGATCCGAGCCATGTCTGCGACCTACACCACAGCTCACAGCAATGCCAGATCCTTAACCCACTGAGTAAGGAACTCCTGGATAATTTAAATATCCTGATCTTTATTTTTTCATTTATTATTTTTTTTTGTCTTTTGTCCTTTTTAGGGCTGCACCTGTGGTATATGGAGGTTCCCAGGCTAGGGGTTGAATCAGAGCTACAGCTGCCAGCCTGCGCCAGAACCACAGCAATGCCAGAGCCACAGCAATGCCAGATCTGAGCCATGTCTGCGACCTACACCACAGCTCAGGGCAACACCAGATCCTTAACCCCCTGAGCAAGGCCAGGGATTGAACCTCATGGTTCCTAGTTGGATTAGTTTCCACCGTGCCATGACGGGAACTCCCTTGATCTTTCTTTAAAATCTTTTCTTTGAATATACCTCTTTGAAAATGGTTTTCTCAAAATTGGTATTAAAGTCAAACAGAAAACTAATTTTGTATTAGTTGCCAGGACTTCTGTAACAAAATTCTGTTGCTTAAGCTACAGAAACTTTAGCAGTCCCAGATCAGTGTTCCAGCCAGTTAGGTTTCTGGTGAGAACAATTCCTCACTTATAGGTGGCTGCCCCCTTACTATGTCCTCACAAGTCCTTTTGTTGATTCAAGTGCATGGAGAGAGAGACTGAGAGTGTGCAAGCTCTGTTCTTTCCTTACAATGAGGTTATTAATCCTATCAGATCAGGCCTCCACCCTTATAACCTCATTTACTCTTAATTATTTCCTTAGAGGCCCCATCTCCAAGTACAGCCACATTGGCAGGTAGGGCTTCAATATATGCAAATTTGGAGGAACACAAACATTCAATCCCTAACAGATGTGTATCATCCTCTCTGAGTCATGTTGCCATCATCCAATCCTGGACAGATAATGACATATGTGGTGCTGAAAATAATTCTGGAAATTCATGATAGATGCTTAAATCAAAACCTACTCATCCATCCTTCAAAATTTCTAAGTTTGCAGGTAATACATGTAAGTTCACACATGACTTAAGACTTCAACATTACTAGAGGACAGAATACCAAAAACTTCAAGTCAACTCTGTGAAAAAATTACCCCAACTTCCGTCTAGGCTCCTGCTCTCACTAAAAGGCTGATGGAGAAGGGAAGTCTGAAGAGGCTTGTATTTTTAAAAAGGGAAGATTGAAGTAAAAGGATAAATTCAAACAGCAGAAAAACCTACCCCCCAGAAAAACAAGATCCAGGACTAAGTATCAAATGAAGACTGTGGCTTGGCAGCACAGGAAATGCACTTGAAAGTATTGAAATGAAGGTGGCAGCCTGATAGAAACATTGATCCTGGGGAGTGATCACATAAACAGAAAAGGAATAGCATGGAAGTATGCAGGAAATCAAAGCATCCTGCAGAATATAAAGGAAACAACACTGACCAAGCCATCCATTCAACAACCACCACTAACTTTGTTCCATAAGGAAACTGTACTGCACTATAGACCAAAGAAGATACTCATGAACATGAAAGAATGTTTTCAAAAGACACAGTAACAGAAAAAAAAACAACTCCATACTTAAGAAGAAAAACGGAAATGTAATTCATAACATTTCAGTTGATGAAAACATCTGGAACAATACTTCTTAAACTTGAAAAGGAACAAACGAGAAGTGGATCTAGTTTTTCCCAAATTTGGTGATAAAAAAAAAAAAAAAAAAGAATAGGAGTTCCCGTCGTGGCTCATTGGTTAACGAATCTGCCCTGGCCTTGCTCAGTGGGCTGAGGATCCGGCGTTGCCATGAGCTGTGGTGTAGGTCGCAGATGCAGCTCGGATACCACATTGCTGTGGCTCTGGCGTAGGCTGGCAGCTACAGCTCTGATTAGACCCCTAGCCTGGGAACCTCCACATGCCATGGGTGCAGCCCTAAAAAAGCCAAAAAAAAGCCAAAAAAAAAACACCCAAAAAACAGATTTAATAACAGACATGAGAAAATGGAAGAAAATGACAGGAAACTGATCTTTATAGTACCCAAAGTGTCCATGGAGGCATACAATATGGGAAGCTAATATTCACTTACAATTTCACTTTTAATACATGGCGTACACAACCTTAAAATTCTCTTTTCCTTATGCTATATTTGCCTTAACAGATTTACTAAAATTTATTTTCATGTGAATCATTTCTATTAATAAGAGACTGGCATTTTTATGCCTCCTTTCATTTTTCTAATTATTTTTATCTTGCAAAGGATCAGTCTTCATTACATTGGGGGGAAATAGTCATTACCACAGATTGTGATGACATCCAGTTTATATTTCTTAAAATGTGTATATGAAACATCACTACATATCTCATAAAGCTATTCAAAGCTTCACATCAAAGAAATTGGTATATGTATAAAATACGATATATAGAGAGAGTATATGACCACATTCTACTCTGTGGTCATGTAATAGCCATACAAAACAACATTTACATAGCACAACTTAATCTGTTTCTTCTTTTAAGCACATATGTGATAAAAGGGAAATATTTCCAGTTACATGCATTGTGAATAAAATAATTAAAAGTTTAAATAATAAAATTTGAGTCCTGTACTAAACAATAGTACAGATATCTAATGCAGATCTGGTATTTAAACAATAAATACCAGAGTCACTGATGATAGTTTATAGTTTCATTAACTAAATATGAAATGAGCTCATCTCTCTACATACCAAGAAAATGTAAAATATAAAAATACATATGACAATCCAAAATTTTGCTAAAATACTATAATCCTTCACTGTTGAGTACTGCTTGATAGAGATTCAAATCCTTAGTCACTAGCATTTAATAAAATTTTTATTTTAGCTTTTATCTATTTAAACACACTCAGTTCTGCCCATGCTTCTTTTTTCATTTGTATCCCTCGCCGAATCCGTGGCAAAGCTTCTCTCTTAAATAACACGTGAGATTTAGATACTGTTAACTTCATGTCAGTTACTTTGATATAAGAAAAGTAGTTGTTAAATATTGCAGTGATGAGGCTAAAATTGTCTTAGGAATAATGGAATATACACAAGCACTTATCTCTGAAGAGTCACAGCTAACAACCTTTTCCCACCTTGCAAAGAAATTCTGTGTGCACCCACTTTCTCTACAACTTCACCTACCTTTATCACCCCACCATAACTCAGCCTCTTTTCCAAGTCTCCCAAAGAATCTACTTTGTGTTAGATGTGAAGAGTTAAATGATTTAAACAGAGAAAACCAGGGTGAAGGAAATAAAGTTACAGAATCTCAGCTGAGAGGGAAGGAAGAGGGCTTAGCTCCAAGTGCACAAGCAATTATATCTTACTGTACCACTAGAAAAGAGGATATACAGTTATAAAATTGTAGGATGAAAAGAAATTTTTCTGTATTTTGTTTTTTTCAGACTATGTGGTGGGGAGAAACCACAGGTTTAATTTTGGATGCCATAAATCTGAAAAATCTGTTTCAAATTCTAGAAGAGATATCAAGTATTCAGACTGATATGTGAGTATATAGTTCCATAGACAACAACCTAACATCTTTTCATCTTTACTAAGCCAATAGAAAAAAATTGAAACCCAGATAGGACTTATCAGAATATCTTTTCTTACGTGCTTGAGCCATGTAGATTTGTGTGTGAGAATCATCCTTTCCTAACTTTTTTTCTTTTCTTTTTTTTTTTTTTTGTCTTTTTGCTATTTCCCTGGGCCGCTTCCGCGGCATGTGGAGGTTCCCAGGCTAGGGGTCGAATCGGAGCTGTAGCCTCCAGCCTACGCCAGAGCCACGGCAACGCAGGATCCGAGCCGCTTCTGCAACCTACACCACAGCTCACGGCAACGCCGGATCGTCAACCCACTGAGCAAGAGCAGGGACCGGACCCGCAACCTCATGGTTCCTAGTCGGATTCGTTAACCACTGCGCCACGACGGGAACTCCTTTTTTTGTTTGTTTCTTATTCCATTGCGCTGTCTTAAATTCTATGAATTGTAAATGCAAAAATTGCATATAGTAAAGGTTAGTCTTCTTATTTGAGATTTTTAATAGCATCAAGGGATGCAGAGAGGTGAAGTGTGGTACTTTTGATGTGATTATACATCTCTAATATTTGTTAAACAATAAATACCAGAGTCAGAAATACTGTTCAGCTAAACCGAGCAGTTAGGCTTACATGAGGAGCATGCATTATGGAGACAAACTGCCCAGATTTACAACCCAGTTCTGCTAACTGCATGATGTTAGGCAAATTCCTCTTACTTTCTTTTTGCCCCAGTTTTATCATTTTGTGAATTTACTTTCTTGAAAATTTGTTTGATATGTAGGAATGGGTGGCTAGAATGAGACTGCACACCGGATGAGTGGATATTACAGTTGCCCTTTGAACAACTCTGGAGTTAGGGATACCAACCTTCCACACAAGCAAAAGTCCATGCATAATTTTACAGTCAACCCTCAAAATCCACATCTGCACATACAACCAACCATGGGTCATGTACTACAAGGGGCATATTTATTAAAAAAAAATCCACATATAAATGGACCTATACCCATTTAATCCCATGTTGTTTAAGTTCAAGGGCACATCTTCATCCACTTTTGTCTTTTTTTTTTTTTTTTTTGGTACTGATCATGTTATTATTTTAGAATAATAGTACCATTATTTGAGAATTTAGTACCATTCATGGTACTAAGGAAATGGTATACTACTTCTAATTTTTGCACATTATATTTTATATTGCTATATTCATTTTATTGTATTTATAAAATAACTTAATTAAAAATGATATATAACAATTATTCCTTTGCTCTATTGCAATACTCCACTGAAAATATTTAATATTCTGACCTATTCAGAATATCCTAACTTACAAATATATGCCATAAGAATGCTGACAAATGCTTCAAAACTCATAAATTCTATTTATGTAGGTTGAATACAAATCCAGAAATTATAGACATTTTTCACTGGTGATTACTTTCAGCATCTTAGAAGCTAAATTAACAAGGCTAGCATTCTCAAGTGGAAATATTGCATTTTTTATCTCCAGACTCAGTGGTAAATGGATTGTTTAAAATCTTTTCTTAAATTGAGTTCTGTTATTTATTTCTTCATACCCATTGGAATATTTGAAAAATTTTTTAAAACAACCCCAATCATCATTTTACCTTCCTCATGGATTGAAAAAAATCATCAAATATTGGGAACCATATTTTGAATTCTTAGTACGTGAACTATTTAGTTATGTTTTAAGCAATTATTTTGTCCTCAATTATAATTATATCCTCTAAAAACATATTTTAGTCCCAAAGTTATAAGTTCAGGGTATTTAAAGACTTGCTGTATCCCTGAGATATGATACCTGAGCAAGCACATGCAATCACAGAAATATACTGGTATTATCAGTGTCAATAAAACATGTTTTTCACAAAATATTATATTATTCCTCTGGCTTTTGACATTTCTCATATCTCGTCCACAAAATGATATTTTGTTAATAAGATGTTATCAGCATCTTTACATTCACAATCTTCATTGTTTAAATCAGTACTGAATCAAGATCAGAGAGCTGTATTTTGACTAACAAGTGTCCTCTGAAGAAGCTCTATTTCATCCATTTTGTTGATACATGGTTTGTTTAACATCAATAATGTCCCTGATACTCTGCTAAAGTTTATATAATGGCATGCCAAGCAGTTATTTATGAGATGAAATTGACCTTACATGGCATAAAATTTCAGAAATAAAGAGAAAACAATGTAGTGCATATATATAATATGTATAAAAAACATACATATAGCAGAGCAGGGACAGCTTGGGATCAAAAGGTGTACAGTACTTGACAGACACGGAAATTTTGCAAAAGACACAGAGTGGCTGAATGGATTAAAAATAAATAAATGAAAGATGTGGGGTTCCTTCCCATTGTGGCTCAGGTTAAGAACCCGACATAGTGTCTCTGAAGATGCAGGTTCAATCCCTGACCTTGCTCAGTGGGTTAAGAATCCAGCATTGCTGCAAGCTGTGACATAGGTCACAGATGCAGCTTGAATCCCACATTGCTGTGGCTGGGGTGTAGGCAGGCAGCTCTAGCCTGGATTTAACCCCTAGCCTGGGAGCTTCTATGGTTCTGCAGATGCAGGTGCAACCCTAAAAAAAGATATAACTAAATGTTATCTACAAGAGACTCATCTTAGATGCAAAGACTTACATAGGCTAAAAGTGAAAGGATGGAAAAAGATTTTAGGCAAATCATAACTGAAAGAGAGGAGAGTGGCTGTATTTTTATAAGACAAAATAGATTTAACTTCAAAAACTAACACAAGAGACCATATTATTTAATGTTAAAGGGGAAAACCAACAAGAAAATAAGATGATTTTAAATATATATTCATTTATCAGTGCACTCAGATATGAAACAAATATTGATGGAACTGAAATGAGCCACAGACAGTAATACTACTAGGAGATTTCCATATCCCATCTTTAAAGATAAATAGTATTGGAGAATTAAAACAACTCTGGCTCAGATCGTCAGTGTCGGAAAATGAGACACATGAATATGGAGAGATCTCGACAAGGCTCTTCACTTCCAAAGAAGGGTGCGGGTACTCAAAAAGTGCAAGCGAAGAAGAAAAGACCCTTCCTATTTATCCCTAAGGGGGAAGGTGGTATACCTGTCCCCTTCCAATTGGTCAAGTCAGGGCGCACATTCTTCTCAGTTAGCTAATTGAAACAAACCCTTGCTGAGAGAAGAGGTAAAGAGGAGGGGGTTGCAGGAGGGTGCTTCAGCTGAAAAAGGAACAAAATGGAGTAACCAAGATTTCCTTTGATAGAAAAGACATATGTTACTTTCCACAATAGTACAACCAGGTAGAAGTATCAAGGAAAGAAATGATTTGAACAATATTATACCAATTGGATCTAATGGACATACTCAGAATACTCACAGCAACAGAATACGTATTCTTAAGTGGATACAGAACATTTTCCAAGACAGACTGCATGTTAGACCACAAAAAATCTTAGCAAGTTTAAGAAAATTGATAATAGTATCTTCTCCAACCACAATGGAATGAAATGCTATCAATAGCAAAAGAAAAACACAAAACTCCAAAAGGAGATGGAAATTGAACACCACAAATCGAACAACCATTGGGTCAAATAAGAAATCAAAAGGGCAATTAGAAAATATCTTAAGACAAAATGAAAACACAGCATACCAAAATTTCAACGGGATGTAGTATAAGCAATAATAAGAATGAAACAGAGTGGTAAATGTCTGCTTTTTAAAAAAGGAAGTAGCTCAAATAAATAACCTAAATTTATACCTCAAAAAAGTAAAAATAGAATAAACTAAACCAGAATTTATCAGAAGGAAGGAACTAACACAGATTAGAGCAGAAATAAATGAACTAGAGAATAGAAAAAGATGGGGGAAAAAATCAATAAAATTAAGACTTGATTCTTTGAAAAAAAAAAAATTAACCAACCTTTAGCTACACCAACTAGTAAAGACTCAAGTAACTGAAATCAGAAATGAAAGAGGAGGCATTACAATGGATGCTTCAGAAATAAAGATCTGAGAGTACTATGAACTATTATATGCCATCAAACTTGATAACCCAAAGAAATTGATAAATTCCTAGAAATATGCAACCTACTAAGATTGGATAATGAAAAGAAAAAGAAAATATAATTAAGGAGATTGTGAATCAATCATCAAAAATCTCCCAACAAAGAAAAGCTCAGGGCAAGAAAGATGAAATTAGTGAAGAATTCTGTAAAGCATAAAGAAGAATAATCCCAATCCTTCTCAAATTCTTTCAAAAAAATTGAAAATAAGGGAACATTTCTCAAACTCTTTTTAATAATTCTGGTTTTACCCTGATAAAAAAACCAGATAGAGATAGTATAAGAAGATTATAGACCAATATCCTTGACAAGTATTGATGCAAAAATCCTCAATAAAACACTTGCAAGCAAAATTCAACAGCACATTAAAAGAATTACACCATGACCAAAAAGGATTTATGCCTTGAATCCAAGGTTATTTAACATGTCAAAATCAATAAATGTAATACACCACAGAAACAGGAAAAAAAAAAAGACATTAATAATCCCACTTTCAGGAAGCTTAATTGGCTGTGAGAAACAAAATGCTGTCTGCCATTATCAGTAAAAAAAATAATGTCACAGCCATCAGCAACTGCAACCACCTTCAAGGGTGAGCTGGTGAGCCCTGAGGGAACTCAGGAAAGAAAGAAAGAATACTTGCCCTTGCGCAGCCATCAGACTGCAGCCACGCCCTGCAGGGAGCCTTCAGGAAACCAAGGATGGGAAAACGGAGGACACTGGCCCCAGACAGGTGAGGTACAAATCAAAGGAACAATTTCAGTGAGCCCAGACCTTTGTGTCTTTCCTACAAAGAAAAGCTCTGTATGGATAGCTTCCACACTTACTAAATTCCTTCACTTGAGATATCTAGTTTCCTGTTATTAACAGTAATCTTTTGTTTACCACCTGCCCCTTGCTGCAAAACTCCTATAGATCCTAGTTCCCCCTCGGCTCCTCAGAGCAGTTTTCTCAGGGTTACTTGAGATGCCGCACCCTGCGTTTAAGTCCTCAGTTTTGTCTACCAAATAAAACAGAACTCTCAACTTTTAGGTTTGTGCATGTTTTTTTTAGTCAACAGCTGCCAAAAGATGTTCCTCTCACCCATAGTTATACAATATTTATCAAACAAGCTAGAATGTTACCTAAGGAAAATTCCTCTCAAAGAGGACCAGAATTCTTCCCAGGCCCTCTTACAAACAATCATTACATTAATCAACTGGAGAACAATATTTTGCAGCTGATAGAAGCAACAGCATAGGCTTTCTCTCTAAGGTGAATTTGAACAAATTTGAACTGTACATGCAAGAAAAAAAAAAGTGTATACTTACAACACTTATGTGGACTTTTAAAGAAATGCTGCATTAAACCCTGAAGCTCCAGAGCATAGGGATCTTTTGATTTCTTAGTTTAAAATCATCTCCTGATATGAAGAAGCAACTGAAGAAAATACAGTTGGGTGGGCAGATAAGCTCTTTGGTATCATTCAAGCTGCAATCCTATTCTCTGAAGAATTAAAAGCCAATTGGATCGTGATGACCATTGCACAACTATAAATGTAATAAATTCATTGAGTAATTTAAAAAAAGAAAAAGCAACTGTCTTTGTCTTACCAATCAAGTTTTTACGAAAAGGGAACTCGGCTGTAGAAGATATTCAAAGCCTGAATATCCTTTCTGCCAAGCCCCAAACCTCCCCTATTCATTTCAAAATACTTGCAGACATTAGGATAAGGATATTGGACACAAAACTCTCCTCACTTAAGAAAAATGAAAATTTAGACAGTAATTAATCTAGACCTCTGATAATAGGCAAATTTGCTCCAATACTCCTTGGAGAAAATGTGAATATTTTCCTAGTGGCTTTGAGATGTAAATTTCCTACCCTGTTTTCTCTAGAATCTGAACTGAGAAATCTCTTTTTTGAAATAAACACTTTAGGGAAATGAGTCTCATCAGGACAGGAAAAAAAAAAAAAAAGCTATTTGTAAATGGTGCAAATGAAAAAAACCTTACAAGTCTTCTCCACAAACTCTAGGAAAACCTTTAGCCATCTGAGCAGAGAAACTTAAACTTTTCTAACAGCTAGAAACAAAATTTGCATTTGACTTTTATCAACTAGTGAGTTTTGTATTATACTGCTTGTCTCATTACTAAAGATTTTAAATGTTAAGTTATAAGAGCTGTGTATCTTTTCATGCATCTACATATGTATACCATAAATGTGTGGCTTTTAGGAAAAAAATGCCTCTGGATGGTATCACCTAATTTATAAAAGAACTCTATTTAATTGACCTAAAATAAGTGTGGTATGGACTAAATATTTCAAAACTTTCGGAAATATTGTTGACTGAATACAAGACTGTGTAGGTCAGCCTAGAGTGAAGACAAAAAAATCTTGAAACATTGGCGTTTGGAACAGAGAAAGATTTATTGTAGGGCCAAGTAAAAAGAATGGGTGGCTTGTGCTCAAAACCCCCTAACTCCTTGATGGTTTTCAGGGAGAAGCTTTTATAGGCAACATTAGGGTGAGGGCTCCAGGGTGTGTTTGTCTTTGGCAGTGAGGTAACAAGACTTCTTCCAGGAATCCTGTGCTCAAGCTGAGGTTACCATCCTCCATGTGGCTGGGGGCCTTAATTACAGCAGAAGAACTCAAAGATATTGTTATATATATTCCCTGAGCAGGAAACAGGACCCTGCCCCAAGGCTGCACTGTTATTTCTTGACTATTCCTCCTTTTTTTCAGCATTCCTTCCTATTTAGCATCTGTTTGAATTTGCCCTTTGGAAATCAGGGAAGGTCAAAGAAGCTAAATTAAGCTTATTTCATTAGAAATGGGGGACACAGAAAGAACTTGAACTTGGGAAGATCCCACAGTGTCCTGTTTTATTTCAATAGAAACTAACCCAAATATTTTTCAAGTTCATATGATTTTGGAGAATCTTTGGTAAATAAAAAGGCAGTTTAGGAGTTCCCGTTGTGGCTCAGTGGTTAACGAATCCGACTAGGAACCATGAGGTTGCAGCCCTGGCCTCACTCAGTGGGTTAAGGATCTGGCATTGCCGTGAGCTGTGGTGTAGGTTGCAGACGCGGCTCAAATCCCGTGTTGCTATGGCTCTGGCAAGGCTACAGCTCTGATTCGACCCCTAGCCTGGGAACCTCCATGTGTCGCAGGAGTGGCCCAAGAAATGGCAAAAAAAAAAAAAAAGGCAGTTAAAGTTTGCTGGTTCAATAAAAATAAAAATGTCTTCAGAGTTGTCAGGATTAAATATGATGCACATATGCAACTTTTATTCTATCTGGGTTTGCTAGTTTATGTTACCTCTGTTACAAAACTCTGGCAGTAAGAAAAGTAATTTAAGATGATGGTTAAGCTTGTCTGTCTCAGGAATTTTTCATGACTCATCTTAACATAACTATTTAAAATAAATGAAATAAATGTGAGATAATTACAGAATAAAACTTTCAACAATAATTATGGTTTACAGTATGATCACTTAAAATAGTTTTTCTAAATCACTTTGGCACTTCCCACTATTAGAGTTTTACTAAGTTAAATGGTAAAAATTTATTAGATGTTTAGATCATTTCCAAATACTGAAAAATTAATTGCTGAACATAGTTTTAGATACTTTTGGCTTCTTGTTATAAAGAAACCAGACATATTTGGATATATTCCTATATATTAGGAATATACTGTACTATGAAAAAGTATACGCTTTGAGAAATTACAAAATGTATTCACAAATTTTCCAACCTAAAGAATGCTGACAGACAGTTTGCAATTGCTTTCTTTTTCATTTTCACTAGAAATTAAGGCTTGTAATGGTTAAGAATTATAATTCTTATATGTATTTTAAACTACTAGAAGTGATACACCTTAGTGTGCAAGGAAAGTAGGATATATTTTTGTATAGGAAAATGCATGAGACACGGAGATGTGTTTTTGTTAACAAAAGATTAATTTTGTCTTGGTTAATTCAGAATGGGAATGGAAAAATAAAGGACAAATGAAACAGATATAGAAAGTTGGGAGCCAGAGAAAGAAAGAAATTTACCTTGTGTAGTCCAACTGGCTAAAATGGAATAAATTTACTGTAAGTTTTTTTTAAAGGAAGTTTTAATATCAATAATGAACTAAGACAATTTTCTTTCATGCACTAAAGGGACAAATTTTGCTTAAACTGTTTTTCTCTACTTGATAAGATTGTAAAAGGTTTTTCTTTACATGTTGATAATCCTCCTAGAAAAGAAAGATTGTGTGTTTTATCAAAATAATTTGCTCTATAAATTGGTGCAGTCAGTGTGGACAACATATGGACATTTCTTAAATGACTAAAAATACAGCTGCCATATTATCCTGCTATCCCAATCCTGGCCATATATCTGAAAAAGAAGAAAACTCTAATTTGCAAAAATATGTGTACCCCAGTGTTCTCAGCAGTACTGTTCATAATAGCCAAGACATGGAAGCAACCTAAATATTTGACAGATTAAAAAGATGTGATATATATACACAATGAAATTCTACTCAGCCATAAAAAATAATGGAATAATGTCATTTGCAGCAACATGGATGGACCTATGATACTAAGTGAAATAAGTCAGAGAAAGACAAGTACAATATGATATCACTTATATGTGAAATCTAAAATATGATACTAATGAACCTTTTTGTGAAAAAGAAATACTCACTTACCAAAGGAGAATGGAGGTAAAGAAGGGATAAAGCAAGAGTTTGGGATTAGCAGATATAAACTACTATACATAAAATATATTAAAAAAATGAGGTCCTATTATGTAGCACAGTGAAATATATTCAATATCCTGTAATAAACTGTCATGGAAACAAAAATACGAAAAAGAATATATACATATTAAATCTTTTTAATTAAAAAATAATTATCTTTGCTTCATATTGTCTTTATCAGGTTTGATTGCTTATGTAAAACTATAAACTGAGGTGTAAATAAACATTTTACAAGTTTATTTAAACAAAATTGATTCAAATGGGCAAACCAGCAGATAGAAAGGAGCCCCAAGGAGCTATACAAAATAGAAGACTTTATACGCAGAAAGGAACAGGAATAAGAAAGTTATACCAAGCAAAAAAGTGTGTTGGTTAAGGTTACCTTCCTGTAGGTCAGGGCAGGGGTCTATCATGCAGATTATCTAACTACTGCTGATCAGGCAACATCTGATTGATTTAAGATTGCAATTGTGCAAGAAACAAAACTGTAACTGAGTCGGGCTTTGGTGAGATGGGTCTTAGCAGAAGCAACTTCATTCTGAGTCTGTTGTTTTTAACACTTAAGAAAACGCCTTGTTTTCGATATTAACAGAGCTAAGTTTTGCTCACAACAATATAACCTTGTGTAATTGTTTTTGAAATCTAATTGTCATTTTAGTATTTAACCAAATTATTGATTTAAGATAATTATCATTCAAAATGATCTGATATTTAGTGACATATACAAAATATTTCAATAGTTGATGAACTTTCCAAAAACAAATTCTAAATTAAGACTTTTTGACCTTGAACTAACTTTGAGATTTTTCAGAGTTTTGATGTAACATCTCAAAAGAATTGGTTCTCTCTCCTTATAAAAAGAGATGGTGAACTAGTTAAATTTATTTAATGCCATAAATACATGACAAACATTGTCAAATAGGAAGTAATGCTAAGCTTTCCTGTATTTGCATGGATATGTTATTAATCTAGAAATTTAATAAAATTCAGTTGTATTTCTAGTTATTATCTTAAAATATATGCCACAGAAATAACCAAATTACCTTTTCAATTACACTATAATGAACTTTTATCAAATCTTTTACCATGGTCATTTTTTAAGCCTTGTCATTTCTAGACAGTTATTGTTTTACTCTGATGCTTCTCCAAAAGTTCTTCATCTTTAAAGGAATTGCTAGAAAGAATGGACAAGAATAGGTTTCTGATAATATTCATATCAAACCACTGAACTGGGTAAGAATTTAACTCTAACAGAGAAACATGGCTTCATAAAACTGCTAACATGTGAGAAAAAGAATCTGTGATTGGGTCCCTTTGCTGTAGTATAGAAAACTGACACAACACTGTAAACCAGCTATAATGGAAAAAATAAAAATCATTTACAAAAATTAAAAAAATAAGTAGTATGGAAAAGAAAACTGCTATCAAATAAGATTAACAAGAATTAGTTGCATGGGACTAGTGAACTGATGATGATTATAATTTTTATGACACTTTGTGCAAAACATTGCTGGTTTTCCAATGTTTTATTTTTCCATATTAAAAAAAAAAATCTTTTCTCTTAAGCTCTCTTGGACCTACAGCAACTCAAAGTATATTTTTTTTGTTGACAAAGATGGAAAAATTACTTTTCTTTCCTATTTCATCCCTCCAGAACTCAAGATATTTAGTGAGCATTCTAATTTGAGCATTCTAATTTTCACGGTGGCATAATTATTTACATAAATTCAGTAAAAAAAAAAATCCCTTCTCCTTGAAATAAATGAATATTCCAAGAGAAGTTTGATCTTTAGCAGAAATAGCAATAGGACTCACTTTAAAACCAAAACCACAATCAGCTCTCCAACCTTGAAACTGGTTCCTTTCTGACTTCTCTGTGGGTTCAAGCGCTCTTTTCACAGGCATGAGAGTTTGAATTTCACAGCTTTAAGCCAACAAGCCCAGAAGGGGAGAGAAAATTTGTACCTCCTATAAGGAATGATCTTCATCTTCAGTCAGCTTAGTTCACAAAAGAATCTTTTATTCACCCATTGTGGCTCAGTGAATGCAATATATTTGCCAGAAATAAGAGCTATTCTTAGAAATGTAAAATGAGGAGGTCAATTTTCCTCAAGTGAAATGTGATACTAATGAAAAGAGTAGATTCCCAAGGACAATTTTAGACCTCATTTTGTGGAAGTAGGCAGGTATACCATTATTCCAGGAAATTTCACCATTTTTAAACTTGATTAGGGATTATGAGTTTCTTAAGGGCAAAGACTTGTCTTGTCAGTCTACAGTATCTACCATAATGTTAAAAATAGGGGTTGAATGAGTTATTGGTTTTTAAACAGAAGATGACTGGACCAGCTTTAAACCACAATTTGTATAATTTTTTTTCCCCTGCCATTGCCAAAAGAGGCATAGTTTCTAAATTTTCCAATATACGTTACCAACCAAGAGTTGGGATAACCTGATTACACTCATCCGAGAATTGTTATTTAAATCCTCCCTTAACTGTATTTACTACCTTCTTTAGATATGTGGCATGAAGAATGCTAACAGCTGGGTAAACCTTACAGATTTTGATGATCAAGCTTGGGAACTTCGAGTGGACACATACATCCACAAATGTATTCATTCATCTATGTTCATTTCAGTGTGTTTGCATCTTTATGCAGATAGGTACATACACACATAAATGAGTATCATCATTCTACTCATTCCATTGATGCTGCAGTCCTAAAAAATAAAAAAGCTAAGAGCTCCCTATTTATACAGGTATCCTCAGCTTTTGCTAACTAAAAAGAACCTGAAGAGAATTTTCACTTTTGCAAAAAGTAAAAATAGCATTCAGCATTTGTTTTGCAGCATGCTGTTACGGAGGGAGCAGCTAGAGTGGTACCACCAAGCTCCTTTCCCCGGCAAATACACTCAGCATCTCAGTATCAGGCCATCATAGCTTTCAACGGTATCTGTGAACATGTATGCTTTATCACAATTTATTTTTGCATCCATTACCAAGACATGTCCTAAAGTAATCATTTCTTTAGTGTACTCCATTTTGGCTTATGATAGGTTTCAAAGAAACAATCTACTTTTGGACAACAAGGCAAACCACAATAAATTAAAGTGTAGCTTTTTTTTTTTTTTTACAACAAAGAAGGTTTTTTCCTATGTTTGATTCTTCTTTTTTATAAGCTTTAAGTTATGAATCACCTTGCTATTGTAAGCTTTTTTAAAGTTTATGCTTAGACATATCAAGATGGTGGAAGAGGATGTGGAGCTCACCTCTTCCCACAAATACATCAGAAATCATCTACAAATGGAGCAATCCTCACAGGATGTCTACTGAACACTGACAGAAGAACTCCAACACCTGAAAGGACAAGAGGGATTTCCACATAACCAGGTAAGATGAAAAAGAAAAAAAAAAGAGGTAGAAGCAGGTCAGCACCTGTGTCCCAGGGAGGGAGCTAAAGTAAAGGGGAGGCTGTGGCTCCTGGGGGAGGCCCCTCACAGTGGAGACCAGCAGGACAGGAAAGGAGCTCCAGAACCTCAGAGGATAGCACAACAGCCAGTCTTTAGCAGGCAGGACAGAATGAAACATACACACATGGTCCATGCAACCACCCTGCACACCTAAGTCTGAGATAAGATTTCTAAGATACGGGTGGAAGCTGAGTGCTAAAGTGTAGGGTTTGGAGAAGAGACCTGGGGATAGGATAGCTATTAGCTGTGTGGAACAGCATGGAGCCATGGGAGGGCAGAGTGCTGCAAATAGGAAAATTTAGAAAAGAGGCCAGGGCCACCAGGGAGGGTAAGTGTCACTGGTAGGTAGCAGGCAGCAGGCAAGGGGCGAGGACATCATTACAGCCCCCTTCCTAACACAGGCCTCTGCCTCTGTGAGCTCTGCTGGAGGCTCCTGCCTGAGCTGGACTGCACCTCCTATCGCAGCCTAACACTTTCCTGCTGGAAAAGGTTGTTGGATATCCCAATTACGGCCTCACCCCACCTCACTTCACACATCAATTTCTGCCCCCAACCCTGAGTACCTGCTGCCTCCAAAGCAGTAGCTGACCACCCAGCCACCCTGTATACCTATTGATTCAGGAGTAATCATCAGTGGTTTGCTCCAACAGAGGTGAAACTAAAACCATAGCTGAGCCCCAGCAGTCCTGTAACTAAGGAGAAAATCCAAAACCTCTCCTCCTGGCCACAAAAACCCAGTTTCACACTTCCACTGCCAGCCCTCTAAGTTCAGTACTAGTAGAAGATCCAAACGGACAGTAAGTGCTCTTGCAGCTGAAAGGGGTCTGGTTTAGCAGCCATGGGTTTTGTGGGTACATACACACAGGGGTTGGACCAGGCCAGAGACTGAGCTGAATCCATAGCAGGCCTGGGTCCTGACCTCAGTGGCTCTGCATCAGTGGTCAGATGAGAATAATGCCTGAGAGACACCAGGGCCAGTTACTGACGTACCTGTGATTAAGATGGGGATTAACCAAGAGTAGTATCAAAGACGGTGTTGTTTGTGAGCCTACACAATAAATAAAAAGTGGCGCACACACACACACATAGGTGAACAGCTCTAGCAGAGGAATACTCAGTGGCACCTCTCCCAGTGGGAGTATTAAAATCCCTCCTACTTGCACTGCAGATCAGAAATAGCTCAGAAACAGATCTGCTGGCTTCGACCCTAACAACTAGGGAGCAGACTCCTCCTGTTACAGGGCTGAGACAACCATAGAGCAAATAGGAGGCCCTGCTCAATATCTAGAACAAGCTCTGGTCACAACTACATCAGTCACATCTTCTATCAAGAAGATAACTGCTGGCACCCACTGAGGAAATAGGTGGCAGACATCCAAATTAAAAACAGCCCTTGCATTAAAAAAAGTATCAAATGTAGACACACTGCCTAAAGTCATAATGAGCTGACAGCCACCTCTAAACACACCAACTGACATGGCCCTAATCACCAGAGGGCCACGACCAGCTCCACCAATCAGTGGGAAGACACCTGTCCCTCCAACCAGGAATCCTGCTCAAACCCTGGACCAAACTGACCCACCAGAGGGCAGACACTAGAAGGAAAATGAACTAAAACCCTGCATCTTACAGAAAGGAAATCACAAACCTAGACAGACAAAATGAGACAACTGAGAAATATCTTTCAGAAAAAGGAACACAATGAAAACCACAAAAACAACTAAATGAAGAGGAGATAGGCAATCTACCTAAAAAATAATTCAGAGTAATGATAGTAAGGATGATCCAAGATCTCGGAAAAAAGAATGGATGCATAGATTGAGAAGGTACAAGAAATGTTTAACAAAGAGGTAGAATATAAAAAGAGCAAGCAAACCAAGGCGAACCATATACCTGAAAAGAAAAATGCACTAGACGGAATCAACAGCAGAATAACTGAGGCAGAGGGATGAATAGGTGAGGTGGAATAAAGAGTAGTGGAAATCACTCCCATGGAAAAGAATAAACAGCAAAGAATGAAAAGAAAAGAGAACAATCTAGGAGACCTTGGAACAACAAACATACCAACATTCACAAATTAGGGGTCCCAGAAGGGGAAGAGAGATAGAACAAGCCTGAGAAAATATTTGAACAGATTGTAGCCATAAACTTTCCTAATATGGGAGAGGAAACATTCACTCAAATAGATAAACCCAGAGAATCCCTTACAGGATAATCCAAAGGAGGAACACATTTAGACACATATTAATCAAACTGACAAAATTTAAATACAAAAAAATATTAAAAGCAACAAAAGAGTTCCTGTCGTGGCACAGTGGTTAACGAATCTGACTAGGAACCATGAGACTGCAGGTTCAATCCCTGGCCTTGCTCAGTCGGTTGATGATTGGGTATTGCTGGGAGCTGTGGTGTATGTCACAGACACGGCTTGGATCCTGTGTTGCTGTGGCTCTGGCATAGGCCGGTGGCTATGGCTCCGATGAGACCCCTAGCCTGGAAATCTCCATATGCTGCGGGAGTGGTCCTAGAAAAGGCAAAAAGACAAAAAATAATAATAATAAAAGCAACAAGGGAAAAGAAAGAAATAACATAGAAGTGAATCCCCAGAAGGTTATCAGCTGATTTTTCAGCAGAAACTACATGCAGAAAGGAGTAGTACAATATATTTAAATGAGGAAAGGGAAGAAAAAACTTCAACCAAAAATACTCTCCTCAGCAAGGCTCTCATTCAGATTTGAAAGAGAACTTGAAAGCTTTACAAACAAGCATAAGCTAAAAGAACTCAGCACCATCACACCACCTTTAAGACAAATGCTAAAGTAACTTCTCTAGGTTGGGGGAAAAAAAAAAAAAAAAGCCACAACTGGAAAACAAAACTCCGAAGAAACAACCTATCCATACACTTGGAAGCACATAAAAACATTAAACAAAACCCAAAGTGAGTAGATAGAAAGAAATCATAAAGATCAGAGCAGAAATAAATGACTGATGAAGAAAACAATAAAAAAGATCAATAAAACTGTGGTTCTTTGAAAATATCAACAAAATTGATGAACACTTAATCAGACTTACCAGGAAAAAAAGGACTCAATTAAATAAAATTAAAAATGAAAAAGGACAAATGAGAACAGACATCAAAGAAATACAAAGGAGGAGTTCCTACCCTGGAGCAGCAGAAACAAATCTGACTAGGAACCATAAGGCTGTGGGTTTGATCCCTGGCCTCGCTCAGTGGATTAAGGATCCGGCATTGCCGTGAGCTGTGGTGTAGGTAACAGACAGGGCTCAGATCTGGCATTGCTGTGGCTGTGGTGTAGGCTGGCAGCTACAGCTCCAGTTGGACCCTTAGCCTGGGAACTTCCATGTGCCACAGGTGTAGCCATAAAAAGACAAAACACAGAAAAAAAAAAGAAAAAAAAAAGAAAAGAAATACAAAGGATCCTAAGAGACTACTACCAGTTACTATATGCTAATAAAATGGACAACCTAGAAGAAATGGATAAATTCTTAGGTACAATCTTCAAGATTAAACCAGGAAGAAATAGAAAAGATAAATGGACCAATCAAAAATATTAAAATTATAATCATGATTAGAAAAGAGTTAACACCTACTCTTCTGAAACTCTTCTAAAAAACTGCAAGGGAAGGAACAGTCCCAAGCTCATTCTGGGGTGACCATCACCCTGATACCAAAACCAGACAAAAATATCACAAAAAATAAAATTACATGCCAATATCTCTTGATAGACATAGATGCAAATATCCTTAAGTCACTATTAGCAAATAGAATCCAAAAATACATTAAAAGAATCATTCAGCATGATCAAGTGGGGTCCAGGGATGCAAGGATTCTTCAATAAATACAAATCAATGTGACACACAATATTAACAAACTGAAGAATGAAAGCCATATGGTCATCTCAATAGATGCAGAAAAAGCTTCTGACAAAATTCAACAGCCATTTCTGATTTAAAAATTCCTCAGAAAGTGGGCATAGAGGAAAGCTACCTCTACATAATAAAGGGCACATATGACAAATCCACAGCTAACAACACTTTCAATAGTAAAAAGCTGAATGCATTTCCCTAAGATCAGGAACAATACAAGGATGACCACTCAAATCACTTTTTATTCAACATAGGTTTGGAAGTGCTAGCTACAGTAATCAAGGAGGAAAAATAAATAAAAGGAATCCAAATTAGAAAAGAAGTATAAATGTCACTTTTTGCAGACAATGTATTATACATAGAAAATCATCAAGATGATACCAGAAAACTAGTAGTGCCCATCCATCAATTTGGTCAAGTTGCAGAATACAAAATTAATGCACAAAAATCTCTTGCATTTCTTTACACTAAAAATGAAAGATTAGAAAGAGAAATTAGGGAAACAATCCCACTTAACACTTCATTAAAAAGAATAAAATACCTAGGAATAAACCTGCCTAAAGAGGCAGAAGACCTGTACTCTGAAAACTGTAAGACACTGATGAAGAAAATCAAAGATGACACAAACAGATGGAAAGATATACCACACTCTTGTTTTGGAAGAATCAATACTGTCAAAATGACTACACTGCTCAAGGCATCTACAGATTCAGTGCAATCCCTATTAAATTGCCAATGGGATTTTTTACAGAACTAGAACAAAAAAAATTAATTCGTATGGAAACACAAAAGACCTCAATAGCCAAAGTAATCCTGAGAAAGAAAAATGGAACTAGAGGAATCAGGCTCCCCAACATCAGACTATACTACAAAGCTTCAGTCATCAAAAGAGTATAGTACTGGCACAAAAACAGGAATGTAGATGGATTAGTTGAACAGGATAGAAAGCATAGAAATAACCCCTCCACACACATATGGTCAGCTAATCTATGATAAAGGAGGAAAGAATATACCATGGAGACAAGACAAACTTCAATATGTCCTGCTGGGAAAACGGACTGCTACATTTAAAAGAAGGAAATTAGGACATTCTCTTATACCACACACAAAAATAAACACAAAATGGGCTAAAAACTTAAGTCAGGATACTAGGATACTATGGAACTCTTAGAGGAAAGCATAGACAGAACACTTTGACATAAATTGCAGCAATATCTTTTTGGCTCTATCTCCTAGAGTAATAAAAATAAAACCAAAAATAAGCATATTTGACCTAATTAAAAGCTTTTGCACAGCAGAGGAAACCATTAAAAAACTGAAAACACAACCCACAGAATGGGACACAATCTTTGTAAATGAAGCAACAGATAAGGGATTAATCTCCAAAATATACAAATATCTGATGCAACTTTATATCAAAAAAAGAACCACTCAATCAAAAAGTCAGAAAATCTAAATAAACATTTCTCCAAATATGACATACGGACTGGCAAAAAGTACATGAAAAGATGCTCAACATCACTAATTATTAAAGAAATGCACATCAAAACTACAATAAGCTTATTACCTCCCACCAGTTAGAATGGTCATCATTAAAAAGTCTTCAAACAAATTCTGGAGAGGGTATGGAGAAAAGTGAATTCTCCTGCATGCTTGGTGGGAATGAAAATTTGTTGGCCACTATGGAGAACAGTATGGAGATTCCTTTAAAAACTTTGTATAGAACAAACACATGATCCAGCATCTCCACTCTTGGGCATATATCCAAAGGAAACAATGATTCAAAAAGATACATATATCCCAATATTCACTGTAACACTATTTCTAATAGCCAAGACATGGAAGCAACCTAAATGTCCATCAACAGAGGAATGGATTAAAAAGTGGTACATATATACAACAGAATATTACTAGACCATAATAAAGAATGAAATAATGCCATTTGCAGCAACATGGATAGAACTAGAAATTATCATACTAAGTGAATTCAGAAAGAGAAAGACAAATAGCATATGAGATCACTAATATGTGGAATCTAATAAAGAATGATGCAATGAAACTTGTTCTCAATAAAGAAAACAGGCTTAAAGATTTTGGAAGCACACTTATGCTTACCAAAGGGGAAGTGTTGGGAGAGGGATAAAATAGGAGATTAGGATTTACATATACATACTACTATATATGGAATGGATGAGTAAAAAGGACCTACTGTATAGCACTGGGAAATCTACTCAATACTCTGCAGTGTCCTATATGGGAAAATAATCTGAAAATATCTAATATCCATATATATATATGCATATATATATATATGCATAACTGATTCACTTTGCTATATACCTTTGCTATACTAGCACAACCTTCTAAGTCAATAGTATTCCAATAAAATTAAAAAAAATAATTTTGAGTAAAGGAGTGAAGAAATAAAGTGAACAATGAACATTCAAAAAATGTTTTACATACATGATAGTGAATATTATCTAGACTTATTGTGGTTTTGATTTTACAACATATACAAACATAAAATCATTATGTTGTATGCTTGAAACTAATACAGTGTCTTATGATAATTGTATCTCAGTTTTTAAAGGACATATATGTATGTCCTATATATAGGAAAAAAAAATAGGTTTGGGGTAATTTTTTATTTAATCCTCAACTACATTCTAAACAATTACTTCAGCTAACTGATATATGCTCCCTAACTGTAATATTATGTTTAAGTATTACCTCTGCCTCTATTTTTAATTTATTAATTTAAGAAAGTTTTCAACCACATAGCTGGCTATACACAGGTATGAGTCATGCATCTATGCAACAAACTAAACTTTTCTGGATGAATACTGATTACAGGTCCTTGTATTAAATTATAAACTAACCTATAAAATTTTATTGGGACATGTCCTTTCTAGTCTTTAAAAACAAGTCAGTATACATGTTTTTTCCAAATCTATATTTTGTTTACTTGTTTCAGTGATATGACATACTATGTTATATACAACAGAGTCTGTCTAAAAGAGAATATTAAATACATGTGTTGATATAGGTCAAAGTATATTCAGTATTTCCAAATAGATCTTAATTTGTGAAGTATTTTCTTTGACTTATGTTATACAGGAGATTGATTCCTATTCACAGGTAACAGGAAACCACATCTGGCAGAAAATTTGTCATAAAACAGGCTTGTCTGCTTTTTCTAGCTAGTGTGTAACAGAGGAACAAAATTCCACATAGTGAGTTCATTTTGACTAATTTTACAGCCTACTGGTAGGCTTATGATACACCATCTGAATATATTTGAGCTATCTCAACTTTTAAAACATGTTATAGGTATCACATCAAATGGCGTATTTTGCTCTTTTTACACAACCTGCTCCACGACAGGAGCTAGTACTTTCATTTGGCAATGCTGTAAGACAGTCGCCTCCCCCAATGTTGTATTTTACTCCCAATACACAATTGATGTTTACAATAAAAAAACTTTTTTGTTCAAAAATAGCATCTTCAGCATATTATGGAAAAAAATCATGTGCTATTACTCTCTTTCTCCAAATAAAGCTGTTTTAGATATAAATGTCAATTAAAAGACTCAGATACCTATTAACTAAAAAGTACCTGTTAGCATTACAAAAACATTGAAACTTGCTGCCCTAAGTGTTCTGACAGGGGCAGGCCTACCTCTTTCTCCCACTTCTAAATTCCAGCCCTTGGCCTTCATTTTTTTTTTTTTTTTCCTCACATGCAATATGCTTTGCTTACTTTTTTTTTTTTTTTTTAAACTGAGATTTTTTTTTTTCCTTTGTAGAATTCTTTGTTCTCCTATCTATGTATGTTTGGCTTCTTTTTCAGTCAAGTACCAGCTCTTCTAGCTCTTCTTTGAGGAGACTATCCTTGATTAGGTCAAGTGATCTCAGTCATCACTCTGTCACTTTTCCTCTTCTCGTGGCACTTATCACTGTCTGAAATTATGTCATTTATCTATTCACATGTCCATGTCTTCCACTCCCACATGATTAGTGGAACATCATAAGTGAATATCATGAGGGCAGATGTAACTTCAGTGACTAGGACGTAACATTTGGTAGGTGCTCAATAAAAAGTACATATATGCAAATCATGCATTAGATTGGTTCTATGTGTTTGGAATAGAATTCTTTAACATTGTTTAGGTAACATAAACCTATGCATTCTTTCCAATTTGAGAAATTGTTCATTTTTACTTTTCACAGAAAATCTTTTTCAACATAAATCTAAAAATTGGAAGCATCCAAAATACTGTTACTGAAAAAGTTAAGGAAGAGTAGATGAATTGGGTCAAGGAGGCAGGAACGCTAAAATGGTAATTCTCTGATCAAGTGACAGTTAAAAGGCATGTGTTTGGAAAGACATGATGAAGACAGAGCAGATAATGGTCTTTTCATCAGGTTAGTGAGGTTGGATAAGAGCAGGCGTACTGAATTCATCATCAGATATAGAGTTGATGGATTGAGGACTTGCATTACAGCCTCTTGGAGAGGATACAGGCAAGGTTAAGTCCCCAAAGTTTTGAGGACCCAGAAAAGGAGAGTGAGATTCAGGACTGAGGCTAAATTTTCAGTTAGGAAAATGAAAAGATAATCAGGTATCCAAGGTAAAGGCCACTGTATGGCCTGGATAAGGATGGCTGGAGTGAAGAAGAAGAGACTGCTGCTGCCCCTCTGGCGCTCAGACACCTGACCCTGCAGACTATTAATCACTTAGGAAAGCAAGATAAGGTCAACCTTACTTCAAGACACAAGGTTTTCTTACCTTATGATTATAGTGGAAATTTTAGCATAAATCATACTAATGATAATATAAGGTAAGGAAAAATGTTTTAACTATCTGATGGAGTTTCCATTGTGGCTCAGTGGAAACAAACCCGACCAGTATCCATGAGGATGCGGGTTTGATCCCTGGCCCTCCTCAGTTGGTTAAGGATCTGGCATTGCATGACGTGTGGTGTACGTAGCAGCCACGGCTCGGACCTAGCATTGCTGGGACTGTGGTGTAGGCCAGCAGCTGCAGCTCCTATTCAACTCCTAACCTTGCTACTTCCATACACTGTATCTGCAACCCTAAAAAAAAGAAAAAAAAAGGTTTTAACTACCTGAAAAATAACATCATATCCTATATAACAATGATTAAGTTATAGCCTCCAGATATGAAAATGAGTCAAATGCAAAGAACATGTGTATTATATATGTATTTATAACATTTGGATTGTAATATAAGCTCATCATTAGTGTGTCAAGATCTTGGACACGTGGTAGACTCATGATCTTTTTTTGAATTATTCATATATGTATGTTTGTATGTATTTCTATTAACATTAATTAAATGATAATTTTAAGAGGATATGCAATTAACAGCCCTACATTTTATAAAACTAATGGAAATGCATACACCAACATTTTATGTATTCTTCTTCATATCTTCCAACTTTGGGGCAAATATTCTACATTTGCATTCAGTAATTTCCAACTTGCAAAACAAGAAATCACTATCAATACTAGAAGTTATGAAGCAATTGTATTGTCAGTTTACCATTCCTTACTCTATTGAGTGCTAAATAGTTGTGGAATTCTGCATATAAAGAAAACCTAGCTAAAACAAGTTTAACTTCTGTATCATTAATGGGTTTATAAATTGCAAGGTAGAATATAATTCAAAGGTAATAAAGCAAAAATATTTCTTTACCCAGATTTTGAGTATCTAGTTTAATGGAGTGGAAAAAAAAATTTTGAAGTTCTTCAGCCTGTTATGGCACTTGCTATTTACACCTTTGATGTATAGCTTTTAAAGCAGTTGTTGCCTTGTTATGAATTCCAGTCCTCACAGTATGGGGTACTTATGGGCAGTCTCAGTAACCACAGAAATACTCAATATAGATTTTTCTTATCACAGCAGTTTAAATTAAAAAGGCAGAATCACTAAGTCATTATCATACTCAGTAATTAATTACAAGCAGTTTTGAACTTCCTGAGTGTGTGTATCCTTCAATTTAATCTGCATATAATAAATTGGCTTGTTATCTGCTAATTTTAATAGACAATATTTCAAAACTTTTTAAAGTAATTTCTTGGTTTAAAAATGCAGAAACACCAAAGAGTAAATTGTTTAGTCTAAAAATTGAGAAAAATCACTTTTCAATTAATTGAATTCATCTGGCCCAGGGTGAGGGAAAAAAATTTGATAAAAAGTGTTTGCATTATATAAAGGAAATTATCTTAGAAAAGAGTCAAAATAAACCTTCTATATTGTAAATATTCATGTACATTATTCAGTATTTCAGTGGAAAAGGACAAAGGGGAATTCCCAGTTTGCATTTGTAAGGATAATCCAGATCTCACTTAAAGGACTGGGGTGAGTGCGTGTTCCTTAGTGTCAAGTGGGGAACTAATCAGAGTCCATACCTGGCAGTCATTTATTCCACCACATTTCCCAGGGCACTCATACTAACCAAGTTCTGTTTTTGGTGCCTTTTCATTTTCTGCTCACAAGGAACACTCTACTCTCCCTTGGGATACAAAGAGTAGGGCCAAACACAAAAGTATTCACGCTGTTCAATATTCAAATCCATTACATATGGCGTCAATCTGAAAAAGTGGCATAAAATACCTGATTCCTAAGAGAGGTTTAAGTAAACTCAGTAGGGGAGCACTTCCCTGTGTCAATCAGAATATAAGAAAACACACACACACACACACACACACACACACACACAGGAACATGGGGAATAAATTCCAACTCAAGGGTCAAGAAATTCAAATATGTTGGAAATAACTTAAAAAAAATATGTACTTGTGGGGAGTTCCGGTCGTGACTCAGTGGTTAACGAATCTGACTAGGAACCAGGAGGGTTGCTGGCTCGATCCCTGGCCTTGCTCAGCAGGTTAAGGATGCAGCGTTGCCATGAGCTGTGGTGTAGGTTTATCATTTGGAAGGGAACTGACTTCCAAATTCAAAAGAAATGTTAGTGTTTTTTAATACCATTGGATTTTATTTGGCATGGATAGGTTCATTCACAATAATGCCAAGTCTCTCATGGTCCTCATTAATAAGTTCTCCAATTTTAAGTTACCATAGGAGAAAAGAAAGTTCCTAGTTTCTTTTTCAGAGGGAAGAAAATTCAACATTTGGGTAAATCCAGCAGAGGGAGATTTTTGTACTTAGTACTCAAAGTATTGAGAAATATAAAGTTTAGACACAAAAATAGGATGATTGATGCCAAATAAATAGTTGTTTTAAATTCACGGCCACACCCACAGCATATGAACATTCCTACACTACAGCTGTGGCAAAGGAGAATACTCTTAACCCATTGCACAGGGGATCGAACCCAGACCTCAGCAATGACCAAAGCCACTGCAGTTGGATTCTTAACCCACTACCCCACAGCAGGAACTCCCCAAATAACTAGTTTTCATTTTCCATTTAGTTTATTTTGTGTTATTCTATATACATGTAACACATATATTTAAATATCTATAGTTATTATATATACATTTAAGACTATCATCTTGAAGCAAAAACTATAAAATGAAAATACTTCAAAAATGCCTATCCATTGTCTTTTTAAAATACATTCATAGGAGTTCCCGTGGTGCCTCAATGGTTAACAAATCTGACTAGGAACCATGAGGTTGCGGGTTCGGTCCCTGCCCTTGCTCAGTGGGTTGACGATCCGGCGTTGTTGCCACGAGCTGTGGTGTAGGTTGCAGATGTGGCTCAGATCCCGCATTGCTGTGGCTCTGGTGTAGGCCAGTGGCTACAGCTCCGATTAGACCCCTAGCCTGGGAACCTCTATATGCCGCGGGAGCAGCCCAAGAAATGGCAAAAAGACAAAAAAAAAAAAGAAAAAAAAGGAAAAAAAAATACCTTCACAAATGGAGATACTCATGAAATGAATACAAATACTTGGAAGCATTCTTTGACTTTTTACAAAATCCTTTTCTTTTCTCACCTGTAGTATTTTCATGCATTATTTTTTCAAGTCTCGTTTTTCTTTCTGACCCCATTGAAAAGTTAAACTATTTTTTTGAATATTCAAGGGCCTGCCCAAGACAGGCTAATAGCTGGTTCAAAAAGACTGCCTCCTGTATATACTGAGGGGGGAGGAAATCACTGAAAAATCAATATTCCCACATAAGAGACAAATAGCATTTAGGTCCTTAGGAAGGCTTTTAGCTTTTGTTGTTGTTGTTGTTGTCTTTTTGCCATTTCTTGGGCCACTCTCGTGGCATATGGAAGTTCCCAGGCTAGGGGTTGAATCGGAGCGGTAGCTGCTGGCCTACACCACAGCCACAGCAACAGGGGATCCTTAACCCACTGAGCAAGGCCAGGGATCGAACCTGCAACCTCATGGTTCCTAGTCAGATTTGTTTCCCACTGAGCCAAGACGGGAACTCCTTAGCTTCTTAACATAAAGATTTATCTTTTCAGGTTCTTAGAGTACCCTGATCAATTGGCGTTCCTGTTCATTTTACATATTCACTGCCTATAGACCTAAGAGTGTTTCTTCCCAGTGGATTATCATCTCTCCTCACAACTATATCCAACAATTTGGTAACCATAGCAAGATTGTAGAGGCTTTAAAGATCATCTTTTCTGGCATCAGTTGGTAGAACTAGAGGTGAAGAGAACTAGCTGAAGATGTTGAGAAAACACTCTCATTGTGTTCCCATGAGACGGAGAACCATCGCTGATGACAAAATCATTTTCCTATCTTCTCACCCCTTCTACTAGTCCAAAGGCAAAAGAGAAACACATTTTTTTTTCATAATTACCTAATTACTATAGTGGTAATCATTTCAGTGTGTACACATAGGGCAAACATGTACAAGAGATAATTCATTGCAGTACAGAGAAAAAATACCCTTGGTCACTGACACACACATACATGTGCACACACCTACTTTCCAAAGACTGAGTGATCTGTGAGGGCAGTGGCCATGATGATTTTCAAATTTTGCAAGCAAGAATAGCAATCTCACATATATTAAATGTTCAGTAAATAAATTGTTCAATTAGCACTGGGTATTAAAAGGTAATTACCAGGTTTAATTTAAAAGATGTTTTAACTATTGTTAACTAATCCCTAGCAAAAGGGCTCTGGACCTAGAATTGCTGAATGAGTAGCTTATTCTAAACTTACTGAATGTAATGACTTTTTAGTACATATCCTTATGAAACTGAACTTTAAGTGCTCTAGGAACCTTTAGCAAAAGGTTGCCTTTAAAGGGTGAAAAAAAAAATGGAGAAAAAAATGTAAGAGACATGTGTCCTTGAAGATTATTCCCTTTGACTTTATCCTGTGGATAGTTTACAAAATTTCATGTCTAGTAGATACCACAGTAGATACTTAGCTATACCTGTTATTCAACATGTATTTGATAAATGAATTAAGTCCAGTAAGGGGCAAAACTTAGTATTCTGAATGACAGGGCTCATTAAGCTTAATAAATACCTCAAAGCATAGGCAGCAACACCTTGCACAGATCTACCTAAATTAACAATATTAGAGAAAGAAGGCACTTTTTTCATAATATAGTATTTACTAAGTAATAGCCAATAGGCTGGTTATTTTTAAAATGGTACCATATCGGAGGTAGAAATAAAGGATTATAAAAGAAAGAAATCTGCAATTATACTAAACTAGATCACATTGATTTAACAAAACTCAAATTTTAAAATTGAGTTCACAGTTTTTGATATTTTATTCTATAGAAAGTTAATATTTAAAATTCCAGAGTTCCTCTTGTGGCTCAGTGGTTAACAAACCTGACTAGCATCCATGAGGACTCGGGTTTGATCCCTGGCCTTGCTCAGTGGATTAAAGATGAGATGTTGCCATGAGCTGTGGTGTAGGTCACAGATGCAACTTGGATCTGGCAGCTGCTGTGGCTGTGGCATAGGCTGGCAGCTATAGCTCTGATTCCACTCCTAGTCTGGGAACCTCCATATCCTGCAAGTGCAGCCCTAAAAATACAAAAATAAAATTCTAACTAAAACAGTATCTTATAAGAGCCAATATTAGCCTCTTTGCCAACTAAAATCCAACAAAGAGGTAAGAGACTCTTGTTCAGAAATGGCCATAATATTCTGATAAACAACCTTTCTTTAAAACAGTGATTGCTCCCCTGAGTTAAAATTATTTTCTCCTTTTTTATTAAAAGAGGGAAATGAAGTAGAAGTCAGGAATATGGAAAAAAGCTTCAACAGTAAAGTTGTAGCCCTTTACCTATGAGACCTGAGGCAAACCTAAAGGAAAGTAATAAAATTTCAGTCATTTATCATGTGTCCCAAAGACGAGGAAGGGTTTCCTGATCTTGCCTGGGAGAGTTGTTTGTAGTACCAACCCTTCCCAATCTCAGGTCCAATGGGTGATGGGAAAATAAAGCAAGAATAGCCAAGCCCATGATTTTCATATCACTGGCCCAATGATCAAATCCAGAGCAAAAAGGTTTAAACTGCTTATAACAAAACACCAAGCATGTATATTTCGATAATTGAACAATATAAATTATTTAGGAAAAAAACACATTCACAAAACAAATAATACTTTTCTGACACATTTGTGTTAAATAGCAATCAATAAATTTACAGCATGATCAAATGACAGATAACTGTACTTGCAAATTAAACACTAGAGAAACCTACTTGGAAGTGATCCATTGGTCTTTTTATGGATTTGGCTAACAACTCTAGGGGTATTTCATCACTTTTGAGTATAAAGCATTAAGAACAGACTTTTAAAAAATTCCCCTTGAGCACACAGATACCTAGACTATTTCCTAAAAAGACCCATTAAGTGCTCTTATCAATTACACAAGTCATTTCAGCTTTTATCTTAACTAATGAACTTAAAATAATTAAAAGGACATTAATAGTAAAGCTAGAGGTTTTAAAAAGTGGTATTTTCCCACAATTCAAGTTAGACATTAAATCTATAAGCAAAGGCACTTAAAGTAATTCTATATTCCAATTTAATTAAAAGCCAGTACTTTCTTCTCATTTGTTCTAGTCAGAGGTACACACAGAACTACAACAAAAGAAGGTAACTACCACCCCGAAGGATTTAAATATCTAACCTCAGAGGCAGTTACTGAAGCTAAAAATTTTTTAACTATTAGTTCACACTGATTAGAGAGTGGGTTATTTTAAATATCTTCATAGAATCAGCAGAATTCCACATGCAAAGTGAATTTTGGTTGACAATGATTAGAAAGAAAATAAATGATTTGATGATTTTATCTTCAGTTAAGATCATTACTTGAAATGATCACTGGTGTAAAATGGAAGACTAGGGCAAAAACTTACACTCTGGTAATTACATGAAGCACTTTACCTATCAAAATCCTTTTACTTTAATGTGATATGTTTCTCTTTTACGTGTTGCTAAGTTAGAAAGTGATCTTAAACACATACGAAAATTTGCAATTTTTAAAAACTCAGTTCATTACCATGATAGTATCACATCACATTCAAAGTATCAATGTAGGAGTTCCCGTAATGGCACATCGGGAATGAATTCAACTAGGAACCATGAGGTTGCGGGTTTGATCCCTGGCCTCACTCAGTGGGTTAAGGATCTGGCATTGCCATGTGCTGTGGTAGAGGTCGCAGACACAGCTCAGATCCTGCACTGCTGTGGCGGAGGCTAGCGGCTGTAGCTCCAACTTGACCCCAAGCCTGGGAACCTCCAAATGCTGTGGATGTGGCCCTGGAAAGCAAAATAAATTAAATATTTAAAAAATCAAAGTATCACTGTAAGATGTTGACTTCTATTTTTTTTTCTGAGAAGAAATTGTAAGCTTTTATGCTGAGAGTTTGATGCTCAAATAATCAAGGAGATTAGAAGATTATTTAAGCAGCTGATGTGAAAAATGAGAGAAAATTCTGTCCCATGACACTGAATGCACAATTGAGGTGAATATTCTCAATTAGTAGCAGGAATGCTTTAAGATTAGATGATTTCATACAGGAATATTCAGCTGCCTCAGATTTGACATGGAGAATGAACTGTATTACAATTTGAGTTTCTCAGACTATAGTTATAGCAGATAAGTAAAAAACACTGGGGAAGCTGAGTTGAAATAATATGCCTTATTGGAGAGCTGACAGGAGGGTAATGAGAAACTTTACTTAAATACAGGATTTGAACTTGGTTTCAATGATGTAGCAAGTCAACATTATTTAAAAGATCTTCTTAAAGCAGTCACGAAAAGAAGTTCAATGGATATGAGGTTACCAGGCAAGGAAGACTAGATGATGATGTCTATTTCAGATAAAAACAGAAGAATTCAGCCAAAATCTTCAAAAGGATAGAAGAGTTTTAGATTCCAAAATCAACAGAAAAGGAACATAAATTTGGGGGAAAATGAGAGTTAGTGTTATAATTTACTGTTTTTAAGCTGAGTGGAAGAAGACTTTTATAAAAGGTGGGGATGGTGTTTGTAGAAACAGCAAATAACATCGCTTATATCTCTGCTTGCACCTTCTTGTTTTAGACTCATGCATTTCCAAGAATGACCACTATTTAACTGAGAGGGTAACAGAAAGTTTCCACTTTAATTTCAGTTATTGTATTTTGCATCTCTTAAGTTTTATATCTTGTATCTCTTTGATCAGTGTTTCTTGTAAGTTATCCATCTTTGCCTCCAATTTATTTCCAATGTCTTGAATCATCTTCAGCATCAACAGTCTAAAGTCTTTTTCCTGGAGGCTGAAAATCTCATCGCTTAGCTGATTTTCTGGGGTTTTTCCTTTCTCCCTCATCTGAGTTACAGGTCTCTGTCTTTTCATTTTTATAGGTGTTTGGTGTGGTGACCTTTTTATAGATAATAGATTGTAGCCTCTCTTACTTCTGATGTCTGCCCCCCTGTGGCTGAAGTCGGTATGGGGGGCTTGCTGTAGGCTTCCTGATGGGAGGGGCTGATGCCTGCCCCTTGGTGGGTGGAGCTGATTCTAATCCCTCTGGTGGGTGGGGCTTGGTCTCTGGATGGGATTAGAGGCAGCTATGTGCCTGAGGGGTCTTTAGGTAGCCTGTTTACTGAGGGGCAGGGCTGTGATCCCACCTGGATTGTTGTTTGCCCTGGGGCATTTTAGTGCTGGCTGACGGGTGGGGCCAGATTTTCCCAAAATGGCCACCTCCAGAGAAAGGGACTGAATATTCCTGAGAGCTTTGCTTTCAATGTCCTTCCCTCACAACAAGCCACATTCACCCCTCTTTTCCCAGGATGTCCTCCAAGAACTGTAGTCAGGTTGGACCCAGATTCCTATGGAGACCTTGCTCTGCCCTGGGACCCAGTGCACATCTGTGTGCACCTTTTAAGAATGGTGTCTCTGTTTCCCTCAGTTGCGTGGAGCTCCTGTGCACAAGCCCCACTGGCCTTCAATGCCAGATGCTCCAGGAGCTCCTTCTCCCAGTGCCAGATCCCCACACATGAGAGTTTGATGTGGGGCTCAGAACTCTCACTCCTGTAGGTGAGTCTCTGTGAACCAGTTACTTTCCAGTCTGTGGGGCTTCCCACCTGGGAGGTATGGGGTTGTTTATACTGTGAAATCACCCCTCCTACCTCTTGATGTGTCCTCTTTTTCTTCTGGAGTAGAATATCTTTTTTAAGGTTTCCAGTCAATTTGGGTGTAGAATGTTCAGCCTTTAGTTGTGAATTTTGTCATTTTTAGAAAGTTTCCACGTTAAGTAAAGACCACAAAGTGAATGTGGAAGAGGGAAATTAGGATGAGAATTTATTTTCAAAAAAAAAAAAAAAATAGAGAGGTTCCAGAGTATCTGGTAAAATGATCTGGGAATAAAAGAGGGTTTGGCATGCTCTTGGTGTGGAAGAATCAATATTATCAAAATGATTATACTACCCAAGGCAATCTGAAGACTCAGTGCAATCCTTATCAAATTACCAATGACATTTTCCACAGAACTACAACAGAAATTTTTAAAATTTGTGTGGAAACACAAAAGACCCTGAATAGCCAAAGCAATCTTGAGAAAGAAAAAAGGAGCTGGAGGAATCCGGTTCCTTAACTTCAGACTATACTACAAAGCTACAGTCATTAAAATAGTATGATACTGGCATAAAAATGGAAATATGAATCAGTGGAACAGGGTAAAAAGCCCAGAAATAAATCCACACACTTATGGTGAATTACTCTATGACAAAGGAGTCAAGAATATACAATGGAGAAAAGACTGTCTCCTCAGTTAAGTGGTGCCGGAAAAACTGGACTGCCACATATAAAAGAAGGGAATTAGAACATTCTCTAACACCATACACAAAAATAAACTCAGACTATACATCTAAATGTAAGGGCAGATACTATAAAACTCCTAGAAGAAGTCATAGGCAGAACACCCTGACATATATCACAGGATTATATTTTTGGATTTACCTCCTAGAGTACTGAAAATAAAAACAAAAATAAACCAATAGGACCTAATTAAACTTAAAAGCTTTTGCACAGCAAAGGAAACCATAAACAAAATGAAAAGACAACCTATAGAACTGGAGAAAGTATTTGCAAATGAAGTAACTGACAAGGGATTAATTTCCAAAATAAACAAAACATCTCATGCAGGTTTACATTAAAAAAAAAAAAAATCCAATCAAAAATATGGTTCTAGGAGTTCCCATTGTGGCTCAGTGGTTAGCAAATCTGACTAGGAACCATGAGGTTTCAGGTTCGGTCCCTGGCCTTGCTCAGTTGGTTAAGGATCCGGCATTGCCATGAGCTTCAGTGTAGGCTGCAGACACGGCTCAGATCCCGTGTTGCTGTGGCTGTGGTGTAGGCTGGCGTCTCCAGCTCCGATTAGACCCCTAGCCTGGGAACTTCTATATGCTGCAGGTGCAGCCCTAGAAAATACAAAAAGACAAAAAAAAAGGATCTAAATAAACATTTCTCCAAAACAGACGGCCAATAGACATATGAAGAGATACTCAGCATCACTAATTATTAGAGAAATGCAAATCAAAGCTATGACCTCACACTAGTCAGGATGGCCATCATCAAAATCTCTACAAACAATAAATGCTGGAGAGAGGGTGTAGAGAAAAGAGAACCCTCCTACTCTGTCGGAGGGAATATAAATTGGTGCAACCACTGTATAGAAGTTCTTAAAAGAGCTAAATATAGAACTACCATATGATCCAGCAATACCACTCCTGGATATCTATCCAGAGAAAACCATAATTCAAAAAGATACAAGCACCCCGAAGTGCACCTTAGCGCTATTTATAACAGCTAAGACACAGAAGCAATATAAGTGTACACAGAGGACTGCATAAAGATGTGGTTTGCATGTATACATTATGTATATACATACATACATGTACACATGCACACACAATGGAGTATTAGCCATAAAAAAAGAACAAAATAATGCCATTTGCAGCAACATGAATGACTTAGAAATTATTCCACCAAGTATAGTCAAAGATAATATATGAAATCACTATTATGTGCAATATAATAAAGAGATACAAATAAACTTATTCACACAACAGAAACAGACTCAAAAATTTTGAAGAGAAACTTATGGTTACTAAAAGGGAAACACTGGGGGGAGGAGGATAAATTAGGAGTTTGGGATTAACATATACACACTGCTATATATAAAATAAAAAGTAACAAGGACCTACTGTATAATACATGGATATCTACTCAATACTGTGTGATAACCTATATGGGAAAAGAATCTGAAAAGGAATGGATTTATGTGTATGTACAACTGATTCACTTTGCTGTACACCTGAAGCTAACACAACATTGTAAATTAATTATACACCAATAAAATCTTTAAAAACTAAAAGAGTTCGAGTTGAGAGCAAAGTAATCACAAGCCATTATGGAATGACAGTGTGGGAGATGATATACATTCAAAGAGGACCCTGACTTGGTGAAATCACAGATGATATGCATAGAAAACTGGGTGGTAGTAACTGGTCACAGCATTTTCCAGAGTATTATCTACAAAAGTACCAGGTAGATTAGAGCACATCCAGCCTTACTGCAGACACTCAAAACTGACTTGTTGGGCTACACCACTGATGGATAGTAAGTCTCTAGTAATTATGGGGACTTAGACTACATGAAAATGTGGCTTGGATTCTTTGTTATAGATGATCTGTGGGGCTTGCTGTTTAATGCCATTTGTATTCAAGATCTCTGTGTTAGAAGGGTGAAATATGTAATTAAAAAAATGTTCTTCATATGCTCAACTAGAAATAAACTATCAGCAAATCAAATGTAGAAATGAGAAAGTATTACACTGAAATTCGAACTCAGTCATCACGCTAAAATTCAGATTAGAAAAAAGGAGACAAGTCTTGGCATAGTGTACAGCATAATCAAAAGAAGAGAGTAAGCTTCAGATAAGCACTTAGATATAGAAAGGAAAAACATAGCTTGAGAAAACAAATACACATTCTGTCCCCATTGGATTCTGAACAAGTGGAGACGTAAGTCAAAACACAGGCAGATGGGTCCAGACTTTCAACTTTATTGCTGAGAGACCAGACTGGTGAATAGGCCTTCAGGGTTGCTTGTCCAGCTACTCAGCCCAGAATGGGGCAGACCTACTCAGTGAGGTCCAGGCCAGGCCTGACAAGTGAAGCCCACCCTGACAAGGTAGAGCTCCTGCATAAATGACAGCTATAGGGGTGGAAAAGGCTGGCTCCTGAGCTGAGGGTGTGAGCCAATCATATTCTGTTCTTCTGAGATTAGCAATCAGGCAAAACAGTCCCTTTACCCCACTTCCAGAAATGTGAGTAAAGAGTCTTACAAACTTCCTCAGGGATCACCTGTCCATAGGAAAGCAAGGAGTGGAGGAAACTTGTTTCTAATACAAAGCAGTTGGAAAAAAAAAAAGATTAGAAAGGGTAGTAACTGTTGACATTTTTCATTGAAGATTCTAATAAAAACAATAAAGAAATTTTAAATGAAAAAAAAAAAAACACGTTAAAAAAAGAGCCTGTTCTTTATCTCTTCATTATTTTACAGGCTCTCACCTATCACAATTAAAATTATTTTTGTTGATTCAGCCAAAGCTCATAAAAATATGTGCATTCCAAATGAAATAGTTTAAATGATTTAATCCTATTTGTTCTTTTCCATTCCAATCTACTTATCATTAGTTTGTTGATTTTGTACTTTTATCCATTTATTTATCCCATGAATATTCAGTACCCCTTTGTGTTGCTTGGTTTTGCATTTGCAAAGCATTCTGTGGTAAAGAGATTAAAAACAGTCTACATCTTCCAAAAAAGGCACTATTAAGTTAACTGAATTGAGAGTAAATCAAAATTTTGATACAGACAAAAATAAATAAAATAGACTTTATAACCCAGATGAACAGGATTAAGGTGTGCTGCCGTTCTCCTTCCTACCCATGAACATTAAATAGGCCGATGTGTGCCACTGTTAATAAACCAAGGTCCTCCAATTAAATAAGATACCACATCTGTGTTATCTACTTTAACCTTTCCCTGGCTTAAAGTAAAAACGATTTTTCTAACCACATATTACAAGCCACTTGTCTATTTCAGATTTGATTGATTCGTTGACTGGATAGGCTTGTTTTGCTTCTTCTCAAACAGCCACATGATGCAGTGTACGCTGACATAAGAGGCTTGCTTAGTGGTGAGGGTTGCTTGAGGGTTACCATCACTCTCCATTTTAGATGAATGATATACGTAGAAAAAAGTATGTCCTCCTTAAATATTGGGAAATACACTGAGCATTGAAAAAATAATTTTTCTTCAATGGGAACTAAAAATTCTTGCTTACCTTTTATCTCAGCATTGAATTACAATCCTCTAGGCTACCTAATGTCAGGCTTATGTAGCTCAAAAGATCGTATGAAAATAGTTCTGTCTTGTATTTTTAAGAGACTCTGTGGCTACGTTTGCTCTAAGCTGAGTGTGAAATGAACATGTTACTGAAGAGGAAAGGACACAAAACCTATTTCGACTAGAAATGAAATGATACAATGGCAAATTACTTTCTAGGCTGCAGTGTTTTCTGTTTTTTGCAATATTCTTTTGTGAAAGCTTTAATGAAAAGCTTTCATTTTACCTTTACTACTTATGGCTTCTATGTTAATTTTTATTGCACCTCCTCTTTTTTTTTTAATATTTGAGGAGCTATTAGGATTGCGAGCCTCCCCTGACATGGCAACAATATTCTGTATTGTCATCTCACCTAATATTTCAAAGTTCCATCTTTCATAATCTTAAATATCACAGAATCATACAGCTTAAAAAATAAATCTTTAAAACAATATTGTAAATTAACTACACTTCAATTAAAAAAATAAAAAAGGGAGTTCACATCGTGGCACAGTGGAAGTGAATCCAACTAGTATCCTTGAGGATGCAGGTTCGATCCCTAGCCCTGTTCAGTGGGTTAAGGATTTGGAATTTCCATGAGTACAGGTAGCAGACAGGGCTCGGATCCTGTGTTGCTGTGGCATAGGCTGGCAGGTATAGCTCTGATTCAACCCCAAGCCTGGGAACTTCCATATGCCGTGGGTGTGGCCCTAAGAAAAAAAAATTTTTTTAAACTAAAATTTCATTTCTTGATACATAGAACATCGTGTATTAACTCTGTGCAACTGCTACAAAAAAAGTTACAAAATTAATACATTTTCTAAATTTTCTTTTGCACTCAATGTGTGATTTGTAAAAATGTATTTTAACTTTTTTAGATGTCCATAAATATATTTTCAGCTTCAAACGTTTATTAAGTACCAGGGGTTAAAGATCAAAACACAAATTATCTTTCCTACAAAATAAAGTCAATTTACAAGTTGATATATTTGGGAGTTCCTGTGGTGGCTCAGCACTAACAAACCCGACTAGGACCCAAGAGGACATGTGTTCAATCCCTGGCCTTGCTCAGTGGGTTAACAGATCTGCCGTTGCCGTGAGCTGAGGTATAGGTCACAAGTGTGGCTCAGATCCCACATTGCTGTAGCTGTGGTGTAGGCTGACAACTACAGATTCAATTCTACCCCTAGCCTGGGAACTTGCGTATGCCATGGGTGAGGAGAAAAAAAAAAAAAGTTGATAGATTTGCAGAAAAAATTACTTTTCTCAAAATTAGTATTTTTTTTTTTTTAATGGCTACATCCATAGGATATGGAAGTTCCTGGACCAAAGACTGAATCCAAGCCACGACTGCAACAATGCTGGATTCTTTAAACTACTGTGCTGGGCTGAGGATCTAACCCAAGCCTCTGCAGCAACCTAAGCCACTGCAACTGGATTCTTAACCCACTGTGCCACAGGGGAACTCCTCAAAGTCAGCATTTAAATATTAGATATACAATATTCTATAAATTATACATGTGAGAAAACAGAATTAGGGGTCAAACCTATGCAATTGTGTAATCACAGCACAAAAATAATCATCTAAATTAATACACAAATGTAGTGAAATTCCTAATAAATATTGTAATCAAACAGGGCTCTCAGCTGTACTCCAGTGCTGGGCTTTCATTTGTCCCCACTCATTAAAGTTCCAGAAGACAGAAGAAAAATTCTCTCTACTAACTCCAAATATGGGCTGTCTCAAATACAAATTTCTGGCCCTCAAATATTCTACTCTTTTAGTAAGATTCCAAAATTTTCATCCCCTTTGCTCTTTAAGTTCAAGGTTGTTCATCAGCCACATAGTTCACTGTGTTGGGCCAAGTATATGGATCTGCTTCTTTGTACCCCTAGTAAGATTCACTGTTTACTTCTAACTTTTATCCAGTATAGATTTTATATAAAAATTTCCACTGCCAACTCTGAATTTTAGTGTCGGTATTATTAAAGCAGCACTAAAACCAAACATACGTATCTTGAGGAAAAAAAAAAAAAAGGTAGTCCATGTAAAACCATTCAACAAGGAATGAGCAGGTCCCACTCAGCAATGAAATAGTTCCTTCCCTTTATGGTGACACTGTCTGGCAAGATGTTCCTGTCTCTAATGACACTGTCCCATTGTCCCACTGTGCAACGTAACTCCTGACAGCCCAATTATCAAAGGTATCAGGCTTACTATGTCCAACAAAGGGACAAATTCTCATGATTTTTCCTCATAAGCTTAGCAACATCCTGTCTCAAAATTTCTTCAAATAATAACAAACAACAATATTTGGAAAAAAATTTCTTGCTACTTAGAAATAGCAGTTTCTGATTTTATCAGTGATTTCTTGAGAAAATATCCTGTTTCGGTGTTTCTACTTTGATGCCACAAAAATTTAAGTTGGTTTTTAAATACTATTAGCAGGCCTTCAACTTTTATTTCTTCTTCTATTAGGATTACTTTTAAGAAGTTCCTGTTGTAGCTCAGCGGTAACAAACCCTGCTAGTATACATGAGGACTCGGATTAGATCCCTGGCCTCACTCAGTGGGTTAAGTATCCAGCGTTGCCATGAGCTGTGCTGTAGGTGGCAGATGCAGCTCGGATCTGGCATTGCTGTGGCATAGGCTGGCAGGTGCAACTCCAATTCAATCTGGGGACTTCCATATGCCGTACCTGTGGCTCTAAAAAAAAAAGACTACTTTTTAGGCCGCTTTTAGGTTCACAGCAGAATTGAGGGCAAAGTACAGAGATTCACAAAGATTCTTCCATATGGACCTAGCCCCACATGTACACAGCCTCCCCAATTATCAACATCCCCACAGTGGTACATCTGTGTTCCTTTAGTGAAGTATCTGCGAAGGTCTTTGGGCTATCTTTTGGGTAACTGCTTATTTTCTTATTGTTGAGTTTTAAGAGTCTATTTTCAATGACAGAAATCGAGTCCTACTGACTTTCTGCCTAGCGGGTATATCCATTTTGCATAGAATCTACCGAAATATCTAACTATGACAGTGGATTCATTTATTTCTCCTCTGTTAGTTTTTCCCTCGCATAATTTGCCATAGTTGTTAGATGCATACATATTAAGGATTGTGATGTCTTTTTGGAGAACTGGTCACTTTATCATTATGCAATGCCTTTCTTTATTGCTGACAACTTACTGGGAAGTTCACTCTCTGAAATTCGTATAGTTACTCTCATGTTTTATAATTACTTTAAACATTGTGTATTTCATAACTCACAGATTAATTATGTCTGTGTGTGTGTGTAAAACAAGCTTCTTGTCAGCAGTGGGTCTTGTTTGTGACAATTCCTGTGTTTTAATTGTACATTTAGATTGCTGATATTCAAAGTTTTTACTGGTACAGATAAAATGCTGTATCACACAACCAGTACCATTTTCTTTTCTTTGTCCCTATTTTTTTCTACTCCTTTTTCCTTCTGTGATTTTAAAGGAATATTATATATGATCCCATTTTCTCATTAAGTATTTTATAAAATATCTCTATCTCCAATATACATACTAAGTGGTTGCATTGGAGTTTGTAAATACACATTTACAGCCCATCTCAGTCAACTTTCAAATATTACTAGAGTACTTCATGAGTAGTGTTGTAATAGAGAACAAATTTTTTTTTCCAGGGCCACATCCACAGCATATGGAGGTTCCCAGGCTAGGGGTCTGATCAGAGTTGTAGCCGCCGCCCCAAGACAAAGCCACAGCAATGCGGGATCTGAGCCACGTCTGTGATGCACATCACAGCTTATGGCAACGCTGGATGCTTAACCCACTGAGCAAGGTTAGGACTGAACCCACAACCTCATGGTTCCTAGTCGGATTCGTCAACCGCTGAGCCACGACGGGAACTCCAGGAAGAACAAATTTGACCCCATATAAGATCTGTTCCTTTCCCTATGCTTAGTCTGGTTCTGTACCTTTCGTTAAAAAAAATGATGCAAGATAGCCTATTTTCATATAGAGATAAAAAGCTGATGAACAGAGAATAACATTTGTATGGTCCTAACATTTATAGGAACACTATGAACTGACCTATATGGAGAGCTACAAGAACAAAGGATTTTGACACCATGAAATTTGCAACAACCCACCACACCCCTCCCTCACCTTGCCTTTAAGAGTTTTGCTGACATGCTTTGAGGACTATGGGGGGGAATGAGCCACCTGTCTCACTGCATCACCCTACAATAAACTGTTCTCTGCTCCAAACTCTGACATTTCCATTTACTTGACCTTACTGTGCATTGGGCACATGAACTTGTGTTTGGTAACAGTGTACCTTGTAACAAAAAAAGCTAACTCCTTCCTCCCATCCCTTGTAGCGTTGCTGTCATTCAATTCACATATATTCATATGCAAGCACATCTATATACACACAAAAGATATGTCATATTATACACACACACACAGACACACACACACACACACACACACACACACTTAATGCAGTACATTGCTGCTATTATTTTGAAGAAACTTACCTGTTAGATCAGTAAGAAAAGTCTACTTTACCTTCACTTAGTCCTTCTTTGATGTTATCTCTTCTTACAGATATCCAAGTTTCTGACCTTCTCTTTAAAGGGCCACTTTTAACATTTCTTCCAAGGCAGGTCTACTGATGCCAAACTCCTCCAATTTTTTGTCTGACAGTCTCTTTCCCCCTCACCTTTGAAGGATAATTTCCAGGGTAGAGAATTCCAGGTTGCTGGTTTTTCTCTGACAACTTTAAATAGTTAATTTCACTCTCTTGTTCATACTGTCTCCAAAGAGAAACCAGATTATAATTCTTACCTTTGTTCTATTCCCCAGCACTCTCACTTTTTTCTAAGATTTTTATCCTTACTTTTGATTTTCGGTGGTTAGAAAGTGGTATTTCCAGATGTGGATTTATTGGCATTTCTATTGCTTGGTTTTCTCTGTTCCTCTGGGACCTTTAGTTTGTTTGGTATCTGACATTAAATTAGGCAAATTCTCAGTCAGTTTCAAATATTTGTTTCTCCTTGCCTTCTGGTATTTACATAACATGTATATTAGAACTTTTTGTAAGTGTCCCATAATCCTTTTTTTCCCAGTATTTGTTTTGTTTTTCATTATTTCTTTTCCCCTTGCCCTGCTGGAAGCATGGAAAGTATATTTCCTATTTCCTAAGAACTTAGTGGAGGTCAGGGAGGAAACCAGTACCAGGATAGGGAAACCTGAACTACTGCAGAAACCGTCGCAGCAGAAAGAGACAAGCGGCACTCGGAGATGCGGAATAGCCAGGTTTATGCAGCATTTGGTGCAGGCTCAGGGGAGTCACCTCCAGAATCTGAGCAACAGGGCTTTGTTCTGAGTAGCTTTTATACAATACAAACTTCCTGGCCTTGTTTTTCCTGGTGCAAGCAGCCCAGCCCTCCCCCTTCCCCTAGAAGACACTGTTCCTGCCCAAGAAGCTGAGTAAGTAAGATCACAAAAACAAAACTGATAAGCAATGCTTGGAGCATGGCTAGCAGAGCTGCTAGCAAGGACATAAGGCATGTAATTGCTACAAGCTTACAAGAAGAGTGGTAGGGGGTAGGCAAAGGGGCTGCCACATAGCTGCCTTCTCAGCCAGGAGGTGTTGTTTCTACAGTTTTCTTACTTCAGAACTGTAACTGACAGACTATTGCTATCTCAGTTAAGACAATTCAGTTAAAAACTCTAAGGGTACCCAGTCACAAGGGAGGCTGCACATGTTTCTGAGGTTTATCTCTAGGTGCTCCACCATGTTCTCACAGTAAATATTAGATTAAAATCACCTGTGCCTCCAGCAGGGGACAAGGGAAAAAAAGAACCCTTTTCAAATACAGGAGATCATTCTAGTCTCTTTTTCACAAGCCTGCATTCAAGAGAATCTAACTACGACAAAGTAAATATATTAAACTATGTTTTCATTATGATTTTTTTCCTGAATATCCTGCTAGATGATTTTAGTTAAAATACTACACAATGGTTTCTCAAGTCATTTTTAAAATCCAAATTCAGACAAGATACATGTGCCAGCTTCCCTGTGATAACAACTGATATACTAACTCTGTTCATTTATTCTGAGTAAAAGATACATTGTCCTAGTAACTCAACGAGTAGCTTTCATCTCCTATACCAAGATTGTTTTAGCGTCACAAAAATTGTGCAACTCCAGGTGAAAAAATAGGGAAGGACTGTGTTTGATTAGATCAAACTTCAATGTTCTCATCAACTGGCTTAATTTTTATATACAACTTATAAAAATTTGATCCTAAACATTTCAGATTAAAAAAATAGAAGCAATGGATTTTATAAAAATTAAGAAAGTGACTTTAAAAGGAAAGAAAGACTAGGTAGTGTAAATTTTTTTTCATATTTATATAATGATTTTTTTTACATTATAGCTGGTTTATGGTATTCTGTCAATTTTCTACTGTACAGCATGGTGACCCAGCTACACACACGTGTACACATTCTTTTTTCTCACATTATCATGCTCCATCATAAGTGACTAGACAGAGTTCCCAGTGCTACACAGCAGGATCTCATTGCTAATCCATTCCAGGAGTCTAATTTCTGAACATCAAGACAATTTCAAACAAGTAAGAAGTAGAGAAATAAGAATGTTAATATTTTAAAGATGGGAAAAGTGATTATAATTGAATGACAAAAGAATTTCAGTAAAACAATGTTTTCACAATAATGAAAGGAATTAAGTTTGAAAGAAAAAGTGTTACATTTTCCCCCCAGAGTAAATCCATTTTACATATTCATGATTTTTAGAAACATTCATAATAAGTAACAAAATTGAAAGTTGTTAGTATTAGATTGCTGTTTGTGCTTCTCTGGTTGACTGAAATGACTTTACTGTCCAAAGAAACTTAATTACCTACCATCTGAATAAGTTAATTAGAGTACAGAATTCTGGGTTACTTCAGTATAAAAATATCTAAAAGACAATGTGCTTGGATAAAGAATAACCAAAAAAAATGGAAACTGAAACCAGTGACCCAAAGAATTAAATAAGAATTAAATCAGATGAACAAAAGTATACTCAACATTAAGGAATTAAGTCTTACATAGCAAACCAGCATATGGCAAGAAAGATTTACTTGAATTTATTTCATGTTCTCTTTTTCCACCTTTTAATAGTTCGGTGAAGTAAGACCCCAGTAACCATGCATCAGGAAACAATCCCCAATGATTTTTTTCCTACTGTATGTTAACAATGGGTTCATCATTACATAAATTTGTGAGGAGACTAATATATAGCTTTGCAAAAAACCCATCCTGTCGACATTTTAAACGAAAAAGAATACTTATAATTAGCACATATGTTGTAGAAGCTGCTGGTTTAGTTGAAACTGAAATCTTAAAACGTAAAAAGCATGAAAAGTGCTATATAAATATCAAGAGAAGTCACCTGTTGCTCTGATTTCTTTTAATTTAATACTAAATGGCATTTTCATGTGAATGTCATATGTCAAAATGGGTGATTAGATTTCACCATTATTTCCATAAGAACAATTATTTAATACCAAAAGTTAAACTATATGAAAAATGGTGGTTCTTGGTTTTTTACTCCAAAAACACTTTCCTAGATAACTTGAACATTCTCATGTTTTCAACTATTCCTTATATTAAAATAACCATGACTTCTATAGATAGTCTCTCTTGATTTCCTAAACCAAAAATGAACTAAACAATCAACTATCTCAACAGGAACTTTAAATTCAAGAGGCACAGAAGTGAAAATTCATGACCTCTAGTGAACTTCATCATGATCTAGCCTCTTCTGCTTTTTGCTTTCATTGTTTTTTGAGAATAAGAAAAGAATGCCTAGTAAACTGTAGTAAAAATCTGGAAGTCCTGTTCCACTAAATTTCTTTCCACATTGCTTTACCCAAATCACTTTGTAAAGACAGGAGAAACTGCAACCGAAAACTCATTATATGTGGCAACAGATGATGAACGCACACACAAAGTACAAAGATTTGTGACTTACATAAGATCTCTGGAATGAGCAGAACCATCTCCAGCAGGTCCAAACTGGCTTGAGAGAACAAGGGGGTGGGCCAGGGTGAAGACGCCTCTAGGAAGACATGCGATTGGGTGGTTTGAATCCATGAAGATGCTAAAGTGGGAAAACCTGGGCTTCCTTATCACTGTGCTCAGGTGAGAGCCAAGGGAAGAGGCAGGTTTGAGGCTTAAAAGCTGTTTGTAGTCAAATATCAATATAGAGCTTAACTCTTTATTACAAACCTCTCCACACAATCACCATCATGTTTTTCCAGTGTTACCACACAAATTTTTCTTAATGTTTTTCTTTCTTCTCTTACTGCTTTGTGTTTTAGTTTTACATTATCCTCTTAGTCAAAATATATGATAGAGTTCTGGCCATTGGGGTTAGTATAATCTTATATTCAAATTCCATCCTTCACACATGGAGTTTCTAGAACATGGCAAGAATTACACTTTTCTCACAAAGCATAACCTTCCTCAAAACACTTTTATCCTTTTTTTTTTTTTTTTTCAGCTATTTCTTGGGCCGCTCCCGCGGCATATGGAGGTTCCCAGGCTAGGGGTCCAATTGGAGCTGTAGCCACCGGCCTACGCCAGAGCCCCAGCAATGCGGGATCCGAGCCGCGTCTGCGACCTACGCCACAGCTCACGGCAACGCCGGATCATTAACCCACTGAGCAAAGGCAGGGACCGAACCCGCAACCTCATGGGTCCTACTCGGATTTGTTAACCACTGCGCCACGACGGGAACTCCCCTTTTATCCTTAAAGAAAAATAAAGGACATCTTTACTTTGTACATGCAATTTTATCCATCTATTTACTTTTCTTCTGTCTCTATCCATCTATCCATCCATCCATCCCTCCATCTACCGCTTCAATAAGCCCTTTAAATGGGAGCCATCTCTACTAGTCACCATAGCATATTAATCACCTCTGAGTCTGGCAGATGTTAATGGCAACAACTGCCGAATACATTGGGGCTCAGAACCATGAGAATCCCAACCATCACTGGAGGTTCCCTGTCCATGCAATTAGATTTCTTTGATACAATCTGATATTTAGAATTAAAACACAGCATTATTTCAAATAAAAATGACATCAAGAATGTATATTTATGTATGACTGGGTCACCTTGCTGGAGAGCAGAAATTGGCACAACTCTACTTTAATAAAAAATTAGAGTGAAAATAAAGAATGAGATCAAAGCTCAAAGTATAAACTTTTCCGTTAACATTAATTTAGAAAATATGTTGCTACCTAATGATAAGTAGGTGATAAAGTAAGTTACACATGTTTAATTCTTCCTGAATATGTTTGGTAGGCTTTTCCTAAATAACTCTCTTAGAAAAGGGCTTCAACACAAAGGTGCCATCTACTCTGAATAAAATCGCATTTGCATAAAAACTCACGAATGACCAAAATATTATATTCTAAAATTTCAGTGAATAATAATGTGAACAAAAATTTTATAGGTTGTCAACATAATATTTTGAAATGGAAATATAAGAATTATGTATATTCAGTTTTTTCAATACATCATGCACTTGAACCTTTAAATGACTTTAGATACAATAATGAATTTCAGAAATAACTAAAGCTTGAATATAAGTTTATGATTATTATATTCTATTATGTTGAAGAAGAGAGACTACAATATTGCAAACTATAGTGGTTTTCTTCCAGACTTTGCACACTGATCTGGTAGCATTTAGTGTATTCTTCTTTAACAAGGGAAATTCTATCACTAATATTTGGGAAATAATTAATACTCAAAGACAAAAAAAATGAATCTTTAGCAAGTCATAATTTTACTCTCCAGTTTGATTCTAGATATTCTCCAAAACTGACAAAACTGTACCAATAAAGATTAGGAATCAAATCTCTCTCTTTACTTATGAGTAATAAGAATATAATGTAAAAAAGATAAGGTCATCCAGGGATCTGATTTAAAACTAAAATAACTATAGGCCATTTTTATTTTGTATTTTACTACTAATAAACTACAAGGCATTCAACACAATTAATTAATTATCAGACATCGTCAAATAACTGTCTTCCTGTATTTACATGCAGCAGTTTTATACAATGAGATATACTATAAACACAGCACAATGGTCTTCATATGTGTACTTGAGGGGTTCATAAATTTGGAAAGTCAATTTAAATCTTCCTGTTCAGAGTGTTTTTGTGCGCCTCTTTCCCCCTACTTAAGCTAATTTTCACACTTCTAAAATAATGGGACAAAAATAAATAGTATACTTGACTTTCAAAAAAATCTAAATTGCCATATATATGAATTTTAATTCAAAAATTATGTAGTTACTATATTGACTTTATAGTTAAGTTGATTAGACTAGTAACATGCTTTAATGGCAAATTGTTTCTTCAAAGGCATTTTAAAAAATGGTGTCCATCTGTAATTGTGAGTCCATATAAAGAGCAATCTTAAAATAATGACACACTATATGATACTGCCTTCATTTTCCATAATTTAGAGAGAAGTATATGATAAACTTGTTTTATCTGAGCCAGAGAAATAACATAAAATTTGAAATTCTGCGGTAACCACTACCTACTTTTCACATCACTGGTGATCATCGTTTCCGTCTTCCTTTCTTCAAACATCAGTATCTTCAGCAATGGGCTTATCTAAAGACAATGCCCACCTTCTTCCCTGAAATGGGAGAAGATAACTTGTATGAAGACACATCTTTCCAAACAAAAATTAAGTTGCCGCCAAAAAAGTTTACTGAATGCAGGCTTTACAACTTTCCTCTTCAAACTAATGGTGACTGTGGACATGCTGGTCACATATAGGCTCAACAGAGATCATTCTCATGGACCCAAATTCAGCCATACAGTATTTGGGTATAGTTTAATACCTAACATATATCTTAGTAACTTAATTTAGGATTATATTTTTTGAGTTTTTTTAAAGTATTAAGATTCAGCTTCCATGTTTATATTTCCTTCAAACCCAGTCAAATGGTTTATTATCCTAGGAAGAAATATTTATTCTTTACCATTCCTACTAAAGTCCATTAGACCTTTCAATAAGGCCTGAGAAATTATATTCCCTAGAAAGTCTAGGTCTGAGACAAATGCAGGTACAATTTCTGATAATACATGTCTATAGTCACTGTAATGTTTTAGTCTTGAATTTATTCATGAATTTATTCGTGAACAAGACATCAATTTTATTCAAGTTTCTTGCATGTCCATCCATATGTGTTGTTGATGGATATCCATGTAGCCCTAGCATTTCTAAAGAGCTGATATGAATTTCTCCCAATCTCTGAAATAAAGGATTATTTTCAATTCAAGCATTATTGACTTACTATAGTAGTTTCAGATGTCCAACATAGTGATTTCATATTAAAATGTTACAAATCATTCACCATAAGATCCATCACTAGACCATGTTATTAAAATTATTATATTCTGTATGCTCTATATTATACCACCCTGACTTATTTATAACTGGTAGTCTCTCTTAATCACCTTCACCTATTTTTGCCAGATAGCACAACCTCCCCTTTGCTCTTCTTCTTGTCAGATTGCTGTGGCCAGGACTTTCATTACTTTGTTGAATAAAAGAGGCAATAGTAGGCATCCTTTTCTCACTCCTGATCTTAGAGGAAGCTTTTAGCTTTTCATCATCGTTATATTAGCTGTGGGCTTGTCATATACGGCCTTCATTATGTTGAGGTATGTTCCATCTATACCCACCTTGTTGCGAGTTTAATCATAAATGGCTATTAAATTCTGTCAAATACTTTTACCACATCCATTGAAAGAATCATATGACTTTTGTGTATTTTGATAATGTGGGCTATCACACTGTTTGATCTGTAGATACTGAACCATCCTTGCATCCCTGAAATAAGTCTCATTTGATCACATCATATGACACTATTAATGTGTTCTTGAATCTTGTTTACTAATGTTCCTGTGAGATTTTTTTTTTTGCATTTATCAGGATTACTGGACTATAATTTTATTTTTTCAGAGAATTTTTATTGGGTTTTGGTATCAGAGTAATGCTGTCCTCTTGGAATGAAATATGGAGTTTGTTTTTTTTTTAAGTTTTTAGACTAGTTTAAAAAAAGGTTTTAACTCTTCTTTAAATATTTGCTAGAATTTCCCTAAGAAGTTGTCTTGTCCTGGACTTCTGTTGGTTGAGAGAATTTTGATTACTGATTTAATTACTAATGATCTATACAGTCAGATTTTTAATTTCTTGATTCAGTGTTGAAAGATTATGTTTCTAGGAATGTATCTATTTCTTCTAGCTTGTCAAATTGTTTGCATGTAATTGTTCATAGTACTCTCATATGATACTCTGTATTTCTATAATGCTGGTTGTAATTTTTCCCCTTTCATTTCTGATTTTATTTAGTTGGGCCCTCTTTTTTTTTGATTAGTCTAGCTAAAGGTTTACCAAGTTTGTGTATCTTTTCAAAGAATCATCTACTTTCATTGATCCTTTGCTTTATTTTTTTACTCTATATTACATTTATTTCTTCTATTCTCTGTTATTTCCTTGCCTCTTCCTACTAACCATGGGCTTTATTTTCTACTTCCTTCATGTGGATGCTTACTTTTATTTGAAATTTGTTTGTTTGCTGAGCTAAGATTAAATGGCTACAAACTTTTTTAATGCAGGTAATAAAACCCTGTCCCATGCTCAGCATTAAACTTGACTGTTTAAAGATGTGACACTTGAATTATTACTAAGGCATATCAAAGCTTAAACAGAAACTGGTTTTTTTAATTCTGATTAAGTTTGTGTATGTGTATAGTAATATTTAGAATACATTTCATTGTCTTTTCAGGTGTTCTGGTTTAATAACTTCAGACTGTTACAATAAATGTTCTACTCTGAAATTTTAACATTTGCATCTTTTGTGTGGAAGGGGTGCAGTAAAATTTAAAACTCTATTCTAAAACTTTTGCTCACAGAAGCATATGAGAGTATTTAATAATATTTCCTAATAGTTACATTTCAAATTTCATTCAATATTCAATATTTTCATTTCAAAAGCAATTATATAAATTACATTTTGTTTCAAGGCAGAAATTCATACTTCTGCCAAGGGTCCTGGGGACACCCCCACATCCCTGGAGGTCCCTGCCACTGCCAAGGGCTGTGCAGGCAGGCACAGTCTGCAGCTGCCTCCTACCTGTGGGTCACTTCCACTGCCAAGGGCCTGGCAACCATGCAGTATCTGCAGGTGTCACCCTTGTACCCACTCCCCTGGAAGCACCAGAAGGTTGTGCACCTGCACATCCCTTATCAAGGGGATAAGGATCGAACACACTGAAGAAAGAGACAGCAAGCATCCAAATCAAAAGGAACCTTCACACCAAAACAATAGTAAATCCATACAAGCTACCCAGGAATGCTCCTGCATATAAATATCCCTCCAAGATCACAAGATAATTGTTTTCCATAAACTCACAGAGTAAAATAAATATAAGCAAAATGAATAAACACAGGAACCACTCCCAGTTAAAAGAACAGGAGAATTACCCTGAAAGAGTGAACAACGAAACAAGAGTTCTTCAGTTAAACAAACATGGACTGCAAAAAAGGAAGTAATGAAAATACTCAAAGAATTAGAAATGGATTTCAACAGTAACAGAGATTACTTTAAAATGAAACTGGAAACTATAAGGAGAAGCCAAGAAAAATTAGAAAATTCCTTAGCCAATATCAAAGCTAAGCTTAAAGCATTTTACACCAAAATGAAAATTACAGAGGAACAACTATGTGCCTTTGAAGACACAATAATGGAAATCACCAACTCAGGACAGAAGACAGAAAATCAAATAAAAAAATGAAAATGATAAAAGATCTATGGAATAATATAAAGCATGACAATCTATTCCTAATAGGGATCCCAAAAGGAGAAGAAAGGGAAAAAGGGATTGAAAATGTGTTTGAAGAAATTATGGCTGAAAATTCCCCAAATCTAAAGACAGAAACAGATATCCAGATTTGGGAAGCACAGAAGTTTCCCACCAAGATGAACCCAAACAGCCTTAGAACAAGACATACTATAATAAAAAAGCAAAAATTAAAGATAAGGAGGGGACTCTCAAAACAGCAAGAGAAAAACAAAGAGTAAATTACAAGGGAACTTACACAAGGCTATTGTCTTATTTCCCTACAAAAACAGAACAGGCCAGAAGGGAGTGGCAAGATATATTCAAAATTCTAAAAGGGAAAAAAACCTCTGGCCAGACTCACCATGAAAAAGAGAGAACCCAAATAAAGTAAGAAATGAAAAGGGAGAAATCTCAACTAATACTGCAGAAATACAAAAAGCCATAAGAGAATACTATGAAAAATTATTGCCAACAAATTTGACAACCCAGAAGAAATGGATAACTTTCTAGAAACTTACCACCCGCTAAAAGTTAATCAAGAAGAAATAGATCATTTCATCAGACTGGTCACTAGCAATGAAATTAAATATCATAAAAAAAAAAATCCTTACAAACAAAATTCAAGGACCAGATGTCTTCACAAGTGAATTCTACTGAACATACAAAGAACAAACTTTTATCAATCCTTCTTAAACTCTTTCAAAAGATAAAGAAGGAACACTTCCCAAGATATTCTATGAAGCTACTATCACCCTAATACCAAAACCAGACAAAGATACTACCAAAAAGAAAATTACAAGCCAATACTTTGGTGAATATAGATGCAAAAATCTGAACAGAATTTAAGCAAACTGACTCCAACACATAAAAAAAGATCATACACCACAACCAAATGGGATTTCTCTCAAATTCACAAGGGTGGTTCAACACAGGCAAATCAATCAATGTAATATACCACATTAACAAAAGAAAAATCAAAAACCAGATGATCACCTCAATAAATGCAGAAAAAGCATTTGATAAAATCCTACATGCATTCATGGAAAAACTAACCAAAGTGGGTATAGAGGGAACACATCTCAACCCAATAAAAGCCATTTATGACAAACCCACAGCCAATATAACACTCAACAGAGAAAAACTCAAAGCCTTCCCACTAAAATCTGGACTACCACAGGATGCCCACTCTCACCACTTTATTCAACACAGTATTGGAAGTCCTAGCCACAGCAATCAGACAAAAAAACAAACAAACAAACAAAAAACCCACATACACAAAAAAAAGCAAAAACAAAACAAAAAACACCAAAAACACACAACAAAAACAAAGAAATGGTATCCAAATTGGAAGAGAAGAGGTAAAGTTGTCAGACAGCACAATATGATATGTAGAAGACCCTAAGGATTCCACACAAAAACTATTCAATCTGATCAACAAATTCAGCAAAGTCATGGGATATAATGGTTATCATTCAGAAATCAGTTGCATATCTGTATACTAATAATGAAATATTAAAAAAGGAACACCTTTTAACAATCACAGCAAAAACAAATAAATAAATAAAATATCTAGGAATAATCCTGACCAAAGAGTTTCGTAAAAGACTTATAAACTGAGAACTTATTATAAAACATTAATCAAGGAAATTACAGAGGATTCAAAGAAAGAGAAAGATATCCCATGCCCCTGGATTGGAAGAATTAATATTTTTAAAATGGCCAAACTACCCAAAGTTTTCCTATCAAATTACCCATGACATTTTTTTCACAGAATTTGAACAATCCAAAAATTTATATGAAACCATAAAAGACCCAGAAAAGAAGTCAATAATCCAAAGGCATAAATACACTTAATGTACATGTACCTAACAATAGAACATCAAAATGTGGCAAAAACCCACAGAACTTCAAGGAAAAATAGGCAAACCAACTTATTACACTTGGAGAGTTAAACACATATAGATTTGTGGAACAGAAATGAGAATGCACAAATAAACCCTCACTTACACTCAATTCATTTTCAGCTAGTGTGCCAAGACAACTCCATGAGGGAAAGAATACTCTTTTCAATAAATGACGTTGTGAAAACTCTACACTCAGTTGGAAACAATGAGGTTGGACTGATACCTCATACTATATAATCAATTTAAAATGGATTGTAGATCAAAATGTAAGAGCTAAAACTGTAACACCGTTAGAAGTAAACATAAGCATAAATCGTGACCTTGTATTAGGTAGCCTTTTCTTAGTTATGACACCAAAAGCATTAAACATCCAAAGAGAAAGAGAGCTAAACTGGACTTCACCAAAATTAAAAATTTTTTCCATGGAGTTCCCAACATGGCACAGTGGAAACCTGACTAGGAACCATGAGGTTGCGGGTTCGATCCCTGGCCTTGCTCAGTGGACTAAGTATCCAGTGTTGCCATGAGCTATGGTGTATGTAGGTTGCAGATGTGGTTCGGAACCGGTGGTGTGGCTCTGGTATAGGCTGGCAGCTGTAGCTCTGATTTTACTCCTAGCCTGGGAAACTCCATATGCCATGGGTGTGGTCCTGCAAGGACAAAAGACAAAAAAAAAAAAAATTTCTGCCTCAAATGACAACTCAGCAGGCAAAGAGAACTGCCACGTTTCATTCTCTTATTTGCAGTTCCCTTAAAAAAGAGCCCAAACCATCCACTACTGTAGGGCAGATGAGCTCTCCTGCCTACTGCTTCCCTTCGCAGTATATTGAGTAAATCTCTTTTAACCTTTAAAAAAGAAAAAAAAAAAAAGAATAAAAGAGAAAAAGAAATGAAAAGACAATCCACAGAATATAATATTAGCAAAACACATATCAGATAAGGAATTTTTTTTAATCTAGAATACATAAGACCACATACTGCTCAATAAAAAAATAAAAACAAATAACCTGGGAATAAATGTGAAAATAATTGGATTAGACATACTCCACAGAATACATACAGATGACCAATAAAAACATGTTCAACATGATTAAAAAAAAAAAAACAGAAAACGAGAATGAAAAGGCAAACCACAGAAAAAGAGACAATATTATGAATATATATACATCAGAAAAAGGCCTGTGTACAGGATATATATACACAAAAAAAAAGAAAAAAAAAGAGAGATTAAGAATTGGGTAGGCTCTTCCTGATGAAGTATTCCCACATAACAGATAAATATGTGAAGATCTGTATAAATTAACTGATTATCATGGAAATATAAATTAAAACTTCAATTCAACCATTTAACCATTAGAGTGGTTAAAATGAGAGACAATACTACAAGCTGATGAGAATGTGGTGAAAAAAGAATCCATATACACAGCTGATGGAAGAGTAGGTTGACATAGAACCTTTAGAAAACCATTTAGCAATAATTAACCCAAACCAAACAACCCAATGGTACAGTATTTTCACTTCAAGGTGGAAATACATTCATATGTGCACCAAAACACATGTTGAATACATTCATAGCAGCACTAATCCTAATTGCCAAAAAAATGCAAAAGCAAAATCACATGTCCATTGACTATGTTTGGATAAATGTACTTGAGATAAGCTTAATAATATACAGCAATTAAAATGAGCAAATTATATCCATACACAACAACGTACGTTATGTATCAATAACACAGCATTATAAGAAGCCAGGTACAAAAGAACATAGACTATATACCTTTTATCGAAATTTAAAGAGTCAATTATTAGGAATCAGGAGAGTATATCTGGAGGGAACAATGGCTAGAAGGAGGAATACAAGGAGTTTTCATGGGTGTGTTTATGTTCCATCCCTATCTGTGTGCTGGCTTTATTCAGTATGTAAAAACGGAGATGCACCGCTCTGGTTTTTAAAACTTTCTCCTAGCATACTACATACTGGTAAAATTTTTGCTTAGAATACAAATGTCCACTGGCTATTATAAATATACAACTCCATTATTAGAGCCAATACAGTGCTTTAAGAAAAATATGAAAGGTGTTAACAACAGTACAAAGCTGTGTCAAGATCTCTGATTGTGACTAAAGGGAGGGCTCAAATGAAATCTTCTGGCTTTGAGTAAAGACATTAAAAAGAGAAAATATTACACATGTGCATCATCTCAAAATCAAGAAATGAGGGAGTTCCCATTGTGGCACAGCAGAAATGAATGTGACTGGGAACCATGAGGTTGTAGCTTCGATCCCTGGCCTTGCTCAGTGGGTTAAGGATCTGGCGTTGCCATGAGCTGTGGTATAGGTCGCAGATGAGGCTTGGATCTGGTATTGCTGGGGCTGTGGTGTAGGCCCGTAGCTACAGCTCCAATTAGACTCCTAGCCTGGGAACCTCCATATGCTGCGGGTATGGCCCTAGATGACCAAAAAAAAAAAAAAAGAAAGAAAAAAATCAATATATGAAAAAAAAAAAGTAATAACAAAATAAGCCTGAACAAAAGAGAAAATAGCAAGGAAATAGTAAACGGGAACAGAATGCTTCTGCTTTTTTTTTTTTTAAATCATTTTCTTTCCTTCCAGTTTTAATGAGATATCATTCACACACAACACTTTATATGTTTGCAGCATACAGCATAATTATTTGACTTACATAGAGCGCGGAATGATTACCACAATAAGGTTAGTGACCACCCATCATCTCATGTTGTAGATGCAAAACTAAAGACAATTTTTCCTTGTGATGAGAACTCTTAGGATTTACTCTCCTAACAACTTTAACATACATCACAACGTTAATTATGTTCATCGTATTGTACATTACATCCCTAGTACTTATCTACAACTGAAAGTTTGTGTCTTTTGGTTACCTTCATCTAACTTCCCCTTCCCCCATCCTCTGTCTCTGATAACCACAAATCTGGCCTCTCTTTATGACTGTTTTTTCACATATAATTGATCTACAATATTATGTTAGTTCCTGGTGTGGAGCAGATTTATTTAATATTTCTATATATTATAAAATGAAAAACAAGACAGGTCCAGTTACCAACTGTCAACATACAAAAATTTATACTGTTATTGACTATATTCCCCACACTGAAAAGTTCTTACCTCGTCTATTTTCTAACTGTAAGTTTCTATCCTCTTAATTTCCCTTACCTACTTTTGTTTATGTTTTAATAAAATGTATGAAACATGATATAGTATTGAAACTGGCTACAACTAAGAACTGGATTTATGGATGCTTGTTTGAAAATTTTTTGTTTCTTTGAAATATTTCATAATAAATTTTCAGATAAATAAAAATGTAGATCTGGCTAGTTCTCTTATCAACTCTAAACATCTCTGCTGCACTTTTCTGCCTTCAATCTAATGACAAAAACACTTTTTCCCCACTAAAATGTTGTAATATAGGAACTTTTCACTCTTCAAAATTACACATCTTTAGGTTTATATAGACACCATGGAATTGCCGAGGCCAGCTCAGCAGGATAGGGCTAAAGAACAATGGGTGCTGTGAAACTTAAGGAAAAAAGTTAACATAAAACAAGACACAGAGACATTTATCTCAAGTAAAGGCGGGAACCAACCGGGGGACTCAAGGTCTCAGGGACCAAGAGCACCTCCTCAAGAAACCATACTGCTTTTATTGTGCTCTTAAGGATTAAGTCAAGTGAGGAGGGGGCTATAAGTGGAGGATATAAGGTTTTTTTATTATTATTTTATAAGTTCTTTTATTATTTAAAAAGTCACATAAGCTGGTAGATGGTTAAGCTTTTACTCTGACCTTTAGGCATTTAACAATCATTACCATTTGAGTCAGCTATGTATGCATAGCATTTCAGAGAATCCTCACTGTGCTTCCGCAAATGGCATGCCTATCTGAGGCAACCCTGAATGCCTAAATTTGCACCTTGGTTCTCTTTGCTAATGCATATTCTGCTAAGACCACTCATAAACCACTTGGCCATGAGGTTCCTCTTTCTCTTATCCCTTAGAGGACCTATCATGCTTGTGGAAACAATCTGCACAGGCCCGGGCGTGCCTAGACCAACGCATTTTGTCCTCATTCAGCTGACCCTATGTATAACTTATGCCTTTAGGTCTTTGTTCCTAAGCTTAAGTCATTTACCATCACCATGACTGTTTTTCAAGCAGGAAGATGGGGTAAAGTAAAGCAGGACAAGATGGAGTTTTCAGCAAAGAGGCTAAGAAAATATTGTAGAAACATGTCTTGCGACATCTCCCCCGTTTTGTTTTTGCAGGAGGACAAAAATAGATCTTGCAACTTCTTTCTTCATTACTTCTTGGATTGTTTGCTTCGTGCATCTATAGACTGAATAGAAAATTAAGAATCCTAGAAACGCAATCAATGATGAGATTATTCCTCCTCCAAAATCTTTAAACCATTTTAAAGGATTAATTATTTTTAAATCTTCCAGAATATTATCTAGTACCTCTTTATGAGGTATATTTTGTAGAGAGGTCTTTTGAATACTCAAGACTCTAGTCTGTAATTTTTTTTTTTTTATGTCCAGAGCCAACTCATCCGAGTGACCTCGCAAATGCCTCTTAATTTGTTCCCATGATGTTACATTAGAATTGTACTCACAGAGTAAGACAATAAGAAGTAAAAATTAATTGATATTCCTTTTTTGACTTTTCATAAGTATAATTTCCATCCCAGATTTGAATATTTTTAAAGTTAAGAGGAATTTTCCACAAGTCAACTTGAGGCTTGCTATTACCAAATTGAGGATAGGGAGGTACAAGGCCTGAATCTTTCCAAATGATGGGCTTTTGGCTTTAGTTATTATTTTTTTGTTGGCCTGATTGGCTGGAGATCATCCAAGAGAGTAATTCATTAACAGAACACATAGGTTGAGGGCCCATACAGACAGGCTTCCCCTTAGGGGACCAATCCCATACAGCTCCATGGGAACCATTAAGCAGTACCAGCCCCTCCGTTGCCCTGCACATATTCCAATGAATTTGATTTTTTACTCTCTTGAAGATATCTGTCCTTTCTAAGGAACATAAAGGTCTGTGGGGCATCCCCATATTAACTGGTTTCACCTGACAGTAAGCGAAACTCCAGCCTGCAACTAAATGTAAATCTTCCCTAGTGGGCATATCTAAATTTCCTGAAAACCAGGAAATTCAGGAGTTAAACATAAGGTTTCTTTTCCCAATACAAACTGGCCAATTTTTAAACCCTAAAATTTGATTAAAAGGTGTCCCTTCTTCTTTTCTAAAATAGGGCAGTCTGTCATCCTCCAGCCCAGGGACACAGGAGGAAATATATATATATACATACCAGAGCCTCACCCGCATTCCACAGGTCTCAATAGAGGAGGACTGGAGACATAGGCCCAGTAGATATAGTTTCTCCCGCTGCTGCTAAGGGAATACTCACTGCGATAGAAACCAAAGTAAAGATAGCTATGCCACAGCCCACACAGCCACAGAAGATCCGAGCTGCATCTGCAACTTAAGCCACAGCTTCTGCCAACATCAGATCCTCAACACCTTAAGTGAGGCCAGGGATTGAATCTGCATCCTTGTGGACAGTATGTCAGGTTCTTAACCCATGGGCCACAAGGGGAACTACAGTCATATCTATTTTGAAATATTTAATAAAAGAGTGAGAGATTTTAAAATGTACTGATACATTGTCTAAATTTTTCTTTTTTTTTTTTTTGTCTTTTTGCCTTTTCTAGGCCCTCTCTCACGGCATATGGAGGTTCCCAAGCTAGGGGTCTAATTGGAGCTGTAGCCACCAGCCTACGCCAGAGCCACAGCAACGCTGGATCCAAGCCGTGTCTGCAGCCTACACCACAGCTCATGGCAACGCCGGATCCTTAACCCACTGAGCAAGGCCAGGGACCGAATCCGCAACCTCATGGTTCCTAGTCGGATTCGTTAACCACCACGCCACAATGGGAGCTCCCATTTTCTAAATTTTTAAGACAGTTTATAAACATTCCTTATGTTTTCTATTTTTTTCTAACTACATTATATATTTTGTTCGGAGTTACACCATCCCTGTGGTAAAAAATGGCAATAATCACCTAACTCATCTCTTTCTTCCAAACTTAACCCATCAAATCTATTATTCACCTGTGTATACAGGAGTGTATCTTTAAAGAAAAATGTCCTTCTTTGATTAATATAATCACTGTCCCACTAGATAAAGTCCAAGTCCCTTCCATCACATAAAAGAATGCCACTCACCTTACCTGTTCCATTCTTGCTTAATCATCAATAAAGAAAAAAATTTTTCATTTACATAATCTTATCTTATTCTTCTATCTTTTTTATGCTTCCTGCATGTGTGACCATATTCCTCTTTCCCACAGCTTTTTTTTTTTTTTTGTCTTTTTTGCCATTTCTTGGGCCGCTCCCACTGCATATGGAGGTTCCCAGGCTAGGAGTCTAATCAGAGCTGTAGCCACAGGCCTACATCAGAGCCACAGCAACACAGGATCCAAGCTGTGTCTGCGACCTACACCACAGCTCATGGCAACGCCGGATCCTCAACCCACTGAGCAAGGCCAGATATTGAACCTGCAACCTCATGGTTCCTAGTCAGATTCATTAACCACTGCGCCACCACGGGACCTCCTCCTACAGTTTTTTAATTTTCATTTTGTCATTAAGTTCTCACCCGGCTTTAGAAAGCCTAATCATATCTAATCCCCATGTTTTTCCGAAATCATACTTCACTCAGCTCAGTTTGCCTCTCTTCTGATTTCCAAAATACTTTACACATTTCTATATATTTATTTATATGTTTCCATCATTATTAGAGTATAAACTCCTTGAAGAAGGGTAGATAATTTATATGCATATTTCAGGTACTGAATATACAAATGTATATCTATATTCACAAATATACACACATGTATATGCAATATTATAAATACATATGCACATGTATAATGTATATGCATATATACATAACTGCACATAATGCATATACATATCTACATGGATATACAATTTTAAATGTTTCAATACTAAGGCATGGTGGTTTAATTACCCATTTAAATTCCACTGAGGAAAATGAGCTCATTAATTTGTCTCTGTTTAGCCATATAATAAATAGCACAGATTTGAACTCAAAAATACCTAAGTCAGCTATGTGAGTCAATATTTACCTCACAATGCTAAATATTTCTAATTGATTTATCAGAGTTAAATGAGGTGAACAGTCCTAAGACAAATAGACCAGTACTATATTTTCAATAAAAAACTTGTTTTTCAATTTTTTTCTCTGTATTTTCATACCAAAAATCCTAATTATTATGAGTTCTAAAATTATTAAGTATGTCAATATGCTTACTTTACATTATCTACATTGATATTCAATTATGGGGTTGCAAGATAACATTCATTATCTTAGTGAAAACTAGAGTTCATATTATTCAAATTGAACATAATGAGAAATAAAGATGATTTCTAAATATTAAAGCCTTTTTTAACTTTAAAATGTTCTATGTAAGGCATATACATTAATGAATGAAGAAACTGATTTATATACCCCAAATTATACCAGAATTGCTATAAAAATATTCACTATTTGTAAAAGGAACTAAATTAACTTCTTTACACTGACGTCCATTACATCAGATTTTCTCAATATGCATAAAAATTTGGCGCCATAAATCTAGAGGCATCCAAAAACATAAGCCCACATACAACATCGTACTTATGCAAATAGTGCATCTGCTGCTGTATAAGGAGGCCAAATACTATTTCCAACTAGACTCAGACATTCATAATACAGTAAAAATGAAATCAATCAAAAGCAAATTCTTTTAGAAATATTTAAAATCTTAATATATTCATACAATATCATTATGTACAACCTGCTCGTGGAATCACTTCAAATTTTCCAGGCTATTCAGATGTTAAATCATATTTTCACAGTCCAATACCCACTGTCCCCAAAAAGAAGAATTTCTTTGCATCAGTCAGTATAATTATTATTTCTCAAACTACTTTACATTATCATATTAACAATTTCTTTTCTGGTTACTATTAAAGTATTCCCCAAAGTTACCCAGAACAAGAGGTTAAATACAGCAAGGGTAAAGAATGACATTTTTCTTAAATTTAAATACTATATAGAATGATTTTCTCTGTACAAGGAAATATTGCTTGTATACTCATGCTTTTAATTGCATTAATAATATATATGGCTTAAACATAAATAATGCTTTATAACTTATTAAAAAGTTTGGCTTCAGGCCCAAATCCTATGAGTGATTTTTCAGTCCTGACCCTAGGTGATCACAAAGCTTCACCTGACAAATTTCAAAAGGGAAAGCAGCCCTCTGCACACCAGACTTAGTGTGCACCCAGCACCCTGCAGTTTTCTGGAGAGAGATGTGGATGAGGACCCAGATTCGCTTGCCTCTTCCAGGTCCCTCCCTCTCTGTCCAGCCATGCTCAGAAGCCTGACTATTCCTAGCCACGTGCCTTCATTCAAAGACCTCCTGATGGAGGGGATGGAAGTTTAGGCTGAAGCCACTTTTCAAGAACTTGGGGTAGAAGAGCCTTGACTAAGATACTTCTCCATTCTATTTTCTACTCCTAGCCCTTCCTCCTTTCCCAGCCCCAACCTCGCTGGGTCTATGAAATGTCTGGAGCCTTTTACTCAAGGCTCCTCAACAGTGAGAGGATTACCCCCCTTGTGCTACATGTTCTCAGATTGCACTTCCCAGTAACAGTCCAGGAAGAAATGGAATATTCCTGCCTCTCCATCTGTCTTTCTGCTTATACTGTTGGGATACATGAATAAAGGCCTGATGCTTATTTTAAGTTTAGTTCCTTCTTCTGACTGACCACTCCACACCCAGCAGCTCAAAACTTAACCTTATATTTTCTCCAACCTCTCTATGAAGAGAATTGAACAACTATTAATCCCCATTGATAGCAGAGAAAATGTGATACTCATGTAGAAAACATGCATTTTAAATGTCTGCCAGTGACATTTCAGATTTGCTAAATGTGTACAGCTACTACGTTTATGCTAAACTAAATACTTTCAAATTGAACTAGCTACATATTTAATAAGAAGTAAATGATATTAGGTATCACATTATTCATAAGAGAGACAAATTCTAATACGTTGGTTGGCCATGGATAAAGTTCAATACAAAAGTAATAACCTCCAAAACACATAATTTCTGAAACAATTACTGATACTGACTTCTCTTTAGGAAATGATTCGTATTTTATTCTAAAGATGTTTCTGGGCCTATATATTGCAATTTTTTTTTCATTTAAGGGTATGATTCGTTTGTATAAATATCAGTGACCAGAGATTCACTATAAATAATCTGCAAAGGTGAAGGAGATGTAAAAGAGGATGTAATTAGAAGGATTCATGATAAGGGGTTCTCTTCCGTCCCCACTAGGGTGTCCTGCCATGTACTGATCAATGCTTTAGATCACTGATAAAACAATTAAAAACAAAATAAACAACCAGGCACTCTACACTCCTTCTCAAAAGTATACTTTTTAAATGTTTATTTTATATACAATATAGTCCCTATTTCCAATCAATAGTGTCTTGGAGATCCCGTTGTGACTCAGTGGGTTATGAACCTGACATAGTATCCATGAAGATGCAGGTTTGATCCCTGGCCTCGCTCAGTGAGTTAAGGACCTGGCGTTGCTGCAAGTTGCAGCACAGGTCACAGACGCAGCTCAGATCTGGTGTTGCTATGGTGGCAGTTACAGCTCCGATCCAACCCTTAGTCTGGAAACTTCCATATGCCACAGGTATGGCCCTAAAATGGAAAATACTATCTTGAAGAAAATCCTGAAAATACTGTAATCATATTCAAGGCAACCCTAGTATTCTTTTTTCTGCTTTTTTTTTTTTACGCTAACAGCATTGACAATATTCAGCAATTTGCTTTCTTTTACATATATATATATATATTATACACACATCTGTATGTCTTAGTGGTCAATTCACATCAGTCCATAAATCCATTCCTCATTCATATTTCAGCTACACAGAAGCTTTACTGACATAACTTATTTACCCAGTGATAAACAGATGAGCATCTTGTTTCAACACTGCCATTGGAAATAATGTTACAATCAATGACAGTGCAATAAATAACCCCAAATATTTTACTTTTTATATGTAGAAATACATCTGTAGAATCAACTCTCTGAACTAAAATTACCAGGGAGAATGATTATAGAATGGCGTCTCTGAAAACTATAAAGTGATTTATTTGTAATCAATTACTTAATGTCTGTGTCAACCACCAGAATTAGCTCTGGAACTTTGTCTTCTCTGATAAAATTTAGTGTCATGCCAAAGTGTAATACAATGTTTTGTATCATGTCATTGTTGCTGTTGCTGAATTAATGTATTCTATGAACCTTATGAAGTGCCACATTGCTTATCTAATAAGCCATCTATATTATCATTAACCTACACACTCCCTCTCTAGAATACTTGGCACCATCAACTATTCTTTCTTTCTTGAAACATTTTATATATCTGTTGGCTTCTACTGGCTTCTCACTCACTCCTAGCTTATACTATCATACCACTGGCTTAACCCCTTATCCCAGCTTTCAGCACATCACACACTACCTGCTCTGCTGCAAGTGCCAGATGCATTACTAATGGGCACATCTAAGCCAAAATCCTCTCTTCGCTCGACTATTCATTCACTAGGCTCCTAACTTTTCTTGTATCTTGTTCCCTTAAAATCCATTCTTGCCACAAAAGTCTCAGGTACTGTCACTTCTCTTCTTCAAGCCATGGAGGGGCTTCTCATTGCCTCTGTTCTCCTTTCATACATCGTCCACTCTTTCTGGATCTTTCTCTAAGTTTCTGGCATAAAGGTCATCTTTATATCCCACTATTTATTTGTCACATCTTTACTGGGCAACAGTGTGTCAGTCTCTACATTCAGTGACAGGAAAACTGCTGATAAAAAATGGGAAGCAATCAAAAGGTACAAACTTTGCGTTATAAAAAAATAAGTCATGCGGATATAATGTACAGCACAGAGATGATAGTTAACTATATTGTGCCTATGAAAGTTGATAAGGGAGTAGATCTTAAAAGTTATCATCACAATGAAAAAAATTGTAACTATGTATGGTGATGAAGGTAACTAGACATTGCGGTGATCATTTCACAATATATACAAATAATGAATCACCATGTTGTAGACTTGAACTAATAAAACATGTCAATTACATCTCAACTATAATTTTTAAGTGGGGAAAAAAATCCATGTTTTTTACAATGCTTAATCACTTTTGGAGGAAAACAGGAAATAAAACACAAATACAAATAAATATATAATATGGAAAATGGCAAAAAGTACTAAGAATGTGTGGAAAAAAGCTGGTTAGGAGTCATCAAGTGATGAGAAATCAGTATTTTCAACAGGGTTGCAAGCAAAAGCCATTAATATAACCAAGGAAGAGCATAGCAGGATCAAAAAGGAGTGGGTACAGTGGTCCTGAGGTAGGAAAACTTTCTACATATTCAAAGAAAAATATGACCAGCGTGGCTGGAATGATACTGGTGGGTGAGGCAGGAGAAGGAACTGAGGATAGATTTTCAGGAGAGGGAAGATTCTGTAGAGCCTTGTTTAATATGGAAGTTCTTTGGCTTTTATTGTGAGAGTAGAATCACAGAGACATGAAAAAGTCTAACTTCAATTTTAGAAAGATAACTCTCAGGGTAACATGGAAAACAGAGTGGGTAGATATGAAAACATGGATAAAAAAGGTTTTTTTTTTTTTACTTGGCCACATTCACAGGCTGTGGAAGTTCCCACGCCAGGGACTGAACCCATGCCACAGCAGTGAATGAGCTATAGCTCACTGAGCCACACAGGAAGTCCAAAAGGAGACTTTTCAAAGGCCAGTGTAAAAATCAAAGTGAAGATGATGGTGACATGAACACAAGCTAGACACTGGAATTATCCAAAAGTTATCTACTTAGGAGTTCCAGTTGTGGTTCAGCAGGATAGGAACCCAACATAGTGGCTATGAGGATGTGGGCTCTATCCCTGGCCTCGCTCAGTGGGGTAAGGATCCAGCATTGCCACAAGCTATAGTGTAGGTGGCAGTGTAGATCTGATGTTGCTGTAGCCATGGCAGCTGCAGCTCGATTCAACCCCTAGCCCAGGAGCTTCCATATGCCACAGGTGCGGCCGTAAAAAGAAAAAAAAAATTATCTGATTAGGAATGATTCGGAATGTATTTCAACCTAGATTTGTTATGAATTTCACGTAAAAGATTAAATAGAAGCATCCAAGATGGAATTGTGCTTTTTCTGTTTGTTTTCATTGGTTTGTTTTGTTTTGGCTTAAGCAATTAGAAAATGCAGCAACTTGACCAAATTTAGAAAAAGCAGCTCTTGTGGAGTACAGTCTTTCCTTGTTCACAGGTCAGTTATTTGAGGTGGATTCAGAAAAGGGGGAAATTAAGAAGCAGTTAGTGAGGCTGGAGTCAGAAAATACTTCAAGGAGGGAATGATCAGCACTATCAAGTGCTGCATAAAGTTCAGAAAGAGGAGAAGGAAAGAATGACTATGGAATTAGGCAATGAATTAGACCTTGAGAACTGCAATTTTTGTGAAACACTGGGCATTTAATAAGCCTGGTTAGTACGTTCAAGATGCAATTAGAGGAGTGCAACTGAAGACAGGGAACAGACAACACTTACCGGATCTTTACTGTAAAAGCAATGAATACAATAGTTCCTACAGTGATGTGAGGCCAGAATTTTCTTTTTTTTTAATTAAGATGGTGATAATATAGCTTATTTGGATAATGATGGGAATCAACTAGTAGAAAGTGAAATTTTAAAAATGATGTGACATCTGCATACAGTGACAGTTCTACCTCTTCTCTTCTTTTTGGATGCCTTTTCTTTCGTTTGTCTGATTCCTATATAGAAAACCCTAAGGACTCAACCCAAAAAGTACTTGAACTGATCAACAAATTCAGAAAAGTAGCAGAATATAAGCTTAACATTCAGAAATCAGTCGCATTTTTTGTATACTAACAATGAAATATTAGAAAAGGAATATAAAAATACCTTTTAAAATTGCACCCCCCCAAAAAATCAAATACACGGCAATACACCTGAAGGAGAAAAAGGACTTCTATGATGAGAACTATAAAACATTCATCAAGGAAATTAAAGAAGATGTAAAGAAAAGAGAAGATATTCCATGCTCCTGGGTTGGAAAAATCAATATTGTAAAAATGGCCATACTACCCAAAGCCACCTATAGATTCAATGCAATCCCTATCAAATTACCCATGACATTTTTCAAAGAACTAGAACAAACAATCCAAAAATTTACATGGAACAACAGAAGACCCAGAATCGCCAAAGCAATCCTGAGAAACAAAAACCAAACAAGAAGCATAACTCTCCCAGACTTCAGGCTGTATCACAAAGCCACAGTCATCAAGACAGTGTGGTACTGGTATCAAAACAGACAGACAGACCAATGGAACAGAATAGAGAACCCAGAAATAAACCCAGACACCCATGGTTAATTAATCTTTGACAAGGGAGGCAAGAACATAAAATGGGAAAGAGAAAGTCTTTTCAACAAGTATTGCTGGGAAACCTGGACAGCTGCATGCAAAGCAATGAAACTAGAACACACCATTACACTATGCACAAAAATAAACTCAAAATGTCTGAAAGACTTAAATATAAGACAAGACACCATCAAACTCCCAGAAGAGAACATAGGCAAAACACTCTCTGACATCAACATCATGAATATTTTCTCAGGTCAGTCTCCCAAAGCAATAGAAATTAGAGCAAAAATAAACCCATGGGACCTCATCAAACTGAAAAGCTTTTGCACAGCAAAGGAAACCCAAAAGAACACAAAAAGACAACTTACAGAATGGGAGAAAATAGTGTCAAATGATGCAACTGACAAGGGCTTAATCTCTAGAACATACAAGCAACTTATACCACTCAACAGCAAAAAGCCAACAACCCAATGGAAAAATGGGCAAAAGACCTGAATAAACATTTCTCCTAGGAAGATGTATAGATGGCCAACAAGCACATGAAAAAAATGCTCAATATCACTGATTAATAGAGAAATGCATCAAAACTACCATGAGATACCACCTCACACCACTCAGAATGGCCATCATTAATAAGTCCACAAATAACAATTGCTGGGGTGGGGGGAGACAAGGGAACCCTCCAGCACTGTTGGTGGGAATGTAAACTGGTACAACTGATATGCAGATCAGTATGGAGATATCTTAGAAATCTATACATACAACTACCATATGATCCAGCAATCCCACTCTTGGTTATCTATCCAGACAAAACTTTCCTTGAAAAAGACACAGGCACCCACATGTTCATTGCAGCTCTATTCACAATAGCCAACATATGGAAATAGCCCATATATCCACTGACGGATGACTGGATTAGGAAGATGTGGTATATATATATATACAATGGAATACTACTCAGCCAGAAAAAAAAATAATGCCATTTGTAGCAACATGGAGGGAACGAGAGACTCTAATCCTGAGTGAAGTAAATCAGAAAGAGAAAGACAAATACCATGTGATTATCACTTCTATCTGGAATCTAATATAATCCACAAATGAACCTTTCCACAGAAAAGAAAACCATGGACTTGTGAATAGACTTGTGGTTGCCAAGGGGGAGGGGGAGGGAGTGGGGTGGTTGGGGAACTTAGGGTTAACAGATACAAACTATTGCCTTTGAAATGGATTAGCACTGAAATCCTGCTGTGGAGCACTTGGAACTATGTCTAGTCACTTATGATGGAACATGATAATGTGAGAAAACAGAATGCACACATGTATGTGTAGCTAGGTCACCATACTGTTCAGTACAAAAAAAAATTTTATTGGGGAAATAACTATTAAAAAATAACCATAATAACAAAAAAAAAGTCAGGAGATACAAGGTAGAGATACATGACAAGTGGAAGAAATTTAAAACTCATGAATACCAGATGAGTTTCCTACATCAAAGTTGGCCCACTGAAGTCTCATTTTCCTTTTACTATGCATCCCTCAGCCGTATAATGACAATATAATAACTCACACACAAAAAGAAATAAAAATGGGACAGTGCAAAAGAGAAGGGTGGCAGATGCCATTAAGAATGGATGAGCTTCTAGGGTACTTTAAGTTATTTTAGGTTTCGCTTTGCATATTTTGAAGTTCTATTGTTTTTAATTGAAGTATGGTTGATTTACAATGTTGCTTTAGTTTCAGGTGTACAGAAAAGTGATTCAGTTGCACATACATATACACCTATTTTTTTTCAGATTCTTTTCCTTTATGTGTTATTATAGAATATTGAGCATAGTTCCTTGTCCCATGTACTAGGTCCTTGTTGGTTATTTGTAGTTTTATTTTTAAGTATATAAATATTTAAGATTGTTATTTCTCCTTGGTGAACTGACCCTTTCAGAATATATAATCTTCTTTCACCCCTGGTAATTTTCTTTGCCTTGAGATCTATTTCTGATAATATACCTACTGAAGCTTTCTTTGATTAGCTTTCGCATGGCATAACTTTTCCCATCTTCTTGACCTTAAACTACCTTTATCATTATTTTGTAAGTGACTTTCTTATTTATTCATTGTTTGAGGCCGTACTTGCAGCATATATGGAAGTTCCCAGGCAAGGGGCCAAATAGGAGCCACAGCTGCCGATCTACGCCACAGCCACAGCAACACAGGATCTGAGCCGCATCTGCGATCTACACCACAGCCCAACCCACTGCGTGAGGCCATGAATCAAAACCCACATCCTCATGGATCCTAGTCAGGTTCCTTAACCGCTGAGCCACGAAGAGACTACCTAAAATGAGTTTCTTATGGACAGCATATATTTGGGTCATGTATTCTTTTTTTTTTTTTCTCTCTCTCTCTCTTTTTATGCCAGACTTGAGGCATATCAAAGTTCTCAGGCTAGGGGTCGAATCAAAGCTGCACCTGCAGGCCTATACCATTGCCACACAGGATGCAAGCCACATCTGTGACCTACACTACAGCTTGTGGCAATACTCGATCCTTAACCTACTGAGCAAGTCCAGGATCGAATTGCATCCTCACAGACACTTTATTGGGCTCTCAACTTATTGAGCCACAATGAAAACTCTGGGTCATGTGCACTTAATACATTTTGAGAAGGTATGTCTTTTAACAGGAGTTTTTATTTATTCTTTTTTTTGGCCACACCCTGGCAGGTAGAAGTTTAGGAGCCAGGGACTGAACCTGTGCCACAGCAGCAACCCAAGCCACAGCAGTGACAATGCCATATACTTAGCCAACTCAGCCATTAGAGATCTCCTAATAGGTGCTTTTAAATAATTTACACAATGTAACTGTAGATTTGGACTACTAGTTTTTGTTTTTTGTATTTTTTTATTCCTTTGTTTCCCCTTTTCTCTTTTACTTTGGATTATTTGAATATTATGTTCCAGCTTAACTTATCATTTGTAATTTTAACAATTTCTCTTTGCATAATTTTTTAGTTGTTATCCTAGGACTTAAAATGCATACTTGGAGTTCCCTTGTGGTGCAGACGTTTAGGGACCCAGTATTGTCACTGCTGTGGTGCAGGTTCAATCTCTGCCCCAGGAACTTTCACCATGCCGTGCATGAGTGTAGTGAAAAAAAATGCACATTTAACTTTTCACGGGCTATTTAAAATTAACATTTTTCTACTTCAAGTGAGATTATACATATATATGTGGGTGTGTTTATATATATGTAAATGTTCTGCTCTAGAGTTATTAAAAAATGTTTAGCAACTGAAGCACGTGTCTATGCATGTAACATATATATGTATAAAATGTAATTGCCAAACATTTTCAAATACTGACCTAAATATTTATCATTTTTGTCAAACACCCTTCCTTCTTGATATTCCAGTGTTCTAGGTTTCCTTATGGTATCATTTCCTTTCTGGCTGAATAAATTTCTTTAGCAGCAATTTTAGAGCATATTTGTTGGCTATGAATTCTCTTAGTTTTTCTTCATCTAAGAATGTCTTTATTTTATCTTCATTTCTGAAGGATACTTTCACTGGCTATAGAATTTTGCATTGACTGTTCTTTTATTTCAATACTTTAAACATGTTGTGCAAGTTCCTCTTGAACTCCATGGTTTCCGATGAGAAATCTCAAATTATTTGAATTATTATTACCCTAAAGTTAATACATTGTTTCTCTCTCTGCTGTCACTGTAGTGTATCAAGGAAGGGTCTGTGGCATGAGGGTACAGAAAAAAAGTAAAAGAAAAAAAATTATAGCGTTTTTTCCCAACATACTGTGGCCTTTAGAAATTCAGTTTCCTGCTCCTTAAGCCAGAAGCTTCTCCTGGAGTTCTCTGTCTGGACCATCATGCTCCATCACGCTCTGTCTACACCATCAAGCTCAGGTTTCCAACTAGGATAAGTTCATGTAGGGTGACTACAGGGAACAAAGAGGAAAGTACAAAGTAGATCACTCAGGTTCAGCGGTACTTCAATTCTGAGCAGGAAGCTCCTATTTACTTTTCTGTCCTCAAATGCCTTCCCCATTTATTCTTTCCAGATCTTACTGTTGCATTTCATGGGAGAGCCGTGGACACTATATTACCTGGACAGAATCCTAGGGAAAGTTCTTCTATTTTCATCTAGGATTAAGGAAATAAAGGATCTACAGATAGAACTTAAATGGAAAGTGGAAGCAAAGTTTTCCTGTTTCCATTTTACCATTTTATTCCACATTTCAGTTGATATATAGAGTATTTCAATATACCAAATGCACCTATTTTATATCTGCTATGACAAGTTATGCTTCTCCCATCTTGTCCACGGGTATTTTATGTTTTGTGCCAGTCTTTGTCCTAAGCAAGAGACAGTGAGTTGAAACTTGATTCTGCTATCCACCTGCCCAACTTACTCTGGGAATGATTTGTTATGTCTGTGGTTTCCATGTCCAAAACCATTGTAAAGAAGCCTGAACTTATAAAAATATGATAGGTAAATGTTTGGGGATACGTTTATATGTCTGAGGCAATGTGTAAGAATATTAGCTCCATTGAAAATGCGTCTGAGTCAACTGAAAGAAGTTATGCTATTAAAACCCTGAAATGGTGTTTTCCTACAATAGCTAATCCCAGTTCCTCTATGAGAGTCATCACAGTGATGCTATAACGCTATCTTGTCATTTTCTGTGAAAATCACACACAAATCACTCAGAAATATTTGCAGTCACTACACTATGAGGTTGTAGGCAGTTTGGAGTAACTGTTTTATAGTATTGATGAGCGTTAAAATTTCCTTTTCATTACTTACAGTACACTCTTACAAGAAAAATTAGTTACCTAAATAACTGATGCTTGCAAGAAATAAAATCACCCATTTTATGATATTTTCACAACTAGAAACCACAGAAAAGAACATTTTGTGATTTCAGGTGTAATGAAAAACACATTATCACTAACTCAAACTATATATAAATACACACACACACACACACACATAAATGAGCATATATATATACACACACACACACAAATAAAAATGAAAGCCTGGAACTTTAAATCCAGTAGTAAGTAAGAATTCTTTGCACTTGTAATTAAATTTCTGAGTCAATCAGTGGAAGGATAAACAAGATGTGCTACCTTTGCCAAAATGTCAGTTCATGTAACTGCCTTGTAAGAAAGCCGCTATTAATGTTTGAGAATTCTTAATGCCTTAGAGCTCTCTTCAGTTGCTATGACATGATAATCAGCTCTGCCAGCCTGTGTGGGCTCTGTCTCTGCCAACTTGTGAATATATTTTTCAGAAAGTTCCATAAACAGACAGAAGTATAGGCTGCTTCTGTCTTCAGAGCCTTCTGTCAAGAATTTAGAAGCTCTCTTGTTTGGAAAGACAAAATTAAATAGAAGCCAAATTGAAAATGTCAATCCTTACCAAGAAAAAAAAAAAAAAAACCCAAAAAACATTTAGGTCATATTCACCTCCAAATGGCCTAACATCATAAAAAATAGTTTTTAATCCAAAATATCTGACTATCTAAAGCATACGTGAATGAGGCATGTTCTTCTGAGCTCCACAAATTCTGTGAGAAGGTATCATCACTACTCTCCTGCTTCACCAAAGTAGTGTTATGAATAAACTGACTGTTTCTTTGTTCTCTGTGGTTACTCTTCCACTTTTGCCACCTAGGTTCCCTATTTCTAAACGTCTTTTAAATTAATGAAGGGAGAATAATGTTAATTTTCAGCATGAAGAGGTAAAAATATATGCTTGCCAGTTTGTTTTTAATTTATGCTGCTACTTGTAGAGTCATCACTACCTCAGAGCCATCGTACAGGCAACTGCAACATCTGCCACAAAGCCATCCATCCTGTGTGCCTATATCCTTTGTTAGTGCAGCCCTTGGCAATATGATTTCCTTCGACCACTGGGACATCAGCAAATTTGACACACTGGGGCTTGTACACTGGTTGCCTCAGGAAATGAGATAGGTTCAGAGAAAACTTCTCCTAGATCCTTTTTAAAGAAGGACTTACTGGCCAACTTTAGGCATGTGGTTAGCTGATAACCTCCAATTATCAGTTCCCTCAGAGTCGACCTCAAAGATTTGTGTTTCTGGAGATGAAGCCTTTCTGACAGTCACTACACACTGCAGAGCTCCCAGAGGGACAGGAGTAAGGATTCGCTGGAGCTGTTTCACAGTTTTTCTTCTCCCTCTCCACACATATACTTCATCTTACAGATGCTGGTCACAAATAAATATCAAGAACCCCATTGTCCAATTTAATAATAGAAAATCCATCCTGACACAGAATCCCACCACCATGTAACCAAGCCTGGGTTAGTCTGCTGGAAAAAGAGATAACATGCAGAGAACAGATGGGCCATCCCAGCTGAGGCTCCACGGAACCAACCAAAGAGTGGCCAAGTGGTTAAGTGATGAGAGACAAGGGAGTGAGTCCCGCTGAGATGAGCAGGAGAATCACCCAGCTGAGCCCAATCCTGCCACAGGTTAGCAGTTGTGCCCTGATGAATGGTTCTCATTTAAATGAGTTTTGTGGGGGTTTGGCATAGAGGGAAAGTAACAAAAATTTTTTTGACACCTCAAACTGAAGGACTACTGAACACAACCTTAAAACACACAGCACTGATTCAATGATTTGAATAAAATTTGAACTAGGAAAAGAATCAACGGCTTGGATTAAAGCAGCATGAGTTACTTAAACTATGGAGCCTCTGTGCCCCTCCTCAAGTCCACAAGCAGAAAGCATACTAGCAGAGCTATTAAGCTGCAAACATGAACCACTTCTTATGAAAATAAAGGAAGATGTGGAGAAAACAGTAAATAAATTGCAGGGCAGAGCCAAAAGACTAAAAGAATGTTGAAAGGGGGAAGAATTCCCAGAGAGCACCAGAAAAAATGAGGGACAAGCCACTTCCAGGGAGCAAAATCTAGGCCTAATGAAGGTATGTTCTTGGCACCAGAGACACAGAACTTCTACTATGTGTTCAGCTGGATTTCTGAATTTCCTAGACAGTGTCCCTTTCCTGGCTGCCTGGCAGCTGACAGCACGTACGTACATGTGTGAATTAGCTGCGATGAGAACTGTCCACATGTGTCAACTCAAATTACAGCCACAAAATTTGAAGCTAAATAAATTGTTTAAAAACTACCAGGTAGTTTACCACACAGCACAAGCTAACTCAAATAATCAAATGTAAAGGGTACCCTGAATGAATCATTTCACAAATATTAAGCCACAACATAAAATGGACTTTTATATTCATTAATGTAACACAATCCTCAAGCTGCTAAACACAGATGATAATAATTCAGATTTAACTCCTTCCATCTCTTTTTTTTTTTTTTGGTCTTTTTAGGCCAAGCCATAGCATATGGAGGTTCCCAGGCTAGGGGTCGAATCAGAGCTGTAGCCGCTGAACTGCACCAAAGTCACAGCAACACCAGATCCGAGCCACATCTGCAAACTATATCACAGCTCACAACAACACTGGATCCTTAACTCACTGAGCGAGGCCAGGGATTGAACCTGCATCCTCATGGATACTAGTCAAATTTGTTTCTGCTGAGCCACAATGGGAACTCCTCCTATTTCACAGAAGTTCAGTTTGTACTTGAGAAGCATATTATGAGAAATATTATACTGCACTCATATAAATATACCATAAAGGAGTTCCCGTCGTGGCACAGTGGTTAACGAATCAGACTAGGAACCATGAGGTTGCGGGTTCGATCCCTGCCCTTGCTCAGTGAGTTAACAATCCGGCGTTGCTGTGAGCTGTGGTGTAGGTTGCAGAGGCGGCTCGGATCCCGCGTTGCTGTGGCTCTGGTGTAGGCCAGCGGCTGCAGCTCCGATTCGACCCCTAGCCTGGGAACCTCCATATGCAACGAGAGCGGCCCAAGAAAAATGGCAAAAGACAAAAAAATAAATAAATAAATAAATAAAAATAAATATACCATAAAAATAAAGGAAATTCAAATACTATGTATTAACTTCAGTTAATTTTACCATGATTGCTTATGGGCTCCTGAATACATCAATCATTTTTGATGTTTTGGTACCTTAAGTATATAATTAAAGCAAGAAGTCTTAAGGAATCTTGCACTTCTCATTTTGAAGTAGTATATTCTATTATTTTTTTAATTAACATCGCTTACTTTAAAACATAAATTATAAAATATATATATTTAAGGAGTCTATGTATTTAAGAATTTCCTCATGGACTGTTTAAATAGAAAAATCATCAAACCATCATATTTTTTGAAAATAGAGACCTGGGATGGGGGCTGAAATTACTGCTCAGTTACGCAGTCCCTTTATGTGGCAGTAACAGCTGGGCAATCAACTTTCAGCTATAACTATCTACAGTGAGCAGCTTGTCCATGGCCAAGTCAATAATTACAGAATCAAATGGTACATCAACTTCCTTCCAAGGTTTAATTTGGCACACAGAGCTTTGAAAATAAAACATCATAAAATATTACAACTTCTGAATTTAATATCGGACTAGTATTTCTGACCCAGTTAGGGGAAATAAATTGAAATCTCTTCATTAATATGTTAAGAAAATCATTTTAAAATTGAATTTTGACAGTAATCCCCTTGAAATTGCTTATAAAGAACTGTAGTATACTACTGAATTTCTTAGGCTAATTTTAAACACATACTATCTTTTCTATCTTAGGACCTTAAAATATCAATGTCAGGTTCTGTGTTGGTCAACTGCTTGGCAACAAAATAACTTTTAATCTGATGAGTCTTGATTTGCACATGTGCAATTCTTTTTTTTTTCTTTTTTTCTTTTTTAATCTTTTTAGGGCCGCACCTGAGGCATATGGAGGTTCCCAGGCTAGGGGTAAAATCAGCTATAGCCACTGGCCTACCCCACAGCCACAGTAACGTCAGATCGGAGCCACATCTGTGACCTACACCACAGCTCATGGCAACACCAGATCATTACCCACTGAGCGAGGCCAGGGATCATACCTGCATCTTCATGGATTCTAGTGAGATTCATTTCCGCTGAGCCATAACAGTAACTCCCACATGTACCAATTCTTTTGTTTAATTTGTGAAGAGTAAGTTTTGGTAGAATGTTTCACATGCAGCCTATAATTGTAGGAGGTGATCACATCTTACAAGTATTGTCTAGATGTGTCATACCTAAGTAAGTGGTTTGTAAGTCCTTTGGTGGGTTGAAAATATTGGTGGACTGTTTATTAAAAATTCAAAGAATCATGTTGGTGACATTATAATGCTAAGTAAAAGCTAGGTGCTCCAGGCTTTGTGAACCATCATTCTAAAGAAATACATTGGTGATGCAATCATTTAAGTAAATATATTAGATACTACAAAAAAAACAGTGGTCCTTTTCCATATGACAACAAAATCAAACACTGCTAAATGTAGTTTTTTCTATAATTATCTTGAGAGAAATTTTTGGTTTAAAGAAATGATAAGAGTCAGGTTACCATAAACATAAAAGCAGTCTCAGAGGTATATGTTCAAAATATAAATTTCTATTCTACTCCTCCTTGCCTACATGAAACAGAATTTTAGAAGGTAAGGGTTGGAATGTAGACTTCTGGCAATCAAGTCCAGAAGTTGACTGAATAAGTGGTTGGTTCTTAAAGGAATTCTCTAAAATAGAGCACTTATTAATAATTTTTTAATGTTGATATTACTAAGTACTATGTACTACCATATGTGACAGGCACTGTATGCAAACACCTCTCAACCTCATTTACTTTATGGCTCAAAACAAGCATATGATGCAGAAATTCTTTGCCTATGCTCCAGGTGTGGAAACTGTGGTGAAAAAGGATTAAATAACCAGCCAAAGTCACACAAATACTAAGGAATAAAGCCAGAATGCAACTCTCATCTGACTTCAAAGATGATAATTTCTCATCTAAATATTATAATATTTTACTCTGATTCTTCAGGTTTTAATTTGGCTACAGTAACAAATTCAGTAAATGAAAGCTACTGTAAATACTGTCACTGTGTATACATATTCAGAAATAGACTGATTAACAGACATTCATAGTAAAAGGAATCACAGGAAACCTAGTGGTATCTGAATTTAAATAGGCTGTATTTCTTTAATGTCAGTATTTCTTTGTTATCACCCTTCTTCTAAACTCCAAATTCAGTAAAGAATGTGAAAATAGCATAGAGTAATAAATATATATACAGTATTACCAGGTTATAAGTAGATAATATATTGGAGTAGGTGAGATTCTTGTAGGAACAAAACATTTATGATTTCTTCATCAGCTTGTTGATGGATGTGCTCTCTTTCCATACACGTGTCTCTTTCTTGTGATGTCTCTGGTTTTGGTTTCAGCATAATTCTGCCTTTCCAGAATTCACTGAATCATGTTTCCTCCTACTGCACTCTTTGGAAAGTTTTATGAAAGATTGTAGTTAATCGTTCTTTAAACATTGTAAAAGTCACAGTGGAATCATCTGGTTCTGGACTACTAGTTCTGAAAAAAAAAAGTTATTAAAAATTCAATCTCTTTTGTTATAGGTCTACTCATTTTCAATTTATTTTTGAATCAGCCTTGGTGGTTTGTGTCTTAATAGGCATTTCTCCATTTCCTTAAGGTTATCTAATTTTTGCATTAATTTATTCATGGTATTTCCTTATAATTATTTTTATATTTGTGTAAGATCTCTAATAATGTCCTCCCTTTCAAACTTGATTTTAGAAATTCGATTTTCCTTTAATTTTTCTCTTGGCTGGTCCAGTTAAAAGTCTGTTAAGTATGTTGATCTTTTCAAGGAACCAACCTTTGACCTAACTGGTTTTCTCTATTGTTTTCCTATTTGCTGTTTATTTCTGTTCTAATCTTTATGATTTACTTCCTTCTGCTGGCTTTAGTTGTAGTTAGTTTTTCTTTTCCTAGTTTCTCAAGGTAGAAACTCAAGTTGTTTGTTTTTGGGTTTGTTTTGGGGGGGTTTTGTTTTGTTTTTAGGGTCGCACCTGCAGCATATGCAAGTTTCCAGGCTAGGGGTCAAATTGGAGCTGCAGCCAGTGTCATATTCCACAGTCACAGTGGGACAGAGCCATATCTGTGAACTACACCACAGCTCATAGCAATGTTGGATCCTTAACTCACATCCTCATGGATACTAGCTGGGTTCACTTCCCCTGAGCCACAATGCAAACTCCTGAAACTTAAGTTGATTTGATTTTTTTCCTTTAATATAGATTTTACAAATAACATAAGCATTTAAAGCCGCACCTCCTAAGTTCTGATATAATATATTTCATTTACATTTACCTCTAAGTATTATTTGAATTCTCTTATGATTTGTTCTTTGATGCACTGGTTAGTTAGGAGTGGATTTTGTTATTTCCTATTTTTAGTTTCCCAAATTTATTTCAGTTATTGTTCATGAATTTTATTTCTATTATGGTTGGAGAATTTGCTTTGTATGATTTAAATGCTTTAAAAAAATACTAAGGTTCAGAGTTCCTATTGTGGCTCAGCAGTAAAGAAATCCAACTAGTATCCATGAAGATGCAGGTCTGATCTGTGGCCTCACTCAGTGGGTTACTATCTGGCATTGCTGTGAGCTGTGGTGTAGGTCACAGACATGGCTCAAATCCTGTACTGCTATGGCTATGGCATAAGCAGGCTGGCAGCTGCAGCTTCAATTTGACCCTTAGCCAGGGAACTTCCAGATGCTGCAGGTGCAGTCCTAAAAGGCAAAAAAAAAAAAAGTTTGTTTTATAGTTAAGCATATGGTCTATCTTGGAACTATTCCACGTGTACTTGGAAAGAATGTGTATGTGTATTTTGCTGTTACGGGGACAATGTTCTATGTTAGGTGTGTTATGGGTGGCGTGTTCTATAGTAGTATATCCAATTGGTTTTAGGACTATTCAATTCCCCTATTTCATCTTCTGACCAGGTGTTCCAATCAATATAGAAAGTAAGGCATTGAATTCTTCAACTATTACTGTATTGCCTAACTGGAATGTTTTCTGAATAGCAATCTTTTCAAACATGAGCCCAAGAGATTTAATTTCATTCAGCTGCTTGGATTATTCCGTTGGATTTATATGTTTCGAGATAATAATGAAAATGACCCCTTGTTTGAGAACAATACTGTTTTCACCCGCGTGGCTCAGGTGGAAGCAGAGATCATAATTGGTCTATGAGTTTTATAATATCCTTGTTCCTCCTGCACCTACTGCCATGTGCCACAAAGTCTGGGTACAAGTAGGTGAAGAGTAGAAAAAACTGGAAAGGGAAGGTATAGTAACTGAAATGGACCACTCTGATTTGTAGCAGTAACAGGTGTAATCCAAACATATGAGGTGGGAACAACTCAGACCAGACAAGGTACAAGAAGGGGATGAACACTGTTAATCTCTCTCAAAATAACCTCCAGGGCCTTCTTCAAAAGGGGGAAAAGCCCTGATGAACTCACCAAACCTACTCCAAGCACAAAATTTAACTGTCTCTTGGGTTTGCTATGGCTCCGTTCCCAGACAATTCCCTCCAAAGAACAGCACTCACTTATCTGAAGTGATAGGCATCAGATCAAACAGGAGGCAGGAGGCAACATCAACTCATGCCTCCGAGTGACAGAGATCTTATGTAGGGACCACAACACTGGTTAACAGTATTTTTTAGGAGTTCCCGTCGTGGCGCAGTGGTTAACGAATCCGACTAGGAACCATGAGGTTGCGGGTTCGGTCCCTGCCCTTGCTCAGTGGGTTAACGATCCGGCGTTGCCATGAGCTGTGGTGTAGGTTGCAGATGCGGCTCGGATCCCGCGTTGCTGTGGCTCTGACGTAGGCTGGTGGCTATGGCTCCGATTGGACCCCTAGCCTGGGAACCTCCATATGCCGCGGGAGCGGCCCAAGAAATGGCAAAAAGACAAAAAAATAAAAATAAAATAAAATCTATTAAAAAAAAAAAAAAACAGTATTTTTCCTCCAGGGTCACTAACAAATCCCAAAGCATTGTACTTCTTGTTTGGAAGCAATGCCTTTTGGGGCCTTCCTCACGGAAACATTATGACTTGCATTTTATGGGTTGTCACTAAAAAAAATACCTTAATGGGGATTGGATCAAGATGGCAAAAGAGTTAGGAGTTAGGATACCTCCTCCCTTAAAACCTTAAAAATACATCTCCAAATAGAAAAATTCACAAGGTGCATCTATTGAAGGCCTACAGAAGACATGAGACTTCCGAAAAGGCAAGAAAACCCCCACAGAGCTGAGCAGGATAAGGGGGGAAAGAAAGAAAAAATAGAAAAAGGAGAGAGAACAAAAGGAACCACAATGAGACCTGCACCCCGGGGAGGGAGCCGTGAGGGAGAAAAAGTCATTCCCACACCCTGGGAAGCCCTCTCACCAGAAGGGCGACCAGGCTGAATGGAGAGGGAACTTTGGAGCCCAGGAGGAATGAGCAGCAGGCAGTATGCAAGCAGCAAAACAAAGAGTAATCGTGCAGAGGGTCAGCACTGCGGCACTGCGTTCCCCCTCCTCACGACCCAGGAGGAGGTGGGGGCTGGGAGGTGAAACTCAGGACTCTGAAGTCAGACCCAGGGAGATGAATGGGGTTGGCTGTGAGGACAGCCTGGAGAGGCTGGACAATCACACCAGAGGGTATACTGAGAAGACACCAGGTCTCCCCACAGAGGCAGTACACTTCTGTTAGGGGGCATTTGAGGAGAAAGGCAGGACCGTCATTAGAGCTTCCTCCTCAGTGAGCACTCTCTCCTAACAGGAAACCACCTACTAGGGTACTGGGTGGATGCGGACCTCTGGCACCATTGTGAGATCCAGAGGCCGGGAGGTGCTAGGAGACTTACAAGAAGGTGCAAAGCCCTGCCTCTGAGATCCCTGAGGTGTCTGAACACCAGATATTCCAGCAAAAACTGCCACCAGAGCCAGGCCCTACTTCCACTGTCCAAGGAGCTCTCAAGCACCAGTAAGTCCCACAAAAAAAAAATGCAAGTGGGCACCTGCTCCATCTGTCCCAGCAGATCAGGGAGTCACAGATACCCTGTGAAATCTGCCAGCAGGCACTAGGCTCTGCCCTAACTGTGCTGGGAGTGCAGGGAACCCCTGATACCCTGCTAAAACTGCAAGCAGGCACCAGACTCTGCCACCACTATACTGAGTGCAGAATGAGTCCTGACTGCTGCCCTACCTGCCTCCCTTCTGGATAGGCTCCTGAGTTTTCCTGCTACCTAGGAGCAGACACTGATAGGTTTCCCACACTCAGAGGTAGATGTAACTACAGCTGAGCATCAGGAGTCCTGAAATTAAGGAGGAAGAGCTGCTATCTTGCCTCCTGGCTGTGGGAACCACAGATTTACACCTCCACTGCCAACTTTGTAAATCCAGGGCCTCTGAAAAACATCCCAACAGGCAACAAGTTCTCCTGCAGCCGAGATAAGTCTGGCTTTAACATCCGTGGGCTCTGTGGGCACATACACATGGGAATGGACAAGGCTAGAGTCCGAGCCGTCTTGACAGCTCCCATGACTGGCCCAGGGGCATGAAGACTGCAGCCTTGCAAACTGACCTCATCAGATCTGTGCGGATGGCATGGTTTAAACAATGCCTAAGACACACCAGGGCCAACTGCCGGTATAGCAATGCCAACAATGGTGAACTTCACAAACCCTCACAACAGGTGAAAAGTGACACAATAGAGCATACTTGCAGGTGAACAGCTTTAGATGAGGAACACTCAAGAGCTCTTCTCATAGTAAGAGTGGTCCAATGCTGCCTACCTCATGCCACAGAGCAGAAACACAGCTCAAAAAAGATCTGGTGGCTCCTCCCCCAACAACTAGGGAGCAGACCCTCCCCGTGAAAGGGCAGTGACAGGCCTCCTCCAAAGAGGAGGCCAACTCGGTATCCAGGCCCTAGCCACAACACCATCAGTCGCATCTCCTATTAAGGACATAACAGCCAGCATACACTGAGGAGACAGATGGTAGGCATTCATTTTTTTTTAATTATTCAAAAAATTTTATTATATTTATAGTTGTACAATGATCATCACAACCAAATTTTATAGCATTCCATCCCAAACCCCTAGCGCCTCCCCCACCCCCCAACCTATCTCATTTGGAAACCGTAAGTTTTTCAAAAGGCCTCCATATTAAAAACAGCCATTGCACCAAAAAAATCACACCAAGATAGACAGCCTAAAGGCATCCTGAACTGACAGCCACCTCTAAACAAACTCCCTGAAACACCCTAGCCATCAGATAGACAAGGCCCAGCTCCACCTACCAGTGGAAAAGTACTGGTCCCTCCCACCAGGAAGACTGCACAAGCCCCTGGATCAGCTTCACTCTCCAGACACCAGAAGCAAGAGGAACTACAATCCTACAGCCTGTGAAGAGGAGACCACAAAGACAGAATGTCAGACAAAATGAGATGACAGAAAAACATGTTTCAGACAAAGGAACCAGATAAAAACCCACCAAAACAACTAAATGGAGAGGAGAGAGGCAATCTACCTGAAAAAGAATTCAGTGTAATGATAGCAAGGATGATCCAAGATCTCGGAAAAGGAATGGAGACACCAATCAAGAAGCTACAAGAAATATTTAACGAAGAGTCAGGAGATTTAAAGAAGAAGCAAGCAAAGATGACTAACACAATACCTGAAATGAAAAATAAACTAGAAGGAAACAATAGGGGGATAACAGAGGCAGAAGAGCAAATAAGTGAGGTGGAAGACAGAGTGGTAGAAATCACTGCACAAGGAAAAAACAAAGAATGATAAAAATTGAGGACAGTCTATGAGTCTCTGGGACAACATTAAACACACCAACATCCACATCATCTGGGTCCCAGAAGGAGAAGAGAGAGAAAAAGGACCAGCAGAAATATTTGAAGAGATTACAGCCAAAGCCTTCCCTAATATGGGAAAGGAAACACTCGAGCTGGGGAAGCACAGAGAATCCCATACAGGGTAAACCAAAAGAGGAACATGCCAAGACACATACTAATCGAACTGACAAAAATTAAATATGAAGAAAAATATCAAGAGCAATAAGGGAAAAGCAACAAATAACAGATGAAGGAACTCCCTAAGGATATCAGCTGATTGAATGGGAGGAACACAGAATGAAAAATATACTCTACCCAGCAAGGCTCTCCTTCAGATTTGACACAGAAATCAAAAGCTTTTCAGAGAAGCAAAAGTTAAAAGAATTCAGCGCCACCAAACCAGCTTTACAACAACTACTGAAGAGAAGGTCTGTACAATGCCACAAACATTTTGCTGTTTCTGTGGCAACGCCTTAGTCTAAATGAAAAAGCCAACTGAAGCTATGCAGAAAGTTAACTGGATTTCTACGGTTCACCCTGATGCTTTATGAGATTTGTTAAGCTCCTTGGGAAAGAGATCTTAATGGAATAGTTGAGTTCAATAACATACATTGGTCTGACCCTGCTTCTTGGAGGCTTAAAATTGAATGAGACAAAATTGAACAGATTTGGTCCCAAGCTCAGCTTATTCATCAAAGATGCTAACCAAGTCATATATTCACCAGAAACCAAAAAACGTGTAGAAACTAGCAATGGATCTTTTTTGAGAGACCGTTCTCCATAGGTTTCTCATACTTACGGATTTCTTATCATATGAGACACTAATTGTCCTTCTCTTACAAATAGGCTTGGTATAGATCATGTCCTCCTCTGAAGCAAAAGGAAGTTTGTTCACTCCTCAGGTTAATAAAGGTGGGTCTGTCACTGAAGCAAAGGTCAAGGAGACTTTGTCCTCTTACAACATTCAAGTTACAACCCTATGCTCAGGGTTCTTTTCCTGCAACACAGCCCACTGCATATGCTGGTATCTCCCGCACCTATTCACTTCTCTCTGTGGGAACTGGAGTTTAGAGACCTAGCACATATGCTGAAACTCTGTTTACTCTTACTGCTGTCAGTAAAATGTTATATCCTCTACCTCTGACTCAAAAGTCTTAAGTCTTCTTCTATCATGCCAGAACTATAGAAGCATAATAATTTAGTTTGTAAAGACGATAAAATCTCAGACCTGATTAAATTCTTTGTAATTCCAATTTGAGAGAGCATAGTTTAACAAGTTAGATAGTTGTCTCAAGGAAAAGCACCTGGGCAATTATTTGAGTTGTGAGTGTAATTATTTTCCATGGAATACCAATCTTTAAGTTAAAGCACAGCTGATAGGTGAATGATGCTTAAACAGATCTGGATATCTGGCAAACATTTCCTCAAAAACAAATGAAGTCAGTCACTCCAAGGATAACAAGAAACAGTACCTGTTCCCATGATAAAATCTAAAATTTCAAGTGAAAATTAAAACTTTGGAATATTATGTATCTTGATAGTTTCCCAATACTGAAAGATTCTTTAGAAGTATGATGTGCTATTAACAAACGATGTGAGTGGATACAACACTATCTTAACATGATATTAACAACTGCGGTGAACAGATATGATCTTATCTTCCTTTGCAATACTGATCAGCAATAAAAATGAATGAAATAACAAACATTAACAACATGTAAGAATCTCAAAACCTTATGCTAAGTTAAAGCAGAAATGAAAGGCCATGGGTTTTTTCTTTGTTTTAATTACCTTTATATGAAAGCCTAGGAATAGAAATTTCTGTAGTGAAAAAAGGTAAGTGGTTCTGGATCCATCTGTTAAAAGAAGGTCACAAGAAAGTAGGCATGCGGAATCTTTTAAAGGTGATGAAGTTCTACAGTTGATTATGGTGGTGTTTTCATCACTGTATACAATTACTAAAGTTCACCAAAATGTAAGCTTTAAACTGATGAATTTCCAAATTTAAATTATATCTCAACAAGCCTGGGGAAAAAGAATTATTGTTCTGCAACATGGCTTTTCATAGTTAAAAAAAAAAAAAGGCTATTACAAGAGACTGAAATTTACTTAAATATGTCCCTGTACTTTCAGAGCTACTAAACACCAGCTCTTTCAGAAATTGCTTTGCATGTCATTTCCTAAGGAAAGCATTCCATACATAGCTTCCTAGCTTAGCCTGGATACACATTTGTTATTATTTAATAATACCTTGCCTTTTATTTAATATCAGTTTGACACAACTTTAAAACATTATATTTACATTTTAGATTCATTTTTTTGTCCTCAATGTCTAGCATTCCTATTAGTCTGTAAAGTTTATGAGAACAGGGCCCACACAATTAAAATTTTATCTTTAGATGCCTAACATTGTTCCTGAATTCTTGGTTATTCAAGCAATAGTCAAACTTCAAACTTAAAGGACCACCTGGTTTCTTTCCAGATAGTCTATTTATTTCAGAGACTTTTTTATGTTAAAAGTAAGACCTTATATTGGGAAAATTTCTTCAAGAATACTACCCTGAAGGTTGAGTACTTTGAGATAGGTGTCAGTAGAGTCCTAGAGCCTTCACATCTTGACTATAGAGAAGTTACCACAGAAACCTGTAAAAATAGTCCAGTATTCAGTAAAATGAGTCAATCTCAGATAAACTATTCTATTTTTTTCTCCCCAAACAGGTTTATTTACCCACTAAAGGGGATTTAATTTACACTGTTGCCAAACAATATGTCTCACCCCTGTGAGCAGAGATCAGGGCAAAACCTTAAACTGAGAACTGGTCTTTTTTTTTAATTAATCCTCCTACTTATTTTATGGATGCTTTTCAGAACCAATCTTCTGTGTGGTTTCTATGCCTTTCCCAGTGTTTGTGGTTTGCAGATGTCCTGGCAACTATGGAAGTGAAGAACTCCTTGGCATCTCTTGCCCAGGAAGTAGAAGTAGGGGCATAAGCCATCTTTCCATTTTGTGAGTTAAGAACAAATTGAAGGATTGATTTTGGAACTACAGAGGAACACAATTTGAATTAAAGATCTTAATATAGTTGAAATGAAAAAAAAAAAGTTCAATACTAGTAGAGATGAGGTAACTCTTTTCCGTCTTTCTCCCAAATCTAGAATCAAAATCTGAAAATTAAGCAGATATAGTCAATGACAAACCTAGAGAAATGAAGATAGAGATTGGAGTGCAAGCCAACACTACTCAACTCTGTGGTGAAAAAGGAAACAAAATAAATGTCCAGTTCAGTTCACTAAGACAAAGGACTGGATATTTGCTGAGAGCAGAAACATTCAAGGGAAAAACAGTACCTAGATTATCCCTTAATATTTAATACCAATAATAATATTGCTGACACCATTGTACTATGGTCAGATATTGCTGACACCATTTGATATTTGAGCATTGTACTAGAAAGCTTCAATAACCTGCTAGATCTAACCCTCAAAACAACTCTACCAGTTAGGGATAGGAAGAATTAATGCCACATCTACTGCCATTCAGCACATTAAAGCCAGCCATAGAATTGTGCTTCACATTACCTGACGACAATATCTGTACTTCTTCCTCCATACAACTTCCCTTGGGTACCACCTATATCTCAGTAAATAACCATAACTTTAGTATCTGGGCATCAACTCAAGGCCTAGCAGGGCTTTAGGAGCACAGCTGTCATCTCTTTGTAGTAAATGAACTTGCACAGTAAATGAGTCTGCCAGTCTGGGAGAACAGGGGTGGAATCTGCAAACACTGCACTGGCAGAAGAGACCTGATGTCTTGGAGCTATCAGGGACATGTTTCATAGCACCTTGCTCAGCTCTGACTGCACAGTGAGTACCGGATGAATATGTAATTTAAGCAAGTGATCATTAAAGGGAGAAACGAAGCAGTGACTGAACAAACAGGGATTATAATCTTGAATAAACGAACAGATACTGCCACTTTTTCCAACAATCAAAAGCAGCAACATTTCATTTTTCGGGATTGCCTTTGCTGGAATAACAAACAGATTTAATTATTCTGAAAGATAATATCATAAAGAAAAATGCTATCAATCAGCAGATGGTATATAAAATAAATCCAGAAATAAAAAAAAAAAAGTTACACCTGAAATTTTCCTAGCCATCTTTCCAGCTCTTAAACAGAATAAATGTGGCCACCTGTGTCTGATTACAGAAACCATTTTAACAACTGCAAAGGAACAAAACAACCAAGATTTTCATCAGCCTTACCAGGTGCCCAAGTACAGGAGATTCATTTCACTTCCGGGACTTTTCATTGAGAAAAGAACCTATATTTAGTGATGAAAGAGCTCATGAAAAGGCTGCCTGTGACTCATCAATCAAAACACATGGATGAACTGACTGATGCAGAAAAGAGTTGTCGAAATTTTAGAGAACACATAAAGCTCTGACATGTTGTTGCTCAGGGACTTATACATGAAATGCCGTGTTGTAGACAAGCATTACCAAGTGTTGGTATCCTCGTGACATCTCCCTCAATGAGACTTGCAATAGTCCTGACCAAATCCCAGGGTGGGATTTTTCATTTGTATAAAAAGTGTAGTGAAAGAGAGTGGTAAGCCATGATCATGCCTCATTTCTAATCAAATATTCTTATGTAAACAGTCCAACTGAATGATTCTTCCCCTATCTGTACATTAAAGCCACATTAAAATCATTTAAGGGGCCTGTAAAAACTCTCAGAAATGAAAAGAGTCAATATACTCAGAACTGTGCAGTAGCTTGTTTGGGAAAAGAAATTGACAAGTATAACAGAGTTTACTCTGCTGTACCCCTGAGATTAACACAACTTTGTGAGTCAACTATATCCCAATAAATTTCAAAAAAACAGAAATGAAAATAGTCTAATTCCGTGATTCTCATCCCTGTCTATACATTAAAGCCATATTAAAACCACTTACTGGAGTTTTAAAAACTCCTGAAATTAGGTCTCCTAAATAAATCATGTATCTGAGGATGGGGTTAAATACCGCTCACAGATATTCCCCCCAAAATATGACCATAGTTGAAAATTACTGCTCCATAGGAAACATAAACACACACAAACAATGTAGGAATTATTTATGAATAATTTAAAACAACCTAAAATACTAGCTGTGAAAAATTAAAAGGAAGTACATTAAAATGCAAATTGGGTACATAATTAGAATGGGAGAATTTCAAGAAAGCTTTTGATAAGAAGAAAACATTCGCTGCAAAAGGAAAATGTTTTCTATTGTGGAGAAAGAATGATTACAGGAAGGGAAGAAACAAGCATGAAAAAATACAAAAGCAGAAGCTATATGATGGGTTGTAAATATTAATAATAAACTGGATACTTGAATATTTGTTGGTGTTACCCATATTTCTGCTCCCCACCAGCCTAAGATTTTTTTTTTAAGTGAGGATATTTTAAAGTTCTTGACTCACCCTCTCGTGCAAGATCCAAAGTTGCATTTCAATGTCACCTTCGTGTCCCTACCCACCTCTTTTTCTTCCACCTCATCACCACTACCAAGTGTGACCAGTGATGTCATCCACTACATTTTCAAATTGCAGCTATCATGTGCCCCATCTTCTACATTAACTCTCTACAGTTGGATGATGAAGTCACTTATGTTGAGTGTGATGACAAATTCTGCCATCTTCCATGGCTGTCCTTCAGTTCTGCCCAAGAATCAAACCATAAAGTACAACTGTATTTATTCTGTCTGCAAAACACACTATACATTCAAGCTAAATACTGTGCTAAATTGTCACAACCTATGGATTCTCAAGCAAGACCACGGTATTCTCCCTTCACCTGTGTGTGACACACAGAACAGCTTCTGCATGCCAGCACTAAACTTAGGTGCGCCAAGGCACAAAGTTCTCATGGCCAGACTCCGGCAGCCAGCGGAATGAACAGAGAAAAGGAACACCAACCCCCATTCATTCGAGGTGCACAGGTCTTAGCTAAGCACTGCTGAGTCATGAATGTTCACCCATCTCCAGGTGATCACCCTACTAAATTCTCGATGCTTCACCTCCCGGTTTTACTCTGTTCAGCACCATTTCCCATAGCCAAGAATTTCCCCCCTTGCATTCTGCTATTTAGGGTGTACTGCTTCCTCCTTCCTATCCTAGCTTAATGCTTCCTTTTCTAACCCAAACTCACTGAGTGTGCACTTTAAAACTCCTGCTGCATAATTTACTAAACTCTTTCATGTCCATAATTCTGTCTTTCCAAAGCACCATTCGCAAGACAATGCAGTCCTCTATCATTTTTACATCCACGGTTCTGTCTCTTCACCCCTTTTCCTATTCAGCTAAGCTATATCACTCTTGTTTCTAGCACACTCTCTTATTTTTGCCTGGCAATTCTGAAATGCAGGTATAAATTTACCACATAGATGATATTTGAAGACATGGAACCAGATGAGATCTCCCAGGGAAAGGGAAAGATAAAAAGTGGAGAGATGACTGCACTGTGGGTACCATCTGAAGCTATTTCAATTATATATGTATCAATCTCACTTATTTATTACTCGATATATCTGTACAAATAGTTTATTAACTGCATTAAAGAAACATGCAAATTCACTTTCAGGTGTGCTTAATAAATGGCCCTGAATCACAAAACTTTAACATGAAAAAGACTGTTTCTCTGTGGCTTCGAAAATTCATTTTCCACCATGCTCTTTGTGCAAGATAGCTTTTACACTAGTTTGTGTGTATCTTCACTTTCCTACTCAAGGTTCATTAAGGATAAAATAAGTCTACCCACAAAATAAGAATGAAGTATCAAACTGCCATTCCTTTTGTCCCGCTTTCTGGTTACAAGGATCTGCTTTCACAAAGCAGCCTTTCTCTCCCAGGACAGTCATGATTTCAGGCTCCTAGACTACAATTTTACTACCACTGATTCCTACTAATCAAAGCAGAAGGGGACTGGTGGTATCGGTAAAACACTGAAAGAGGAAGCACATGACAACCAGAACAACTATAACCTATGGCAACGGCTAAGACCTTAACTGTCGGTGGTCCCATTTATCAGCTCCTGCAATCAGGTATAGGCAGATTCTTGGAGGTTCCAATCCCTAAATTCATTTCTACAAGAGGTGGGATTTATTTCACATTGGTAACTCTACTGTTAAGACCAATTGTGAACAACTGTTAACTTAATAAAAGTGAATTAAATGTTTTATTCTATTTAATGAGACAAAGCCTATTAATACATAGACATAAACTAATTGTACGGCCATGTCTCACGAAGAATTTAAAAAAAAAAAAAAAGAAAACTGATCTACTATGTATATTAATCGAAGATATACTCACTTCTTTACTAAATATTATTCCAGTTATCCAATGCTAGAAATTACTGTAAAACTTACTGGCACAAAATAGCCACTGATTCTGTGGTTAGGACTATAGACAGGGCACAGCAGTGACAGACTGTCTCCTTTCCACAACATTGGTGGCCTTGGGCATGAAACACCAGAGACTTGGGCCTGGAATCTTTTGGAGAATAACTTACTTACAAATCTGCTGGTTGACACTAGCTGTCATCTAAAAGCCTCAGTTCCTATCCACTGTGCCTGTCCACGTGGTCCATTCACATGGGCTGGTCCAGGCTTCCCCAGAGGACAGTGACGGCCAGGTTCCATACCCTGACAGGGAGAAAGCCAGACAGAACCTATAACATTTTTACAATCTTTGCATGAAGATCACATAGAATTTGCTTCTACCACGTTCTCTGGGGACAAAGAGACTCCCTTCCAACCCAGATTCAAGAGGAGGGAACACAGATCTTCCAGGAGGGAAGAGTGTCAGACTCTTTTTTTAAGAACAGCATGAGAGAAGGGTTGTGTAGTCATCTCTGGAAAATGCAATGTGCTACAAACATGATGTGAGTTTACCATTCACAACAGAGAAGGAGGAAATTCTTCATGTACTTGTTGCCTCATCCTTCATTGTTAGGTATTCACAAACAATTAATTTATAGATTTTCCACAGAGTAAACCAGATATCTACAAGGAATATGTAGATATTTATAGGACTTGATAATTAAAAAATGTCCATATTTTAGGAATAAGTAGCTCATTTCAAGAAAATCAGCATTTTTATCAAAGTGAAAACAATGGTATTGAACAAACTTGTGTGTTATCTTGTGAGATGTACTGTCATACCTATTTAAGGACCACAAATGAATCTGGAAGAAAATTAAGGTAGCATTTCTTAAAAGATCTAAATCACAATAAATGTAAGAAAAAGAAACCACCAAATAAATCCCCAGGGACAAAGGCCTTCCATAACATTGTAGTAGTGACATAATGGTTTGCAAATATTCCTTAGAGTTTATTTGTAAAGAGACCTTTAAGAAAATATGACAGCACTATAGAAAAATACTGGGAAAAGAAATTATAGGCAAACTAGATAATGTGCACCAATCCCTCCAGTTTTATTGGTCATATTTTCAATGTCAATTAATGCAAAGTAATTTTATGTCGTATCAATCTCTCTACACTTTATAGTTCTCATCATCTTATTTGGCTAACACAATAGCCAAAGAGAACTATACTTAAATATGTATTTCTTACAATGATGAGACCATGAACAATCAATACTTAAAGAAAAATAACATGCAAAACTTCCCATATTTGATTAGAATTATTGGCACTAGGCGACTTCTTAAAAAAAATTCCCCTTAAAGTGCTCTGCACTTACCTAAAAATTTCTAAAACACAAAAAAAGCTCAACATAAAAAGGAGTTTTTTAGCTTAAAAAAAAATCTTACATTATCTTTACTCTCATGGGCAAACATGACCGTGGAAGGTAAAAACCTAGGAGAAAATCTATTAGAATTAGCTTAGGCTAAGATGTGTTAAAAAAACACAAAAATAAACTGAGTTCAGAACTGCACAAATACATTATATGTTTCAGAAAAAGATGTGTGCAGAATTCACCTAAAATGATTACAGTATGGCCGGGGTACAATGATAATGAAATGATAGAAAATAGACTTAAGCCATAGAAAATTAATGAAAACATTAGTTATCAGATTAACCAATCTTTTAAAAGTCTGTGAGAAATGAAAAGTGGGAAGAATATATTTCAAAATTTCAGCAGTTCAAATTTGGAGGAAAGTATGCCTCTTAGGGTAGTGATAAACTAAACACACGCAAGCTCGTTTAATTATCAGTAAAAGTTAATTATCTTCAGGAATATAGTATGAAATAAATGTATAATAAAACTGTACCAACATTTTCCTTACTTTGGATTAGCCAAACAATACTGTGAACAGACCGTGTGTATACAAACTATAAAATTAAGATATTACTTTTAAAGACTTAAGAGAGTTTTTAAACTATCATACACATATATGATATACATGTACACACATGCATCCCATTTACTTAAGTTTTCTCCTTCTAGTTTTAGTGCTAAAAAAAAAAAAACAAACAAACAAACAAAAAACCTGATTTTTTTTTTTTTCCATTTCTTTTTAGGGCCACACCCACAGCATCTGGAAATTCCCAGGCTAGGGGTCCAGTCGTCAAATCGGAGCTATAGCTGCTGGCCACAGCCACAGCCACAGCCACACAGGATCCCAGCCACGTCTGAGACCTATGCCACAGTATGCTCACAGTAACATGGCAACACAGGATCCTTAAGCCACTGAGCGAGGCCAGGGATGAACCTGCATCCTCATTGTTCCTAGTCGGGTTTGTTGACTGCTGAGCCACGAAGAGAACTCCAAAATCTGATAATTGTTATGTTTATACTTTATATATGTATGATCTGCAACACGGTTGAACGCTCTATTTCCACAGATAGACATTTGCTTAATTTCATAAATCTACCTTATTAGTTTTCTATACCTGTGATAACAAATTAACATAACCTTAGAAACTTAACGGAACGTTTTTTCTCTCAAAAGCCTCTGAAGAGCAAAAGTCCACAATTAGTATCACTGGACCAAAATCAAGGTGTCAACAGGATTGTGTTCCCTGGGGAGGGTCTAGGGAGTAAAGTGCTTCTTGCATCCTCTAGCTTCCTGGGCTGCCAGCATCCCTTGACTTGTGGCCACATGGCGCTGCCTCTGCTTCTGCCATCACATCATATTTCCTTCTATGCAAAATACCCTCCTGCCTCTCTCTCATAAAGATGCATGTGATTTCATCTGAATAAACCAGAATAATCTCTCTGCGTTCATGTCCTTAATTCATCTACAAAGACCCTCCTTTTGCCATTTAAAGTAGCATTTACGGAGTTCAGAGATTGGGAGGTGGGTATATTTTGGAGAGACATTCTTCAGCTTCCACATCCACTAACCATCTAAGTTACCTTTGGAAAAGTTACTCAAACTTTCTAAATCTCAGTGTTTTTCTCTTTAAAGTACTAAAAATGGAAGTACCTTACAAGGATGACCCATAAAGAATATAGAGCATTAAATGCAACTCCTCACATGATAAATATCAATAACCATTGCCTATTATTGTCCTTTCCATCCTCCATCCCTGTTTTTCATTAATATTCCACAAAAGTGTCAATATTCCACTATGAGGAGAATATTTCAACATCACTGATCCACTCTCTTTACAAGATGTGTTTCTTTTCCTAATTTTCTGGCCCTTCCTGAGGTTTGTGGCTTCTTCGCTCTGACCCCAACCCTCCACTGGTAACAGAAGGACTCAGCCTGTCAAAATATATGTTAAGAGGAAGCCACTTTGACATGAATTTTTGTTAATAATGGAATAAATAAGTCTAAATTTGCACACAGTACAAAACAGAATTACCTGAAATATCACCTATTAGATAACCTGAACTCAATTAAGGTTGACCATTCTACAATACGTTTTACGACGCATACACACGCACGCGCGCGCACACACACACACACACACACACATATATAGTACGTGCATAAATATATTTCTGACTCAAATTGGAGAACGTTTATTTTATAATAGGAATAATATAAAAATTATTATATACAAAAAATGAACACAAAATATATTATGATAGTAGAAATTATAGGTCTATTATTAAATGATTCAATCCTGAAAAATTTCTGTGAAAGCAGCTGTAGTGATAAGAGTTTTTTAAAGTTCATACATCTCTAAAACCAACCCCATTCTAAATTAACCCCTGATGCCTCACAATTTCTCATGTAATTTGTCACTTACCATTCCAGTATATTGCAGACTCTGTAAATGGCTCTATGTATAATTACTTGATTTTCTCACTAACCAGTTAGCTTACAGTGCATTTCTTTTGTTCGTTGTTACAACCCCACTTCTTGGTCAAGAGCAAGTAAGAAGTAATATTTTTGGATTAAATAATTCCATAGCTACCATCCCCTGTTCTATTCTTTATTCTATGTTGTCAGTAAAATTAAATTGTCAATTAATTTGCAGAATGGACACTGGATAACTCACAGAGAAATTTTAATATTTTTATAATGACTATGTGGAGAAAATATTTGACCATATAGTTGAAAATTTCCATTTTGTTTTACCACATAATTAAATTTTATGGATTCATAAATTTAAATGTATAAAATTAAACACTGCAAAACTTTTCATCAGGCATCAAATATTTTCTAAATAAAGGATATAACACCAATATAATTTTCTGAAGTAAAAAAAAGATACTGTTTTCTGTTGATATGCTTATTTATATTCCACAAAAGAAAAAAGAACCTATATGTCCATCTCTTATGAGTAACACATTAAGCCTCATTACTAAATAAGTCATTTAGTCACCATCCTTAATAATCTGAGATGGTTATTTGAATTCATGCTAGTAATGCTGCTAGCATTTTACTTTAATGATTTTTTTAATTTCATAATTCTTGAACAAGAAAAACCTTTAAATTTTTCCTGATGAATAAAACACCTCTTGAATATTTCAATATTTTGCCTACAGGAAAGTCTGCAAACAAAAGCAATTTAAAAATTCCCACAATGATAGAGAGCTTAGCAGAGTCACTGAAGTACATAAAATGAAAACAAATCTAAAACAGTCACTTTGGTTAGACTGCCCCATTTCCTAAGAACAGAAGAAACTGAAATTCATGCCTTGGTTAACAAGCTCATGACAGTGTCAATTTTCATTTACAATTACGTGAACTAAAAACTGACTTTCTAAATGCTGGCATACTGCGACATATTTTGGAGTTAAATCTAGGTACATGTAATTTTGCTTTGATTTCCATGGGGCTTTGATTCCACGGGGCTTCTTCTTGAATCAATAGTTCATATTTAAGAATTACATATGTAAGAAAATACATTTTTCCAGAGGTTGGCTACATGGGGCAGAATGCATGTTTGACAAATTAATTAGAGTCTTGTAAGATGTACATAAACACATATATATACCTGTGGGTGTGAATGCAAACAGTACATGAGGGAAATCAATTCATGAAGGCATGTTTTAGGACTACTGGTTATGCACGTTTCACATTATGAGAGAATGTGCTAACTCTGGTAACAGGTGAGGGAGGAGCCCTGAAGCAATGGCTATGACTGGGGAAGGTGCAATAATGGCAGTGACCACCCAGCGAGGTGTCACATGTACGAGCTGTCATGCAAAAGGATGCTAATCTTCATCCAGAACAAAACAGAAAAATGTGTTTATAATCTATACAGATAATATAAATCTGATAACAAAATGGTTTGCATAAGGTATGTAAATGCAATAATAGAATTACTACTGTAAGATAACAGCTGAATTACTTAAATAAAATGAGATAAATTCTATTGGACATAGTAGTTAAAAATCCAAAACCTAACTACAAGGTTAGTTACAAATCTGGCACTAAATAGATGTTAGAGGGTATACAATGGAGAAAGTATCATGCAATTCTTTCAGCAGAGAGCAGGATGCCAGTCAGGTCTGGAACATGGCATAGGATGTAAAACAGGGAAAGATGTAAAGTACAAAGCAGAGGTTTCTAACAAGGTACCAAAACAATTCGAGAAAAATGGGATAATATTGAAACTTAATTATCAGACCCAGGGCACAAGGTCCAAATGGGTCACAAAGCAATAATGACACATTACTGGGCTTTATATGTAAGGAATTAAAATTCCTTCAGTGCAGCCTGCCTCAAAAGATTGAGATGGGATAGAAACTAAAAATGAAGCCAAGTGGTCTCAGCTGCCTAGATAAGTGCTTTGGAAAGAGATGGGACCTCTGTTTGCCTCTCCAGGTATTAGTGGATGTCATCCTCTTGGGAATGGTGCACATCTGAAGACTGGCACGGACATATGGGGATGGTAAATACACTTTACAGATGATATTACTTATTGTCTAAAACTAATGTTATTTTATTTCCCCAACGGTATTCCCTTTTATTTAAAAGTTACAAAATATAGTAGGAGAGAGGATTCTGGAAGCAAGAAATTGAAATGATGTATAGAAAGGGTTTACATTCCTTCAATGAACCAAGGAATGTAGGCAGCCTCAAGACTCTTGGGAAAAAAAACAAAATAAGAAAGGAATACATCCCTACAGCGTCCAGCAGGAATATGGTCCCAAGGCCTTGGTTTTAGACTTCTGAGGGACTGAGGGGGAGTGGCCAAGATAGTGGAGTTGGAAGACCCTTAGCTCACTTCCTACCCAATCACACAAAAATTACAACTATTTATACAACAAATATCAAAGAGAACAACCTGAATACTAACAGAAAACTTTTCCCACAACCTAAGATATAAAGCAGGAATCACAACGAGACAAGTAAGGGGCTTGGGGACATGGTATAGTCAAGATCCACATTCCCAGGAAAGGTGAGCCCAAATGGGAGGATAATCATAACCCAAGAAAGGAGGGGTTCAAGCCCCACACTGGGCTTTCCAGCCTGGGGGTCCTACCAGGAAGATGAGCTCCTTGAAAATCTGGCTTTGAAGTCCAGTAGGGATTACATACAAGAGAGCCTGAGTGCTGGGGAAAATAGAGGCTCTGTTCTTAAAAGGCACACACAAAATTTCACACACTCGAAGATGAGGTACAGAGGGAATAATCTGAAAGGAATTTGTGCCAAACAGAGAACCCCCAGAAATGTAAAGGGCAACTGGGAGTCTCTCTGGGGACACAGGCACTGGCAGCAATCATTTTTAGGAGCTCTTTCTACCACAAGGATGCTGGTGCTGGCTAGCACCATTTTGGAGTCCTCCTTCTAGCTGTTTAGCACCAGGGGCTTAACCACCCACAAGTCAGTTGACACAAGTGCCTGGACATTGTAGGCCTTATAAGACAGTGAAGTGGGAACCCAGTCCCATTTACCAGGAGGCCAACTCTACACTTGGTGACCTGGCACTACCCACCAGTATCAGGGACTGGCCCAGACTCCCCTTGTGCTGGAATGACTCCATGCACCAGTGGACTGGCACCACCAGTTCCAGGTCCCAGAGCCAGCCACCCCAGGACCTGGCCCCACTAACTAGTTGGCCAGTACTAGGATAGAAACCACAGCTATCTGCCCAGGACCTGGTTTTACTCACCAGTGTGCTAGGACCCTCAGCCAAGACCCAGCCCCAGACATCAGCAGGCCAAGCAGTATCCCCACATAGGGGGATCATATAACTAGATGATCAGAGGGGAGTGTGCTGCTGGGCCCCATAGGACATCTCCTATATAAGACCCAATCTCCAAGATCACAAAATATAACCACCCTACCTAATACAAAGAAATAAAAAGAGAGACTCACACAAAATAAGGCAACAGGAAATGCTCCAAATGAAACTACTATATAAAACTCTAGAAGAACTAAGTGAAGGAGTTGAAGGTAATAAACATAAAGATGCTCAATGAACTACTAGGGAAAAGAATCAATGGAGTAAGACGTTTAACAGAGTTAGAAAATACAAAGAAGAACCAAACAGAGCTAAAGAATATAATAACTGAAGCAAAAAATATACTCGAAGGACTGACAACAGATTGGAAGATACAAAGAAAAAGATCAGCAAACTGGAAGATAGAGTAGTGGATATCACCCAGTTTAAACAGAAAAAAAGGGGAAAAAAAAGAATAAAATGAGGACAGTTTAAGAGACTTCTGGGACAACATGAAGCATACTAACACATTATAGAGGTCCTAGAAATAGAAAAGAGAGGGAGAAGGGCAGAGAACTTATCAGAAGCAATAATAGCTGAAAACTTCCCTAATCCAGGATGAGGGGAAAAAAGAAAGGGGAAAAAAAAAAAGAAAGAAAGAAAGAGACATTCAGGTTCAGGAAGCACAGAGAGTCCCAACAAGATCAACCTAATGAGGTCCACACCAAGACACACTATAATTAAAACACCAAAAATTTACGACAGAGAATCTTAAAGGCAGCAAGAAAAAAATCAGCAAGTTACAAATAAGGGAGCTCCTATAATACTGTCAGCTTATTTTTCAGCAGAAACTGCAAAATGAGAAGAGGGTGGCATTATACTTTCAAATCGATGAAAGTTAAAAACTTAAAACCTACTCTCTCCAGGGACATCAGAAACATAGCAGGGTAAAAAACTACCCTTCTACATCCCCTTCAATCTACAACTAGTAAAACACCCACAATTCAAAAAGGTGCCTCTACCTAATAGAACAGGATGCTACAGAATTCTACACACATGCACATCTAAAAGTAGGTGGACTAGAGATAGATTAGAGGGAACAGTAGGATCAGTGTCTATAATCCCAGTCCTCTGACCATGGCAGCTGAGTCCACAGCCTCAGAGAACACATCGCAGCAGGGAAGGTAGCACACATGACTCCAGCCTCTGGATCACAGTGGCACCATTAGTCACAGGTAACTGGGCAGCAGAGAAAATGGGGGCTCGGACTCAGACCCTCCAATGCTGAAGTGCCCATACACCCCCACCCGCTCCCTAACCCTCGACCCTCTCCATTTGCAGTGACAAATCCTGTGAACTTTTTAACACCAGACACAGAAAGGCAGCTGCAAAAACTTGGGTACCTGCCACCATCCTCCTCCTGTTAGGGTGGCAGAGCCTGTGACTCGGGGGATCCTGGACACATGGGAAGAGCCCACCACCCTGGTGATGATAGTAACTCTGGCAGAAACAAGACAGCAAAGACCCTACAGGCAAAAAAAAAAAAAAAAATGCTATATCAAAGGCAGAGGGCCATATTTCTTAGACACCGTGGAGGCTGGAAACCTCAGGGAAGAGAAACCAAAAATTTGTCTTACAGCACCACCTACCAGAAAACAAAAGGAAGAACTCTAATACCTAACTTGTCATTTTCCTCCAAATGCAGAAACAGGAAAAATTCAAGCACTGCGAAGAAGCACAGTAACACTATACCACAAAAAGAAAATGGCAATTCTCCAGAAATCAACATAATTGATAGAGAATTCAAAATAGTTGTCATTAAGAAACTCAAGGAGCTACAAGAAAACTCAGAAACACAGTTTAATGAGCTCATGAATAAAATTAATGAACACAGTAATACTTTACTAAAGAGACTGAAACTCCAAAAGAGAAGCAAATAGAAATTTAGGAGCTGAAGAACTCAATAAACTAGATGAATAATATTTTAGAAAGCAGTAGGAATTGAGATCATATGGACGAGAATTAGCAAGCTTAAAGATAAAAATCTAGGACTGATACAAATAGAAGAGGAAAGAGAAATAAGATATAAAAATAGAAAATTCTATCAGAGCTAACTAACCCATTAATGAAAGAAAATGGTAGGGTAACAGATGCTACAGAAGGCAAAGAGAAGAAGGAAACAAAGAGTTTATTTAAAGAAATAATACCTGAGAACTGTGGAAGGAACTGAACATACAAATCCATGAAGAGAAGAGAACATCCAATTACCTCAATGGAAAAGACCTTCTCCAAGAAATGCTATATTAACACGGTCAAAAGTCCATGACAAAGAAAGAATTGTAAAGGCTTAGGCTATCAGCAGATTTCTTATCAGAAATTCTCCCTACTGGGAGTTCCTGTCATGGCGCAGTGGTTAACGAATCCGACTAGGAACTATGAGGTTGCGGGTTCCGTCCCTGCCCTTGCTCAGTGGGTTGACGATCCGGCGTTGCCGTGAGCTGTGGTGTAGGTTGCAGACGTGGCTCGGATCCCGCGTTGCTGTGGCTCTGGCGTAGGCCGGTGGCTACAGCTCCGATTCGACCCCTAGCCTGGGAACCTCCATATGCCGCGGGAGCAGCCCAAGAAATAGCAACAACAACAGCAACAACAACAACAACCAAAAAAAGAAATTCTCCCTACAGGGCAGGAGAGAGTGAAATGACATTCCTGAAATCCTAAAAGATAAAAACTGTCACCTAAGAATACTGTACCCAGAAAAGTTATAACTGAGATATGAAGGAGAAATAAAGATGTTCCCAAACAAAAGCTGGGAGAGTTCATAAACATGAGACTTGCTTAACAAGAAATGTTGAAAGAAGCTCTTCTACCAAAAATAAAAGGCAAAGTACATAAAACTTTGAACAAGGTACTAAAAAGAACCAGAAAATTGAAACTCATTAAAAGAACAGCTTTTCAAACACTTTATTAAAGCATAAAGGTTAAAAGGAGCAAAGAAGAAAGCATAAAAAATATAAAGTTATTTCAGTTGGGTAACAAACTCACAACATAAAAATGAATAATTTGAGACAACGAAAACATAAAATTGGAAGAGGAAAAGAAAAAAATACAGGAAAATGAAGATAAGATACTATCAGCAGAAAAATGACAATTTTATCTATGAGTGTTCTATACAAACTTTGATGGTAACCACTAAACTCACACAGAAACACAAGACATATAAAAACAGAAAACTGAGAAAAATAGAGAAAACCACCAAAATGGTAGACACAAACAAAGGGAAAAACAAACAATGGAGACACAAAACAAAAGAAAAATGGCAGAGTACTAAGTCCTCATCTACAAATATTCTCCCTAACTACAAACGGATTGAATTCTCCAAACAAAAGACAATGAGGGGCCGGATGGATTAAAAAACAAGATCCAACTATATGCTTCCTATGGAGAAACGACTCAGTTCCAGGGGTATAGCTCAGGGGTAGAGCATTTGACTACAACTCAGCTCCAAAGACAATCATAGGTAGTGAAGGGACAGAAGATGATACTCCAAGCAAATGTCAGCTTGGAATGTCACCATGTTCATATTTGCACAAAAATAAACTTAAAGACAAAAAAGTAATAAAAGACGAAAATGGACATTATATTATAATAAAGGGGAGAATTCATCAAGATGACATAAACGTGATTAATACATATGCACCTTATATAGAGGAAAACCAAGATATATAAAACAATTATTAATAGACCTCAAAGGGCAAGTTGAAAAGAACACAATAATAGAGGATTTAACACCTCACTTACATCAGTAAATAGATCACCCACGCAGAAATTCAACAAGAAAACACTGGCTTTAATTGAAACATCAGACCAGGAGGACTTGATAGATTTGTACAGAATATTCCATCCAAATGAAACAATATACATTCTTCTCAAGCACACATGGAACCCTCTCAAGAAGAGACCAAATGTTGGGACACAAAATAAGTTTCAATAAATCAAAGGAGACTGAAAGCATATCAAGCGTCTTTTCTTATCACAATAGTAAGAAACTAGAATTCAACTACAATGAAAAACCAAACAATCTGACTAGAAATGGGCAGAGGACCTGAATAGATATTTTCCAAAGAAGGCAGATGGCCAACAAGCACATGAAAGGGCATTCGGTATCACTAATCATTAGGGAACTGCAAATCAAAACCACAATGTGCTATCACCTCACACCTATCAGAATTGCTATTATCAAAAAGACAATAACAAGTGTTGACAAGGATCTTGAGAAAAGATAAGCCTCATGCTTGGTGTCGGTGGGAATGTAAATTGGGGCGGCCATCATGGAAGACAGTCTGGAGAGTCCTCAAAAATATTAAAAGAATACAACTAACATCTTTTCCAGCTATCTCACTTCTAAGTATTTATCCAAAGATTACAAAAACACTAATCAGAAAAGATACATGCACTCCTATCTTCATGGCATCATTTACACTGGTCAATATATAAAAACAACCTAAGTGTCCATCATCACATGAATGGATAAAGAAGATGTGATACACACGAACATACACACACACACACACACACAAATGGAATCCTATTTAGCCATTTGACATGGATGGACCCAAAGGGTGTTATGCTACGTGAAATAAGTCATATGGAGAAAGATAATTTATGATTTCAATTATGTGTATAATCTAAGAAATAAAAAAAAGAACAATCATAACAAAATAGAAACAGAGATATACATACAGAGACCAGGAGGTTGCTAGGGGTGGAGGGTGTGGTGAGAAATGGGTAACGGAGATTAAGAAGTAAAAACTTGTAGTTACAAAATAAATGAGTCATGGGGATGAAATGTACAGCCCAGGAAATATAGTCAGTAACAATGTACTATCTGTGTATGGTGACTTTGTAATGTGCAGAAATACCGAATCACTATGTTCTGCACCAAGAAGTTACAAAGTACTGCAGGTCAACTACACCTCAAAAACAAACAAACTCATACTAAAATAGATCAGATCTGTGGTTACCAGAGGGGAGGGTTGAAGGAAGGGGGAATTGGATAAATGCGGTCAAATGGTACAAACATCAGTTATAAGATTAAAAAGTACTAAGTGAGCTAATGTACACCATGATTAATATAATTAATACTGTTCCAGGTTACACATGAAAATTGTTTAGAGAGTAAATCCTTCAAGTTCTCATCACAAGGAAAAATTTATTTTATATTTACATGTGATGGTGGATATTCACTGAACATATTATGGTGATTATTTTGTCATGTACATAAATCATCAGGCTGTACATGCGAATCTTGCACAGTGCTGTTTGTCAGTTACATCTCAAAATTGCAAGAAAAACATTATAAAAGAGGTTAGAGTTCCTCAAATTCTTATAGCTCAACATTTTTTGTCTTTTTTTGCCATTTCTTGGGCCACTCCCGCGGCATATGGAGGTTCCCAGGCTAGGGGATGAATCAGAGCTGTAGCCACCAGCCCACACCAGAGCCACAGCAACACGGGATCCGAACTGTGTCTGCGACCTACACCACAGCTCACAGCAACACTGGATCTTCAACCCACTGAGCAAGGCCGGGGATCGAACCTGCAACCTGATGGTTCCTAGTCAGATTCGTTAACCACTGCGCCACCACGGGAACTCCAGCTCATCATTTTTTCAATACATGTTTTCAAATATTTATAATCCTTCTAAATATGAAAACGTACATTTTACTCACTTGTAAATTCATTTGACACATAAATTTGAAAGCCTACTATGCTGCAAGATTTCTTTTACTCTGTGAAGATATAGCAGTGAATATCATTTATTGCAACCACTAAAATACTAGGGAGCAAAAAACTCCCCAAATAGTAGTAATCCATCCCTCACTTCTCATTTCAATTTCTAGTATACGTATTTAAATAGTTTTCTCAGAAATTCTTTCTTCTTTCCCACAGTTTTGAAAATCAAATAGAAACTCATGTTCTTTTCCACACTCTCAGGTGGGTTGTCACCACCAATAGCAACCATCTTAGACCTCAGAAGGTGGAGTATGGACCTTTTCTGATCTAGGTAGAAATTTAATGCTCCATATTATAATTTCTGGCAATATTTACCCAGATTTACTATCTAGAGAACTGACATTTACAGAGCATGCCTACTATTTTTGAAATAAAGGTCTTCTTGGTCTCAAAGGGATGAACAATGCATAGCCAAGTTGTATTTAAACCTCTATGTCTTTATCTAAGGACAGAGTGAAGGTAGGGCTCCTGATGCTACCCATAAAGTATCAGATTTCTGTTTATATAAGAAAAAAATAAACCTTATAAACTCTAACATCTCAGTTCTATCAGTTTCCCACAGAATGCCGTCACACATAAGTGGGCATTAGTGCTCTTTACAAGGTTCTGATCAGCCAAAAACAACAAATAAAACACAAAACATTGGCTGCACAGCCAGGTAGCCAGATATAGGCAAAAGGAAGCACTGCTGATATTTCCATGGGTTAACAGGGCCAAAACTCAGTATTTTTTAGAGTAAAATGTATTAACTGCAGGTTTATGAAGAAACAGTACATTTAAAATTTGGGTGCTCTGGAGTTCCCGTAATGGCTCAGGGGCTAGCGAATCCATGAGGTTGCAGGTTCAATCCCTGGCCTTGCTCAGTGGGTTAAGGATCCAGCATTGCCGTGAGCTGTGGTGTAGGTCACAGACGTGGCTCAGATCCCACGTTGCTGTGACTCTGGTGCAAGCTGGTGGCTACAGCTCTGATTAGACCCTTAGCCTGGGAAATTCTATAGGCCGTGGGTGCAGCCCTAAAAAGACAAAAAAGACCAAAAAAAAAAAAATTGGGTGCTTCATTTGTAAAAGCATATATTTGGGGAAAGGCATATATATCATAGAGGAAAGAGACTAATTTCCTTTACATATAATCAAGCTGAGCAGATAGCAATCAGTAATCTCTAAAGAAACGGCAAAAGGGAATAGTATGAGAACTTAAATCTCAAGTACAATGTCTTCTGTCTTTCAAGGAAATATTCATATTTAGTTTTTCCAAGTCATGTCCAAAATAATCAAGAGATATTTTAATTTATTTAGTCCTAGATTAACTCAATAGGATTTGCCTGGAAAATGTGATTTGTCCATTCTGCACTTATTAAAATTCCTTAAAAAAATTATATAAGTAAGTCACCAGGATGTAATGTACAGCACAGTAACTGCAATTAATGATACTGTAATTGTATATTTGAACATTGCTAAGAGATAGATCTTAAAATTCTTATCACAAGAAAAAAAACTGTAGGTACCTGCGGTGATGCATGTTAGCTAAACTTTTTGTGGTGATAATTTCACAATATATACAAGTACTGAATCATTACATTGGACACTTTAATATAACGTTAGATGTTATATTTCAATAAAAAATAAAATTATAAAAAAAGACACATTAAAAGGGCATCTTCAAAACAATATTCTCTCCCTTGCTTTTCCCTCTTCATCAGACATTCTCAGTACTAACCAGTAAGTGCAAAAGTTTAACTACGGGAATTGAAAAATGGTAGCTCATTTGTAAATTCCACCATTCTTGTTTCCTCCTGTCTCTTCCAAATCTCCTTGGGTTCTTGTCACTACCTCTACCCCTCAGAGAGAGAGAGAAAGAGATGACACTGTAATCTGAGTGTTATATGGCAAAGGGGACAATGGGTTTACTGACTGACCAAACCATTCTGAGGACCCCAATGCCATGATTAATGAGTCATCCATTCTCACAATCCTGGGACCTGCGTTTATTTTATAGCTCAGGGAAGCAACACAATATGGAATGCCAAGTAAAATGAAAATGCTAAAGAGCATTTACAGTATCTTTGTAAAGCCTGATCCAGGCAAAGCTTTAGGTTTTGCCACCTTTAGGGGATATAGGAAGACAGGTCTGGGTAAGTGTCTGTTTCCCAAAAGTAGTTTATGATGTTTAAAAACATGGTAACAAGAGAGTGGTGTTTAGTTTCCAGGTAATTAACTATCTTTTCCTTTTTCCATGCCATCCTCTTGTCCTTGGACATTTAAAAAAAAAAAAATTTCCTCAGAACAGTTAAGATGAAAATCAGTTACCTCTTGCCACTTTTCTTTCCCAAACTGTGAACAGGCAGAAGTCTCAGAGTGTAGGCCCAACAGTAAGCAGACACTGCATTAACTTTTTTCTGAGTTTGCCCTTCGCTATGAGTATGATCGATGAGATTTATAAACAGACCCTCCCTGATGTTCTATTCCCTGTCAACTAAATTTCCATCTTTTCCATCATTTTTCCTCCTACCTCTCTTTCATTCATTTTTCCAGTTGCCCTTTGCCCAAACTTTATCACGATACAGATCTTGTCTTGATGATTTTAGGGGAAAAAAAAGTGATTCAGGCATCTCTTTCCCTTTCTAGAATATTATAGTTAAATTTGAGGCAAAATAACCATTCATCTGAATCATGCAATAATTTAATTATATCTGCCTTCCTTTATTCTCCATGGATCTGTCTTATGCGATTTCTTTAAAACTGGCTTTTCAGCTGTTTTTATTTACATCAGAACTGATTTTAATCTCTACAAATGTCTGTTTCTTATTGCTTTATACATAAATGATTAAAAGCAGTTGGAATGTGTTTGTTCATGGCTGGATTATCCTGGTCTCTTGTGGTCATTTCCCCATTTTCCCCACACTTATCAGAAGGGAAGGAAGAGAAAGAGGCTAGAATTCAAATTCCTCCATTTTAAATGCTTTTGCCTGAGTTATTAAAGGACTATGCTCTTCACAGAATTGTAAATTATGACTTACAAATATTACATATCTATGACTTACATCTCTAAAGTATTTCCTATGCTGCAATCATATAAAAAAAATTTCCCTGATTGTGAATTTACCAGTGTCAAGCACTGTTCTCAGTGCTTTATAAGGTTATCTCATTTAATTCTCATAAATAACCCGGATGGTAATTCACTCTTATCCCCATTTTATAGGTGAGACAAATGAGTCTCAGAAACAAAGAACTCATTCATATTCAAATCTTGTCTGAACTCTATATGACACAGAGTGTAGAAATGTGTTTGCATTTTCAAATTAACTATAATTTTATTGGTCCTCAGAGGCCCTCAGAGGAATAAGTGCAAATCTAAAATAACTACAGAGAAGAGTGTAGTCTAAGTGCCTGATAATAAGCTTTGCTGACTGTAATGCAAGTGCCTGACAACCGAGGCATCCCTTTCCACGACCTCCATCTGGAATCCACATGTTGCCAGGAGTAGGAAAGACACAGCTACTCAAACAACTAGATAAGGAACCAGGCTGCCAAGCCACAAAGTTCCCTCTTAGAAAGCTCTGGGTCACCTGGCTTACTGACCACTTGAGAAAACCCGTTTTTCCTTTCCTGCACCCTATATTCTATTCTTATATTTTATACTTGCCTGCAGAGTGAACCCACAAAACCCTGGGTACCCCCCTGTGCTCTCACGTGGGTTCTTCTACTTGTGGTGAGTCCCCACAGACACTTCTTTTGGAGCCGTCGCTGTGGCTGGATCAGCCCCCGTGGCTCTCATCATGATTCTAAGACACACCTCAGCAACAGCCATCAGGGACCTCTGAAAAAACATCTACCACTCACAAGCCCTGGAGGGTACACCAGACATGGAAGGTCTTGGGTACAGAAAGAAAGAGACCATGGACCTGGGGTTCTGCCCTGAATGGGTTCATGGGTGGGGTGCCTAGGGGTTAATGGGTTCATGAAAGACCTTCCACTTACTTCAACAAGCTAAGCAGCAGCTGTGAGTGGACAGCAAGGGAGGGTGATGCTATATGCGACCTGCATGGGACTGGGGGGCCTCTTTTATTGCCTTGGCCAGTAATTACTCTCAGCTGGCAGGTCGAGGTCTTCCCGCAGACATCTTTGCCCTATTGATACCCTCATGGTCCATGTGTGGTCTACTCAAAGCAGCTCCGTCCACTCAAGAGAGACGCAGAGAGGAAACGCCAATGCCAGTCATGTTCAACAGGCCAGATGGGCCTCCAAGCTAATTAAAGCCGTGTCTGGGTTTGCCTCTCATCCCACTGACCTGAAGTTGCACCTGGCACATTCTGACTGGTGACAAGGATTCTCTCCACGAACAAACGTCAGGTAGGCTCTTCTGAGGCTCTTTTTGCCTAAGTCTCATCCCTTGGATTCAGTCACAGGATACAAAAGCCAATGGACTTCTATATACCAGTGTTGCAGTTATCGAATGCTGTCCCAAAACTTCATGGCTTATACAATAACAATCATTGTCTTAAATCTCAAGATTTTGGGAGTCAGGAATTCAGGTAGACCTTGGGTGACAAATTCTTCTGTGGTGTGAAGCATACACAGAGATTTCTGTGGTATTCTGCTGGTAGGTGGACTAATCTACAACATTCCAGACTGATTTAGTTACAGGCCTGCTGTCTTGATGGAAATGGCTGGAATCCTAGCTCAGTTCAAACAGTGGACTATGATGAGTTCCTGCTGTGGCTCAGAGGGTTAAGAACCCGACTAGTATCCACGAGGATGCAGGTTTGATCCCTGGCTTGCTCAGTGGGTTAAGGACCTGGCGTTGCTCCAAGCTGCAACATAGGTCATAGACAAGCCTCAGATCCTGTGTTGCTGTGTCGTAGGCCAGCAGCTGCAGTTTATATTCTGCCCCATCCCAGGGACTTCATGTGCCACCAGTGTGGTCCCAAAAAACCCCAAAATATCAGTGGACCATAAAGCATACACATAGCCTCTCTGGCACTGCAGTCTCAAATATAGTCAGAAAATTTACATGTCAGCTCAGAGCTCACAGACATAGCAGAAAGAGATGAGAAAAAAAAAATGTAAAAGCCATCACAGGAAGTCCATCAAGACCCAAGAAATCATAACAAGGACCCCTTCTCTTCATGAGTAACTGCCATGGCCAGTTCAAGAGATAAATTAGGCTTTTTGCTAAGTATTATGCACAAATTATCCCTTCAATTCACTCAGAGTCCATTTAGTAGATTAAAAAGCCAGGGCATACAGAGATTAAGTAAACTGGGCAAGACTTAAAAAAATGACTCATCATTAAAAAAAAAAGAAAAAGTCATGGAATTTGGGATAACCCAAAGAGAAACAAAATGCTTTAACAAATCCACAAAAACAGAATAAGTCAATTCACATGTATTGACAACAGTATTAAATCTGTTTTGCAAAGTATGAAGAGAAAAAAACACTGACAAAATGACAACTTGTAAACAGTCACATCCAGCAAAAAATTCAGTTTAAAATAACAATGAAGCAACGGTATGGAGATGAAGGTGGAAAAATAATCATGTCATAAAATGTACCGTGTTTCTTAAGGGACCTGTGTGTGTGTGTGTGTGTGTGTGTGTGTGTGATTTACTAGACACAAAGATCTGTGGCAGGGCAAAGAAAACATGCAGCTCTCGACCAGGGAAAACTAATAAATATACATGACTATAAACAGCTTTCCAAAGACAGGTACACCGTGTTGTATATGATTTATATGTCTAGCCTCTGGCTTGAAAACAAAAATCAGCATTTGCTCTATAAAAGGTGTTGAGTTTTTCTGACACCCAGCAACACAACAAATGGTTCAATGGCAACTTTAGTCTCAAGAAGCTAATTGACTGCGTTGTAACTTAATGCAAATTTCTACCTGGTAATTTCAGTGTTGGAGGGCAGGACCAGAGAAGGAGGGTTTCACTTACTGAGATGTATAATTCATGGTTAATAAGCTATAACAAGCACTAGTAAGGAAAGAAACAGTAGCTTAAGGAGAACCTAGGCAAAGAAGCATTAATTTTCCTCTTTAAACATACTTAATTAGCACAGCTCTCCTCTGGGGGCAGAAAATAATGAGACAGTGACAGCCCCTGACTGTGAAAGCTCCTAATCTGTTAAAAAAAATTACAATTATAAAAAAATCTTCCCTGTTACATTTGAAGAACCATTAAGAGATGACACGGAAAGTAATTTAATCTATAAAAGTAAACAGTACTTTTCTGTAAGTCTGGGTAATTATATTGCCATACATACACACTCATATACTCACAACTTACGCTACATACATCCTCTTTAAAATAGGTTGAATCTTTTAAGCACACAATGAATTGATGAAAAATGTACCTGTGGTTGGAACACACAGTTAAATGGGAATTTGTAAACAGCCAGAACACTTCCTGAGATGAAGCACATTTTGCAGGACAGACAATAAAACAATCATTTGAGGACCATACCTCAACCAGCACCTTCAAGCATGATGATAGGTTTCATAATCTCCACTTACTATGTGAGAAGACTATGGTTCAGAAGTAAGAAACTGGCAAAGGTCATGTTCTCCTGTATATGTGAAATTCCAGCATTGGTCTGCTCAAGCCCCAAGCCCATTGTCTTTTTACTTTCCATCTAGACTTTTGTAGGAGGACAAAGACAATTTCTGGATTCTACATGCATAAATTAAGGCATATTCTGAACCTTAACCATTGAGCTTTGATCAGTTTTCCAATGTAAGTCATCTGGGGTGGGGAGGCAGGGCATGGCAGTAAAATGAGCTGTTCACTTTAATTCCCTCCTTAGGATAAAATGATTCAGGGCCCTAGGAGCTAGTTCTGGTACTAAAGAAAAGATAACACTGGTCGCCACTTTAAATGATTGACTAATAAGAGTATTTAAAATGAACACTTTCTATTGCATTATACCACGCCGGGGCAAAAACATACTAAAAGACATACACAACATTATGTGATCCACAGAAGCCAATGATACACTTTGGAGGCATTACATGAAAAATATAAGGAAGGACAGTTTCTGGTATAGAACCTGAAACTGTCTCATGAGTTACTTGAGAACTCAGACTTTCCCTAAAAATGAGTAGGGATATGATTATTTCTGATTTGCTGCTAGTTCTGAGTCACCTGAGTACATCTTCATTGTGAAGTGCTTCTGATCTTTTTTTTTTTTTTACTTTGATCATTTTTTTTCTTTAATAATCATCAGTTTATATCATGCATTAGTTTTTTAATCCTTAGAGCAAATATCAGATTTCATCCAATCCTGGAGCTCTAAGTACCATCAGTAGGCTAAAAAATGCTCAATTTATACCCTAAAGTTTGAGTCTTTCTGATCTCTGGAGTCACGTATTTGTTGAAAACCCCTTTCATACGTACCATGTACGAATGTGACTCTTGATCAGTCTCCCTTAATAACTGGCATAAACCCTACATTTGATATTTTAGATATTAATCCTTAGAACAAAACTATAAGATACTTTCCCCTAGGCTTCTCATTTCAAACAACAGGAAACTGAGGCACTCCGGTTGCAGCACCTGCCCATCATGAATTCGGTGTTAAAGTTGCAAATCCAGTCTGTCTTCAGAGTCCATCACATCAACCATGACCTCTACTGCCACACCTCTTCAGATCAACCTCCATCACACCTCTCAAACTGGATCTGCATCTTGACCTCCACTATCCTGTGACTATATGAATCTCTGTTCAGATATCCAGTAGGTTATCTCCAAAATAACTTCTTTACTCTTTTAGTGATAAAGCTCACCCTACATCAAGCACTGTTATAAACAAAATTTAATGCAGCATCTCCTTCAGTCTTTAAAGCAAGTGACGAGATAGGTATTAATAATCTCATTTTATACATGAGGAAACTAAGGCACAGAGAATTTGAGAAACTTGCCCAAGGCTAGTAAGTGATGAAGATGGAAGCACACAAACTCTTTCTGCCTCCTGCGCCCACACTCTCACACCCACTGCACTGTATGACCCCTCTTTTCTGGGCCTTCCTAGTGCTTCTATCCCTGGGACTTATCCTTGATTTGCTCCCTCAATTCTTCTCAACATTCACTGTTTAAGCAGGTCCTTTCGGCATTACCTCCACCATACATATCAAACCTGACTGCTTCTCCCTATCATCACGGCTACTTTTCTCTTATATTCCACCATTTTTAAGCTCCCAATTCACCTCAACAGCTGGCTCACACTTCCACACTTCCGAAAAGCCCATTCTCCTTATGTGAAACAGTGTAATCACCGAAAAACCTAAATAAGGACATACCACTATATTCCAAGGACCCTGACTGCTGAAACAAGATATGAACTTCTCTCCCTGGCTGACCAGAATCCAGGTAACTGGGTTCCTGTCAGGAATCCATGTCATTTGAGGCTTTCTTACATCTTTCATTCTCTCCCTTGACCATACAAAGCTTACAATACTTCAGAGTGTCTTAGCCTGGATATTCACACTGCAGGCTCTCCCCATCTTACAGGTCACAGCTCAAATGTTACAGAAGAAGCTCTTTGTCACCAGCACCAAAGCAGTCTCTCTCTTGGGTATTCCCTGCCACACTTAATCTCATTACCTGCTTTGTTTTCTGCATAGTTCTGACCATATGGGAAATCACCATAGCTATCTATCTATGACATGACTTTCTATCTTTCTCACTAGAAGCAAATCAGCATGGGGCCAGGAACTGGCTTGTGTTGTCCATCATTCTATAGTCAACTTCTGGAAGTTGGCTCACTGTAAACATCCACATATTTTCTAAATAAATGAATGACAAAAATGATCCCACTTCTGAGTTTGTGCCTCTGGTATTTTTAGAGGAACTCATTTTACTCCTTATGGAATTTCACCAAAGTATTTTTCAATTAAATTATCCTTACTCATGATCTAATTACCATGATTAAGTTTAAATATATTGAGGACTGTCCTAGGCATTTTATATGCCATTTAATTCTCACAGATAATGTATAGAACCTATATGATCCATGTTCTCTTGAGGCCAACAAGGAAAGATTAAAGAACTTGCTCAGGACCACAGATAAAAAAATGCAAAGGCTGAAAAATAAAAGTTTTGAAACTGAGTAGGACCCTTTGGGGCCCTTCCATGTTCCCACTTATTAGCAGAAAAATCTTCAGTCTCTTAGGCCTTCCCAGAGTTCAAAGCATAATGACTAGAGAAATGGAAAATGCAGGAACAAAGGAAAGTAGTCAAGCAAGTAATAATAACTTGAACAACAGAAGTACAAGACTCCTGGTTCCTCCTGATAGAGATATATCAAAAAAAAAAAAAAATCTTAGAATTCTGCGAAAACTAAGACACCCACTGGTGGAGGATGTCAACTACATGCTGACCACAAGCACAAAGACCCCAGACCAGAAGGAACCAGGAAAATGATGACGAAGACTCCTGTAATGTTACTGTGTTACCTCTGTCTGTGAGCTGATCACTCACCCTGCAGCTGTCACCCAGGATGCTGCCTTAAAACCCTTTCTCAAAATCCATTGGAGAGATTGGGTCTTTGAACATCAGCTGTCCATTATTTTGCCTGATGCCCTGCAATAAATGCTGTACTTTTCTTTTCCTTCACCACAACCCAGTGTCAGTAGACTGGCTTTGCCGTGCACTGGAAGCTGTTCGGTTCAGTTAAGAGTTTCTCTCATTCAAAATCTCAAGCCCTTTCAAATCTATCCATCTGTGAATCTGACAAGGTAAAAAGAGGCAAGGATTAAAAAAAAAAAAAAAGTTCTGTGGTATTCAAATGTAAAAGACAAGAGGAAAATCATTAAGTTCCACAAGGATACAAGCAGAATGATGTCATATTAGCTTAAGGTGAGGAGTTGGTAAGTTCACTTCACATCAGAAGTTTCGGAATTTCTTACAACATATGAGAGTAATCACATAAATATCTTGAAATATATTAAATATTATATTAGTTAAATAAAAAGTTACTTAGGGAAACCAGAGTGTCTTAGAATTAAGTCCATCACCTGAAGAGGTTGAAGTCAGGGAGGCCAACAACACCTTATCAAAAGCACCCTTCATTTAGGCAAAGCTTACCATGTAGACAGATGATGGGGCTTCTAACTCTCAGAAGGGTGTTGTGTTCACTCAGTATTACCATATGATTACTATGCTGGGTCTTCAAGTTATATTTTAGGGAATCTCACATAGTGTGCAATGTAGAGACTTTAGAATTTTCAAATCTTGTAAACAAAGGACTGAGCAAGATTAAGATGGCAGAGTTCAAAAAGGAGGTACTAAAAACACTGAAGGAATTAGGGGCGGATATGAACAGTAATGCAGGTTACTTTAGAAAGCAACTAGAAACCATAAGAAGAAGGCAAGGAAAATTCAGAAAATTAACTTGAAGAGATGTAAGCTCAGGTAAAGGCATTGGAGAGCAGAATGAATAATACGGAGGAACAAACAAGTAACATGAAAGATAGAATAACGGAGATCACCCAATCATAAAGGCAGATAGAAAAACAAATTGAAAATAAAAAATGGAAGCAATATAAGAGATCTGTGGTATAATACAAAGCAAGACAATCTACACATAATAAGGATTCCGGAAGGTGAAGAAAAAGAAAAGTGGACTGAAAATATATTTGAAGAAATTATGGCTGAACACTTTCCAAATCCAAAGGAAACAGATATCAAAATACAGGAAGCACAGAGGGCCCCAAACAAGTTGAACCCAAATAGGCCCACACCAAGACATTATAATAAAAATGGCAAAAGTTAAAGAAAAGGACAGGATTCTAAAGGCAGCAAGAGGAAAACAATGAGTTAATTATAAGAGAACTCCTAAAAGGCTATCAGCTGATTTCTCTACAGAAACACTACAGGCCAGAAGAGAGTAGAAAGATATATTCAAAGTTCTAAAAGGGAAAAAATTGCAGCCTAGAATACTCTACTCACAAGATTTTCATTTAAAATAGTTGGAGAAATAAATAATTTCTACAATAAACAAAAACTAAAAGAATACAGCAAACTAAAATCATTCTAAAAGAAATAACTGAAAGATATCCTCTAAATAGGAAATAAGTAAAAAGACATAGGATGAAGGAAATCAAAATTGGAAAGCAATCACTTAAATAAGCCAGTATAGAGATCTAAAAGGGGAGGGAAAAAACCCAACTATTTGTAAAAATGACAATAAACACAAGGAGCAGAAAACGATAAATAGGAAGATGTACAAAATCATAAAATGAGAGATTTTGAAAATCTAGACTCTTTTTCGTTTTTTAGAATGTGTTTGCGCCTATATGACTATCAGGCTAAAGCAGGCACATTTAGGAAGCACATTTTAACATAACTGAAAAACAGGGCAACTACAAATCAAAATCAAAAAATACATTCACAGGAGTTCCCGTCGTGGCGCAGTGGTTAACGAATCCGACTAGGAACCATGAGGTTGCAGGTTCGGTCCCTGCCCTTGCTCAGTGGGTTAACGATCTGGCGTTGCCATGAGCTGTGGTGTAGGTTGCAGACGCGGCTCGGATCCTGCGTTGCTGTGGCTCTGGCGTAGGCCGGTGGCTACAGCTCCGATTCGACCCCTAGCCTGGGAACCTCCATATGCCGCGGGAGCGGCCCAAGAAATAGAAACAACAACAACAACAAACAACAACAACAACAAAAATACATTCACAAAAACTAAAAAGTAGATGACACAAGTATGAAATAAATCATCTAACCAAAAAAAGAATGAAACAAGGAAGAAACATAGAATCAACTAGAAGATGAGCTTTAAAATGGAAATATATACATATTTTTCAATAATTACCTTAAATGTCAGTGGACTAAATGCTCCACTCAAAAGACCCAGAATGGAAGATTGGATAAAAAGACAAGAGCGTACAATATGCTGCCTACAAGAGACTCACCTTAGGGCAAAGGACACATATAAATTGAAAGTGGGAAGATGGAAAAAACATATTTCATGCAAATGGAAATGACAGGAAATCATGAGTCACAATACTCATATCAGACAAAATAAACTTTAAAACAAAGGCCATAAAGAAAGATAAAGGAGTACACTATTTAATGATAAAAGGTTCAATTCAAGAAGAGAGTATCATATTTGTCAACATATATGCACCCAATACAAGAGCTCTCAAATACATACAATAAATACTAACAGACATAAAAGGAGAAATTGATGGGAATATAATAATAGTAGGAGACTTTAACATTCCACTCACATCAATGGACAGAACCTCTAGACAGAACATCAATAAGGCAAGAGAGATCCTAAATGACACTATGGAACAGTTAGACCTAATTTACATTTTCAGGACATTACATCAAAAAAAACTAGAATATATATTCAAGTCACATGGAACATTCTCTAGGACTGACCACATACTGGGGCACAAAACTAACCTGAACAAATTTAAGAGTATACAAACTATTTCAAGTCTCTTCTCTGACCACAATGACAGGAGATTAGAAATCAACCACAGGAAAAGAAATGAGGAAAAAACCCGACTACATGGAGACTAAACAACATACTGCTAAAAAGCCAATGGGTCAATGAGGAAATCAAAAAGGAAACTAAAAAATACCTCAAGAAAAACAACAATGAAAATACAACCACCCAAAATCTGAATGCCTGTTGGATTTTTGCAAAAGCAGTTCCTAGAAACATTCATAACAACACAGGTCTTCCTCAAAAAAGAAAAACCTCAAATAAAAAAACTAATCTACCACCTAAAAGAATTAGAAAAGGGAAGAACAAACAAAATCTAAAGTTATCGGAAGGAAGGAAATCATAGAGATCAGAGAGGAAATCAATAAAACAGAAACCAAAAAAACAATAGAAAAAAATCAATAAAACCAGGACCTAGCTTTTTGAAAGAGTGAACAAAATTAACAAACCTCTGGCCAGGCTCACCAAGAAGAAGAGAGAGAACTCAGTTGAACAAAAAAAGAAAGGAAAAACAAGAAATCTCAATGGATACTGCAGAAAAACAAAAAAGCCATTAATGAGTACTGAGAACAATTATATGCCAACGAATTTAACAACCTAGGAGAAATGGACAACTTTCTAGAGACATATAGCCCACCAAAACTGAATCAAGAAACAGATCATCTAAATATATTCATCACTAGAAATGAAATTGAACATGTAATAAAAACACTCCCCACAAACAAAAGTCCAGGACCAGATGGTTTCACAGGCGAATTCTATCAAACATACAAAGAAGAACTTATACCCATTCTTCTTAAACATTCCAAAAGACTCAAGAAGGAGTACTCCCAGAGACATTCTATGAAGCCACCGTCACCCTAATACCAAAACCAAATATACTATCAAAACAGGAAATTATAGGTCATATCTTTGATGAATATAGATGCAAAAATTCTCAACAAAAATTTAGCCAACTAAATCCAACATATTAAAAAGATCATACACCACAACCAAGTGGGAATGATCCTAAAGTCACAAGGATGGTCCAAAATATGCAAATCAATCAACATCATACACATTAACAAAAGTCAAAAATCACATGATCATCTCAATAGATGCAGAAAAAGCATCTGACAAAATCCAACATGCATTCATGATAAAAACTCTTACCAAAGTAGGTATATAGGGAACAAACCATAACATAATCAAAGCAATTTTTGACAAACCCACAGTTAATAGAATCCTCAATGGAGAAAAGCTGAAAGCCTTCCTACTAAAATCTGGAACAGGACAAGGATGCTCACACTCACCACTTTTATTCAACATGATTTTGGAAGTCCTAGCCACAGCAATCGAGTAAACAAAAGAAATGAAAGTTATCCAAATTGGAAGAGATTGGCTAAAACTGTCACTATATGCAGATGACACGTTACTGTATGTAGAAAACACCAAGGACTTCACACAAAAACTACTCAAATTGATCAACAAATTCAGCAAAGTAGCAAGATACTGGATTAACATTCAGAAACTGGCTGTATTTCTGTATACTAGCAATGGAATATTAGACAAGGAATACAAAAAACAGTAACTTTTAAAATCACACCCCCAAAAATTAAACGCCTAGGAAAAACCTTACCAAGTAGGTTAAACAATAATATGCTAGGAACTACAAAACATAAGGCAATTAAATGGGATTCAAAGAAATGTAAAGATATCTCATGCTCCTGGAGTAGAAGAATTAATATTTTTTTTTTTTTTTTGTCTTTTTAGAGCCACACCCAAGGCACATGGAAGTTCCCAGGCTAGGCATTAAATCAGAGCTGCAGCTGCTGGCCTAGGCCACAGCCACAGAAATGCCAGATCTGAGCCACGTCTGTGACCTACCCCACAGCTCGTGGTAATGCCAGATCCTTAACCCACTAAGCAAGGACAGGGATCGAAACTGTGTCACGGATGCTAGTCAGATGCATTTCTACTGAGCCATGAACAATCAATCCAAAAATTTATATGGAACCATAAAAGACACAGAATGGCCAAAGCAAACATGGGGGGAGGAGGGGAAAGCAGGAGATACAATTCACCCAGACTTCAGAAAATATTAAAAAGCTATAGAGATCAAGACAGTATGGTACTGGTACAAAAACAGACACATGTACCAATGGAACTGAATAGACAGCCCAGAAATAAACCCGGATTCTTATAGTCAACTAATCTTTGACAAAGGAGGCAAGAATACAAAATGGGAAAAAAAGACAGTCTCTTCACCAAATGATGCTGGGAAAACTGGACAGCTGCATGCAAAGCAATGAAACTAGAACTAAGACTTCAACATAAAACAAGACACCATAAAACTTCTAGAAGAGAACATAAGCAAAACATTCTCTGACATCAACCATACAAATATTTTCTTAGATCCAGTCTCCCAAGGTAATAGAAATAAAACCAGAAATAGAACCAAACATATACCAATAGAACCTAATCAAACTTATAAGCTTTTGAACAGCAAAGGAAACCATTAAAAAAAAAAAAAAAGACAACCTAATGAATGGGAGAAAATGCAATGCAAACAATGCAACCAACAAGGGCTTGATCTCCAAAATACACCAAACAACTCATACAACTCAACAGCAAAAAAACAAACAACCCAATCACAAAAACTGGGCAGATGACCTAAATAGAAATTTTTCCAAGGACGACATATGGAGGGCCAGCAGGCATATGAAAAAATGTCAACATCACTAATTATTAGAGAAATGCAAATCAAAACTACAATGAGGTACCACTTCACACTGGTCAGAATGGCCATCATTGACAAATCAACAAATAACAAATATTGGAGATAGTATGGAGAAAAGGGACCCCTCCAACACTGTTGGTGGCAGTGTAACCTGGTAAAACTGCTGTGGAAAACAACATGGAAGTTCCTCAGAAAACTAAATATGGAACTATCATATGATCAAGCAGTCCCACTCCTGGGCACATATCCAGACAAAACTTTTGTTCAAAAAGATACACCTATGTTCTATGTTCATTGCACCCTTATGTTCACTGCAGCACTATTCACCATAGCCATGTTCAACCGCTATGAACAGTATCTGATATGAACAATGCTGCACCAATATGCAGCACTAATCACAACAGCTATGTTTAACCCCTATGAACAAATAGCTCATATGAACAATAGCTCATGTGAACAATACGTATGAAAAACCCCTATGTTCACTGCACCCCACCCTCATTGCAGCACTAGTCACAATAGCCAAGACATGGAAACATTCCAAACGTTCATCTACAGAGGAATGGACTAAGATGTGGTACATATATACAATAAAACACTACTCAGCCATAAAAAGAACAAAACAGTGCCATTCGCAGCAACATGGACACAAGCAGGGATTATCATACAAAGTGAAGTAATCAAAATAGACAAATACCATATGATATCACTTATATGTGGAAACTAAAATACAGCACAAATGAACCTATCTTCAGAACAGAAACACACTCAAAGATAAAGAGAACAATCTTGTAGTCCCCAAGGGGATAGGGGTGTTCTGGGAGTTTGGGGTAAGGAGATGCAAACTGTTACATTTAGAATGGATAAGCAATGAAGTCCTGCTGTATAGCACAGGGAACTATATCCAATCACTTGTGACAGAACACGACAGAATATGAGAAAAAGAATGTTTATATATGTATGACTGAGTCACTCTACTGTACAGCAAAACTGACAGAACTTTGTGAAACAACTACAATAAAAACATTAAAAAAACAAACAAACAAAGGAATTGAAAACAAGATGAATAATGACCTCCAATTTGTAAAATGTTTTCCCACCCATGGGCTCATTAGCTTCTTATACTAGCTACGTGAAGTGCAGTGGTCTCTCTGTATCCATGTGGAGCTTCTTCCAGGACCTCCTTAGTATATTAAAATCCACAGATGCTCAAGTCTCAATGGTGTATATAGTTCAGTGGTGCAGTATTTGCACATAACTCATGCACATCCTCCCCTACACTACAAATCATGCCTTCCTTTACTCACAATGAATGTGAGAGCTCAAACACCACCTAAGGCACAATGAACTTGGTATCAGACCATGAGGGTATCACATATTCCTTAGAAATAAAAGATCTACTTAAATTCACTGTCTTGCAAAATTCCATTTCTTTGTGTTTATGTGTGTGTGTGTTTGAACACACAATAACAAACAGTTAAAATTTCCTTGATACTGAAATATCATGTTCTGTTATCATTTAAAATATTTTTCAATCTTATCGCCTTTTGGAAAATGCAGGCATATTTTTTAAAAGTTAGAAACATGGGTGCTTCTTTACATTGAATATTATTATAAGCTTAGGTTTTATTTACTAATAAATTCCTATGTCAAGAAGTATATATTTATTACCTACTATATCCTGGGCAGTTCCATGGGTTATGAGAAATTTAAAACAAGAAGAGATGGTTGTAGCTCCAGGTCTGCTTTTATTATTTTATTCCTGTACCCTTTCATGTAAATTGATGATGTCAGATTAAACAATTGCTAAGACTCTTCAGACTCTATAATCTTATGATATTCATCTACAAAACTATTAAAGAAGAATACCGTGGTGGATTAAAGACAGCCACAGATTCTTTGCTATTTTCCCCATTCTTTGCTATTATCCAAATTTCTCCTCTCTGGATTTAGGGCTGGCCCTATAACTGCTTAGCCTACTGGAGGTGGGAAAGGTGATACCATGCAAATCCAGGTCTGAGGCTTAAGAATGCCTTGCAGTTTCAAATTTTATGCTTCTTGGTTGCCCTGAGTTTCCTTGTTAGAAATTCAGCTGGTCTGTTAGGGGTAACACATGGAAACACCAGATGGAGAAAAGAGACCCTTAAGCAACTTGGAGAGAGAGGGAAGCACTGCCATCATAACCCACTGAGACAGGCTGGGACCTAGGACCCAGGCCCTTTTGGGGCAGTGCTTGTACCTGCACAAACATTTCTTCCAGTAACAAAATACAAAGAAACTATATGGGACTAAAAATAATAGCGTGCATGCACAGTTGGGGCAAGTTATGGACAAGAAACAAAAAGATTAAAAAAAAAACACACAAAAACAACTGCCACTTCTGAAGAGTAGGGAGCAAAAGCAGGGTATTGCCCATACACCAAAGAGGTGGGCAAACCACCGAAGATATCCCTCTGGCCCGATCCCTGGACCTGCCTCTACCCCCACCCCATATAAGGAACTAGCTTGCCCCACTTCGGGACAGAGCAAGGGAACCTGTTACTTGTTCTCCTGCTGCAGCAGGGGCCCTAAGGAAAGGCTTGCCTGAATTTGTCTAGCCTCTTGTCAATTTGTACTGATTAAGGAAGGCCAGGAAACCTGGTGCTTAACACCACCAGTTAACCTCAGACCCTTCTAGCCCCAGCTGGCATCTGATAATAGCCACATGGGCCCCGAAGTGAGCGCAGCCGGAGAATTGCCCAGTTGAGCCTCGTCAAGCCACAGACACATGGGCATTATCAAAAGCTCCTGAGCTTTTCATTTGAGCTTTTAATTTGAGCTACCAAATCCCAGGATTGATACACAGTGATAACTGAAACAGATACTACAGCTCAGCATTACAGTAAGTATAATTACATTTTTATTCTGTAAGTTATGTATTTCAGATCATACATGATAAAGTACCTATATGTGCAGTTAGTAATACTATAGTGTGACACATGCAGTGCTAAAAAAAAATAAAAATAAAAATCACCAAACTGAGAAATCTTGCAAAATAAAAGGCCTATGGGCAATACAGAGTTAAGCATAGATCATTCAGAAACTTTGCCGATGACATAAAAAATAAAGCTAGGAACCAAATTAATGTGGCATTATGATTTAAAATACATTAAACAGTTGACAAATAACAGAAGTATTTCAATAAAAATGGTACTTTACCTTGAGAAAGACCTGAAGTTTGTGGAGTGGGTGTCAAAAGAGTTGCAACTGTTATTGTGAAGTGGCCCTCAACCAAAGGGCAGCTAAAGCCCAGCTTGGCTGCAAAAAGTTATAAAATTAAACATTCTCCTAATTAAAAAAAAAAAACTAAAATTACAATTTTCCTAAACCCGTATCAACCACTGTATATTTCAAATCCAGCTTATAATAAACTTCAACTGTATGGCCCAGAAAAAAAAAATTAAAATCCTATCCCGACTATCATTAAAAAATAACTTCCAATGTTATCAGAATTACTAAGACATTTGCTAAAATTTTTAGAATATTATTTCCCTCCCCAAGAAATAGCTAAAAATGTCATACTGTAAACCAAAATTAATAACAAATCTCTTCTCAAAGATGCAAGCATCCTAAGACATATTGAGATTCCTTCCTTTTAAAGGCACCAAATAAAAATTTTAAATAATGAAACCAGTTTTAAGTAAAAATTTTACATGCTTGAGGAGACAGCTTCCTATTTTTCCCATTAAATAAATTCAAAGAAAAATAATTAGCTTACCATGGGGAAGGTAAATACAGGGGGAAAAGAGACAAGCTCTGTTAGAGAAGCCTCTTTGTATGTACAGTTCTGTTTTAAGGATCTCTATTTTATATCTCAAGTCCAGGTAAGTTAAAAACTCATTTTTTTATGTAGAAATTCTTTTTTTTTGAGACATTCTCTTAAAATGTAGTCTGCTCTGGAGTTCCCGTCGTGGCACAATGGTTAACGAATCCGACTAGGTTGCGGGTTCGGTCCCTGCCCTTGCTCAGTGGGTTAACGATCCGGCGTTGCCGTGAGCTGTGGTGTAGGTTGCAGGCGCTGCTCGGATCCCGCGTTGCTGTGGCCCTGGCGTAGGCCGGTGGCTACAGCTCCAATTCAACCCCTAGCCTGGGAACCTCCATATGCCGCGGGAGCGGCCCAAGAAATAGCAACAACAACAACAAAAAGACAAAAGACAAAAAAAAAATGTAGTCTGCTCTAATATGACTTGCTAAGGGCAAAGAAGGAATGCTTAAGTGTATGAGAGGTTTCATTTGTCACAATATGCTGCTATATTACAATCGTTTATAACAATGGAAAATTTATAAAACTAAACTATAACTAAATTTGATATTCAAATGAATTCCATTAAGAGGAACTAATTGAAAAAGATAGTAAATGCAAGGCTCAAGAAGTCCCTGATACCTGTTACACAATCCTCGTCCCTCAAGCAACAGAGGATTTGGTTTAACAAACCTATTGAAGAGACAATTACAAGTTTTTGATGAAGAACTTAAATAATTAAATTAATTAAATAATTAAAAGGGAATGCTCCCTCTTCTCAGTGCTGCAATGTTGCAAAAAGAGAAACTTGCAAATAACCAATCGCTGATAAGTTACGTTTTATCTGTTTGATTTAAATTATTTCAGCTAAGCACTAGTCACTTGGTCCACTCTGAAACTGTCTCAGTAACTACGCTTAACAGAAGCAAAGATGCTTTATTTCTCCTAAATATTAATGTTCACGAGTCATTATTATTGGACCTGAAGTTAAATTTCAAAGAGTTGCTATTGGCACTTGGAGAAAATTTTAAGCCCTTCGACAGAGCAGAGAACTGCACTATCCATGCACGTCTGCTTAGGCCCTTTGGAAACAAGCTTCCAAGAAGCAGCAGTGTTGGTAGCTGCTACATACCCTCGTGGTACCCGTTACTAAAATCAGCCGCGCACAGTCTAAGAACGTGGTGAGACTCAGACGGCAGGAGTGTAACAAGCAAAACCCTATCTGCGAGGGACGGGCTTTGATCCCACACCTGGAAGAGAAACGCTAACTTGTTAATATGATACCTAAGGCCACGGCGATCCTGTAATGTGCCTTTAAGAATATTTTAAGGGTTTCTAATTAGCAAGTTACCAAAAATATATATACACGACTAACCTCAGCATACAAAAACTTTTAAGACATTGTTTTCAAAAGCTAAAATACTCCAGGGAAATATCTCCGCTTAGTCTAAATAAACTTATTTAAAACCGGGAGGACAAGCTGGTTAAAGGAGTATCAATTTCAAGACTCCTTTTCAAACCGCGAGAAACTTGTTCTGACCTTGCGCGCCACACTTTGGAGTCCGCATCTCGAGTCTCCGGGATCCGACGAGTCCCAAGACCCTGGTGATTCCCTGGGGCTGCGGGCCCCCGCAGGACACTCCCTCCCGGGTCCTCAGCCTCCGCAGCTGCTCCAGGCACCCCGCCGTCGTGCGGGCGGCGCTAGGGAACGACCCACGCTCACAGCCGGGAGGGGACGGTCCTTCCCCTCCCGCGCCCGGGTCCCTACGGACCCGGTTGGTGGGAGCCTCGGCTGGTCAGCGAGCTCGTGCGGCGTCAGGGCCTCGTGCGTTCGCTCCGACGTGCTCCGCGCCGGGGAACCCGCCGTGCCGCACCGCCTCGCCCCTCCACGCCGCTCCAGCTCCAGCCAGTGCGAGCCCGCCCACCCAAGGGAAGGGGAGGGCGCGGGAGCCCGGGATTGGAGGCGCCTCCTTCCGCCCGCCTAGCACCTGGGTCCTTCCCGCCCGTTGGCCTTCCCGGGGCCTTGGCGTGGGGTCCCTGGGCGTCCCACGTTGGCCAGCCTGATCCGGGCAGGTTGCTGGCAAGTTGGTGGCGACCGCCCAGGAAGAGCGCGTCTCGCCGCCAGGGAAAGGCCGGCGAGTCTCCAAGGCGACCACGGAGGGCGGCTTTTCCAAAGTTGGCTAGAGTCACACGTGGGCATGTACTCCCATTTTCTTAGCACAGTGAGTGGGAAGAGGCACAGTTACTCCCCTGCTTCATCTGATAATTATTAACACAGTATAGAGACTCTGTCACTTGGCCTTGGCATAATTTGTCCTTAATTACTGCCGCCCACTGCTTTCACTGCCTTCCTGGCCTTTTCTTTCCTCATGCATACCTGCTGCACCAGCTGAGAGCTCTGCCAGGAATAAGACTGAGATTATGAGTGTAGATCTATAGATTCCACAGGGCACCGCCCTCACATGGTATGCTCAAAGCCCATGGTTTTTTTGAATGAATAGATGAACTGCTGGTGGGATCTCTCGCTAAACTAGGCGCTTTCCTCTATTCTCCAGTTTCCTGAAAAGTCAAATGTTCCAGGTTCTCGAAGACAAGCTGAAGTTCTGCAACTGAAAGGACATTTTTGGATCTAAGGCATGAGGTTTTGCTGCCCAAATTTGTGTTTTATTAGAGCTTTTTTTTTAAATTTTCATTTTGATTCCAAATAACTCAGAAGGTATAAATATTTAATAAATAGAAATCAACCTATGGTAATGTTTTCTTTTGATATTTGTATGTTTGTCACTTTGCCCTAACCTCCTTTTCTGGAAACAGTACCTGGGTTTTGCTTGCAAATAGGGAATTGACCCTCATGCCTGCTTATGTGCTTCAGGTGATGCTAATTCCTGCTCTGACTCCAGTGCACAGGACCCTGACCTCTTCAATGGAAGTATCTTGTTTTCCTGGTAACAGGGATTATTTCAGAGATATTCATATGCCCCAAGTCAGGGCAATCAAATACAAAAAAATAGTTCTAGAACTTTGTGATGTTTAAAACTTAAGCACTACAGGTCTGTTACAAAAAGTTAGGGTGCTAGTTGGGTAAAAAAAACTTGGGACCCCGAAACAGGAATACTGATATGTAGATGGTTGTTCCTACGAATACTAGCTTTTATAAGCCAATTGTACCCTCAGATCTTACCAAGGTGCCCACCACCACCCCTTTCCAAATAAAAGAGAGGTGCGTATCCCCTGAGCTGGAACATGTTACAGAGTTTCTCCTCCATGAGTGAACATGTACCCTCCTCAGAAGTTTCACCTATCTACTCTTGTAGCTATAAGGCCCTAATCAAGGAATAAAGCCCACAGTAACCTCACTGGGGACATGTTGCACTTTATATGAGAGGAAAGAGGAATTGGAAGAATTAGCACCTATAGGCAGAAGCAAAGTGAATTCATCTGGTCTGAAATTTTGCAGGTGTTTGATCAGAGTGGCCAAAACATTTCAGACTGAATAAGAATTTCTTGACTTGAGGGCACTTTCTTAGGACAAAATATGTAACATCCTAGGAAGGACCCCAAGGGGAGAGGGTACCCACTGCTAGCATGCTCTGAAAATGTGATGGCTAAGACTAAGTCAAATGGAAATAACTAGGTGACTCTGGTAGACTCTGAGAAGGGACTGAGGAGGCTAAAGCAGGTGGGATTGCCGAGCTTGGATGAATATATTGTTTGAGACCAGGATACTGTAGTGGGTTATGTTCCACCAGAGGGCCAGACAAAACACTATTCAATGAAGGCCATCAGCAATGTAGTGCTGGGAGGGACACTAGCATCACTAAGATGTTTATTAGAGATTCTCCTCTGTAGACATGAGTTAATATCAGGAGTGGTGAACACAGAGCTGGGATCACTAATATCCATGAGGAAGATGGCCTGACCAGGAGGTGTCACTTAGTCACCAGAAGGCTGGAAGATGTAATTACCATAAAGACCCACAAGGTCAGAGGGGCGATCAGGAGGGGTTGAAACAGAGGGAGCTGAAACAGTGAATAGATCATGGTTCTTTCTTAAGAACAGAATAAAAATCAATAGCCAATATGTAATGTCTACAGCCAGAAAAAGAGCAACAACAGGAGTTCCCATTGTGGTTCAGCAAGTTAAGAACCCCACTGGTATCAATGAGGATGCACTGCCGTAAGCTGCAGCATAAGTTGCAGATGTGGCTCGGATCTGGTGTTGTTGCAGCTGTGGCATAGGCAGGTGGCTGCTGCTCCAATTTGACCCCTAGTCTGGGGACTTCCATAAGCTGCGGGTGCAGCCCTAAAAAGACAAAAGGCAGGGCAACAATAGAAAAGAAATTGAATGAAGTCACTCAGATGAAAGGCATGATCCAAGTATATAACTCATTCCCAGAAGCCAACAGCTCAGAAACACTGTTATAGGCTTCTTTTGGCACTCAGACCCAGGTCTCTGGATTCTCCAGACTTGGGGGCATGAACTTGGTGAGAGGGCACATATTTGCAGGGTGTGGAGGAACATGGTATGCTTCTAAACTATGGCAGCCAGCACATGTCGTCTAGATTAATTAGATACAAAGAAACTCCCTTAACTGAAGGACACCCCCTTGTTTGGCTCATTTGTTCAATTACTTCATTAATGAAAATATGACTATCAGTCGGCTGGACTTCTTGCCTTACAAACTCTTCAACATTGGTTGAATGAAACTACTAGATAAGAAAATATTTCTAGTATTGCTCTGCTACTAGTAGAAAATCATCCATGACCATCAAAAAATTTCAAGAATGGAAGTCCCAATTTTGTCACAGCTTTGAAAAATGCATTCTGGTTTTGAGACTTCTGAGAAGATACACAAAATTTCTTGGAAAATAAATTAACCAATTTGTGCTGTTTATCATTGTCTCTAGCCTCATCTCAGCACCACAACTTCAAACATAAACAACTTCTTCCTACAATATGCTGACTATTGGACTTCGTTGGAAAAATAAAAGATAGTAGAATGAAAGTAGGAAGAAAAATCCGTTCAATAACAGCATAGGCACGATGATATCCTGAATGTAGAGCACCCCAAGAGTTCAGTTGCCTTTTTGTATAACTTCCTTAAACTTTGCAGTTTTAGACAAGAACTGTAAAGACCCCAAATGCTACATATTATATTGTTTCATTCACATGACATTCTGGAAAATTGTAGGAAAAGGAAGTGTATTAGGGGTTTCCAAGAGATGGGGGGAAAGGGATATTTCTCTGCATAGGGGCCTCTAAACAGATTTTGCAGGGTTATGGGACTATCAATTATGTTAGCGTGTAGATGGGTGACTAGTCTTCAGTCAAAACCCACAGAACTGAACACTATAAACAGTGACTTTTACTGTATTCACATTGAGAAAAAAGTAATCAGGGTGTAGGGAAGGCAGGATGGAATGCAGATTGTGTTAAGTAAATCTCACTCCATTGCAAATATATGACATAACCTCACAGAAGTTGGTGGGGGAGGAATGAGCTAACCTACAAATTCTGGAAAAGAGTGTTTTCTCAGATATTATAAGCCTAGAAACATATAGAACAAAAATTGTACTCTAGTTGGAAAATTTGTTTGTCACAGGGCTACCATTTAGCAATCTGAGTCTACATTATATTACATTATGGTTTAATTAATAGGTAAAAAATGTTGCAGAGGAGAGCCAGGTTTCAATAAAGATACAATAAGCAAGCTGGGGATGCCTGAACAGACTAGAATGTTCTGGATTAGAATCAGACATATCAATAGGAATGCATGTTTATTTTTAACACATACAGAGATAAATATACATTAAATATATGTGTATATATGGGCTAGTATACATGCATATGGTATCTATCTCCATCCACCGAGAAGCTCTAGAGGCAATGATATCCCAGGCAAAAGAATACAGACACATACCCAGATATTTCTTTTGAAATACCATTATTCAATAAAAAGAAGCGATCCTTGGAAAAATAGCTGATTTTAGTACTGTTGGCAGGAGAAATAAAAGACAAGCCCGGAGCATCTTATAGTGTCAGCAAGTACAGAAAGTGCTGAAAGAAAGAAGAAAAGAAGGATAGAAGGAAGGCAGGGAGAGAGGAAGGGAGGAGGATAGGAATGGATAGAAGCAGGGGAGGGAGAGACGGGGTAGGGGAGGGAGAAGGAAGGACACAGGGCGTAGGTAGGTCAAAAGGACAAAGAACCTACCTTAAAAAGCCTCCAGTGGCTAAATCTGAAACTATTTGAGGAACAGAATAATAATAGTATTGAATTATGACCCCTCAAATAAAACAGATATTCATGAGTCCATAGTAATACACATCTATGAATAAATAAATATATAAATAAGGGAGAAGGGATAAATCATTCTCACAGAAGAATTCTTATTAATAAATGTAGAAGAAATTGGAGAGGTAGAAAATCTTCATTAGGACACCACAGTAATAATTGCCACATGCAAGATCCAGCGAGGAAGGCTAAAATTAGTAGGAAAATACTTTGGAAGCAGGATACATGCATGCATAGCCTCACAGTATATTCCATGATATTTATATTAATTACTGTGGTAATTTTATTACACACCTACAGGTTTGTTGTTATGACTCTGTCCAGGAGGTAAAGATTCTTTTTTCTCCCCTCGTGTGTGAGCTAGATTTAGTGTGAGAGCTAGATTTAGTGATTCCCTTTCCAGTTGAGAAACCTAGGGGACAAGCTAACCCATTACCACTAGGATGTCATATTGATTTAATAGACTGTTGATATAATGCAATGAGGTCACATGATTTCTGTGGTATTTTCCCCCAAAATCGTAACTTCAGTTTACTCAGGAGAGTACATCAGACAAACCCCAAATAAGGAGATTTCTACAAAATATGTCACCATACCCTTCAAAGTGTCACAGTCATGACAGCCAAGAAAAGAATGAATCATAGGAGACTAAAGTGACATAAAAACTAAATGCAATACATTGCCCTCCATGGTTCTGGGGTAGAAATGGGAAGTTAGTGAAAACATCAGGGAAACCCAATAAAGTCTGTAGTTTGGGGTATTGTGCTGAAGTGAATATATGTTTAATAAAACTAGCACAGCTCTTTAAGATGCTAACATTGGAGAAGCAGTGTGAATGGTATCCTGGAACTCTGTACTATATAGATAACTTCTGTACATCTAAAATTGTTTCAAAATAAAAGTACCAAACTAAATATGTGCCGGTTTTAGTGTGAAACACGTCAAAAATAATGTGATTTATAGAGGCTAGATTTATAGAAGACCCCAGTGTTGAATTCAAGGTGAAAATCTTGATTAGCATTCATATGCTCTTAGGTTCAAGAGGTACTTCAAAAGTAACACAGGTGGGATGATAAGGTGATTTCAGAGTTTGTAAAATACCATTTTATTCAACTGTGAAGGTACGGATACATTATTACATATCAAATTTTAAAGGTGTAGCAGCTGAGGCTTAGAGAGATACAGTTTGTTAAACTCATCAGTAAATATTGAAAAGAAGCCTTCAATTAAAATATTTGACACAAAATTTCCCATTTCCAGTAAATGATCTCGCGTCTTCAAAAACTGTTCATGTATTTTGCTCGTGTGCAGTTAAAATAATTATGCCAAGTATTTAAAGGTTAGATATCTTTGCTTTTATTTGTGCCAAATGCTGATTATTATGTTTAAGCTGCACAAAAGCTTTTGTAAACTCACATTTCCCCTATTTTCGACTGCTAAACACTTTCAAAGAATGTTATTTATACTCAGCACAAATATTGATATAGTTTACTTCCTGCTTGAACATCAGAGAATGAATGGGTAAACTGCTTACATATGTTGAAGTTGAAAGCTGGGGAAAGTTAGAGAAAAATTATATTTCCCCTATGTTACAAAATTGTGTAGTATATTTTATATAAAAACTCTAGAATCCATTTTGTTACATATTTTTATGCAAGGAAAAAATATTTCAATTTTTTTTTTAATGTAAAAGCAATTACCTGCAGTTTCTGTCTTGGCTGGTTGGTTAACCGACTGACTGCTATCCATGAGGATGCAGGTTCAATCCCTGGCCTCGCTCAGTAGGTTAAGGATCCAGCATTGCCATGAGCTCTGGTGTATGTGGCAGACGTGGCTCAGAACCAGTGTTGCCATAGCTGTGGCGTAGGCCAGCGGCCACAGCTCTGATTGGACCCCTAGCCTTGGAACCTCCATATGCTGTGGGTGCAGCCCTAAAAAGACAAAAAAAAAAAAAGCAATTCCCAGTTGCAAAGAGAATATCAATACTTTATTTTTTTTAAACTTTAGATTATTTGATGATAGACAGCAAAGAGATTGCTACCACAGTGGTGCTTTTCCAGGGTGGCTCCAGTGCAAGTTTGTGTTTTCCTCATAAATCTCACCACTGAAAGGAAGTTCCATTTTAACCTGCCTGCTGTATCTTTGAACCAGGAACCACCAATAAAATCTTCATCCTTTCTACAAACAGGACCGCAATAAGATGGCAATATCCAAAGCGACGTTCTGCTACAGCTAAATATGTGAACAGAATGCTCCCCAGAAAGAAACGATGTCTTTCCTAAATACTGATGTAATTTATGGTCAAAACACGAACGTCATTTCAAAAACATGGTCCATACACAGTTCTGAATTATAGTTTATTTAACCTGTAGGTCAAGCTCAATAACAACTCATTTAAGCTACATTTTAAAATTCCACAACATTCATGAAACTTTTGGTATGGTGGAAGATTTAAAAGCCCTGGGTGTTTTCATTTCAGTGGTTCTAAATGGAGTCCCTAAATTAAGCTATCTGGAAAGTTTGTACAAATGCATATCTCCAGGAGCCAGTGCTTACCTATAAAATTAATCATCATAGCATTATATTAGGAATCTACATTTCAGTCAAGAATCCCAAGTGATTGATAAAAACATTTATTCCTACCTATGCTACTTAAATTTTCTATGCTTATAAAATGAAGCATTGACATCTTTTAAAACTTTTAAATTTCTTCCAGCTATAATGATTTCAGTACTCTGTAAATATACTATCACTGGGGCAATGTTTGTTTTCAAAAAACTTTCGAAGAGTTCCCGTCGTAGCGCAGTGGTTAACGAATCTGACTAGGAACCATGAGGTTGCGGGTTCGGTTCCTGCCCTTGCTCAGTGGTTTAACGATCTGGCATTGTGGCATTGCCCTGAGCTGTGGTGTAGGTTGCAGACGCGGCTCGGATCCCGCGTTGCTGTGGCTCTGGCATAGGCCGGTGGCTACAGCTCCCATTGGACCCCTAGCCTGGGAACCTCCATATGCCGTGGGAGCAGCCCAAGAAATAGCAAAAAGACAAAAAAAAAAAAAAACTTTCGAAAGACTTCATTAAATTAAACGCATATAAACTGGAGTTATGTACACAATGGATTGTGTAATGTAGCCACAATCCATTACTTGTATATTTATTTATTTATTTTTGTCTTTTTGTCTTTTTAGGGCCGCACCTGTGGCATATGGTGGTTCTTAGGCTAGGGGTCTATTTGGAGCTGTTGCTGCCCATCCTGTACCAGAGCCACAGCAACACCAGATCCGAGCCACGTCTGTGACCTACATCACAGCTCATGGCAATGCCGGATCCTTAACCCACTGAGTGAGGCCAGGGATCAAACCTGCAAACCTCATGGTTCCTAGTCAGATTCATTTCCACTGTGCCAGGACAGGAACTCCTACTTGTATATTTAATTGCAACACTGTGGACACAAATTATCAGAATAATTTAGTGCTGTGTGATTTCTATTGCTTTTGGCTTTTCATCTTCCTGTCAAAAATAAAAGTATACTGGCACTTAACATCTAACCTTGGAAAGAAATGTATAATGAAGATGAAGTAGATGTTCTCACAAGGTTAACTTACTGTCTGCAAAAAGTTCTGTAATTACAGAATCAGGTTTTTTTTATTTTAACATGATTTGATATAGAAGAAAAGTTTTCAATTCTTGGCTTCCAATACAGGCAAAAATTATCTCTATCACTTGATAAAATTCTTATTAAAATAATAAAGTTTTAAAATCTGAATACAGAATATTTCCTAAAATATTTCAGAGTATTATTTTCACTGCTTAAATATTTGCTTGTAAAACAAATATTTAAGAAAACAAATAATTCTAGAGTTACATTAGTACCAAAAGTCAAACATAAACAGAAAAGCAAATAGTTATTTTCTAAAAAGTCATGGAATTGGTTATACAAACAATGTCAAGTATCTGGAAGTACACAGTGCACATTAAAGAATCAGCATACTTATGGTAAAATTTCCAAATACCCTTTTAAAAGTGCTAATCAATCTATGTGACCTCTATCAAACATAGCACACTTTTCACAGTACATCTTTTTCTAATTATCATAATAGCTTTTAAACGAATCTCCAATGAGTACGCTAACTAAAAGAGGTACAGTAAAAGAAAAATAAAAGAGAAAAAAGCAAAAGGTACTTAATTTACAGTACCAAATAATTCATCATAGAATCTATTAATTTCTAATCTGTTGGTTGTATACAGAATTCAGAGAATATAATTTAAAATTTTCCCCAAATAAATGCATATCAATGCTGTTATGTGATAAAAATATTACTCTTGGTACATTTAGAACAGCTAGAGTCTGAAACAATTTTCTTTTATTATGTTTACTCAGCTACACTATATGCTACATTAAGCATTTATTGAGAGTAAATTTTTGAATGTTATTTTCTATCCTGTCATTGATTTTTCTAATTCCAATAACCATCTGGAGCTTGTTCTTGATCGCAGTTTAATATAAGTCAATACCTTGATTTTGTCAAATAAATATTCTCTTTTCTTATTTAACTACCATAATTTATTTTCCTTTGGTTGACACAAGCACTGTCCAAACCACTCCCATCCTGGTGGATAATAAAAATCAAACAGCTATGAAAAGATTTATACACTTTGAGTATGTCTTTATCTTATTACGTGAAGAAGAATTACAGTGCTCTGTTGTGACATATTCATCCCCCTAGAATCAGTCTTTGTTGATTCCCAGGGCTTGATCCACTGAAAATCTATTTGAATATATTGTCACTGTTTTTCAGTGGACTAATGTCTGAAATATAATTTATGATCTCAGTAGCCCTGGGGAAACATCAGTTGGATTTTATTGTTAATAGAATTCAGTAACTACAGGATTCAACTTTCTGTCTATATTACTTATTCACATGTTAAATCTATATACATTTTCCAATGACATACTTCACTTTCAAGTTTATGCTACATGTGGCTGAACTTCACTAAATGTATATTTCTCTTTGCATATAAAATTTTATATGGTAGATAATAAACTTATTAATGAACTTTGTGTTAAGCACTTTAGAAATGGAATGGCTTTTCAGAATCAGTAATAATAATCATCCGTAGAACAAAACAATCAAAAATAAAGAGAAGTAGTTGCTGTCATAGCACAGTGGAAACAAATCCGACTAGGAACCATGAGGTTGCGGGTTCAATCCCTGGCCTCGCTCAATGGGTTAAGGATCTGGCGCTGCCCTGAGCTGTGGTGTAGGTCACAGATGCGGCTCAGATCTGGCACAGCTGTAGCTCCAATTAGACCCCTACCCTGGGAACCTCCATATGCCGTGAGTGTGACCCTGAAAAACAAAATAAAATAAAAATAAATAAAGAGAATATTTCCCATTCAACTTCACAAAGACATTTCTTCTGTGGTTTAACTGAAGAATCATAGTTTACTATTTTATCAAAAGGTGACAAAGCAAAAATTAAATGTTTCTAAGAAGCAAAAAAAATATTGTTATGTCACTCTTTTGCTTCAGGGATAATCTGGGGGTAAAATTTATTTCCTGATTCTTTAAAGTTTAGATTTATGGTGGTCCTTTGAATTTCTCCTTTGTTCATGTAATGTAAGTTTAATGTGAGTACTGAAAGACTTATTTACCCCCAAATTAAAATAATATAAATTTCATTTCTAGAAAAGCATGCTCTGATTCATATTTGTATAAAAACAAAACTTATCTTCAGACAGGAAAATATAAAACTGTATTATAAATAATGAAGAGTATAATAGTGTTTAGAACCCATTTATTTGATTTGAAGAAATTTTACATACCATTAATATGATTTGATAATATCTGGGTCAAAAGATGCTACTTGTAAACACAGAAAAAAGATATAGACTTTTGGAATTTTTGCTGGATCAATAAATTTAGTTTAATTCTTCTAAAAGGTTTTTTAACAGAAAGGAAATTATTACATATCTGTAGGCCAGTTAGCTAATTTTTATCCTCATTTAAAACATAGTGAAACACAAAAATGCATAAATTAACAAACTTGCTAAATATATTAATTATATAAATTTAAACACTTCAATTATTCTGATATAAAGAGGAGATTCTGAAGAGAAATTATAGATTAAATAATGCAAAATATGAATTTAAAATGTACATTTTAATAGAAAAAATGTACAATGCTTTTACATTCTGGAAATTTGGCTTCTTACTTGTTTAGAACTAGCAGTAGATCAATTTTCTTATTTAATTGTGCATCCTTTCTAAAATGAATAAAATTTAATTAAGTTTAAATTTATTTCAAATTTGTTACTTTATTGTATATATTAAATAAAAGTAATCCACAATTTTATTAGACTATTGAATTATGTAATATAGTATCATAATATGTGCTCATTATAGAACTATATTAAAAATACAGAAATATATGGTATTCCATTACAGGGAATATCTTGGAACATTTTGATGTAATTCACTGATATATTTTTCCTATTTGCAAACATTTACTTTTTATATAACTAAATGGTGCTATACTAGAATATTTTGGTCATTTCTAATATTTTGCCACCATAAACTGTAATAAACAAAATAGCGTGCTTATATGCACATATTTTTTTGTATTTCTGATTACTTCCTTTGGTAGATTCCTAGAGTAGAAGGATGGATATGAGTATTTTCCAATATTTGCCAAAAATTTAAAACTTTTCTTTTGGCCACACCCACAGCATATGGAAGCTCCTGGGATTGATTCAGGGAACGAACCCAACCTGCCTCTGCAACCTATGCCACAGCTGCAGGAACGCTGGATGCTTAATCCACTGTGCCTCAGTGGGAACTTCTAAAACTTGTTTTTGAGGTTAGTTTAACCAATTAATATTCAGTGAATGTTCATGTTACTTGTACATACCATCTATAGAGGTGATGACTTTAAATCTTTGAACATTTTATTGGTGAAAAATTACATTTTAACTTGTATTTCTTTGAGTATCATTAATGATTAAAATTTAATTTATATTTAGTTTGCTATGGATTGTTTGTACATTAGTTTGTTTCATTCCTTTTGGGATTTTTCTTACAAATTTCACAAGTATCTGGCAAATTTTAATTGTCAAGCAATATTTTGCTATATTTTACCCTAATGATTTTATCTGAATATTGTGACCATAAATTTCAATATGTACATTTTAAGAAAATGACAATTTCCCCTTTTTAATGCTTTTTTGAAATTAAAGTTTATTATATGCACCCCATCCAAGATTCAAAAAATGTTGCCCTAAAATATATGCTCGTTCTCTTCTGTTTTTATATCATGCTGCTTTTATCTAAATATTTTGAAGTAATTTTATTAGATGATAGGGGATGAGACTTTTGTTTTTATTTTTTCAGCCTCCAAATGTCAAAGATTTGATTAGATATAATTTGTTGAAAACCCACTCCTTGTCTATTGGGTTGTGATGTTTCCTTTATCCTATGTTTACACATATTAGGGTGTGCATCTGATTTGTCTGATATGATTGTTTTTTCTTTCATCCCTGCAGCACTATTTCAAATGCCATGCCTTATAACAAACTTGATTATCATGTACAGAAAAAAAATTTTCCTATTTCATTTCTTTTTCAAAATAAATTTAATTTACTTTGTCTATTATTTTTTTCTGAAGAACTTTCAAATTTTTTGTAATTATTCAAGTTATACCATACCTGCTATAATTTCTATTAGAATTCTATTAAATCTGCATATTATTTAGATATAATCAATACTTTTTTTTTTTTTGTCTTTTTAGGGCTGCACCCGCGGCACATGGAGGTTCCCAGGCTAGAGGTTGCGTCAGAGCTGTGGCTGCTGACTTACACTACAGCTACGGCAACACGGGATCTGAGCCATGTCTATAACCTATACTACAGCTCATGGCAACACCGGATCCTTAACCCACTGAGCAAGGCCAGGGATCGAACTCATGTCCTCATGGATGCTAGTCAGACTCTTTTCCGCTGAGCCATGACGGGTACTACCTAGATATAATTGATATTTTTAAAACATTGTCTTATCCAGAAATCTATATCTATTTCTGCTTGTTCATGAGATCACGTTTGCAGTTTTTATTAATTTCTTTAGACTTTCCAGTTTAAAATTTCTTTTCATCCCACAGAAATTATTCATTTTGTAAATGGGCAGCTTGTTTTACACATTACATTGATTTTTCCTTTTCTTTTCTTCAGCCACACCCACGGCATATGGAAGTTCCCAGCCCAGGGACGGAATCCAAGCTGGAGCTGCAACCTACAGCTACAGCAGCACAGGATCCTTAATCCACTGTGCTGGGCCAGGGATCAAACTAGTGCTGCCACAGAGACAAGCAAGATTATTAACCCACTGTGTCATAGCAGGAACTTTCATATCACTTTGACTTCAAACAACCTTCCTAAGAATGATTATTTAGTTGGATTTGAATTGAATGTTGTCATTACTTACTTCCAAATTATTGATCATCTGGGAAATTCATGTGCAATTGTTTATTTGAGGCCTAGACAACAAATGTTTAAATGTAGCTCAATTTTAATTATTAAAGTAGTTAAAATACTCAAATAATCCCTAAGGCAAATTGAAATATCATGGAGCAAAGTAGCATTTGATTTAACAGTTCACTGTTGTAATGAATGACAACTAAAAATGATTCAAATTATAGATGGTTTCATAAAAAATGATTATACTGATAGCAATGTAAGTTGACGTAAGCTGAGGAACTTTTCTCTCAATCACTAATTCTCTTACATTCTGGTGGTGTCAGGACCTATTCTGTGGATTTTTCATTTCTACTTTTATTTACTAACATGGAAGTCTTATCTGTCTACTTCATCCAATACCACAAATCCCATATTAAAATATGCATTATTGATATTAAAGTTTTTATGTGAGGTGTTTTAATTAGCATAAAATTAAAATAATAATAGCTAAGTATTGCTAAGTTTCAAACAAAATCAATTCAATGTGGTAGTACACATTCATTTGAATTCTTTTGGGAAATAATGTTGTAATGTATATCATAAACTATAGAAAAATCTCTTTGACATTTGACTCATTAATTCCACTCTTGTGAAGTACTTTATGCAACATTTCAAAAGAAGATGAGTAGAAGAAGTAGGGGAATGAAGAAGAGAAGAAAGGAAAGAGAGGGGAAAAAAACCTATAAGCACAAAGAAGAACATGGCAATAATAAGAATAACTAAGGAAAATGATAAATATTATAAAATATACTGAATAGGCAAATTAAAATTCTGCCCACTGATGACATGAAAATAATTATGAATATGATTTAAACATAGAAAGTATAGACATTTAATGCTATATGGTAAAAAAATGGAAAGTAAAATTTTGCGCTGACTCTATTTACAAACATTTGTAAGATCACATGAAGTGCGACTATATCCTTGAAAACAAGATAAAACTGAATTTTTTCTTTTAAAATGTGCTAATGTTTTTACTGATGAAATTACATTTCAGTGATTAAACAGCTAACCTTTATTTGCTGGATTATTAAAATATTTTAGAAAAATTAATTACTTTAGGTTGCTCAGAGTTTTATGATTCACTCATTTCATATTTGCTGATATAAAGCCATAGCACCATTCAATGCTGTATATGACATTTCCAGAATGGTATAGTTTTTTTTTGTGAATCTATAATACAGATATATAATATATCCATTATATCACTTAATTCATTATATCACTTAAATTTAGAAAATAAAATATAGTCTCTTCTTCTTTCTCTTTCTTGATCTCTGTTTCTGGCTTTTTGTCTTTCTGTCTCTGTCTGTCTTCACACACATTCACACACTCATGCACACATAAATGTAAGTAATGTATATTTATATTATATGCATATGAGGTATACAAATGTGTATATATATATGTATAGATAGAGATAGGAGATATAATTCATTCATATTTCCAAAAATTCTGGCTTCTTATGACAGAATAATATACATAATAAAAAAGTTAAAATATTCTGAAATAACTCTGTAGAGCAATAGTGTATTATTTGATAAAGAAAAATACACACAATGAAAATAATAAAATAATTTATAAAACCAAGTTAAAAACACACAGACATTCACCCTTATATTACATATAATATATATATATATATTCCATCTTTTGACAGTATCCAACAAGTTTTAGAAATTTCAGGGAATTTAGTAATCACGTAGATTAGGGTCTGTTAACTTCAATATCTATAAGGAAGAGGCCAATAACAGATAAGGCTGATGAAATTCACATACAGTCTATGACCAGTCCAAATAAGACAACTGCAACTGAGTGAGAATGTAGACCCAGGGCTCAAAAAGAGCAAAATACCTAGATTTTAATGTAAAAATTGCTCAGGTGTTGGAGTATTTTTAAAAAATTAATGCCATGAATCAAGCAAATCACTTTTTTCTTGTCTTGTGGTCTGAACGTGTCCTCTCAAAATTCCTGTGTTGAATGCTAATCCCCAAGAGTGATATCATTAGGAGCTGGGGCCCTTGCGAGGTAATTAGATCACAAGGGATCTAATGATCCTCATGAAGGGATTAGTGGTCTTATAAAAGGGACCTCCCAGACAATCCTCATCCCTTCTACCAGGGGAGGATACAGAAGTCTGCAGCCCCAAAGAGGTCCCTCACTTGCCACGCTGGAACCTTGCCCCAAGACTTTCAGCCTCCACAAATGAGAGAAATAAATTTGGTGTTTATAGGAGTTCCTGTCGTAGCTCGGCAGTAACGAATCCAACTATTATCTTTGAGGATGTGGGTTCGATCCCCGGCCTCAGTGGGTTAAAGATCCTGCTGCTGACGCGGCTCAGATCTGGCATTGCTATAGCTGTGATAGGCCAGCAGCTACAGCTCTGATTTGACCCCTAGCCTGGGAACTTCCATATGCTGTGGTGTGGCCCTAAAAAGCTTAAACAAACAAACAAGCAAGCAAACAAAAAACAAACAAAAAAACCCCACAAAACAAACAATTAACAAACAAACAAACAAAACTTGTTCATAAGCTTCCCCCTCTGAGTTGTAACAACTCAAAAATACTATAAGACTCATCTAGCTTTTGATCTTTGGTTCTAGATTTTTTAAAATTTTATTTTGGAATTTAGGAAATTAAGAAATAAGGCTTATGAAGTGAGGCTAGGATCTAGGAAGCTGAGATCTAAGAGCTAAGATCACAGAGCTGATTTTCACCAAGATGCACTGGTACCCAAGACTTCTGGGTTGTCATTCCCATGCAGTTTGTCTATTAAATAAGAAATCTTTATTATGCTAAGCTTAAAAAGCAAATAGTTTTAATTTCTATATGAGTCTTAAAAAAATCTTTTAAGATCCTTAACATTTAGGAGTACAGAATATCAAGATTATCTTTTTCTTTGAATAACTGCTAATTTTACTAATAGGTTTCTAAGACTCTCTTTCAAATACCTAAACTCCAATTTCTTCTTAAAGACTCAACAACAAAAAAGTGTGAGTCATTCTGCCAACATTAATGCAAATCACTTTTTAAAAACTGAAATTAATTAAAATGGAAATTAATTTCACCCAATTGGTTTGCATTTTGCATGAAAATGTGGAAAATTGGTCATCATTCAACACTATACTGGCATTGGCATTTGAGATATAATTTATTTAAAAAGAGCTTTTTGTGCTACCTTACTCATTTTTCAAATGTCTCTTCCAAGCAGTGGGATTTCAGTATGTTGACCTCGGTGTCTCCTGCAGTTCTCAGAATAATAAATGATTTGCAATATCATTTATATTTTAAATTTTCTCATGAATAATTGGTCACATTCTCTATACTAATCCCATGACACCACTTGCATTCTAAATTCTTTCTCAATGTCATCTTCTTCTTTTAATTCCTCCCTCTCATTTCTCATTAACTTGCTGCCCCTAACTTTGCCAATTAATTCCATAGCACTTCAATTTACAATAAGATTTCACATTCAACAGAAAAAACTATTATAAGTGAAATATGCTAGAAAGTAAATACCTCATTTTTGTGTCAGCCTATCTACTTGCTCTTCCTTCTTTCAGTCTTTTCCTTCCTCAATTTAGTCTGTCTTCTTATCCTCAATAATCCAAGCATTTTGATTAAATCATTCTTCTATTAAAAACTTCTAATAATCTTACTAGCTAAAGTGTTATACATAAATCCTTTATCCTTGTATTCTTTAAATTTTGTAATGTTTTTTACATTTTTCTCAACTTAATTTTATATTTCGAATGTTTTGAACAAATTCTTATTTTGATTCTCTTTTATTAGAGAATTTCAGTTAATCGTTTCTAAGACTAGTTTGTCCATCGTCTCTCAAATGTTACTGTCCAAGCCACTCTTGTGTGTATTTGTTCCTCAACAAATACCTCGCAGCACATCCTTTTCTCACATATGGCAGGATCATTTGTTGAGATATTTTTTACATTTTGCTATGCTTTTATTTTTCCCTCATTATTCCAAGCTGGTTCCTAAGCACATAGAATCTTGACTAACGAAAAAGGTATTTTCCCAGAGGGAAAGAAGAAACTTGTCATAGAACATATTTTCCTAGCTTTTCTTGTTTGGTTGGTTGGTTTTTGATTTTTGTTTTTTCCCAGAAGGCCAAACACCTTGAGGTATTTTCTTTTGTATTTATTAAGTGGAGTGAAAGGAGAACAGGGTGGATGGGGAGAGCAAAAGAGAGAAAGGAAACCCATGAGTAGGAAGGGAAGGAGATTAGTAGATAACAAGAACAGAGGTGAGCACTACATACTCCTTAATGGTGCCCAGGATAGGCAGCCACACAGCAGAGGGAAATGAGTTGATCTGGAAACTTCAAAGAGGAGACAACTTAGGTAAAAGCATCCCAGAATAAGCAAAGAGTCTTGTGTGCAAAACTGGTGAGGAAGCAGTAGTTACCTGCAGTTGATAGACTACATTTGACCTGAATAAAATAATTACAGATGTTTTGCCCATTTAATATGTAAAGTAAAATACACCCCTACAGCTACCCATCTTCTGAGACTCAATTCAAATTCTACATTATTATAAAATTATTTTCTGAAATACAGTTCAAAGAATTTATTTACTTCTGAACCGATGGTTCCATTGGTTTATAATTTATCATCCACTGCCCATCTTATCTCTTTCATTTTATAAATTATTTATAATTTGTAATATATAGGGTTATTTATTATCTGATGTTTTTACATCCTCTTCCTGGTAGATTAAAACATAAGCTGAGTTGAAAGCAGAAACTAGGATTTATATTTCCTAGTAGCCTCCAAAATTCCTATCACTGTGCCTTGCATCTAGAAAACACAACTAATATTGATTCAGTTTGATTTGGTCCTATGTAATTTTTTGGGCTGGATGGCCTGATTTTTCTCCATTTTTCCTTTGACATTAAAAAATATATATATGTATATATATACACATATTTGAGAAAAGATTTTGTCTAGCGTCTTTCCAATCAGATTGAGTTTTATGAGAATATTCAGCCTTTAAATGGTAATTATGACCTCAACAAACCCAGTAAGATTTCAATCTTTTCCTAAATGACAAGCAAAAATGGTAGGTTTTATTTCCCAATCCTTCATTGTCTCTAGTGCACAAGGATTGCTTCCTTGTGTTGAGTGGTGTTGCTAAGCTAACCTTGACAGTTTCTGACCTTCACAATGTAGTTGTTTTATTAGAAGTAAACTCAGAGTAAGGGTGTGATGTGTTACCATCTGATACACAAATAAATCCTCTGGGACTCAGTTGATGTTTTTACAGGGATGCTCTGTTCCACTTGATTCAGTTTCCTTGGTGTTTATTGGAACTGAAAATAAATAGACTTAGAAAAATGAAATAACATAAATTTTGCTGTCATTTTTTAAAGAAAACTCAATTAGTTTTCCATTTTGAGACCAAGGAGCATGCTGTTTTCTTCTGTCTGAACAGAAAGATTGACCGACCTAAACAAAAATGAAACTCCTGATGTTAATGAAACTTTTCTTTGGTTCCACATCATCCTTTACTCAGAGGAGCATTGAACAGCTCCCCAGAAGGCTCTAGAGACTTGTTCTTTGGGAAGACTATCAGATTTCAGATCTGGTATAAACCTTGACTGGAGATGGATATTTCCTGTTTAAATCAGTGAAAGTAAAGATGTACAACAAAACAATTATTTTCTAACTATACTGACATAAAATAGCATTTTGAAAATGTCTTAAAATCAAATCATCTTGCCATGTTATGTTTACTCTTACAAAAAAGTATTTTTCCCAGATCCTACTATACAACTCAATTATAAATACAAACCAATTTCTGCATGTTCAGCTGATGTTGGTGATTTACTGACTTCCTTTAACCCCAACCTTTCTGGATGTTCAATCTATATAGCTGGGTCCTCCAGATCTCTGTTATTAAGGTGGTCATTGCTCCAGGCTCTGCAGTAAATCAAATACTAACTTCAGCACTCTGGCGTTCTTTCTGCCAGACTTGGCTGTTTTCCACAGCAAGGAAGAATGCTCTTTTATTGTTTCTACGAATGGTTTTGTCATACCTTGATATTAGTATGGGCTTTCTGCCTTCATAATGTGTGTCTGGTCCTTTAATGTCTTTCACTTTTTTTTTTTTTTTTTTTTTGGTTCTTCTGCAATGCCATACATCGACATTGTGCTCCATTCATGTTGCCTGGACTTCCCTTCTCCCCAGAGTTCTGCCCCCTGGATACTTGGATCTCAGGCTACCCACTGTCCTTTGCTTCTTGTGCACCTCCTCCATCATGAATTTTTTTTAAATAGTACCTCTTATTTTTAGTCATAAACTTGACCCTACAGTCCAGCTAAACTTTAGGAGACAAAGGAAAGGAAACCTAAACAACAACAACAAGTAAAGGGAAAAAGGTGACGGGGGATGAGAGCAGAACAGCAGCAGCAGGAAGTATTTTCAGATACAGAACACATAGGTGAGAATAGTCAAGTTGAAGTATTGCTGATATTCTGTGGGTCTTGGCCTTCCGAGCACCAAAGCTCCACTGGCTTTCACAATGTTCATTTTTGCATGAGTCCCATAGAACCATCCTTAGCACAACAGATGAAAAAACTAGATCACATGAGAGGGTCCAACATCTGTCAGAGACAAGATCTTGAGTTCTTGTCATGGCTCAGAGGAAACTAATCTGACTAGCATCCATGAGGATGTCAATCGAACCCTGGCCTTCCTCACTGGGTTAAAGCATCCGGCATTGCCATGAGCTGTGGTGTAGGTCACAGACATGGCTCAAATCCCGTGTTGCTGTGGCTGTGGCTGGCAGCTACAGCTCCCATTCGACCCCAACCTGGGAATCTGCATATGGCTCAGGTGCAGCCCTAAAAAGACAGGAAAAAAAAAAAGAAAAAAAGAAACAAGATCTCAGGACCAGTGTGATTCTCCATGAAGTTCTCATCTGTATTTTTTCTGGTATATATGTTTTCCCCTATGGGGCATGTTTTCCACCCTGGCATGAAAATCCAGGAATCTTCCTGTATATTTAGGAATCCCTATATTATAATACTTTCTCTCTGGTGTTTTTGCTGTCTTTGGGACTGTATTAGAAAATACTTCAAAGAGAAGTGTAAGGTTGAAGTATACAACAGAGAGTTGGCCATAGTTGGAATCAGTTCCGAAATCCAACATGACAGATTCAGAGAGGTGTTATGTGCAAAGTGCCTGTGAATTATTTAGGCCTCCACTCAAGCTGCCCATCTGCTTTGGATAGGGTTCTACCCCTGAGAGGCTGAGTCAGCATCCTAAGCATTGCTCATTCCTCAGTAGGGGAGTTTTGCCCTCAAGCCTGGGCTTATCCCCTCTGTGGTGAATTGCTATGTTATCTCTGCATCTGTGTCATGGGATTTAATAAACTTTACCTATTCTTGGTCATTCATCTTGGTTCTGAGTTAAATAAAATGAAGTATAGGATGCATTACTATTGACTACAGAAAATGGCTGTTTGAAGGGTGAATGGCACTACAGCACAAATCTGGGAGTAGAGAAAAATAGGACTCTAATTTTGCTGAGTTCGCAAAGCATATTTGCTACAAATGGATGATGAGCCTTAAGGCCTAGAGGGCTTTCTTAGGTTCATTGAGTCCTAGTCAAAAAGTTTCTAGGTTAGGGCACTCTGCACCAGGCACCCCTTCTCTTGCCTTGATTAGCAAAGCATTATTCTTTGCGTAAAAATCACAGAGAAATGATATGAATTAATTGTTATAGATAATAGGTGAAGTTATGAAATACTGAAATGTTACTTTTATGGGTGATGAATAGAAACAAAACTGTCCTACCTACTGTGTTATATACTATGAGTCCCAAGTTCTCTAGCCAATTTCCTTTCCTTCTCCACTTTTTATTTATTTTTTTTAAATTTTTTAAATTTTTTATTTTTTTGGTCTTTTTTTTTGTTATTTCTGGGGCCACTCCCACGGCATATGGAGGTTCCCAGGCTAGGGGTCGAATCGGAGCTGTAGCCACGGGCCTACACCAGAGCCACAGCAACACGGGATCCGAGCCGTGTCTGCAACCTACACCACAACTCACGGCAACGCTGGATCGTTAACCCACTGAGCAAGGGCAGGGACCGAACCCGCAACCTCATGGTTCCTAGTCGGATTCGTTAACCACTGCGCCATGACGGGAACTTCTTCTCCACTTTTTAGAGTCCTCAATCACTTCACATGCTTTATTAATTTCATCCACTTTTTTTTTTGTCTTTTTGCCTTTTCTGGGGCCGCTCCCACGGCATATGGAGATTCCCAGGCTAGGGGTCTAATCGGTGCTGTAGCCACGGGCCTACACCAGAGCCACAGCAACACGGGATCCGAGCTGCGTCTGCAGCCTACACCACAGCTGATGGCAACACCAGATCCTTAACCCACTGAGCAAGGCCAGGGATCGAACCCGCAACCTCGTGGTTCCTAGTCGGATTCGTTAACCACTGCGCCACGACGGGAACTCCTTCATCCACTTTTTTATTAACATTGGTTTATAACACTATGTGAATTTCATGTGTACAACATTCAATTTCTACTTTTGAATACAGAGTGCACCATCAAAAATTTAGTCGCCATGGGTTACCATACAGTAGACATCTTTTACCCATTTGCCCTCCCCCTACTCCTATCCCCCTGGTAACCACTACACTGCTTTCTGTATCTATGTATTTGTTTTTGTTTGGTTTGTTCATTGATTTATGTGTGTTTGTTTTTCATATTTCACATACAAGAAATCGTATGGTATTTGCCTTTCTCTGACTTATTTCACTTAGCATAATAGTCTCAAGGTCCATCAATGTCATAAAAAAAGATAAAATCTTGATAGCCAGTGTTTTTGTTATAAGTAGTAGGAGGAGTGAGGTCAAGTATATACACTGCATCTTGTTTGGAACCAGCAGAGCAGTAACATTTGCAAGGTTATAGACATTAGGGAAAAACGACCTTCTGACTCCAATCCCTGTCTACTCAATGGATAGAGACTATCACATCAACATTCAGCTTTTACTTCCTACCCTATGTCTCAGAAACTGCTGAAGACTGTGAGTGGGGCAAATGTGGCCCCCTGAGTCATTGCTTTGCTTCCTTCAGTTATCACAGTCCTTTCTGCAGGTGACAAAGTATGAAATCTCTTTTTCACGTATTCGCAAGTTTTTCTATTTTTTATCTCTTTTGCAATAGGGATATAATTCCCTACAATTAATTCTTCATAGATGAAAGTAGGGGCACTTCTATGTAATTTCATTTTAATGAAATGTATTATTTGCCAATCCCTGCTTTATAAATGCAAGCTTTCATTTTTACAGATTCTCCACTCAAAGATGGGACTTTGCTTCTGTCATGGGTGGCACTAAGAGGGAAGTTACATATGCTTTCAGTCTGTACTCAATTAAGCATTGCCAGTGCCTGAGGGTGGCTTTTGACAATGGCAGAGCTATGGCACTGCTAAAGTTTCATCATATGCACCACTGTGCCTCGGAATGCACTTTCTTAGATTTACGACAGTGTTAAGCAAGAGGGTTACCACATAATGACTTGTACATCTGGGATTATATTTCAGTGGAAGGGAAAATTTTAGCGGATTGCAAACGTGTACAGCTCCTGTTAATGGCATATTTAGTAAAAAAAAAAAATTCTACAGAAAATTCATTTATCTCACTCTACTTTCTTTAATCCCAGGCCACATAAAATTTAACTAAATCAGTCAGCTAGAGGTACAAACATTTTCTTTCTGCATTATCATTATTCTTTTACTTTCTTAGGAAAGTTGCAGAATATTTCCATAGGCATCAACTCTGCCTATCTTAACATGGTGTTTTCCATAGCCCTTTTTTATGTTTAAGTGGAAATAAAGATCTTTTTCAGGGCAGGTCATGGTTAGAAACATATAAATGAATTTTATCTTGTGCTTGTGAATGTGATAGGACAGATAAGTATATAATGAGAGTTTTTCACATTAAACTAGGAGAAGGGATCAATTAATTTCTATAATTGCATCCAATTTGGTACAGACACACTTGATGCATCATTCTGCTTTCAATCACCATCCCAAATGCCACTTTCTAATGTTTCTTCAGTACCGTGTAAAATAAATGGCATAGGTTCTTAATATAAACATCTAGTTTAATCTCTGGCTCAGTAACATATCTCTTAAGTGAGCCAGAGTGTATACACACACAAACACAAGTTGTATAGAGACAGCTATATTGTTTAATTACAAAATTTAGATGAGATAGTATATTAAAGTCTATTTAAGCATATTAAACTACAGAGTGGAGTTCCCATTGTGGCACAGTGGTTTAAGAATCTGACTGAAGCGGTTCAATCCCTGACCCCACATATTGGTGTAAAGGATCTGGTCTTTTGAAGCATCTGGTGTTGCCGTAGCTGCAGTGTAGATCTCAGCTGCAGCTCGGATTCAATCCCTATGAAAGTCTGGGAACTTTCATATGCTGTGGGTACAGCCATAAAAACAAACTACAGAGCAATTGTAATTCTCATTCCTGGTGGCTAATATTAGGTTTAAACTTACAAGACTAAAAATACAACTACACAGGTAATTCTAGATACTCATGATTTCACATAATTTTGTGTTTATCTAGATGAATTGAGATTTTTTTTGTGTGCTTTTTTTAGGGCCACACCTGAGGCATATAAAATTCTCAGGCTAGGGGGTCAAATCAGAGCTACAGCTGCTGGCAAATGCCACAGCCACAGCAACACGGAATCTGAGCTGCTCTGCAACCCACACCACAGCTCATGGCAAACCAGGTCAGCAACCCACTGAGTGAGGCCAGAGATAGAACCTGCATTCTCATGGACACTAGTCAGATTCATTTCTGCTGCACCACAATGGGAACTCCAAGATGAATTGAGATATTAATGAAAACCCTGAATGTAATGGGCCTTCGTTCCAATGCTGTGAAAGGTCTCCCGCTTATGCTCTCTTTTCTCACCTGTCCCCAATGCCATATTCTCCCAGCAGAGATGAGCATTGGAACACACGATTGTTTATATATTACCTTAACCCTGAGAGTATTTATTGTACAACTCTGAAGATTATAGTAAATAGATGTTGAGACCCTGTATAGGAAAAGATAATCTGGGGTTTAATTCTATGATGTGGAAGGAGAGCTCATGTGTCTTAAGTATCTCTCCTAGGCTAGGGCCTTTACATAGATAATCTAATTTACCTCTCTATTAAGCCATGACAGAGAGGGCTGTTTTCCCTCTTTCTTAATTAGGAAACCAGCTAAGTGGTGAAGATACTTATTCAAGGTCACACAGGCAATGTGACTTAACTGGCTTAGAGGCTTGCTTATGTTCAGGAATATTACAATATTACAAAGACTATATAATTCTTACCATCGCCTCTTCATTATTAAATGAAAATATTTTAATTGTGTTCCTGTAAAGCTTAAAAGTTCCTGATGTATGATCAATACAGAGCTTTCTTGATTTAGGGACAAGATTCTAACCAGCAGCTTAAACCCTGAAGAAGCATTTTCCTACTTTTCATAGATTTAATAGCGAACTTTTCTCCCCAGATGTCCTTTTTTAGTATATACAGGCTCGGTGTTGTTTTTATAGATAACACGACACAAGATGAAAATGTGCAGAGGGGAAATAAACGGGGTGGGAGCATCATCCATTGTCCGTGGTCAGCGCACTGGCAGTGATTCCTTTGCTTTACTGTGCGCTTGACAGGTGTCTGCTCCTTGATGGGGAGGCAAATGCTCCTGGCAGCGGCTGCAAAACCAGTTTCGGGTGATTAAGCCTCAGTCTTTCTGCCAGGAAACTGTGATGTCTTTTCTCACAACTACTTATGTCTCATTACAAGTCTCCTTTCTTCTATGCAAACTTGGCTCTGGCACTGCAAAGAAAAAATGCTCACGTGGCACATCTTCCTTTCAGATCCCTTACCTTTGTGTTTATGGATTAAAAATGTTGATATATGAACTCATGAACCAAAAAGCCGAAAGTGGAGGAAATATATTTTGGAAAATGGTAAAGACTGCACATGCCTTGCAATCTAAATTTATATTCTTGTGTACCTTTGTAAACGACATGAAATTGCACTGTTCTGTTTTCAGTGATATTTTCTAAAGAAGTATTTCAGATAACATCTTAGTATACATACTGCTGTGGGTTGCACAATCTAAATAAATGGTGTAGATTTTTTTAAGCTTACAATCTAATTTACATAAGCATGGCAATAAATAAATAAATAAATAAATAAATAAAAGGGCATCAGAAGAATAATGAGCACAGGTTGTTGGGATGGAGTTGTTGAGATGGATGAAGTTGTTGAGATGGGTTGTTAGGAAAGAAGTGAAGCCTGCATAGTAGTCAGGAATGTTAGTTCAAGGGGGAATCTATTCCAGGCCTGAGGCATCATGATTATAGATAAAGAAATGCAAATAAACCAGTACTGGGTACATTATTAGAAAAATAAAGGAGAAGCACTATGTTGCTTAAATTTTAACATGCTTCTCCCATTCATTGTTTTTCACTTTGTCCCTTTATCGGCCTAATTTCCATTGATAAGTTGGCATATGCTTCTTCTCAAATGAAGTACTTCAAGAAAATCAATGGAGACAAGTGTCAAGTTACTCTGCAAAGAGAAGCTAGTCCACCTTACTAGAATCTGTTAAAAAAAATTAATCTGTGCTCATACCTATACCCCCAGGACCAACCCTAGTAGAACTGTGGCTACTAATTGATAATTTAACCAGGAAGAACCAGACTTTTTCAAATATCTTACATAAAATTTTTCCATTTCAAACTACTATGAGCAAATAAACTTATCATTTATAATGATGATACCTTGGGGTTAGGTTACAAGTAAGTTTCTCATAATTTAGCTCCAACCAATGGTTTGCTATTTTCTTAAAGATGTAGATAAAGTCAATTGATAGAAATTCAATTGATAGAAATTTAGTTGCATATTAAAAAATATTCTAGTTGGGCTTGAACATATCAGTAGACTGAACTATACCATATTGAGAAGCTTTGATTAGCCCAAGAGCAGTATGAAAATCTTGGATACATGGTGCACACACGTTAAAGGTGAGCAGCAAATTTGTCCACCTCTACTGCTCTGAGTCAGGCCATTAGCATTTGGCTATATAAACATAACTGAAAATTTATCATAAAGTCATAAAATAATATGGGGAAAAAGTATTTGGCAGGAAATGAGTGATGAGACAATAACATAGGAAACTTGTGAAATGTGTATAGAGAATGGGAATATAGGAAGATATTATAAAAACAGATGGAGATATTATAGAAACAAATCTCTAAAATGGTATTTAGAATTGCTGCCACTTTTCAAGTAACGGAAATTCCAACTCCAAAACATCCCTCTCAAGACATCTTAATAATATTTAGAATCCTATTTTTAATTTTTTTTGAGAAACAAACAAACCGAGGTTAAGTTACAACCCAAATCTCATTCAGCTACTAAATACATATCAGCAAACTATACAACAGGCTCCATCCATGACTTCAAAGTCCCAATTTTTTACCTCTGTACTACTTATGGTTTGAGTAACCTAATCTAGAGGACTGGTGAAAATGTCCTCTCAATAGGCTGAATATTCATGTATATATGCCATGGAGTATATTTTGTATGAATTCTTTTCTACTTAAATTCAGCATCTCTCTAATAGAAGTGCAATAAATATTAGTCTATGTTAATTTTCATTAAGCTTGACCACGCATGTGAAAAATCTTTTGTACTTGTAAAGCTCATACAAAAGAAAGTTTTTGTTCTATTTTGATGAGCAATTGTCATGGTCTTTGAAATGAAAATACAAAGTTGACATATTCAACATAAGCTTTAAAAACAGTATTTTACTATCTAACAACACTGGGTTATTTTACAATTGGTACTGGAGAGCTGATGTTAAAACATGGTGTGGTAGTAGTGAAAAGGGGCATTACACTCTGATTTCAACTCAGGGAAAGATAGTCTTTGAAATCCACTTCCTTCATTTTTTTTAAAGAATAATGCAAAGATTTGATAAACTGGATATATGCAGCCAGGACACGGAACAAGCATGATATACTAGAGTTTGTCAATCTAGTCTTCTATTCACAGATAGACATTTGGGAAGGGGGAGGGTATTAAGAGGTACAAACTGCCATGTACAAAATAATAAGCTATAAGTATACATAGTACAATGCAGGGAATATAGCCAATATTTTATAATAACTATCAATGGACTATAACCTTGAAAAATATGATTCACTCTATTGTATACTTGAAACTTATATAAATATTGCGCATCAACTATATCTCTAATAAAACCCCTGTAGGCTGCATGCAGCCTTCTTATATTTCATTGAGAATTATTTGGTATGAGATATTGGTAAATTCAATAATTCAGGTGAGAAATACAGTAGGCAGTCAAGTCTTAGTTTTTCTCTGCTACTGAGCTCCTTGGTTAGCAAAGAATATGCCAGGGTTTTTGCTTTCAAAAACCCTTCCAAAGGTTTATATTCTGAAGAGTATAAAGAAAGAAAGAGGATACATGCTATTTTCAAAGGTCCCCTGACTTCATTTATGGGACTTTATATAATATCTAGGGCTTTTACTACTACAGGAGGGGGAGGAAAGAACTGACACTCCCAGAGGTGACGAGAAAACTCAATATTAAGTTCTAATAATTATGTCACTTTCAAATGTTCTTCACAGTCCAGTCAGCACAGTGGACTTATTGTCTGCAGTTGAAGATATAGTACAGTGCAAACCTAAGCAACAACTCTGGTTGTTCTTTTTTAGAAGTTGACAAGATGTGCAGACATATTAGTAAATTTTTGGTCCAACACACTTGCTTCCTTAAAGAATTCTGGTAGCCCATAAACATGTGATAGTCAATGTTAGCACATATTAGAATCATTTTAAGGGCTTCAAAAACAGATTTATGGGCCCTATTAATACAGTTTCTGATAGTTTTTGGTAGGAGGATAGGGTGAGAATTCCATGTACTAGGAAGTATTCAGGTGATGGCGAGACAGCTATTCCAGGGACCACACTTTGCCAACCACTGCTCAAGGTTCGTACCCTCTCCTATAAGTTAAATTAAACTGTAGTCAACATGCTAGCATTCCTGTGACTGATCTTGGTCAATTTTTGAGGCAAAGTGGTTTTTTTTTTTTTTAATTCAATGTAATATTTTTTACTTACTGTAATTTTATGTGGTTATGAAAGAAAAATGTTACTATTATTATTATTATTACTTTTGCCATTTCTTGGGCTGCTCCCGTGGCATATGGAGGTTCCCAGGCTAGGGGCTGAATTGGAGCCGTAGGCCACCAGCCCACACCAGAGCCACAGCAACGCGGGATCCGAGCCACATCTGTGACCTACACCACAGCTCACGGCAATGCCGGATCCTTAACCCACTGAGCAAGACCAGGGATCAAACCCGCAACGCCAGGGTTCCTAGTTGGATTCGTTAACCACTGAGCCACGACGGGAACTCCCCAGAAAAATGTTATTTCTTTGGCAGCATGTACTAAAAAGGATGATAATGTTATATACAATGTATATAAATCTGAGAGAAAGAGGGGAACAGAGGAGAGAAAGGGGATAATAATGAGTGACAAAACAAAAACCAAATGTATAAATATTAAAAATTAATGAATTTGGCAAAACAGAAACAAACTCAAAGATTTCAAAACCACACTTATGGTTACCAAAGGGGAAATGGAGGGAGAGATAAACTATGAAGCTGAGATTGACATATACCCACTACTCTATGTATAAAATAGGTAAGTAACAAGGGCCTACTGTACAGCACAAAGAACTATACTCAGTGCTGTGTAATAACTTACATGGGAAAAGAATCTGAAAATATATATAATTGATTAACTTTGTTGTACACCTAAAACTAACACAACATCATTGTCAACTATCTCCAATAAAATTTTTAACAATTAATTTGAGTAAACAGATATCTATTTTCAATTCCTAAATTCTGTTAAGTTTGAAATTATCTTAAATGCATTAGTTCCCCCCAAAAGAAAAGAAACCCTGAAACTTGTGGTTTTAGATAACCCTTTTCTATTGCTCCTGCAACAAACTACTAAAAACTCAGTGGCTTAACACATTTATAGGTTTATAATTCTGTAGGTCAAAAGAACAAATTTATGGCTTTATAATTCTGTAGGTCAGAAGTCTAATACAGTCTAAATGGACTAAAATCAAGGTTTAGCAGGGCTGTGCTGCTTTCTGGAAGATATCGGGGAACCTATTTCCTTGCATTTTCCTGCTTTTAGAGATCACCTGCTTTCCTTGATTCATGGTCCCCATTCCTTCATCCTCAAAGCCAGCAGTGGTGAGCTGTGTCTGTCTTTCATCAAAAACTTCAACCTCCTTTAACTGCTTCCTTTTTCCTTTTACAGGGACCCTGCTGCTTACATGGATAGTGCAGAATTATCTTTTCATCTCAAAATCAGCCGATGGACAACCTTAATGTCATTCAAGTTCTCCTTTCCACCCACCTACAGGACCAAAAACTGCCAAGATACCTGGAGACCTGCAAAGGGATTGCCTTTCCTCTGCCTTCCAACATCATGCTCCACGTTTCTTTATGAGCCCTCAGTATCAGTCGCGGCACTTCTAACGCTCATCCTCCTACTAAAGTCTGTTCACAAGATATAAGTGTTTTCCGAGGTAATTTACATTTTCTCTACGATACTTCTCACTTCCTCTGGAGCCATCAATTGCAAAAATGCTAACATCCGTATTTATCCAAACAATCTGTTCAGAGAAATCTAGCCTTTTCCTAACACACACTCAAAATTTTCCCCACTTCTCCCCACTGTCCAATTCCAAAGAATTGTTCACATTTTTAAGCAGTAGTTACAGCAACTCTCCACTTCTAGCATTAAGGTATGTATTAGTTTTCTTTTACTACTATGATATTATGAGAAACTTAGCTGCTTAAAAATGCTGCAAATTTATCATCTTATAGTTCTTTAGGTTCTAATTCCAGCATGGGTCTCACTAGGCTAAAATCAAGGTGTTAGCAGTGCTGTTTTCTTTCGAAGAGTCTAGGGGAATATCCATTTCCTTACCTTTTCCAGCCTCTAGCAGCTACCCCCACACCATAGATTGTGGCCCCTTTGCTCCATCTTCAAAGCCAGCAAAGATGGGTTAAGTCTTTCTCATATCACATCACTCTTGCCTCCTGTTTCCATATCCCTGTTCCACTTTCAAAGACGTTTATTATAATATCCAGCCAGATAATCTAAAATAATCTCCTCATCTCATCATCAGTTAGCAAACTTAATTTCATCTATAATCTTAATTCCCCTTTGCCACATAATGTGATGCATACACAAGTTGTGGGGGCATCTCTATGGCACCATTGGTCTGCTTATCACAGTAATATAATTGTTTCATTACAATAATTTAATTTCTTTGTGGTAAAATGTTTACATTTATAATTATGTCTATAAGAAGCAATTAATAAAATCTTTGGAAATTTAAAATATAAAGCTGGATCTAAATGATAAAGAATAAAGAAAAGCAGTAGGATTTTTATCATTGCATTCAAGTTTATTATTTATCTTCACAAGTTTTAAAAGCTGTGTTCTACATTTCAAGTGCTTACCTAAAGCTCATCTATATCTATATGCTTTTATATATCCGAGATATCAGAATTGTTAATTATTGAAATATAATAGGTTTTGTTTTATTCACAATGTCTTCTATGCCCTATATGGAATGTGCTTAATAGATATCTTGTGATTAATTAGTAGCTGCGCCACTGATCAGCAACTCAAAAAGACAATATTTAGAAAATTACAGTTGTGTTATATCTGTTTCCCAATTAAAATAAAAAGCCATAGTACTTTCCTAACCTACATTTTCCAATAAAAAACTTAATAAAATAACCATATTGATGCTAAATGTTCAGTAAATCAAATCTTTTTTCTAAGTACAAATATATTATGAAGAAGGGTTTATTTCTTGTGATGCATCAAATTCACAAAGAACAATACAAAGCATATAGCTGAATAAGCAAAAGATGTAATGACTGCTTTGGCTCAGTGTTTTTTTTTTTCCTTTTAGTAATGGTAGTGTTTAAAATAAAATTCTATGAATAGAGACCTGCAAATGTATAAGTATGGCTTTATTCACATCTAGAACATTACATTTAATATCAGATACTCACTAAAATTTACCCACCTAACTTCTCATTCAGTCAAGGGATAATTGCATGTATTCTGTCATTAATCACATTATAGGTATAAATAGAATTTACAAAATTGGGGGGTAAAAAATTAATCTCTGAAACTTATCTACTAAAATAGATTTTTCCCTGGATATGTAGATTTAGTTAATTCAGCAGCTTAGCAAAGTTGGGTTTACACTCTCTAGGTCATTACATTTCTTTAAAAAAAAATATTTTTGTCAAAATCTATGGAAGGTATAATAGCAAAAAATGAACTGTCAGGTAAACTATGGGTTTGGGGTGAATACAATGTGTCCATGTAGATTCATCTTTTTTGAAAAGGATCCACTCTAGTCAGTGATGTTGACGATGGACAGGCTGCGTATGTATGGGGTAGGATGTATTGGAATTCTCTGTACCTTCTTACGAAATTTCTTGTAAAGTTAAAACCTCTTTAAAAAACCCAGTCTTTAAAAAAAGTAATATCTTTATATTAAAAAAATAAAAATTATTCTTTCATTAATTCAAAAGATTTTAGAAAAGTAGACTTATGTATGCTTTTGATATGACAAGTGGCACAATTTTTTTTTCTCTCAATAGGGCAAGGAGCTTCCATGTGCAATTATGAGAGTTGACCTATCTTTTTCCTTGAAGGATGATTTACACAGAAAGGAGGGTTGGTAATGTATGAGTACAGAACAAAACAGATGTTCAGGTAGGAAGGAGAAAGGATGGATACTCATTTAGGCAAATAGTAATGCCTATAATATATACATATTTTTACATAAAATATTTTGGATTTTTTGTTTTGTTGGGTTTTGTCTTTGGTAAATATAACATTGAAAACATTCATATTGTGGTTTCCATTGTGGCTCAGCAGGCTGAGGACCTGACATGTCTCTGTGAATATGAGTTCCATGCTTGGCCTTGCTCACTGGGTTAAGGGTCCAACATTGCTGCAAGCTGTGGCATAGGTTGCAGACACAGCTCAGATTTGGTGTTGCTCTGGCTGGGGCTATGGCCTCAGCTGTAGCATTGATTCGACCCTTGGCCTGGGAACTTCCCTATGCTGCAGGTGTGGCTGTAAAAAGATAAATAAATAAATATATAAATAAATAAAATATTCATATCATAAATTTTTAAAAAATATGCTTACTTTAGAACAGTAAATGCTTTATATGGAATAAAGTGTGGAAATTCCCCCAGTTTTAATTTTGCTTTTCTTTCTTACCACTTATTTAAGCTCATTTTAATTATAATGAAATTAAGTGTGCAAAAGCTGTTATTCTCTTAAGCACCAATTAGTCCCTTTACTTTATTTACCACAATTATCTCCTTTCTTTAATGATTCTCATCAATCAATATATAGAAATGAGTACCCAGATGCTATTCAAAGGCATACCGTCCATATATGAGTGGTTTGCCTGATCCACACAAGGCCAATCAGCTTTGTTCTCTCAGAAATTTGTGATTTGAACTGAAATGTTTTGCATCAAGATAAGGCATTGGCAAGGTCCTAGAGAGAGAGAAGTGAACTCTTGCTATTAAAGTTCCTGGAAATTCCAAGATTAGTGATCTTTTTGTCTTTCAGGTCAACAGTTTCTTGTTTTCTGTGAACTACCACTATACCCTTTCAAAAGATTACCTTTATTCTCAAGAGCCAAAGTCAATGTTTCTCACTAAAAAAGAAAAGCAACTTAATTCTAACAATAAGGAAAAGTAGGACTTTATAGGGGAAGAAATGGCAGGAAAATAAAACCATCAACTTTAAATTTCCTTGCTTATTTATTTCCTAATGGATTTGGATACCTCTAAGTGGCCATCAAAGGATCACTTCAGAATGAATGGAAATGTTTAGTTGACTGGAATCTTTAAAGGTGCAAATACTGAAAAAAAATGCAAGTGCTAAAAGAATGTAAACTTATACCTTTATTAACTACTCTTTTGTTTTGGCCATACTCATGGCATGTGGAAGTTCTGGGGACAAGGATCGAACCAACACCATAGCAGTAACCAGAGCCACAGCAGTGACAATGACAGATCCTTAACCCACTGAGCCACCAGGGAGCTCCTAACTATTCTTTAATCAGAGTGCTTCTTTGATATTGGACAGCAGCCAAACAATGATGTGTAAAATAGTGTTAAAAAAGGAAAGCATGTTAATTTTACCTGAGCTGCATTATTTCTTACTTCTGTAATTTTTAAAACATTTTTGAAAATAGCTTCAAGATAATGCTTCCTTCAATTGTTTGATTTTTTTATGAACAAGAAATTGGGTGCATTGAAACAAATATTTACACACTAAAGGTTATGATGTAAATTTTAAGACAATTTACTTTCCTGTCCTATCCTGGAACTTATGTGGTGACATCTAAATCATCTCTCTTCCAGTGAAAATATATCCTACCAATAAGAATCAATAGATGAAGGATTCCCCCACTGAAATATTGACAGCCTCAAGGAAAGATGTTAGAATATATGGATTTTTTATAACTTTGTTTTTTAGAAAAGTTTGGTTAAAAGTTAAAAATGTTGGTAGGTGCAGAGATTGCCCATACATTTCCTGTTTGTACATGTGTGTGGACTCCCCATTATCAACAACTCATCACAGGAGCACATACGCTAAAATTTATGTAGCTATGCTAACACATAATTATCACTGGGTTTCACTCATGGAGTGCATTCTTTGGGTTTGGATAAATGTGTAATGATATGTATCCACTTTATAGTATCATAGAGTAGTTTTACTGACTTAAAAATTCTTTCTGCTATGCCTATTCATCCCCTGCCCCCAATCTCTGGCAACCACTGATATTTTTATTATCTCCATAGTTTTGCCTTTTCCAGAATGTTATGTAGTTGGAATCATATAGTAGGTAGCCTTTTAATATAGTACTTTTTAGTTAATACCCATTTGTTTTCTTCATGTCTTTTCATGGCTTGATGAGTCATTCATTTTTAGTGCTGAATAATATTCCATTTCTTAGATGTATCATGATTTATTTATTCATTCCCCTACTGAAGGTTATTTTGGTTTTTTCCAAGGCTCAGCAATTATGAATAAGATCGCTGATATAAACACATATATTAAGGTTTTTGTGTGGACATTAATGTGCAGCTTAGCTCATTAGGGTAAATATCAAGGAGTATGATTGCTGTATTGCACACTGGGTATTTTTAGTTTGGTAAGAAATCAAAAACTGTCTTCCCCAGTGGCTGTAACCTTTTTGCATTTCTGCTAGCAATGAATGAAAGTTCTGTTTCTCCTCATCCTTGTTAGCATTCAGGGTTGTTAGTGTTCTGCATTTTGGTCATTATAATGGGTGTGTAGTGGTCTGTCATTGTGGTTCTAATATTGATTTCCCTGATAACATATTACATTAAACAACTTTTCCTATGATTATCATTGAGGTATCTGCTAAGACATTTGGCCCATTTTTTAATCAGGTTGTTTGTTTACTCATCATTGAGTTTTGAGTATTTGTATATTTTGCATAAATGTCCTTTATCAGATACATCTTTGCAAATACTTTTGTCCAGTCTGTAGCTTGGCTTTTCATTCTCTTGACAATGCCTCTTGTAGAGTAAAAACTTTTAATTTTAACGCATTCAAGCTGGTCAATTTTCTTTTTCATGGATTATGTCTTTGGTGTTTTATCTAAGGAGTTACCACCATTCCCAAGGCCATCTAAGTTTTCTCTTATGTTATCTTCAAGGAGATTTACCATTTTGAGTTTTACATTTAGGTCTATGACCTATTTTGGGGTAGTTTTTGTGAAGAGTATAAAGCCTGTGTTCAGATTCTTTTTTTTTTTTTTCATGTGGATGTAGCTGTTCTAGCACCATTTGTTGAAAAAACTATCTTTGTTCAGTTGTATTGCTTTTGCTCCTTTATTAAAGATCAATTGACTATAGTTATGTAGTTCTATTTTTGTGATCTCTGTTCTGTTCTATTGATCTAATTATCTATTTTTTAACCAATTCCATACTCCTTTTTTTTTTTTATAGCTTTATAGTAAGTCTTGAAGTTTGGTAGCATCTACCCTCTAAAATTGTTCTCCTTCAATTTTGTGTTGTCTATTCTGGGTCTTTTGTCTCTCCATGTATCTATCTATACACACTTCAAAATTACTTGTTAATACTTGCTGTAATTTTTATTGTGATTGAATTAAGTTGGGAAGAACTGATATGTAGACAATATTGAGTCATCCTGTCATGGACATGGAATCTCTCTCCATTCATTTAGTTCTTTGATTTTGTTCATTAGAGTTTTGTAGTTTTCCTCATAGATCTTGTACATATTTTGTTAGATTTATATGTAAATATTTCATTTCGGGGAATGCTAATATAAATTGTATTTGTGTTTGTAATTTCAAATTCCACTTGTTAATTGCTGGTATATAGGAAAGTGGTTGATTTTTGTATATTTATCTTGTATCTACAGGTTTGCTATAATCACTTTTTAGTTCCAAGGTTTTTTTTTTTCTTTTTGTTGATTCTTTTAGATTTTTTACATGGATAATCATGTTATCTGTGAACAAAGACAGTTTTTTTTCTTCCGTATATGTATACTTTTTATATCTTTTTCTTATTTCATTTGCTAGAATGTCTAGGACAATGTTGAAAAGAAGCGGTGAGAGGGGACATTTTTGCTTTGTTACTCATCTCAGTGGAAAAACTTCAAGTTTCTAATGATTAAACATGATGTTAGCTGTAGGTTTTTGGTAAATATCCTTTATCAAGTTAGGAATTTTCCATTCTATTCTTAGTTTACTGAGTGTTTTTTTCTCATCAATGGGTGTTGGATTTTGTCAAATGGCTTTTTCTGCATCTATTGATATGATCATGTGATTATCCTTGTTTAGCCTGTTGATATGAAGATTACAATATTGATTTTTTTCTTTTTGTCTTTTTGCCATTTCTTGGGCTGCTCCCGCGGCATATGGAAGTTCCCAGGCTAGGGGTTGAATTGGAGCTGTAGCTGCCAGCCTACACCAGAGCCACAGCAACGCGGGATCCGAGCCGCGTCTGCAACCTACACCACAGCTCATGGCAACGCCGGATCGTCAACCCACTGAGCAAGGGCAGGGATCGAACCTGCAACCCTCATGGTTCCTAGTCGGATTCGTTAACCACTGCTCCACGACGGGAACTCCTAAAATATTGATTTTTGAATGTTGAGCCAGGCTTGCATATTTTGGATATATCCCACCTTGCGTTGGTACATAATTATTTTTTACTTTGTTGAACTAAAACATTAATGTAAATTCACCAATTAGATTATTGACATAGTTGCATTAATATCGACCTTTATTACTATTTTCTTGTCATTGTCCTATATCAATATTTTTATAGTTATTTACATTTTCCAACAAGTATACATTTTGCATGCTGTAATGTATAATATTTTTGAAAACACAGAGAAAATTACCTATCTGATCATGCATTGTATAGATTTTTTCATAAATATGATTTACTATAAGTAGAATAGTTATGGATAGCAAACAAAATATTTTTTATTGTAGCTTAAGCGTGTTTTATGTGATTCCAATTTGGTGATGTGCTTATGGTTAATAAAAACATAAAAATCATTCTCATAAAAACAAATTACTTCTAGCACTTTTTTGATATCAGTTCCATTATTTTTGTTAAAATGGAAGATAAATAATTAAGTAACCATATAGTAAATTCACTGGTTAATTTGTGTATTTCTATGTGTCCATTTATGCATATTCTAGAATAGTAATATAGGAGATAATAGAGCTTATAAGTCTTCTTGGAGAGTAGATACATATATCTACACCTATATTTGGATCTAGATCTCCATATTAATAAACACACAGAGATATGAATATGTATAGAGATATATAGATATCAATACATTACAGAGTAACAGGCTATGAAACTCATAAATGCTTGAGGTATTTGGAAAGTGTCTCATGATTAAAGGAAGCATTCCTGGTACATTTTGCTAGGTTCAGAAAGAACGCTTACATAAAAAAGTGAGGAAGATAAAGAAAAAAAATAAGTTGAAGAAGAGGGAGGTAAAATAGCCTAGCAGTGAACATTGCAGTCTATATTTTAGGACTAAATTAAGCATATTTAAATTTTTACCGCATTCTTGGTTTTCTCATTTAATCATAAGTCAGTCTAGAAGATGGATCCATCTTTGTCTAACAGATCACTCTGATTTTTACCCAATTTTATAGAATGAGGATTTTTCAAGTTGCTATTTTTCTGCTAAAGCAAAACACAGGATTATAGTTTTAAACACAGTCACCATACCTTAAAAACATGAACATTCTGGGGAGTTCTTGTCATGACACAGAAGAAATGAAGCTGACTAGAAACTGTGAGGTTCCAGGTTCAATCCCTGGCTTTGCTCAGTGGGTTAAGGATCTAGCATTGCCATGAGCTGTGGCATATCCATGAGCTGTGGTGTAGGTTGCAAACGCAGCTCAGATCTGGCATTGTTGTGGCTGTGATGTGGGCCGGCAGCGGTAGCTCTGATGAGACCCCTAGGTTTGGAAACTCCAAAGGCTGCAGGTGTGGCCCTAAAAAAAAAAAAAAAGGCGAACATTCTACAATTTTATTTTAGACTGCAGTTCTCTCTACAACTTTACAGTGATCCCTTAAAAAGCTAAATGATTTTCTCAAGTTATTACTTCAGCAAGCATCACTTTGTATCAAAGGATTTTTTAACATCTTTAAATAAAATTTTATATTTTACTTACATGGAAATGAGGGATTAGGAAGACTTGTGCTAAATGACACAGTGAGAGAGCAGGAAGTACTATCCTGTACTGTTCCTTTTGCAAAAAACTAGAACATTTTTGAGAAATGGTGGAGCATATGCATAGTAGTTGAATGGTGGAGTGTATGAATAGTGTATGAATATCTCTGCTGGAATTTTCTTTGTGTTCCTTTAACACTGAGGGAGCAAGTGATACTCTTATCTTGCTTTCAATACAATATCTTTGCAAGTGGGTGAAACCTATGTATGCCTTGCATAATAAAAGACATTCACTTTCTTAATAAGAAATGATCTATGCGAGGGCCGCATACTTAGATTCCAATTTACTTTATGAACAGTTTTCACTGAGTCATCCATTGGAAAGACAAGTTTTATCTATGCACTGTTATTTTGTTTAAACACGATATGCTCTTCAGGTTGGAACCGAGTTATTTTTATATTACCCCTCAACAAATAATAAATCTTAATTTCAGCTCTAAGTCCTAAAGTCCATTAAATTTTCTATTAAATGCTATCTTAACATTATTCCTAAGACAATCTCAAGAACATTGCTTCCTTCATATTCCAAAATATCAATTTTGAAAGACTATTCAAGTGTTTATATAGAAAACTTACAGCTTATGGTAATAGAAAATGTCGACCAACACTCCTAGAGGAGTTCTACTCATATACGTTATCATAAGAAAAATCAGGATAGATTTGGAAACAATAAAAACTTAAGGACTTCGCTAATATGTTAATTTTTTAAAATACTATAGGGTCAACAATTAATTTTATTTTTCCCTTATTTTTGCTTCTATTGGTGAGAGAATTTTTTTTTTTGTCTTTTGTCTCTTTTGGGCCGCCCCTGTGGCATATGGAGGTTCTCAGGCTAGCGGTCTAATTAGAGCTACAGCTGTTGGCCTATGCCAGAGCCACAGCAATGCCAGATCTGAGCCACGTCTGTGACCTACACCACAGCTCAGGACAATGCCAGATCCTTAACGGACTGAGTGAGGCCAGGGATCAAACCCACAACCTCATGGTTCCCAGTTGCATTAGTTTCCAGTGCACCACAACGGGAACTCCTAATTTTTTTTTTTCTCTCTATTATTTCCTTCTCTGACTTGTTTCATATATCTGATTAAATTGAAAACTCATTTCCTTATTTATACTCACTCATAAACCTTTTTTTAATAAAGCACAGTTACATGCTTTCTGTTAAACATAGATTGCTAAACCATTTAACCAATGTGTATCTTTTCCTTTCCTTGAAGTACTAATTATTATAACAAACAACGTATATAGGAATACACCTTACAAATATACCACTCATGGCTTAAAAAGTACTTAAATAGGTCTTATTATGTTATAAAATTTTTAATAAACCATGAGAGCAAGCTTGATCATAACAACTTATTTCTTGATTACCCTAAGGCATACTGGTTGACTTTTGATCATTCTAGCAACTTTCCTTTCAAACACATTTGATTTCTGCAGTTAAATGTCTATTTAGCCTCTAGAACTTATAGCTTTGTCACAGATGACTTCCTGGATAATTTCTTTATTTTCTTGACATAATGTGTGCTACATTCTGAAATTTAACTTTTACCTCTATTTTCCTCACAGTTTTTCCTTTGGGACAGGTGTAGTAACGGAAGATTCTTACCTTCAAATCTCGTCTTTTCATAGGTAATCTAGTGCTATCTCCTCAAGCAAATGTTTTACTGAAAGTAACGAGTTTATTCTCCTCATAATTCAATTTTGTGGCCCTGTCTAAAGTATGGAATTAAATATATGATTTTTCATGATTCTCTAGTAATGATAAAAATTATATGTATATATATATATAAAGAGATAGAGTTGAAAGATTTTTCTTCTTTAAAAGCATAATCAATTTGTTTTTATATATAGCAATAGAGAATAAGGGTGATATCAACAAATAAATAATTGAAAGTGGAATATAACTATGTGCTAATATTAAAAATGGATATTTTCTATGTCCAGAGAATTAATACAATTCAAATTAAAGACCCATCTCGTCTGGAAAAGCAGAGAAATGTACATCATTTAAATCCTTTCTCCTTCATGTTTCCCTTTTTACTTCTCTTTCAAATGTTTCTACTTCTAATGGGAAGAAGATATGGGTTATTTCCCTGTACAATTTTTCCAAAGTAAATTCATCTGATTTTTCAAAAATAAATCCTGAGCCCTGTTATTTCTTTGCAGCTCCAAACAAACATTTATATATTTTGGGGGGACAGATTTCATTTACTTTAGGAGTAAGCAGGAAGTTTTTGTTGGGTCAAAAAAAGTGTTAATAAAAATTTTTAAAAATCTACATTTTTAGAACTGATGACTCATCTGTGCTTTAAAAGTATTTTTTTTTTTTTTTTTAGTTCTAACTGGTACATTTCTACTAAAATTTAGAATTTCTAAAACTGACTTCCCCTTCCCCTCCCAATGCCCACTCTGGAGTGTGGGAGTGAAGAGGCATAATGATGACCTGGCCTGAATGTTAAAGAGTATAGGACAGGGATGGGTGGTACCCTCCTTGGTGACTGCTCAGGCTGCAGGTGATTTCAGGTGAGCAAAATCACTGATTTGATGGAAAACCTTGGCTGCTGGATGGCCAAGTCCCAGAATGGCTGGCATCTTCACGTGTCGCTCATTTCCTTTGGTGTGTGAAGGGAGACGAATAATGTGTAGCTTAGTAGTGTGAAAGCTGACAGAGAGATGTCAGATGTTACAGCTCAGCTTCTTTTCCATAGGAAGCATCATGTTGAGCTGGTTCTAACTTCCCCTAAGGTTACTGACTTTATGTTGCCAGAGAGACTGGTGACCTCAGCTCAGTAAGGCAGGCTCTTCCTGCACAGATTGAACAGCAACTCCTACTTTCCACACACAGCTACTGTTGGGCCAAATGGTTTATACACAGTTTTAGTTTTCTTTTGAGGCTATAAATATTAAGCCAAGGGTCATTGCTTGATAAATTTCAGGACTGGATTCCAAATGTGACTCTCTGGTATGAATTTTTGTAACACTGGAACAAGTTAATGTGTATCAAAGAAACTAAAACCATTTATTAAAAGTGAAGATGACAGCATGTTCTTTATAGCTAATGCAGCATATTGTCTAGGAGAGAGAAAGGATTTGAAAAAAACCCTTTTTAAATACTTAAATGGACTGACAAGCCAGCAACAAATATCTTATTCCACCAATACAACTAATGTAATTTGTATTTGCAATTAAAGAATATTTCATTTACCTCACCAAATGATTTTGGCCTTGCCAGCTTTATTTTTCTGCAGCCAAGTAGTTATGAATTAGTGTATCTTTCCTACCTGTAGATTTTGAAAAGCTGTTGATTCATTAGTAGGAGGTGGATGCAATTTACATAACAAATGAGTTGGAGATAAAGCAGCAGCTGACTGAACACATTTATGTAATTTATTAGTGATGTACTAATGCTTTACACAGCTTTATTGTTTGGTATATTGTGTAGGCTCATTTTTTATTACAATGGCACATTAGAAATAAATTAAGAAGTGAGAAGATGTTAAATATATATGATAGAATTAAAAAGAGGAGCTGTGATATGGTTTGAGAACTACTGAGGAAGGTATGTATGCCAGCTTAATGCCAAGAGGTCGAAATATATGCATGCATCATCTGGCGGCCATCACTGACACAGAGCTAAGCTGTCCCACATTATTCTGGGCTTTCGTTTCATCTTTATTCCTCCATCTCAGTGAATGAGTTTTACTATTGCCTTTCATTTCTGTAATTTAAGATTCAGATGGAAGAAGTCTCAAATATTGAAGATTTCCTTTGTCTTAAAGGAAAATTGATGTTCAGAAATGGGAAACTGAAGAATAGAACTTGCTAATAATAAATGACTTCAATCAGTGCATTGTGGTGTTTGTATGCAATGGCAGCCTAGTGTTTTCTCCTTGCTTCATTGCCACCCACCCACTGGCCAATTAGCATATGCCAATAATACTGATATCGTAAATTACTACATCATTCTCTGTATTCGTGTGTTAAATACTTAAGCACACACATGTATCCCCACATCATTTTAAGTATTAATGCTAAAGGCATATATTAATTTTCAGCTCCAACTTTGGCCAGTATTTTGGGAGTCAATTTTCTCAGTTATTGATGGATATTATATAAAACTTTCTGTGTGTCCTTTGGCAAAGTTGTCAAAGTAGTTGCGACTACTTAAATCTCTTAAAATTTCTGACTTGAAAATGTTTGCATGTACCTCTTTCCTTTTGTATATTTGCTGAACAACAGCTGACCTGAAATGTATCTCTAGTGTTATTTTAAAGCAATTTCCTGTCTTGAAAATGATGCTTTAGCCATAAAATATAATGTGATTGTAGCTACAAGTTCTCTTCTAATTCACTCAACTTAGCTCCTCTGTAATTGCCCATTTCCAAATAACAGTGGCATATTGATGGCAATGATAGAAACGATGACAAGAACTAGCGAATACTAAACATTTACTCTCGCTCAGCTGTGGTACTAGGTACTTTGCATACTTTATATCATCTTCAAAATAAACCAGTAAAGGAGGTAATATTATTCCCCACATTTTACAGAGGGAACCAAGGCTTAGAAAGCTTAGTCTCATAGATTTAGGATTGAGACTTTCCAAGTCCTTATTCCACCTCTTAACATCTGAAACTCAGTTTTCATGTTGTAAAATGGGAATCATAATGACTGCACCATAAGGTTATTGTGATGATTAAATGTGACCTTGCATGACTAGCACCAAAAAATACTAATGAAGGCTGGTTACTATCACAGGGCATGGCTCATGTACCCATGAGCCATTTTCTCACATCTCCAGAAAACTAACTCTGTCATTTATGTCTTCATTTATTCAAATTATCAATTCAAATTCAATTTCTAATTCAACCACTGAAATTTTTACTTTTAGGACACAAATGCATTTTCATCTGCTCCACCATAAAACCAAAATATCTGCATTTAGAGTCTACCCTGAATATTGCCCCATACTTCCAGTTACTTTGTCCTTTCTTAATTGCTTAGTAAGCTATCTTATCAAATGATTTAAAATAATAAATGTTAGTTTCTCACAACTTTTAAAATAAAGAATTATTATTTTATCAAAGTAATACATGCTCTAAAATCAAATGTTTCTAAGGGGCTAATAATAATAATAATAATAATAATAAAAACTCAAACTGCTAGCCAGCCTGCTCCCAGCTCCAGCCTACTGAGGCAAATTGTGCTACACAGGCAAATGCATTTTAGTGATTTGATTCATTCTGGTATTCCCTAGAATACAAGAATTCTTAAATAATACCCTTGTACTGCTGTAATTATGTATCTCACAAATTACCTATGTATTTCCTACCATCTTAGGAAAATACAGTTGTGTAATTCTGTCTCTATCTTCTTTCCTCCTCCCAGTATATTGCAGAATTTCCTCATCACAGTTGAAGAAAGCAAATAAGTTATTTTCTATGCTTTGCTTGAAGCTGTTTCAATCTGCCCTAAGTGACTTCTAGCAACGGCACAGCCATAGACCAGGGGCAGCCCTTCACCATCCTCTGCTTGCCGTCCTGCAGCTTTCTCCAGGGCTGGGTTCCCAGTTTCCTGGGTCTTAGGTTTTCACCATCTATGACTTATTCTTCCTTTTGTAGGCTGCTTGCCCCTCAGTAGCCTAAGGAAGGCTACATGGGTAGTAAGGACTTGCATGTGAGAAAAACATCTTTTTTTTTTTTTTTTTGGTCTTTTGTTGTTGTTGCTATTTCTTGGGCCGCTCCCGCGGCATATGGAGGTTCCCAGGCTAGGGGTCGAATCGGAGCTGTAGCCACCGGCCTACATCAGAGCCACAGCAACGCGGGATCCGAGCCGCGCCTGCAACCTACACCACAGCTCACGGCAACGCTGGATCCTTAACCCACTGAGCAAGGGCAGGGACTGAACCCGCAACCTCATGGTTCCTAGTCGGATTCGTTAACCACTGAGCCACGACGGAAACTCCCCGAGAAAAACATCTTAATTGTCATCTTGAGCTTTGTGGACACTTGGAAATAGAACTAAATATTGGTAGTTGATCCTTCTCAGCCTCCAAAAGCATGAACTATTGCATTCTGCATATCATTAATACTCTTGAGTAGTCTAATGACAATCATTTCTCTTCTATTATAGGCAATCTGATTTTTAGTTGTTTTTTTCTCCCTCTTTGCTACTTTTGGGATTTAAAAAAAATCCCTGTTCTGAAATTTTAGAATAATTGTTCCTGATACAGTCCTGTTTTTATTTTTGATAATGGACAGTGGGTGGGATTTTTTAAATCTGGACACATATTCAATATTAATTGGACATTGCAACCCCCACTATAATATCTCATTTTGCTCTTCTACTTTCTAGCTCTGTTTTTTCCCCTATTTTCTTGGAGATGGTCTCAATGTTATGTTATAGGCTTTTGTGAAATGCCTATTTATATTTGCCTGTTGAATCATAATTTAGAATGAGACATTAAAAGACGTTATGAGGCTGTGTGTCTGTTCCTGTGTATGTGTGGAGATGTAAGCTTTTTGGATGATGGGTTTCTCTCATAATAAAATTTCACTGTTGAATCCCAAATCACTTATGTCTGTAGTTTTTTTCCCATTGTTTGAGTCTTTTTAAAGCAGCTAATATCTTCACACATGAACAGTCTCTAACATGGTGCTACACATCTGGCTACTTTCATAGGGGTAACTGATTGGAGAAACAGGATGGGAACTATACAGTTTAACTTGACATTTCATTTACTTCTCTGATTGTCAGGAAAGAGTTTCACCTGCATCCTCTCAGCTATGCTTGGTTTTCCTAAGACTGGAATCATTTTGACTCAGTTTTTTTTCTCAGAATAAGCACTCAACCATTGCCTTGTTAAGAAGAGCTATTCAGATGTCTGTGTTGGTTCAGGAAGATCTTGGACAAGTTTCTTCTTCAACAAAGTGTTAGAAACTGTTATGCACACCTCATTGTGTTGCCTGGAGTCTACAGTATAAGAAATCCTCACTGGTGGTTCCTGTCACACAACTTGCTTCTTCTTGTCACCCTCCTCTGCAGGTACTCAGCTCTCAGCTTTATCTGTATTGTAAAAAATTTACTGCTTATTGTTCTGCTTCCCATGGCCAGAAAATGTGTTGATAATTCCCATCTGCTGTCATCTTTTATCTAGTATATTACATAGTTATGTGTTCACACATTTTAAAATTTCATTACAGACATTTCAAGTTTTATGAGGAATCAGAGAAAAGCACATGTGTTTAAAATTCATGCTAAATGATACTCTTCAATTCTTGGTGAAGTCCCCCTGTATTCGGGCACACAAACTTTATTAGTGACCAAGTCTATGACCTTCTTTGAGCTTATTTTTCCTTATTTAATTATACTTACAATACTTTCATTCTTTTACTTAAATCCTCCCCCTGCACTGGTTTCCATGACCTTTTTCTCTAAGTTACCTTAAACCTCTGTATAATATTTTTGGACTCATTCATCAGTCTGTTCTCATTACATCTTAGATTTGTCAACAGAGCAGGAATGGGAGACCTCATCATATTTTCAATCCCCATATTCCTATGCAATATTATTTCTATAAAATTCTTCAAAGGAAGATAATTATTGTTCTACATGAACTGCTGCCTGGGCTCTGCCAGATAAAACTTAAAAAGAAACTTTATGCTAATTTTGTCTATAATTCTCTCATTTCTTTGATTCTAAAATGCCTATATCTCATTTGTAATGTTGCTGAAAGTGAGAATTTTTTTCCATTTCAGTATGAACCAAACTCGAAAATAAAAAAAGATAGAATACATATTCCCATTTTCTTTCACGAGAGCAAAATTTTAAAACTGTCCTGACCTAGAAAGGGAAAATCAAAGCCATTACAATACCACAAGAATAGTACAATAACTTGAAAATGGGCATTGAGAAATAATGAAGAATTTAGAATTCTTGGACAACTCTGCCTAGGACTCCATAGAAAATGGTTTGGTGACATTTGTCTTAAAATTCACACTCTCAATACTTACACCATCAGCAATTTAGAAATCTGTAGGAAGTGGGCATAAAATAAGGTGAAAATAACCAACTTTTTTTTTTTTTGTCTTTTTCTCCTTTTAGGGCTACACCTGTGGCATATGGAGGTTCCCAGGCTAGGGTTTGAATCAGAGCTGTAACCTCTGGCCTACACCACAGCCACAGCAATGCCAGATCCAAGCCGCGTCTGAAACCTAAACCACAGCTCATGGCAATGCCGGATTCTTAAACCCACTGAGCAAAGGCCAGGGATCGAACCCGCAACCTCATGGTTCCTAGTCGGATTTGTTTCTGCTGTGCCACAACGGGAACTCCCAACTTTTTTTTTAAATTTAATTTTTTTTTATTGTTATATCCCCAGTTTTTTTTTTCCTACTGTACAACATGGTTTCCCAGTTACACATACATGTACACATTCTATTTTCTCACATTATCACGCTCCATCAAAAGTGACTAGACAGAGTTCCCAGTGCTACACAGCAGGAGCTCATTGCTAATCCATTCCAAAGGCAATAGTCTGCATCTATTAACCCCAAGCACCCTATCCATTTCACTCCCTCCCCCTCCCCCTTGGCAACCACAGGTCTATTCTCCAAGTCCATAATTTTCTTTTCTGTGGAAAGATTCATTTGTGCCATATATTAGATTCCAGATATAAGTGACATCATATGGTATTTGTCTTTCTCTTTCTGACTTATTTCACTCAGGATGAGAGTCCCTAGTTGCATCCATGTTGCTGCAAATGGCATTATTTTGTTCTTTTTTATGACTGAGTAGTATTCCATTGTGTATATATACCACCTCTTCCTAATCCAATCATTCACTGATGGACATTTGGGTAGTTTCCATGTCTTGGCTATTGTTAATAGAGCTGCAATGAACCTGCAGGTGCACGTATATTTTTAAGAAAAGTTTTGTCTGGATAGATGAGCAAGAATGGGATTGCTGGGTCATATGGTAATTCTATGTATAGATTTCTAAGGTACCTCCACACTGTTCTCCATAGTAGTTGTACCAGCTTACATTCCTACCAACAGTGCAGGAGGGTTCCTTTTTCTCCACACCCCCTCCAGCATTTGTTATTTGTGGACTTAATGATGGCCATTCTGATTGGTGTGAGGTGGTATCTCATGGTAGTTTTGATTTGCATTTCTCTAATAATCAGTGATGTTGAGCATTTCTTCATGTGCTTGTTGGCCATCTGTACATCTTCCTTGGAGAAATGTCTATTCAGGTCTTTTGCCCATTTTTCCATTGGGTTGTTGGCTTTTTTGCTGTTGAGTTGTATAAATTGTTTGTATATTTTAGAGATTAAGTCCTTGTCAGTTGCATCATTTGACACTATTTTCTCCCATTCTGCAAGCTGTCTTTTTGTTTTCTTTTTGGTTTCCTTTGCTGTGCAAAAGCTTGTCAGTTTGATTAGGTCCCATTGGTTTAGTTTTGCTTTTGTTTCTTTTGCTTTGGGAGACTGACCTGAGAAAATATTCATATGGTTGATGTCAGTGAACGTTTTGCCTATGTTCTCTTCCAGGAGTTTGATGGTGTCTTGTCTTATATTTAAGTCTTCCAGCCATTTTGAGTTTATTTTCGTGCATAGTGGCCAACTTTTGAATCAGGGTTGCTTTGCTTTGCAGTATGCACTTGAGATTTCCCACACAGACAGTTATGTTATCTGTGAGCAAATGTAGGTTCATTTCTTCTATCCCAATCTGCACATATTTTATTTTCTTTTCCTATCTCAGTGCATCAGCTAGGAATTACAACACTACTATACTGAAGAGGAGCAGTGAGAGGAGCCTTCCTTTCCTTATTCCTGATCTAAAGAGGAAGAAGTTTTGAGATTTTTGTCATTACACATGATGTTAATTGTAACTTTTTAAAAAGATATTCTTTACCAGGCTGAGGAAGCTCCCCTCTATTAAAACTGGTATTTAGATGTCATTCACTTCATATAGTTTTTGATAATGAGAGTTCAACTATTTTATGAGAATAAAAGTCTTTGGAAAAACAGTCACCTTTTGATTCTAATAAATGATATTTCCATTGTTAATGCAAAAGTGTTTTTGGTTTAAATGAAAATCTAAATAAACTTAAACTCTGCTTTTCCTAAACAATTATACTTCTAATATGAAGCATAATAAAAGTTGAAAATGGATTATATAAAGAACTATCTCACTTTTGGTATTATTTACATTCTTACCAACTTAAAGAGCCAATGAAAGCTGAGTGCAGTTAAGCTCCTACAAAACTGACAGAGAAATGTGCTTAGAGAATAAATTCTAAAATGGTAATGAGGCTCTATTGTTTCCTGTATGAAAAGGAAGAAATGGAAGTCACTTTGTGAAGTCAATTTGCCTCAGGAAGAGATGTTCTCTTCCATGGGTACATGTATGGAATACAAATAATCGTCATGTACAAAATCCTTAGAACTAGGAAATTTTGCTCTTATTACTGATTACCCATACTAAGCATTATTCATACCTGTACTAAGCATTATTCAAATACTAACTGTCAGTTTGGTCCTATATTAAAATCCTCCTACATTAAACATTCCCATTCATCTACAGCTTGTAAGATTACATTAAATGCAGTCCAGAAAACAAATCTAGAGCCCTAATTGTAATTTTTAACTGATTCTAATTATACGGTGATATATTTAGTAATGGTTCTTGGTTTTCATAATTCTAAACTGAATTTCCCTGAAATAATTTATTATTTTTCCTTGATTTTCATATGAAATTGTGATTCTATGATTTTGCACTAAATTACACTTAGCTCTATACATTTGAGTTTGTAATTTCAAATATTCTTTTATTTCCTCCAAATGTTCATCACTGAATTCTACCAATGATTTTATTTTTATCACATAAGCACTACATTTTTCCTTATTCTATAATATTTAAAACTGACATATGTATATAATGGGATAGAGTTCTTCAAAGGAAGATATGTCCATTACTACCTTGGAGCTAAGTCGATTTCTCTTGTCACACTCCTGCCCACCACAACTCATTGCTTGAAGATAGAGGTATTTTTGCAGAGTATTATCTTTATCAGATCACATGTACACACATTTCTATTTAGGTATTTAATTGACAATCAGGGTTTATTCTAAAAGTGTATCTAAAGTGATGTACATTTTCCCTTGGCAACTGCTATTAAATTTGGAAGAATAAAAGGGAATATGGGAGAGAGAGAGGGAGAGAGGTTGAGAGAAAGAGAAAGAGTGAGGAAGAAAGAGGGCATAGAGGTTGGGAAGGAGACTTGATTGGCTGCCATTAAAATGCCATTGAGTTTGGCATAAGACTACCTCATGAGGCTATAATTTATCTTTGCTTTTCTGGGCCAGAGGAACCAAGAGGAACCTGAGAGATCTAATACAGTATATTTAGAAATATTTTGACTTAAACATTTCTTTATTAAAAATGTTTTTATATAATACTTCTAATCAAATTCTACCCAAATAATTTCTAAAAAATATTTACCTTGACAATTATGGTTTTGCTACTGCTGTCTTGTAATTTATCTCTCTTTTCCATAAGAGAATTCATTGTTTAGTATTCATCATTGGTTAATTTTAAGACATGCCACTAAGAAATTTACACATCATGAGCATGTAACTTGTACTTCTACCTTTATATGAAGTAGTTATTAATGCATGTTTATTGGTTCATAGCTGCATGTCTTTCCTAATGTTCCTAACATTTCCTAATGTTTCTTTTAGAACAAATGACAGCAAAATTAGTGATTTACACAAATTATCTTATAATTCTCCAGGTCTTAAGTGAGTCATAAGGTACTAAAATCAAGGTGTTGGCAGAGGTGCATTCCTTTCAGAGATTCTGGGGGAGAATCCATTCCTTGTTCTTCCAGCTTTTGAGACTGTATTTCTTGGTTTGTAGCCACACCACCTCTACCTCTGCTGTGTCATCACATCTCTTACCTGACCCTATTGCTCTCAATGTGATTACATCAGACCCACATGAATAATCCAAGACGAACCTCATCTCATAATCTTTAAGCAAAAATCATACTTGCAAAGTCCTTTCTGCCACACACAGGTTATGGGATTAGAATTTGGACACCTTTAGGATAATTATTATGCTTACCATAATAGCCAATGCAAATCAGTTGGTCTTTGGCTGTCTTAGAATTGCAGATATAAATCTCATTAGCAAAATAAAGCATTCAGTTTTGCATTTGCTGACATTATGAACCTGATACCAGAGCCTGGGATACCAAAGTAGAATCCAAATCAAATTCTGTTTGACAAACATTGAGTGCCAACTGTTTGCTACCAAATGTGCTCTGGCTTCTGTACCTGTTCTTGGAGCAATGATTTTGTTTCCTGGTGTTTTCCAGAAACTTTTCAGAATCCTTTGAGTTGAAGTATATTGAAACTGCAGGACCCATAGGTAAACTTCCTAATGGCTTAGGGAATTGTGGGAGATGTAACCCAATGAATACACTTATGAGTTACATGTTCAGATTTCTACATATATGGCTTCAATTTGTTGGAACGATGAATATGAACTAAGTATTATGATCATTCCTATATTTGGAGATTCAATTATACATAAATTCCAGTATTTAAGGAGCCTAGAATACTTAATGAAAAGCTGGGGGCAAAATAGGTGAATCAATTAGAACAGACTTTTGGAAAACTCATACCCTGATATACATCAATGCTTATATAAACTATCAGTGCTTTTTTCTAAAATCAGTCCTTTCTCTGGAGCACTAGTTTCCATTCTCTCACCTAGTCTATCTAGTCATTTTCCATAACAATAATCTTCTCACTACTGAATAAATTTTATCAACTAGAAAATAAGTTACTGTTTTTCCTACCTAAAAACATTTCTAAAAGAAGAGATATTAAAAATACAATATTCTTGGTTTTCTTTCTCTTGCCAATTATTAACCCATTTTTATTCTTCTTTCCAGCAAAACTCATCAAAAGGCTTATAGTAAAGTTTTTCTCTTAAAACTACTCCAATTAGACTTTTACTCACAGCACAATGAAAGAGCTCATGTCAAGGTTAAAGATAACACTGCGAAAAATCCATTGTCAATTGTTATCCCTCTTTAGCATTAGCAGTAGTTGTCACTGTGATTCCTCTATACTCCTGGATATTTTGTTTTTACTTTCTAGAGTTATCTCGGTACTTTTTTTTTTCACTGCTCTCAGTCTTATTGAATATTCCTTTTCAGTTTCTTTTACTAATTATTCTTTTCCCTGATCTCTGGGGTGCCCCCAGACTCTTCCCTTTATCTTACTTTTTCTGGACACATCCACATATCTCACTGTATTTCTGAACTTGAGTATATAATAGACATCTCACACTCTGTATGCGCAAAAGTAGACCCTTGTTTTTTCATCCCCTAAACCCGTGTCACCTGCAGTCCTCCCCATTTTGGTGGATGACAACTCTAATACTTGTATTGTGCAGAATGTGAACTGAGTAATTTTGCAAGTTGTTTATTTATATTAAGTTCTAAAAATAAGCCTGGAACACAAATTCTATCATTGTACCCATAAAGAGGAAATGATAAAACCCTAAACAGAGCTGCCAAAGTCACATAGCGAGTGACAGAATCAACATCCATCCAACCCCAGTGAGTGAAGCGCAAACTGACCCCTCCATCAGTGCACTTTATGATTCAAACTTCCCGTCTTTCCTAAGTTATAAAATTGGGGATTGGGAACTCCCTTTATACCTGGAACTGGTAAATTGATTACTCTCTTCTTTATGCCTTTGTAGCATCAATTACCTCTTTTATCAAAGTATTAATAATATTTCTTGTAAGCAAGGGCTCGCTGCTCAATGCTCATAGAAGCCAATATTGTGGCACTGGCTTTTGAGAAAATAAAGAGACTTATTGGAAGGTTGACCAGCAAGGAGACAGAAGGCAAGACTTTCAAATCTGGTCTCCCTGGTCAAGGGTTTGGGGTGAAATTTAAGGAGTTAAGGAGTTTTAAACTTGGGAGCTCATTGGCTCATCTTGAATCACTCTTACAAGCCATGCATGCTGCTGGAAGCCAGATTTTCCTTATTAAATGGCTTCTCCATTTGTAGGTAAAGGTCTCCAAGGGCAATGTCTCTATTGAGGTCTGTAGATTGAAGATCCTTGATTCTAGGGTCATCCTGGAGACAGGGTTCCTGACTTGCTAATGCTTAGTGCTGTACCTGTAATATAACTCTAGGTTTGACCAATCAACAACCTATTTTAAGGATGCAAAACCAGTTTAACATAGTCTATGTTTTAAGTGCTATTTCCCTCCTTTCTTTGTACGTTTCTTTAACTTTCAGAGAAATAGGGCACAGGCCAGCCTAGTGCTTCCTGCTGATTAGGGGGTATGGATTTTTATAATTACTGAAATTGTTTGGCACTTAATTGTAAATATTTCAGCCCCACCTTGATCTCTGAAATCTTGGGCAATGCTACAAGTTGGGGAAGCCCTTTTAAATATACAAGATAATAAGTACAAAGTTTGATGAATAAAATGATTAATCCTAAGATACACAGAATTATGAGTCCTAATTTAATATTCCTTCAAAACAGACATTTGGGAATCCATGAAAACATTTAAGGACTGAATTTGGATTTATATTGCCCTGATCCAGACTCTTGGGCAGAAGCAGTCTACTTTTGAGGTGTCCATATTTTATTTTCCTAGCCTGGTGGAGTCATAGATGTCCTGTTTCTTTTTGGAAAGTAATTTAAGGTCAGAGAATGGTTCACAGGCAGTGCAGTGTGGCTCTAATTCCCTGGAGAAGTCATGGAGGAGAATGGAAAGTCTTAAAGATGACTGGCTTGGATTTGAGGGTTCATGTAGGGAACACTAAAAGTCTTTCCATTAGAGATGACTATCAAGAACTGTAGCCTAAAGTACCATGTGATACCCAGATGCCAAGGAATCTGTCCAAGGGGTAGAAAATTTGATCAGAGACGCTTCATAGTTCCCCACCCCTGTGTGCTGAAGGCTGGCTTGCCTATTGCAGAGGGGCTTATCAAAGTCCAGGCTTTGCCTCACTGGCCACATTGAAATACTTATCTGACGGGGAGGATGGTGTTAGAGCTAACTAAAGCAAAGTGAGGAAGCTGCCTTAGACTCAGAATTTGAGAGAGGAATTCATAGCATACAGGTTGAAATTCTCAAGTCTTCATTTCCTTCCTGAGCGTGCTGGGGTTTAATGTTTCTGGTGGATGACTAAAACATTTTACCTCCCCTGCAGAAATCACAGACAAGCTCATCTAGTTTTCTGAGCAATTTCCAGATAGAATTAATCCATCCAGGGGCCTCCATATAGTCCATGACCTTCAGTTCCACCACCAATATTTGTTCCTCCTGGCAAACTTTCCTTTTTTAAACAATACACACACAAACACAAAAGCAGAAAGCAGGTCAATGCTAAACCCCTGGTAGTTTGGCTCAAACAGCAAGCAAAAGGGTTAAATTTATCAGTGAGGAAAAATCCAAAGTGTGTCCAATTGTACCAAATTCCATTAACACAGGCATGGAGTATGTTCTTAGGTAGAGAATTTTCCTGCATTATACGCTCTCATTTCTTCTTTACCCTCTCTCACAACAAGGTAATTGGAGCTGGTTTCATTAAGAATACACACCTGTATCAATATCTCCAGGCATTATTAGGCATGGAGGAGCTCTCCGCCCCCCCCCTCCAACCGGCCAGCTCCATAAAGTTGCCGGTCAGAGAGCGAAGTCTTGTATCTCCTGAGTCAGAGATCTTCTTCATTAATATCAGGCCCCATAAAGATTTGCTAGTCATCCAAGAGCCAACCCCTATTATCCAATCCTAACAAAAAAAAAAAAAAATGAGACAGACAAACACAGACAAAGAAATTCAAAGACCTGATACTCTATCAGGGTTTGGGATGCAAACCTGATTCTTTGAGTACCTCAGTGGCTGTAACTTAGGCGGGACTCTAGCCCACAATCCTGAGGCGGTTATTAGACAATTTAGGCAAAGATATTTTTAACAAGATTAACTCACCAAAAGATGTCTGTTCCAGGAGCTGTTTCTTTCCTCAAAGAAGACTTCCTTTTTTGAAAGAGAAAGTAGTATAAGGAGCCTGGAGCAGAGCAGAAGGGAAGTAAGAACCACACAGTCGAGGCTCTGGGCAAATTTGGTCTAGGTGATCATGCGACATTGGTTGCAAGGAGCCATACTCTGCTGGGGGCTCCAGTGCCTGGGCAGGTGGCCACAAAACCTAAGTCCCTTCATGGTCACCTAAGTTGTTACCCAGCAAGGCCTCACCGCCCCAGGTGCATAGAAGTAAATTCCAGGCACTGACTTCAGAGAAAAGAAAGAGCTTTACTGCAAGGTCGACCAGTAGAGACCAGAGAATTTCTCTGATCCAGGGTTCTGTATGAAATTTAAGAAGATAGAGGAATTTCATTGGCTAGGCTTGAATCAGTCCTTATAATCTACTCATGTTGCTGGAAGCCAGATTTTCCTTATTGAAGGATTTTTCCTTTGTAAAGGGCTCTGGTGGCAACATTTCTATTCTTTGTGTTCTGTAGACGGAAGATTTTTTGGGTCTTGGGTCATCATGGAGAAAGGGCTTCCCATCTTGCACATGTGCAGTGCAGAGTCGATAAAATAACCCGCTTTGCTTAATCAACAAACTTATTTTAAGAAAGGAAAACCAATTTAAACTATTTTTTTTGGTGCTGTTTCATTTTGGTTTCCTGATCTAAGTTCAGCCCCATCATGTTGCCATGTCACATAAAATGGCTTTCAAAAGGCCCGAATATTTGTTCATGTTTTGATTGACCTATTGACTACCAGCATCAGCCTACCCCAGGTGGAGCCTTTATCCACACAATGAGTGGCGTTTTGACTTCACTATTCTCAGTCTCATGTTATGACTGAAGGAGACAGTCTCATAATGAGACCAGGTTTTGTAATATCGGGAGCTCCTTCCCCACTGGTGAATGAAATGACCTACAGTCAGCCTTTCATACCCTGGGTTCTCCATCCACAGAATCAACCAACTGCAGATCAAAAATAGAAAAAAATTCTAAACAAGAAGGATTTACTGTATAGACCAGGGAACTATATTCAATACCTTGTAATAACCTGTAATGGAAAAGAATCTTAAATATCTATATTATACGTTTTATTTAAAATTTCATTAGGTCTTAGAGATATACACTTCTGGTCCTTCCCTTGTTAGTTTTTTTTTTTTTTTTTTTTTGGCATATGGAGTTCCAGGACCAGGGATCAAATCCAAGCTGCAGTTGAGACCTGAGCCACAGCTACGGCAACACTGGATCCTCAACCCACTGTGCCAGGCTGGGAATTGAACCTGTGTCCCAGCACTCCCAAGATACCACCAATCCCATTGTGCTCCAGCAGGAAATCATAATTTTTTTTTTTTTTTTTTTAAGTTTTATCGAAGTGTAGTTGATTTAAAATGCTGTGATAGTTTCGGCTATCCAACAAAGTGATTCAGTTATACATACACACACATCCATTCTTTTTCAGGTGCTTTTCCCATATAGATTATCACAGAATATTGGGTAGAATTCCCTGTGCTGTATCACAGGTCTCTGTTGGCCAATCATGTCACATACCATAGTGTGCATATGTCAATCCCAAAGCCCCAGTCCATCCCTCCCACCACCTGTCCCCTTTGGCAACCATAAGTTTGTTTCCAAAGTCTGTGAGTCTCTTTACATTATGCAAATAAAAGCTCATTTGTATCCGTTTTTTAGATTCCCATATGTGATATCATACGATGTTTGTATTTCACTAACTTCACTTAGTATGATAATATCTAGGTCCATCAATGTTGCCGCAAATGACATTATTTCATTTTTTTGATGGCTGAGTAATATTCTATTGTGTCTATGTACCACACACTTCTATGACAGTTAAATGCTTAGAAGTGAGCATTTCTAGAGAATTCAGAGAAAATGTCCATACAGATCAAAACAAAATAACAGAAGTTCCTGGAGTTTCCATTGTGGCTCAGTGTGTTAAAAATCTGATGTTGTCTCTATAAGGATGCCAGTTCAATCCCTGACCTGGCTCAGTGGTTTAAGGGTCTCATGTTGCTGTAAGCTGCAGTGTAGACTGAAGATGTGGCTTGGATCTGGTGTTACTGTGGCTATGACACAGGCCTCAGCTACAGCTCTCAATTGACCCCTAGTGGGGGAATTTCCATATGCTACAAGTGTGACTGAAAAAAATAGAACTGAAGTTCCTAAACCTCTGGTCTCATCAGCCTCCCAAAATATGGGCTACTTATTGTCTTACTTCTATACTATCTAGATTTGGGGAAAGACCAATGCTTTTCAGCCATGATTTGCCCCATGAAATCCTTTGGCACGTATATAGCTCCTTTTTTGGAATTAGGAATTAGAAATGTCATTAGTGTTACAATTGAAATAAGAGCCAGCATTCACATACTGGTTGACATATTGCTGTCAATTGGATCTTGCTGTGCATCCTACTGGAACTAAGTCAAGAATTTCTGCAAGTCACACATCCAGTTAGCCAAGGAGAAAGTCCAGATACTTTAAAGTAATGGTAAGATTCTGGGGTAAGCTCACCCAAAATGCATTTCTATGTATACATAGCTTATACATTGGAAAAAAAAGTGGCTCCCTTTTATTTTTTTTCTTTTTCTTTTTAAATTTTTATTGGAATATAGTTGACTTACAAAATTGTGTTAATTTAAGGCATACAGTAAAGTAAATCAGTTCTACATATACATATATCCATTTCTTTTTCTTTCTTTCTTTTTTTTTTTTTTTGGCTTTTTTTTCTTTTCAGGGCCACACCCGCGGCACATGGAGGTTCCCAGGCTAGGGGTCCAACCAGAGCTGTGGCCTCTGGCCGCAGCCACAGCCACAACAACGCTGGATCCGATCCACCTCTGTGACCTACACCACAGCTCACGGCAATGCCGGGTCCTTAACCCACTGAGCGAGGCCAGGGATTGAACCTGCCACCTCATGGTTCCTAGTCAGATTTGCTTCCATTGCGTCATGATGGGAACCCTTTTTTTTTGGCCCATTCCTTTTCATATTCTTTGCCCATATAGGTTATTACACAGTTTTGAGTAGATTTTCCTATGCTATACATTAGGTCCTCCTTATCCATCTATTTTATACATGTTAGATGTATAAAATTCACCCCCCCACCACATTTTCACCTTGGTAAACACAAGTTTGGTTTCAAAATCTTTGCGTCTGTTTCTGTTTTGTAAGTTCTATTGTATCGTTTTAGTAGATCCCACTTATTAGTGATCTCATATGGTATCTGTCTTTCTTGGATTTACTTCATTTAGTATGATAATTTGTAGGTCCATTCATGTTGCTGCAAATGCCATTATTTCATGCTTTTTTACTGCTGAGTAACAGTCTATTGTGTATGTGAACCACATTTTCTTTATCTAATCCTCTGTTGACGGAAATTTAGGCTGATTCCATGTTTTGGCTATTGTAAATAGTGCTTCAATGAACACTAGGGTGCATGTATTTTTTTGAATTGTGGTTTTCTCTGCATGTGGGACTGTTGGATCATATGGTAGTTCCATACTTACTTTTTAAGGAACCTCTGCGCTGTTCTCCATAGTGGTTGTACCAGCTTACATTCCCACCAACAGTGTAGGGGGGGTCCCTTTTCTTCACACCTTTTGCAGCATTTATTGTTTGTAGACTTAATTTTTTTACATTTTTAAATTAAAATATAATTGGTTTACAATGTTGTGCCAATTTCTGCTGTAATATATATGTAATAGTAATATATAATTTTTCTTATATTATCTTCTATCTTGGATATAGTTCCCTGTGCTATACAGCATGACCTCATTGTCCATCCATTCTAAAAATAATAGTTGGACCCCAAATTCCCAGTCCATCCCACTCCTTCCCCTCTCCCCATTGGCAACCACAAGTCTGTTCTTTGACTGTGAGTCTGTTTCTGTTCTGTAGATAGATTCATTTTTGCCATACTTTAGATTCCACATATTAATGTTATCATACAGTATTTGTCTTTCACTTTTTGATTTAGGATGATAATCTCTAGGTGCATCCAAGTTTATGCAAATGGAATTATTTTGTTCTTTATTATGGATGAGTAAGTATTCCATTGTATCTATATACTATGTCTTCTTAATCCATTCCTTTGTCAATGGACATTTAGGTTGCTCCCATGTCTTGGTTATTGTGACTAGTGCTGCTATGAACATAGAAGTGCATGTATCTTTTTGAATGAAAGGTTTTCTGGATATATACCCAGGAGTGGAATTGCTGGATCATCTATTTTTTTTCTGAGAAATCTCCATAATGTTTTCCATAGTCATTTTAATGGTTGTATGTTTGTTATAGTCTGAAGTCAGGGAGCCTGATTCCTTCAGCTCAATTTTTCTTTCTCAAAATTGCTTTAGTTATTCAAGCTCTTTTGTGTTTCCATACAAATTAAAAAATTTTTCTTGTTCTAGTTCTGTGAAAAATGCCATGGTAATTTAATAAGGATTGCAATGAATCTGTAGATGCCTTGAATGGTGTAGTCATTTTGACAGTGTTGATTCTTCCAAAACAAGAGCATGGTATATCTTTCTATATTTGTGTAATCTTTGGTTTTCTTCATCTGTATAGTCATTTTGATGGTATTGTTTCTTCCAATCCAAGAACATGGCATATTTTTCCATGTTGTTTGTTTTATATTCAATTTCTTTCAACACCATCTTATAGTTTTCAGAGTATAGGTCTTTTGCTTCCTTAGGTAGTTTAGTCCTAAGTATTTTATTATTTCGATGTGATGGTAAATGGAATCGTTTCCTAATTTCTCTTTCTGATCTTTCATTGTTGGTGTATGGGAATGCAAGAGACTTCTGTATTTTAATTTTGTATCCTGCAACTGTAAAAAGGTGGCTCCTTGACTTTTGTTGTTGACATTTTTATTATGATCACAGTAGTAGATTATATTCTTCCTCTTTGATGCAATTGTTTTGATTCCCTTTAGAGGGAAAAAAAGTTTGTGAAATTAAATCTTTTTATAGAATTGGGATGGATTTATTGTCCTGTAGCATAATTGTCAGCTTTAATTAGTGACTTTCCATAGTCACAAGAATATTTTTTCCCTTTGGTGCTTTTCATGAATACAATAATTGCAAAAAAATATTGTGTTAGAGATTTCTGGATATGACCTGATGACTTCTTCATAAACATGGTCTATGATCCCCAGAACACAATAGGGCTTGAAAAAGCAATGATTATAGAAACCTCAGTAAGGAGAAGTACATTGTGTCATAACTTATTAATATATTTTGAAAACTTATATGCTGTTATGCCTTGTTACATGCCTAATAAAATGCATAGGAAAAATAAAAAAGTTTTTAATTAGTTAATAAAAATGTTTACTATAATTGTAGTCATTTCTGAAGCAAAAACTATATTTATTGTATATAATTTAAGCTGTACATGCTTGGCATTTTGCTGAGTTATATGAATTTGATCTGTATATAAGAATCAATAGATGTTATATTGATCACATATTATATATATATCTAAAGTTTATTGACTTTTTGTTGTCATTCATTACCAAGGTAAAGCTTGTTTATGAATGAACTGAAGTGATTGATATATTCTATTAATCATCTTTAAGCATACACATACACATAAGATATGAAACTAACAAAATATATTTTGAATAGCTTTTACATTTATTGATTTTTTTTTTGTTACCTTGCCTTGCTATTTGGTCTCTGTTTGTAAGAAGAAAGTGGAGATTTCCTCAAATATGATACATATTACCAAATCCTTAAGAATAACTTAAGACTTTCAAATGGTAAGCTCTCAAATGATCACTGCATTGCCCCTTAAATATCTGGAAAAACTTGAGCAGTTATTACTTTTTTTTTAATTACTATATAATGTTCATCATATTAGGATAAGAAAGCTCTTTTTTAGTTTTCTACAATGTGGCAAATAGAACCATAGAGTAGCTGGTATGAAATGATAAATTATAACCATTTTGATCACATGTGATTTTTTGGCGTTTTTTTTTTGGCTTATTAGGGATGCACTTTGGGTACAATCAGAGCTATGGCTGCCAGCCTACACCATAGCTACAGCAACGTTGAATCCAAGCCATGCCTGCAACCTACAACACAGCTCATGACAACGGCAGATCCTTAACCCATTGAGAGAGGCCAGGGATGAAACCCACATCCTCATATAGGGTTGAGTTGGTTATCTCTGAGCCACAAAGGGAACTCCACATGTGATTATTTAAATATTGAGCAAATATGGGTAAGATGACATTTAACCTAATGAAATGGAATAGTTTTTTCATTGTCCTTCTATTTTTTGATGTTAAGAAATATGTATAATGTAGGCAATTCATTTTTGTAGTTTTTCTATTGCAAAGATTTAATTAAAATACATTTTATAATTCTACCAATTCTACAACCATTATTAGAAAAATTAATTCTTGGCTACTAATTGAAATGTTCAAAAATGTTTAGGCTATATATAATAAATGATTGTAGCCTTTCACCCTATAAACATATATTTTATTTGATATAGTTTTATGTTACCTATCATTTCACTATAATCTAATAGATTAGAAATTCAAAGAGATTATTTTTTATAAATATATTTTCTGATTATAAAAGTAGCATATGCTTACTGGGTGAAACAAGCTCCACCATAGAAAGAATGACAACAGAAATAAAAATCTTACATATTTTGATCACTTATGTATAATAAGTATTAAAATTTTGCTACATTTCTTTCTAGAATATACATGTATATATAATGTACAAACATAAACACTTCATGAAATCAATTCATAGTATATAAAGAATGTTCATAACTTAATATTGATTTAATAAACAATATCACTTAATTATAGCATGCTGCATTGAATAAATAAAAAATTTTAATGCATTATCTAGTGTTGAAAATTAGTTTATTCTTGATTTTTTATTATTATAAGCAATTCTATGATGAAATAGGGTTTGAAATACTAGCATATCTTTCAGAGTGATGGTAAAACATTACATGGTCAAACAGTAAATGAGATGCCTCTAGTCATTCATATACTGCCTGGCTCAAAGCAAGTGTTCTGCAAATACAGCTTTTTGTTTTCCTTCCTTCATATACATAATAAATATTTGTCACATAAATAACAGTGATATAAAATAAAATAAACATTTAGATCAGGTGGTAAATTTGATTGATGGTAGGTAGCTCTTACCTACAGGGTAGTCAATATGGTATTACAGCAGCCTGATAGTAATTTTATCTGATAGTCAAAACACTGTTTTCCAAAATTGCTCAGGTAACTTCTTTTCTTCCTTACCTCCTACAAATGTTATAGTTTTATGTCTGCAGCCCTAGGTGAACACGATTTTAACAGCCCTAGGGGGACGCGATTTTCTCATATAAAATTGATGTTGTTGCACCAATGTCTGAATCTTCTCAACTTCTGTGAGTTTTATCTCACGGTTTTTCTTTTTCCCTCTAATCTCTGACTTTGGGTCCTTTTCTTTTTCTTAATTCAGTAGAAAAATTTCCTCTAGTTATCAGAAGGATTTCCATCAGCTGAGTTCAGAGCCAGTAGTGCAGAATGGCCTCTGATAACTGCAAGGGGTCATTAGTACAAATAGACTGAACATATCATATTCCTAAATATTTTAAAATCAGAACTTATATAGCAAACTTAATTAAATATTTAAACTTACTATTTTGAGAGGTAGGCCTCCATGAGGAATAATGTAGGTTGTGATCCTCAGCTATACATACAACCATTGCAAATACATTGTTAATTTGTGAATATCTCTGGAAACATGAATCAGAATGAAAGGTACATCCAAACACAATATGAAACAGGGAAGAGGGAGCTCACTTCATGGCTCAGTGGTTAATGAACCCAACTAGGATCCACAAGGATGTGGGTCTGATCTCTGCCTTGCTCATTGGATTAAGGATCTGGAATTGCCATGTACTGTGGTGTAGGTCGTAGACACAGCTTTGATCTAGCGTTGCTATGGCCGTGGGATAGGCTAGCACTTGTAGCTCCAATTTGACCCCTAGCCTGGGAAATTCCATATACCACAGCTACAGCCCTAAGAAGGAAAAAAAATGAAGAACAAACAAAACACAAAGTCAGCAGAAGGGAGGAAATCATAAAGAACAAAGAGGAAATCAATAAAATAGATATTCAAAAAGCAATAGAAAAAAATCAATAAAACCAAGAGCTGATTCTTTGAAAGGGTACACAATATTGGAAAGACTCTGGCCATACTCACCAAGAAGAGGAAAGAACTTGAGTAAACAAAATAAGAAATGAAAAAGAAGATATCTCAAAGGATATTGCAGAAATAATAAAAAAAAACATTAAGAGAATATTATGAAAAATTATATGCCAAAAATTTGACAACCTAGAAGAAATGGACAACTTTTTAGAGACATACAGCATACTAAAACTGAATCAAGAAGAAAGAGATCAACTGAACAGACTGACCACTAGAAATGAAATCAAATATGTAATAAAAACACTTCCTACAAACAAAAGTCCAGGACTAGATGGCTTCATAGGTGAATTCTACTAAACATACAAAGAGGAACTTATACCCATCCTCCTTAAACTTTTCCAAAAGACTGAAGAAGATGGAACACTCCAAAGATATTCTATGAATCCACCATCACCCTAATACCAAAACCAGATAAAGATACTACCAAAAAAGAAAATTATAGGCCAACATCTTTGATGAATATGGACACAAAAATTCTCAACAAAATTTTAGCCAACCAAATACAACAACATATCAAAAAGATCTATACCAGGACCAAGTGGTATTCATCCCAGGTTCACAAGGATGGTTCAACACAAGCAAAATAAGCAACATCATACACCACATTAACAAATTAAAAGCCAAAAACCACATGGTCATCTCAATAGATGCAGAAAAAGCATTTGACATCCACTGATGATTAAAAACTCTTACCAAAGTGGGTATAGAGGGAACATACCTTGACATAATAGAAGCCACTTATGTCAAACCCACAGCAAACATAATACTCAATGGAGAAAAGCTAAAAGCATTCCTACTAAAATCTGGAACAAGATTGTCCATTCTCACCATTTTTATTCAACATAGTATTGGAATAAAATACTAGCCACAGCAATCACACAAACAAATTGGAAGAGAAGAGGTAAAATTGTCACTGTGTGCAGATGACATGATACTATATATAGAAAACCCTAAGGACTCCATACAAAAACTACTTGAACTTATCAATTAATTCAGCAAAGTCGAAGGACACAAGATAAACATTCAGAAATTGGTTGCATTTCTGTATATTAACAATGAAATATTAGAAAAGGAATATAAAAATATAATACCTTTTAAAGTCACACACCCAAAATTAAATACCTAGGAATAAACCTGAGGAGGTGAAAGACTTATATGCTGAGAACTATAAAACATTAATCAAGGAAATTAAAAAGCGTTCAAAGAAATGCAGAGATATTCCATACTCGTTAATTGGAAGAATTAATATTGTAAAAATGGCCATACTACCCAAGGCAATCTACAGATTTAATGATATCCCTATCAAATCACTCATGACATTTTTCAAAGAACAAGAACAAACAATCCAAAACTTATATGGAACCACAAAAGACTCAGAATTGCCAAAACAACCCTGAGGAATAAAAAACCAAGCAGGAGGCAAAACTCTCCCAGACTTAAGACAATATTACAAGGCCACAGTAATCAAGACTGTGGTACTGGTTCCAAAACAGACATGTAGGTCAATGGAACGGAATAGAGAACCAAGAAATAAACCCAGACACCTATGGTCAATTAATCTTTGACAAAGGATACAAGTATATAAAATGGGAAAAAGACAGTCTCTTCAGCAAGTGTTGCTGGGAAAACTGGAGAGCTGCATATAAAGCAATGAAACTGGAACATACCCTCACACCATGCACAAAAATAAAGTCAAAATTGCCTAAAGACTTAAATGGATTTCAAAACACCATCAAACTCCTAGAAGAGACCATAGGCAAAACATCCTCTGACATCAACCATAGAAATGTTTTCTTAGGTCAGTCTCTCAAGGCAAAAGAAATAAAAGCAAAAATAAAACACTGGGACCTAATCGAACTGACAAGCTTTTGCACAGCAAAGGAAATCATAAAAAATACCAAAACGACAACCTATGGAATGGAAGAAAATAGTTTCAAATGATGCAACTGACAAGGGCTTAATCTCTCAAATGTACAAACAGCTTACATAATTCAAGAGCAAAAAATTCCAACAATCCAGTTGAAAAATGGGCAAAAGACCTGAATAGACATTTCTCCAAAGAAGATATACAGATGGCCAATAGGGACATGAAAAAATGCTCAACATCACTAATTGTTAGAGAAATGCAAATCAAAACTACAATGACCTACCACCACACACCAGTCAGAACGGCCATCATTAACAAGCCAACAAATAACAAATGCTGGACAGGGTGTGGAGAAAAGGGAACCCTCCCACGCTGTTGGTGGGGATGTAAATTGGTACAACCACTATGGAGAACTGTATGGAGGTACCTCAGAAAACTAAATATAGAACTACCATATGATCCAGCAATCCCACTCTTGAGCATATACCAACCTTTCCTTGAAAAAGATACATGCACCCATATGTTCACTGCAGCACTATTCACAGCAGCCAAGATATGGAAACAACCTAAATGTCCATCGACAGATGAATGGGTTAAGAAGATGTGATATATATATGCAATGGAATACTCCCCAGCCATAAAGAAGCACAAACAATGCCATTTGCAGCAACATGAATGGAACTACAGAATCTCATACTAAGTGAAGTAAATCAGAAAGATAAATACCATATGATATCTCTTCTATTTGGAATTTAATATATGGCACAAATGAACGTTTCCATAGAAAAGAAATGCATGGACTTGGAGAACAGACTTGTGGTTGCCAAGGGGGAGGGGAAGGGGGAGGGGGAGGGATTGGGATGGACTGGGAGTTTGGGGTTAATAGATGCAAACTGTGGTATTTGGAGTGGATTAGAAATAAGATCCTGCTGTATAGCACAGAGAAGTATATCTAGTTAATTGTGATGAAACATGATGGAGAATAATGTGAGAAAAAGAATATGTATGTGTGTACGATGGGGTCACTTTGCTGTACAGTAGAAACTGAGAGAACACTGTAAATATACTATAATAAAAAATAAAAATCTTAAAAAAATAAAAAAATAGACAGAAGACCTGAATAGACGTATTTCCAAGGAATGCATATAGATGGCTGACAGATACATGAAATGATGCTCAACATCACTAATCATTAGGGAAAAGCAAATCAAAATCACCATGATATATCACCTCATACCTGCAAGAATGGCTATTATCACAAAGACAACAACAAATAATTGTTGGCAAGGACATGAAGGAAAGAGAATTCTTGTGCACTGTTAGTGGGATTGTAAATTGGTGCGGCAACTATAGAAAATGGTATAGGGGTTCCTCAAGAATTAAAAATGGAATTATTATACGATGTAGCAATTCCACTTCTGGGTATTCACTCAAAGACAATGATTCTAATTGAAAAACATATGTGCACCACTCCATTCATTGAACTCTGTACAATGAACTGTTACTTAGAATAGCCAAGATACAGAAGCAATCTAAGTGTCCATTGATAAATAAATGAATAAAGAAGATGTGGTATACACATACAATGAAGTATTATTCAGCCACAAAATATAAGGGAACCTTGCCACTTGCAACAATATGGATGGACCTAGAAGATATTACACTCAGCAAGATAAGTCAGGCATGGAAAGACAATTACTGTATGAATTCAGTTATATGCAGAATGTAAAAAACAAAACAAAGAAACAAACAAAACAAAATAGAAATGATTCATAGATACAGAGAATAAACTTGTGGTCACCAAAGGGAAAGCTTTAGGGGGGTTGGGTGAAAAAGCTGAAGGTAATAAGAGGTACAAACTACCAGTTATAAGATAAATATGCCACAGCCTATTTTTATAATTAATAATGACAATATTATAATAGTTTTGTTGTGGGGGCAGATGGTTACTAGACTTATCCTGGTGATCAATTCATGGTGCATATAAACCTCAAGTCAGTATGTTGTACACTTGAAACTAATATAATATTTTATGTCAACTATACTTCAATAAGAAATAAAAGGAAAGAAATTAAAACATTAGCTTTTTTTGGATTTTTTGGGGTATGTGTGCGTCCTCAATCTTCCATAGGGAAATTTTATATAAATATTTTAAAATATGTGTAAATCAAAGGAAAGCGAGAATGGCATTCATTGAGATGAAAGCAAATAGGAGAGGAATAACACGAAATGTGGTATTACCATGAGACTGAGTTTCTAAGGTTATTGTAAGATTAGAATCAACATTATGATAAGAAAGCTCTATGCAGTAATTACCCTACAGAAACAAGTCATTATAAAAAAGGATTACTCCAAGCTTAACATATGTAATATCTATAAAGTCAGTTTGCTGAGTCAAGGAAACAGTGAGGGTGATTATCATAATCACAGTACCAGTTCAATTTCTTAACTCATTTTCTAAAAGATGGACATACACCCACCATGAATGATGAATATGATACAAATTCATTAAAATAGTAATTTTGAAGTTATAGGAATATGGATAACAGGAGATGACCTTTCTCTGCTTCTATATTTTCCTGGAATAATTAGCAGAATGCTACTATTAACTGTCCAACCAGTTCCATTCTGAGAAATCAAGAGACACTGGATGCTGATGGATTATATGGTGTTTAAAGTAATAGTGCACTCTTTAATAACCCAGACAGTGTGTCAGGGAAGAAGAAAATTACTTTGGCTGCTGTTAGACATTGTTTTCTGCTTCTCCCACTTGACAGTTCTGCACAATGCGGACCAGACAATGAATGCTCACACTGCTCAAATCTGATCATTTTTTTTCCCCTTGCAGTGAAGGGATCCTTGGATAATATGATAATGGGAATGGTAACTTCCTACATTTTTGAATTCCAGGATAATTTAGAATTATTTTCAGCTAAAAGCTGACCAGTTTCTTTTGAAATTTATATGCTTCATAATCATAAAACTCTAATCAAGTTCTACATAGCTTCTTTAAAAAAAAAATAACCTTTTGATAAAATTCCCTTCAGATGAAATCTTAATGGGGAAGTTTTAATTTTAATTAGCCAGGATTAGGGAGGCTGATTACAAATAGGCATTGGGAAATATATGTGGCATCAGGACATCAAACCCTGAAGCCCCATAAGCCTTGGGATATGGAAGCTTGTTGGCTGGCCCTGCTCCCAGGAAGGCAGAACCCTGCAAAGCCCCTGGCTGAGCAGACCATGACCTGGCAGCTTCTCCCCAGAGTTGTCCTTCTGTCATTTGTGAAGTGAGATGGACATTCAGCTCCTTAACACAGACATTTTGGGGAAACATTCAGTGATAACCTAAATTACTTTGCTGGAAAGTTACATGGAGTTATTAAGTAATGAATTTAGGGGTGTGTATAGAAATTTCCAGTTCACATTACACAAGAATCTTTTCCCATAAAATCAATTATTTACTTACTATGATTTTTTTTGGGTGGGAAATTAACCACAGGTATAAATCCTGAGAAGATTCAGTAATTAATACCTTTCACACTAACTTTAAGGCCTACTTCCTGACTTATAATGCATACTTTATGGTGAAGATATTCAATGCTTTGAAAAAAAACAGAATTGTATTAATGTGCATCAGATTCTCTCCTTTTTCCTTCTTTCATCTTAAAATAAATGTGCTTTTAATTTTTAAGAACCTGAAAAACCATCTTCACGGTAATGAGGATTTAAAGTAGTTGAAACTTGTGAAATATTGACTCTGCTACGTACCTGGCATGCTAACATCTTCAGAGAAAATACTGCACCATTCTGTTAAGGCTTTCCTTATGCTCATTTATTCATTCACTAAATAGTGCTTGTTTTATCTTGCAGACTACAATTTTTAAAGAGCTTGTCTTTCTTTTCCTTTTTCTTCCCCTTTATAATTAGGGCATGATTTTTCACCTTTCTACAAGGTCAGAAGATATCCACTTGATAAGATAATTAAATCCAGAAATTTGAAAACTCCAAATGGAGAGTTTATGGGTGCATCTACATCATTTAAATTGTTACTATTATGTATTTGGCTAACAAAGATAACAGTGTCACTTGCAAATTAGATCTCAGTCCCAGGCCTTTCCGCAAATAGGAGATACATGAGATTCCTTCCTTCTTCAGGCATACTGAATACAGGTATCAATTAAATGTAATATAACATGAGATTCCTTCCTTCTTCAGGCGTACTGAATACAGGTATCAATTAAATGTAATATATTCTTTATCTTCTAGGTCAAAATTTGCAGTCTTTTTAATACTACTTCTGAATAGTGAGAAAATTTTCAATTAAAGATTATATTTCTTTCATAGATTTTGACTTTACTCAGGAGAGAGACATGAACTGTCTTTATAAACTGAATAATTTATATTACACTCTGTTAGCTATTTTTATTGAGCATTGAAGGACAATCATTGAAAAAATTAAGAGGAAAAGGATATTATAGAAAATGTCTTTTTTTCCTCTTCTGCAGCTCATAATGGGAAAAAAAAATGAGAAGAGATTGTATAAATATCATTAAAGACATGCAATATAGTTTGGCTGCTGAGAGTGTGAAATCTAAAGTCAGATGACCTCTGTCATTCTCTGCCTCTGTCACTTACAAGCTGTGTGACTTTGGGCAAGTTATTAAGGCACTTTGCCTGGGGTTAGTCATAATAAAAAAATGAGGATGATGATGAAGACAATATTACCTACCTCAAAGCATTTTTTTCTGAGGATTCGCTGAATTAATACCTAAAATGATGTGCTCAGGGCTGTAGCTCAGCCGATAGTCAACCCGTGGTTAATAAGGATGGTTGTAATTCTCTCTCCTGACTCACATATTGGCATCACTTGGATTTCCTCTCCAAATTGAAGGCAAATATGATGTCTTCAATTTTTGGGTTACTGGCTCTATGGATGCTTCTCTTCAGTTCCAAGGGACAAAACGAATCTATTTTTCCTGACAACTTCTGAGATAAAACAATGGAAAAGTTAAATGGTTGCGATATTAGTGCTTCAGGAACTTGATTGAAAGCTGTTTCTATATTGTACCTTATTTATGTGCACCTGCTCCCAAAACGGCGGCTTGAAATGACACATCTGCCAAGAGTTTAGATCCACGTAGGATGATGCCCTTATCCTGACACAAATGCCAGCCTGTCTGAATCCTATATTCTGTAGAGCAGAGTCTTTCTTACATTATCAATGACATTATCCTAACTGTCATCGTAAACATCATGATTATTTTTCTGTCAAGAATATATTTTCCCACTTGTATTTGTATTTGCAACATCTGTGAAATTTAAAATTAGTGTTAGAGGATTTTAGATTTCTAAAAAACATTTTAAGAATCTCAGATGTATTGCATCTGGGTGTATGTTCATCAACTAAACGGCTTTTTGTAGACTTTATATCTCCTTGAAAGTCCATGCATTTTTTAATTTTTTTTGTCTTTTTTTTTGTCTTTTCTAGGGCCGCTCCCGCGGCACTTGGAGGTTCCCAGGCTAGGGGTTGAATCGGAGCTGTAGCCACTAGCCCACGCCAGAGCCACAGCAACGCGGGATCCGAGCCGCGTCTGCAACCTACACCACAGCTCACGGCAACGCCTGATCCTTAACCCACTGAGCAAGGGCAGGGACCGAACCCGCAACCTCATGGTTCCTAGTCGGATTTGTTAACCACTGCGCCACGACGGGAACTCCTCCATGCATTTTTTTATAACATAACTAGTATAACAGAATATAGCGCACATGTTTTTATCAAAGGGAATATAAAATCAAATCGAGCAACATGAAATTGTTGTGGTTGAACAGAGATCCGAGGGTGGTAGAACCCAGGGCAGTGTCTCTGAGAGCTGGGGGATGGTCAGGCTTTGTCTGTTATGAGGTCACGCTCCATTTATAGACTAATGAGATCAGCTCCACTCCACTTATTGGTTTCTCTTTAGAACCAGGAAGGACTGGGTTACATATATTTTCTATAGTTATAATTATCATTTTTAATCTCTTATGCCCCTTTAAGGAGATTACTATGATGCTTTAGACTACAAAAACGTACCCAGATTTCTCTAATCGCACTTGAAATATTCTCCAATGATCCTTTTTATGTATATATGATTGGTATTTCCCTTTACTGAATGTAAATTGCAATCTGTAAAAACGGGTTCATGATTAATACGTATTTATTTGCTATCAGGTGCTTACTCTGTGCTCTTGGTTTTAATTACCTCAATTTTAAATGTTTTTATTTCATTTGCATACTTAAATGACTATACATTTTCTTGACATAGTTTAGACACTACCCTGGATTAGAGTTGCAGAGGAGGCAAAATGTTACCTTTACTGTCTTAGGTTTTTGGTTTTTTGTTTTATTTTTCTAGCTAGGCCTGAGAATTGAATTGACATTAAGACAGAGCAACAGAAGTAAAACATACAAAGATATTTAACACAGGCTTTGTATGGCATTGGACTCTTCATAGGAATAATGATCCAAAAAACCGACAAAATCTATTTGTTTTTATATGAAGCTGAATGAAGAGACACAACTGTGGAAAAGTAAGTAACTACTAAGTAACTTTGCGGGGAGGCCAGAGGAGGTAGGAAATGTGTTTTTGTTTGTTTTTCTTTTGGCTGAGCAGGCAGCATGCAGAAGTTCCTGAACCAAGGACCCTTCCCAGGCTAGGGATCGAACCCACACAACAGCCTTGACCTGAGCCACTGCAGTGACAATGTCAGGTCCTCAACCCCCTGAGCCACAGGGAACTCCAAGAAACACTTTGACAAGGTCATTTTTTATAGAATTCCCTTGGTCTTGAATTCTCGTTCTTGCTAAGATTGCTACTTTCCTTCTGATGTAGGGAGGGCACCTCTCACATGGGAATTTCCTCTTCTGATTTTAAGAAAAAGGCAGAAGTTCAGAGTGCTTTTCTTATATTCTCTGCTTTCAAGTACCTGTAACTCAAAATATTCAACATGCCACACCAGCATGTTTTGATATGGCATCTTCTGAATTCCTTTAGAGCTGAGAGTACTATGATTTAGCGAAGACAACTGAATTAGTTATTTTAAAAGAATCCCATTTTATACTCCAATTTGTAGCATGCCTATGTAAATTCAAGTTTATTAGAGTTTCTTACTATGGACCTTAATTCTAGACAATTTAGAATACTGACCTTTAGCAAAATAAAACATATAAATTACTACAGACAGATAATGGAGGAATTTTTCAATTTTAAGAAAAAAAGATTTACAAGAAAATCTTTCAGTATTGAAATTCTTTTATCAGAAGCAGACTAGTTTAAGCATAACTTTTATAGAGGTATATATATTTAAAATTTTAACCTGCTTATTGAATTACAATTGACAAACAAATTCTCTGCTTATTTAATGTACATGACTTAATGAGTTTTGAGAGGAGATGAAACTATCACCACAATCTATGCCATAAACATATCCATAATCTCCAAAAGTTTCCTGCACATTCTTTTTTTTTTTTTTTTTTTTGGTCTCTTTGCCATTTCTTGGGCCACTCCTGCGGCACATGGAGGTTCCCAGGCTAGGGGTCCAATCGGAGCTGTAGCCACTAGCCCACGCCAGAGCCACAGCAACGCGGGATCCGAGCCGCGTCTGCAACCTACACCACAGCTCACGGCAACGCCTGATCCTTAACCCACTGAGCAAGGGCAGGGATCGAACCCGCAACCTCATGGTTCCTAGTCGGATTCGTTAACCACTGCGCCACGACGGGAACTCCCAAACATTTCTTTTTAACTATTCCTTGTACCTACATGCTCAGTTGTGATACTCCAAAGATTAAGCACCCCGTGGCAAATCAAACTAAGGATCAACTCTTGGTAAAAGAGTTGTCTGTATTATGTGATATTCTGCTTCAGGCCTCTCATAAAAAAAGAAAAGATATGATATTTGTGACTGATTTAATATTGATTCTTGCAATTGTAGCATAATTGGATGTAACATAATCTTAGAAGCCAAAGGTAGACCCAGAGCACTGAATGTAGCACAGTGTGCTGGGCATCAGCATTTAATGCTTTATGGAAACTGATTGTAGGGAGAAAAAAGCTAAACCCCTTTTATTTGTCTATCTGTGTCATAGGATAAAATACACTATTATTCCTGGCAATATTCTCCCAAAAATAATTTTTAGAGAATTTAACGGAATTTAATGTGGCCTTCTAGTGAGCAAAAAAATAGTAAATCCATATATATGGGTACTGTGCTCCTGCTATTAAATGTTCATAGTGGCATATTTTTCATCATCTATTGTTAAAATCCGCAACAACAAAGCTATCAACCAATACGGAAAATTGATAGCTTACTCTATGCTAGAGAGAAGATAGATACTCATACCTGCACCAAAATATCCACATAAACTTGTGGTCTAAATTTAACCACTTGCTAGTACAATGAAATCATCATCCTTATTTATAGTTACTACCCTTGTGTGTAGAATGTGCATCATCTGTTTTACCTGGATAGAATTCAAACTACATTTTTTAGAAAATTGGATTTCAACATTTTTCCTGTAGCCAGAAAGGCAGAACTACTCCAGTAATAAATTATCTTCTCAGAAGACCCACTAAAGTAGATACATCAAAGTAAACTGTGAGTGGACATTTCAAAATAAAGAAACTCAATTCCTGCCAGGCATCCAAAGAAAATCTATACGTCTCCTCTAGTCTTCATTTATTAACAGACCAAACAGATTTGATCACTAGATAAGATAATTGCTACTCTAGAAGCGTGGGGAATGTGGCCTCAAGCACATATTATAGCACCACAGTGAAGATGGGGGTGTTGTGGGAGTGAGTGAAGGTGTAAGTCTTCAGAATGAGCTTAGGGGCCTGAGAGCATCATGAGGGCAAGCCTTGGAGGAAAGAAAGTTAACTGGAATAGCGGCCAACCTGAGCAAAACATAGGGAGAGTAGGTAGGAATGAAGTAGGCCAATGTAGAAAGTTAGTTAGGAATAGTAATTGTTAGAATTCATTTGTCTTAAAAAATACCAACGGACATCTATTTTAAAATACTGATTCTGAGGCATACCCTCAGACCTAGAATCAATTTTAGTTTGTTAATTTTCACAAGCACAAAAGTTTTTACACTATCTTAAAATGCATAGCAGAGTTTATAACTTTCTTAACAGATTTTCTTTCTTTGTAATTTTAAGAACAAAAAATATTTTCCCCTCCTTTTTATATTTGTGTAAAATTGGTAACACTCTTGGCTTAGCTTAATTAACAGAGTAATTTCTTTGAATACTGAATTTGCCTTTTTCTCTTGATTAAACTTTCAGAGAATTCTGCCAATTTACCTAGAAAATATTCTTACTTAGAGATACTGAAAGATTTATTTTAAAATTAATATTTCATCCCTTTTCTCAAGCAATTGTAAGGAAACATGTATGTTGGTTAGTAATTCTCAATAGTGTAGGATTTTATAATACTTTGTGGTTTGTATCATCAAAGCAATGGGAATTAGGAGTTCCCACTGTGGCTCAGCAGGTTAAGAAACCAGCTAGTGACCGTGAGAATGTGGTTTCGATCCCTAGCCTCCCTCGGTGGGTTAAGGATCCAGTATTGCCACAAGCTGCAGTGCAGGTCACAGATGCAGCTTGGATCTGGCATCGCTATGGCTGTGGCTTAGGCTGGCAGCTACATCTCTGATTTGAGCCCTAGGCCAGGAACTTCTATATGCTACAGGTGTAGCCCTAAAAGACCAAAAAAAAAAAAAAAAAAAAAAAGAAAAAAGAACCATTCAATTTCCTACTTTTACTTTAATATAAAATAGATGTTTATTTAATGAAAATTTTATAGAGAAAGATAAGCTTAAATGAGGAATTCCTTTTTTCATTTATAAGGAATCAAGAATTATATAGGGGTGAGTTTTAGTCAAAGAATATAAAGTTTCAGTTATGCAGGATGAGTAAGTCCTAGATAGCCACTCTTCAGCATAGTGCTTATAATTAATAATACTCTATTGTATACTGAAAAATTTGCTAAGAGGATAGATCATATTTAAGTGTTCCTACCACAAAAATAATGGTAATAATATATAAAGAATGTGCAGGAGGAGCTCCCGTCGTGGCGCAGTGGTTAACGAATCCGACTAGGAACCATGAGGTTGCGGGTTCGATCCCTGCCCTTGCTCAGTGGGTTAAGGATCCGGCGTTGCCGTGAGCTGTGGTGTAGGTTGCAGACGTGGCTCGGATCCCGTGTTGCTGTGGCTCTGGCGTAGGCCGGTGGCTGCAGCTCTGATTGGACCCCTAGCCTGGGAACCTCCATGTGCCATGGAAGCGGCCCAAGAAATGGCAAAAAGACAAAAAAAAAAAAAAAGAAATGTTTGAATTTCTGTCTTTCCATTGTTTTTGCGTCTATCAGTAGTTCCACCTCTACACAATTCTAAGAAAGACTGCTTTTTTGTGTCTTCAAGGCTTAATAAATAGCTTTATTAACAAATCATTCAATTTCTTACATGAATTACTAGGTCATGATTCTTACTACAAATTTATCCTCAGCCAAAAGAATGCAAAAAGGTAATGTTTTCTGCCTTATAGATATATTTAATTTTTGTCTTTTTATATACCCAGTGAAGTACTGGGAAACTTCATTTGAAAGAAGTGTTCTTATAATCAGAAAAACTTGATTTTTGAAAATAAAAGATCACTTTAATCTTGTTTAGATTCATTGTATCAAACTATCAAACTTAGGAAAAAAAGTTTAACCGCCATTACTATAGGACCTGGTGTGCAGCATGCCTCTTTTAGGGTCCATGGGCTAAGTGCTTTGGGGATCCCAGGCTAAGGCCAAATTGGTCAATTCAAAGCAAAAGAGTAGGGTTTTTAGTAAGCTCTACCAGAGTCTTATCTAAGGGGCACACAAGGAGAAGGCCCTGGGAAGCTGGGGAAACTGTTGATCACAAATAAAGTCTTATTAGGAGCTTATCTTTCCTGTGACTGATGAAATTTACTTAGGGCATGTGCTTGTTTGAGGGGTTAATGTCAGTATAAGGTCATTGCAGGACTCCAGGCCAAAGAAAATGGAGTGCCAAGGCAGGAGCTTAGCCAAACTCTCTCTCTTTCTTTTTCTCTGTGTCTGTATATATATATATATTTTTTTGAAGAAAAAGCAACACACACACACACACATATATATATATGTTGCTTTTGAGGAAAAGTTTTTGCTTCAAACTCTTTTATCTCAGCAGAATATAGAAATCTCAAGAGACAGTATTTTTTCCCTAGAGTTACTGGTAGAATTGTTGATGGAGAAAATGTGCCTGTGTATGGTTTAATTCAATCCAAATCAAAGTTTAGACAAAACTTTGAGGTAAGGGCAAAACTAATAATTATGATCTAGATTCTTATAAAATCTCTGAATTTGAAGCCAATTTTTATTTATGTATCCTTGTGTGATAATCTCTAAATTCACTTCACCCAATATATTTTTAAAAATTAATATGTTAATTGCTTTTCTTCTCTACTTTCTCCTTTTCTCTCTCCTTTTCTTCTCTACTTTCTCCTTTTCACAGGTACCAAACATCTCCTCCCATCTCACCATTTATGATTATTGGCTGATGGTCACCACTTTCCCTTCACAAGGCCAATAAAGATTACTGCTTTAGATTTATTTTTCATTCTCAAGATGTCATATAAGAGTGTGGGCATATGATCCTTTCATAACGTTTTATCACTCTGTCACAATCCCCAAATATCTTATCATGTTTAATTCATCCTCGAATTATTATTTTTCAATTTTACACTTTCTAGTAACATGAAGTTAATGAACACTTTTCATAAATCTAATCTCAGGAATTATATTGTGATTGTTTTAATGGTTTTTAATAGAAAAATGTAGAAGTACCAAGATAAGGGATGTCTTTCATTTATGGCAACATAAAACTCTCCCCCCCTCGAAATGTCTTATCTTTCTTACCATTGAAGACTGACATTTCAAGTGGACTTCTTGACAGTTATTTACAGCTAAGAAGAATGTGGCAATGTGGACAGTTTTATTACTAGCTTGATGGTTTGTTTACTTACCTGACAACAAGAATTAACCGAGTTTTTTTTTATTTTGATTTTTTATTACTTAATTTTTTTTTATTATAGAGTTGAGTTACAATGTTTTGTCAATTTCTGCTGTATAGCAAAGTGTCCTGGTTATACATTTATATACATTCTTTTTCTCACGTTCTCCTCCATCATGTTCCATCACAAGTGATTGGATATGGTTCCCTGTGCTATACATGTTCCTATTATAAGATTTAAGCTTTAATAGATACGTGTAGTTGGAAGTTACATAGAAAGCACATATGCCCTTTATTCTATAATCTGCAGAGATGGTATTATTAAAAAAATTTTTTTTTACTATATTTTACAAAAAGTGTATTATGTTTTGGTTACAATAATTATTTCTCTTTCACGTTTTATTGACTTGGTTGAAATATATCTTAAATGTAATTCATTATGTTTGATAATACAATCATAAACCATGTTGTAGCAATATTTGCATTTCTCAAAAATTTGAAAATAATCTTAATAATAATACCACAGATATACACAGCATATTTTTTATCTTTAAACTAGGTTTAAAACTGAATTCCTAACTAAATTCCTAAATTTTGTATCATTATTTAATATGCTTGACATTTGAATCATTCAAAAGTCTTTGTCCATGTTATTCCATATGCATGCATAATTAAAATTCACATCAGGAAAATTTACATATAAATTTTTTGAACTTTTTTGAGGGGGAAAGATGTCATAAATGAAGGACATTTGGATTAGTAACATTATTTGTCTCTTCTCTTTAATGCTTTTTTTAGAACAAAAACAAAGCTGACGTTTTTCATGAGTATAAGCAACATGTTTGGAACTAAAGTGTCAGTGTTTGAATTTTGGGTCCTTCATTTATAGGCACTGTAACTTTGAGCAAGTTACCCAGCTTTTCAGAGTCTCATCTAGTCACATCAGTTAAATACGGAACAAGAATTAAGCTTTGGAAGAGTCTACTGGAACATAGTACTACCTGGGGGGTTAACACTGAGGGCAATTCTCACTGTGGATTCATCAAAATAAAAGGAGAAATGTGGAGTTCCTGCTGTGGCTCAGTGGGTTAAGGATCAGGTATTGCTGCAGCTGTGGTATAGGTTGCATCTGCGGCTTGGATTTGATCCCTGGCCCAGGAACTTCCATATGCCATGGGTGCAGCCTGGGGGAAGAAAGTAGAAATGGTTCTAATTAACTGATTAATTAAAGGCAGGTTTATGGCCCAGTAGATGAATACATGCTATTTGGAGATAGAGAAAATGAATAAAGCTTAAGGCAAATTAAAACTAATACTTAGTAGCCTTAGATATAGTTAATGTCAAGAGAAGGTGACTATAAATAAAGAAATAACTACAGAAAGAGAAAACATACTTGGCAGTTATAAAATAGATTTTTTGAAATAAAGTATTTAAGTAAAATGCTAAATATTAGAAAGGCCCAATCATAGGTAAGCATCAATTGCAAAATAAAATAAGGAAATACTTGAGGATATGATGAGAAAAATAGAGAGATGCATAAAACATAAAATCATGAAAGAAAATTTAAGAATGCACAATAGATAGATAATTGTTCTAAAAAAGAGTGATTATAAAAATGACGAAGGATATATTTAAATGGCCATGGCCTTAAGACTTAGTTTTTCATAATTAACTGTTTTATTGAGTGATAAAAATTTAAATACTGGCATATTTAAATCCACCCCTCACGGACACACAAATCCGTGTCTTGAAACCTAATGCCCACTATGATAGTATTTGGAGATGGGGGCCTTTAGGAAGTAATTAGATGACTGGTATAGTCATTGCTGTGCTTTTCCAGTCCAGGAGAGTGGGATTTCTGTCCCTAAAATATAAACAAACAAACAACAAACAAAAAGATCCAGAGGGATTCCTTGCCCCTTCTGCCATGTGTGGTTATAGCAAAAGAAGTGAGCTCTCCCCAGGCAATGGACCTGCTAAAGCATTAATTTTGTGTTTCCCAGCCTCCAGAAATGTGACAGATAAATGTCTCTTTTTTTTTTAAGCTACCCATTATATGATATATTGTTACAGTAGTTCAGACTGAGACAAACATCGGTAGCGAGAAGTGGGCTGTTGCTATAATAAACACATAAAATATGGACGTGACCTTGGAACTGAGTAATGAGAGGGGTTTTAAGAGTTTTAAAGTGTGTGCTAGAAAATGTCTATATTTCCCTGATCAGACCACTGAGGGCTCTTCTAGTGAGAGCCTAGAAAGAAAAGAAGAGAGTTATAGAGACAGTCTCAATCTTCACACGGAATACCTAAGTAATCTTGAACAGAATGTTGTTAGAAACATGGACAGTAAAAGCCTCTCTGATGAGGTTTCACGTGAAGATAAGGAACGTTATTGGACAATAGAGGAAAGGCAATATTTGTTATAAAGTGGCAAAGAACCTGGCTGACTTGTATTCATGTACTTGTTTTGTAGAAGGAAGAACTTGTAAGCAATGAAATTGGATACTTAGCTGAAGCTGTTTCTAAGAAAAGTGTTGAAAGTGCAGCTTGGCTTCCCTTGATTGCTTGTAGTAAAATACAAGAAGAGAGAAATGGCTCAAAGGTAAATTGCTCATCAAAAAGAGCTCTTCCCAAACCTCCCTTTTAATTGGCTTCGAGAAGCATTTGTCCAGATTGAGGCTGCATCCCTTCCAGTCCTAACTGACACCAGAGCCACAATCTTGGTGCTTAAACCTCTTGTATTTTAAAGCAGCCCCTGCCTCAGGTACTAAAACAGTTCAAATAGATGGAATCCTCTAATGAAACTCAAGAAGTTCCTGTCTCTGGACATGTTCACCTTTGTTTAGGCCCTTTGAGTGATCCCTATCCTTTTCTCCTTAGTTCCTCAGCCCTTACCCACTTATTAGGTTGAGACTTCTTAGAGAAGTATCATACCAGAATTTCTTTTCCCTGAAACAGGGAAAGAATTCTAGAATTTGATAATAGTCATCAAAGTAACAACCAGGTGAATTAAATCTTTGACATCTTTTATTGGCTTCATCCCTGATGGTACTAAAGCTGATTCTGGAAACATGGATCATTTGCCCTTATTGAATCTGTGACCACGTTTCTTATAGACAGAATCTTCAATGTATGTTGGCAAAATTCACAGAGCACCTCTCACCAGTATTCAAAGAGATTTTTTCAAAACTTCTTCCCAGAATTAATCAATATCCTATCAGTAAAGAGGGTCTTTAAGGTATAAATATAATACCAATAATAGAGGATTTTAGGGCCCAATTCCTCAGAATCACTGCACAAGCCCCCATCACACTGCAATTTTAGGGGTGAGAGGACCTAAAGGCTGAGGGTGGAGGTTTGTCCAGGACCTCTGAGCAATACAGGGCATTGCTAATCCTTGACACTGTGTTTTTTCCAATCCTCATATGTTACTAATACCCATTCCCATTAGGAACAAATTCTCTACTATAATCAATTATGCAGTGCATTCCTTAATATTTTAGTTGATGAAGCTAGCTAATACCTTTTTTCACTTGGGAATAAAAGTAATTCACCTGGACAGTAATGTCTCGGGATTTTACTGAGAGTCTTTATTTCTCACAAATCCTAAAGGTTGAACTAGATGATATAAAGTTCTCAAACGTACTACGTTGCTGGAATATGTGCATGATTTCCTTTTTATTCTCCTTCTCAAGTCGCCTCATAGAAAGACAGTATCCACTTTCTAAAGCTTTTAGCTTTAAAGGGGCATGAGGATGCCAAAGAAAAATTGAAGTTTATCCAAACTCAGATCTTATGTTGAAGGCATCTTATATCAGAACAAGGGCTACACCTATATCCAGGTAGACTTCAGGGTGTCCTAAGTTTTCACCAGAACTCAAAACTAAGCACCAACTATAAGATTTCCTCAGGCTAGCTGGTGATTCTTGAAACTGAATTCCACATTCCTCTCCTATGCCAAACTTCTATATCTTTTGCTAAACAATAATTATCCCAGCTTAGTTTAATGGAAAGAATTGAAATGAACAACATTGCTTTGAAGGCCTTGAAGGAGAGTTTGATGAACCCACCTGTCCTTGAGCATCCCACTTATTAGATTCTTTTTTTCCTGTTTGTATGTAAAAAAGGAAGGAATGTTCTTGGACTACGCACTCAAAAACATAAAGGCCACCATTAACTCATAGAGTATTATTGCCAGGGGCTGGACCCTGTGGTTAGGGCCACTGAGAAAATTGTCGCAGGATTCTCTTTAGTTATTTTTGTATTTTATGCAGTAGAAACCATCCTGAATTCTCATTACACTCAACATCTCTCAGTCAGCAGCCTCACCTACTATTGTTAACTGTTTCTCATATAATTCTTTTAAATTACAATAACCTTAACCTTGCTACCCTGTTGCCCTCTACCCAATGAAGTGCATCATGACTGTTTCAATGCCGATGGATCATCCCCTAATTCTCTGTGAGGATCTGAAGGAAATTCCTTTGAGTAACACAGATAGGCTACCACCTCTTCTGTGGCTGAAGTCCTTCTGGAGGAGACTTTTCCTACCTGGTAAGCTCCTCTTTATTTTCATAGTGAATGGCCAGGTATTTCAATGAGTCTGGGCTGATTTGCTGGTTTTAAATACTTTCACTGTGCTTCGCACCCTCAGTCTTCTGCTGTTGTCAGAGGCAATAGCAGCATTACTAAGACTCTAATGACAAAATTTGTAGAGTCCCTCCAAATACCTTGGACAAATATATTACCATTAGTTCTTCTAAATCTCAGCTCCACTTCTTTTGAAATGCATAAACTCTTACCTTTTGAGATAGTCACAGGACACCCAGTACACTTGGCTCCTACTCTTTTGACCAACATTGATGAAAAGAGAGACACTCCAAAATTGCAATGGCCTAATTGATTTTATTAAAAATAACCATATGTTGGCAGAGTGATCTTTTCAGAGTGTGCTCTTTGGAGATGAATGCCTTAAGTGTCACATCTTGTAATCTGGAGATTTTGTCTGTTATAAAAGACACCTGCTGAAGAACATTCTTCAGCATTGCTGGAAAGGCCCCTATCAGGTACTGCCAACCAACTTTTGTGCCACCAGACTTGAGGGAGTAGTCTTTTAGATTCATGTGACATACCAAAGAAAGCACCAAATACTGACTAGATTTCACATCATCTGGTGACCTGAATTGAAGCAATGACATCTGATGAGACAGCTTTCTGAAGATACCCAGATCAGATCTATTGGAATTTTGTCACCAAACCTTTGATGATGACATACCACTTCAGATGCTCTCCAATGTTTATGATCTTGATAACAATATAGGCTTTAGATAAAAAATACCTGAGAGTTCTCCCTTTTATTCCTCTTGTTACTTGAATGTGACCTCAATAGTTTTTAATCTGTGCACTTTCTCTCCTACATGAGACATTATACCCAAGATAGGTCCTTCCTGGCACTGAGGGACAAAAAAACTGATGAAACTAAAAAACAAAAGAAACAAACAACCCCCCCCCCCGCGCCAAAACCTGACTTTTGATCAATGATTTTTTTTTCAGAGAAAGATCTTGCAAAAAAGGGGAAAATATAAAAAATGAATAGAAATTTCAATTAAATAAACTTGGGTGACCAGAAAGGGGAGCTTTCATGCCCTGCAATAATAACAGAGCCTAACAGGGAGAAGAAAAACAACTTTCCTGGCAAGGACTCAGCCAATGAAATTTGACTGTTTTTTTATAGCCATTCTAATTTCCTGTTTCCCCCCTCTATAAAAGGATTCTCCTTCCCTTACCCTGTAGGGATTTGCATATGGCTCACCACAGACCCCAAACTGCCATTCTCTACCGATCCGCAAAAATCCCATCTTTGATAAACAAATACCTGACAATCTATTTATTTCAGATCAACAATATTATCCTAATCAGAAGACCCTCCTCTCAGTCTTTACATGTTGGCCCTATTTTTTTCAATCAAAAGAATCAGAGTGAACATAAACAAAATTTGCATAAAATACATACAAATTCAATTTACATTCATCCAACTAAAGTGAATCTGTGAGGTGTGGTTCAATTTCTGTCCTCTGCTATGAATTCCACAGCTAACATAGTACCCAATCTTCAGCACATGTGAACTTAATATTTGTTGCATGAGTTAATAGATAAATCAAGAACCATGTGTCTGCCATAAAATTCTTGGAAGAGAAATAGGCAAAGCACTCTTAGACATAAATTATAGCAATATTTTCTTAGATCAGTCTCCCAAGGCAAAAGAAATAAAAGCAAAAATAACCAAATGAGACCTAATAAGGCTTAAAAAGTTTTGCACAGCAAAGGAAACCATTAACAAAACAAAAAAAGACAACTTACAGAATGGGAGAAAATATTAACAAATGATGCAACTGATAAAGGGTTAATACATAAAAAATACAAACATACAACTCATTATCAAGACAACAATCAAATAAAAAAATGGGGCAGAAGACCTGAATAGACATTTTTCCAAAGATACATGCAGATGGCTAACAGGGCAATGAAAAGATGCTCAAAGTCAGTAATTATTAGAGAAATTCAAATAAAACCCACAATGAGCTCTCACCTCATACCTGTCAGAATGGCTGTTATCAAAAAGACAACAAATAGCAAATGTTGGAGAGGATATGAAGAAAAGGGAATTCTCCTATACTGTTGAAAGATTAGTGCAGCCACTATGGAAAACAGAATGGAGGTTCCTCAAAAAACTAAATATAGAATTACCATATAATCCAGCATTTCCACTGCTGGGTATCTGGAAAAAACAAAAATGTTAATTTAAAAAGAAACATGTACCCTAGTGTTCACAGCAGTACTATTTGTAATAGCCAAGACACTGAAGCAACCCAAGTGCCCATCAACAGACAATTTGTTTAAGAAGATGTGTGTGTAAACACACACACACACACACACACACACACACACACACACAAAATGGAATATTACTCAGCCATTAAAAATAATGAAACATGGCCATTTGCAGCAATGTGAGTGAATGGAATAAGTCAGAGAAAGGAAATACTATATGCTATTAATTAATATGTGTAATCTAAAAAATAATACAAATGAATGTATATAAAACAGAAACAGACTCAGAGGCATAGAAAACAAACTTATGGTCACCAAAGGGGAGAGGGAGGAGAGAAGGGAAAAATTAGGAGTACGGAATTAACAACAGATACAAACTACTCTACCTAAAATGGATAAGCAACAAGGATTTACTGTATAGCAGCAGGAATTATACCCTATATCTTGTAATAACATATAATGGAATCTAATCTGCAAAAAATTGAGTCACTGTGCTGTTCACCTAAAACTACATTGTAACACATTTTAAATCAACTATATTTCAATAAAAGACAACCATGTAGCCATATTTAAAAAGGCTTTGTTGGGATAGTCATTATAATATATATATATATATATATATATATATATATATATATATATTATGCATAAAAACCTTTCCTTTGTAGTTTGTTGTGACTTTGATGAGATAAAATAATAAACATGAAAAAGTCAAGTAATAAATCAAGGTGATAATAAAAGTGGTAATAACTAAGTTTCTAATATTTTTAAAGAGCGAGGTAGTCAACCATAAAATGATTTTAAGAGCTGGCACTTACAAAGTCAATGAAAACAAATTTATGTGAGTAACTTTAACAATGAGGTATGTAACAGTGCTTTGTAATTACTCAATCCTTACTTAAATACTTAAGTTTTTAAATTAAGAATCGTATACATTGATGTATTTGGCATAGAGGTGGAAATCTATTTAATATATCAATCCATTTTGTACAAAAATATGATATATTAATTATATTCGTGTTACTTTTGAATATTTTTTAACTTTTATAATTATAGTATGCCCGAATTATTCATGATCCCATATTCCCCCAAATGAAGATTTCTTAGAAAAAAACTGTATATAAATATAAGACATTAAGTGTGTTTACTGTGAGAAACAGAAAACAGACTTACGTGGAGGACATTTCTGAGGAGTCTAATCAGTCCATAGGTAATACAACCTTATCTGATGTACCTGACAGATTCAACTATCCATTTGCACAAGAGCAAAAGAGGCTCTAATTGCTTTAAGAATACTTAGCAATTTATGGCGCCATTGTCCTTGGGCAATCTATTTTCAGATCAATATTGGTGGCAGAGTCAAAGATTAGGAAGACATAATGAGAGTAACTGAAGTGTCTCTATTAATAAATAAAGCCCTCAAGCAATGATTGTGAGCCTAGAAACTCAGGAAACTGAGTCTTTAACAAACAAGTATCAATTACATCTTTTCAGGAAACTACCGAGAAGACTTTAATTAAAATAAGTGTAAAAAATGGAATTTGTTCTTCACTTACAAATGTATTTTTTCTGTTTTCTATAATTTGATTAATACAATTAGTATATACTAAGAATTATATTTTATACCTTTACCTCTTGCCGCACTCTATCAAAATGTTCAATACATTTTCTTCTTCTTGAAATATATTGTTTTAAAATTTTTCATGGACTTTTTAAAGCAACACTATTTGCAAATCCAGTTAAAGTTATGTAGCCAAAGGAGTTCTCATCGTGGCTCAGTGGTTAACAAATCTGACTAGCATACAGAAGGTCACAGGTTCGATCCCTGGCCTTGCTTAGTGTGTTAAGGATCTGGCACTGCTGTGAGCTGTGGTGTAGTTCGCAGACGTGGCTCTGATGCTGCCTTGCTGTGACGTAGGCCAGCAGCTATAGCTCTGATCAGACCCCTAGCCTGGGAACCTCCATATACCATGGGTGCAACCCTGAAAAGCAAAAAAAAAAAAAAAAAGTTATGTGGCAGAACCATGCAGAATCAGGATTCCTCACCCCTGCCAAAGATGTTCATGCACGGAAAATACTCTCTAGATCTTGGTCGGACAATTCAGTCAAGTTGAAAATTAAATATTTAAACTCAATATTTAAGTTTCACCATTTTAAAATGACCTCTAAATAATCTGTTTCAGACACTTTAGGTAGATTTCTTTCTAGGAAAACTTTTCACAGGTAATGGTATTTGTTAAAAATAAATAAATTCAGACAATTTGAAGGACAAGAGAGAAAAGTAATTTAATTATATTCTTGTCACAAATATATTATTTAATAGAGTTGAGAAAGAGATGGACTAAAATTTCCTTCATTTGGAATAACAGTCAAATTATTTAGGTTTTTAAAAGAGAAAATTATTATAAAATTATCTAGGAAATAAGGTTTTATTCTTCTGTTTTTAGTGTAAATATATCTTCTTCTACTGAATTTAAAGTTAATGTAGTTCACTAGTTACTTTTTGCTTAGGGAGTATTTTGGCAACATTATTTCACAGACAGCCAGGATTATATTTCATTAAAAAAGCCAGATTTTATAAGCATACAATAATTCAGATTCCATGCATTTATTTCAGGGAAAAATTTTTAAAAAGTGGTGCTTTTTTCCAAAACAAACAAATCGACTTAAGAAAAACTGTTTTCTCTGCATTTTTTTATAACTTAAAATTACTTTTTGAAAACATGGATATGAAACATAGTCTTTAATGTGAAATTTCAATTAGGAGGAAATTATGTGTTTTAAAGGAGTTGTTTATCAATTACTAATTTAGAAGAACTCAAGTAAGAAATTGAAATATGTAATACGTAAGCATCCAAACAATGAATTAAAAAATGTTCTCAAAACATATTTGAAAAATAACACACAAAACAGTAAAGCTAGATTTTCACTTTTTACTTGCCATTATGCTTGCTGATTTCATTCTCTATTTTCTCCTGATGCATGAAAATTCAAGTAGGTAAACTATTAAGAATGATGGAAAGTTTTCATTTTCAACAGTTTTCTACTGATTTGTTTTTTCTTCCACACTGTGACTTTTTACGGGTCTCTGATCCAGCCCAGTGGCTGCCAAAATGACTGATGAGGCTGAAGCTTAGAAATGTTTAAGAGTTTGGGTCCTTGGGTATTTGGACAAAAGAGCAATGAAAAGTTTTATGAAAGTTATTGGTCAGTATCCTTATGGGTCAAGAAGTATATTTTAGAAAATAAATAACTTCTGGCAGAAAACATTCACACCTTGACTATTTCATGGTATATTATAATTGAATCACTTTCACACACTCTGTCCACAGATATCTTATGATCACACAATCAAAAAGATGGGTATCAAAGTACTTAGGACCACTGTTTATCTCTACCATCATGTGCTTCATAACTGACTGTAAGGTAAGTTTAAATCCATATAAATCCCAGTTACTCCTAAAATGTATCGGTCACACTTTTGAATAAACTTCTCTTTCTTTACTTGAGTGGCAGATATATGCACAAAAGATGCTGCTTTTCTCTAATAACTTGTCTGGATTCAACTCTTTGTAATAAAATTAATAAACTGTGCTATCAGGTCAACTGGGAATCAACTGTTAATTGCCACTGACCAATTTAATCTTTATTTTTTATCTTTAAATTACGCTATTATAGGATCAAGTCTCCCATGGTTGTTATGAGCATTTCAAGGCATTAAATAATTAGACATATAGTAGAGGCTTAAAATATTTAATTATTTCCCCCTCTCATTTCCTTTCGGCTGAAGAGACAGTAATATGAGGAAAAATATCAATGGTTAGAAAAAAGTAGTGGTCACTCAATGTAGATTGCCAAAGGTACTATGAAACATTAGCTGTCCAATGAATTATTCAATTCATTCATCATTTATCTAGTATACAAAAAGAGTCAGAAGGTTAAGACTCAAAAAAGATGAAAAAAAGGAACAAGAAGCAGCAGACTCATAATACTCTAAAAGAGTAATTTAATATTTAAAATTTAATAATTAAAGCTTTAATAACTTCACTTTTTAAATCCACTGGGCTCAATTCCCAATTTGATTATTAAAGAAATGGAAAAATTTAACACAAATAGAATACTTAAAATTCCTAAGTGTTTGATTTTTGTACTTATTTCTATGATATTCTCAACATGCTGAGCTGCTTTTACATTTTGGCCTGGCTATCATGAGACTGTAAGTTCTTGGAGGGCAGAGATTTTTGTCTGTTCATTAACATATCCAAAAATGCATAGAACAATTTCAACACAGATGTAGGGTTTCAGAAAATATTTTTAAATGAATGAATGACTTAAAAATTGATAAATACATTTGCAGTGAATAACCAATAAGATCCTGCTGTATAGCGTGGGGAACTATATCTAGTCACTTGTGATGGAACATGATGGTGGATAATGTGAGAAAAAGAACATATATATATATATATGTATGGGACTGGGTCACTTTGCTGTACAGTAGAAACTGACAGAACACGGTTAGTCAACTATAATGGAAAAAATAAAAATCTTAAAAAAATGGTAAAAAAATCTAGATAATATTTAATAAGAACTGTACCTCTGCAGTCAGCCCATTAAAGCTCAAATAGGTGTTAACCTCGAAGAGGGAGATATTATTATTAACCCATTTTCATATATAACAGAAGAGAGTCTCAAGAGTTAAATTAACTTTCTAAGGTGGTACAGCTAATAAGTTACACAGCCAAAATAAATCCCAGGCCATTTGACTTCAGCTCTTAAATTTATTTTGGAAACATTCATTGGTGCTTAAGATTTCAGGTGAATGTAATTTCATTTGGGGAAGGTGGCATTTTTAACACTGATGCAAAATATACACATAAAATATTTCCAATGAAGTGATCTCTAGAAGTATGAGAAAAATATGGTTGTATGTGACAGTTAAAAATATTAGTTCATTCAAATGTAGTTGACACTGTATTATTTAGAAAATACCACAATATCACAATATTAAATAAACACTGAAAATTTTATTAGCAACTCTCTGTATCAAAATCTGTTTGGAAGTGCTAATGCCAAAATTCCCTCATAATGTTTCTAAGCTTTTACTTAAAAAAAAAAAACCCAAAAACTATTTGTTATTTTTAATTACTTAACCAGAAGTTCATTTTCATTTCTACATATTCTGTTAGACTTGCCAAACTTTAAAATATTTATTTTTATCCATAATAGTAAGGATACATTTGACTTTATTTTGAGATCTGCACAAGGAAGAACAAAGTGAAACAATACTATGGGTTAAAATTTTCACCTTTATTTAACAATGGACTTTTTTCTTCCCCATCATTCATGGTTGTGTTATAAATGATACATTTGTAATAAATGTTAAAGCAGAGATTATGATGGTTTGGTTTATTTTTCAGAATAATCTTGATTTTCCAGATACCTAAATCATTTTTTTAAAACCTCAGTTATTTATTTCTTAATTATATTTCTCTGTGGACCACATTTAAAATATTTTGAGATAACTTTCTGGGCTTCTGTAAATGTTCCATGAATATTTGATATGACTATGTGTTCAGTTTTTTTACAGAAGTATTTTAAGAAGTATATGTATGTCAGCCATGTGAAGTTTATCTTTAGAGCAGTCATATCAATCTTACTTTTATTATCAGTTTCATGGTTTTACCTTTATTTGTCATAATTCTTTTAGATATTTGCTGTATTCTCTTTAGACATGTTATCTGACATAAATGTAATAATGTTAGTTTAAAATATTTTGTATTTTACTTTCTTAAATGGTCAACGATAAGATTTAAATATAATATGACACACCTTCATGTAAGGTGAGATGCTTGACCTATTTTTACATCTACTCTCAAATCTTTACACATTTCCCAATTTTAAGTAAAGTTATCAGGATGTAGATTCTTATATTAAGCCTAATATATAATTTTTAAATACTATATCTGTAATTCTGGGTTTTCTAGTACATTTTATAATTAACTCTGCTACATCTTTTTTTCTTGTTGCACACTGCTAATTCTTTCTATTTTAATTTTCCTGTTGATGAATTTCCAAATAATTTTTTATCTCTACAGCGTGTCTCTTTGTTTCTGAATATGCTTTTTTTTTTTTCTTTTAGGCTACACCAGTGACATGTAGAAATTCCTGGGCCAGGGATTAGAACCTGCATCACTGTTGCAGCCTGCGCCACAGTGGCAGCAACACCAGATTCTTAATCTGCTGTTCCACAAAGGAACTTCCTGTTCTTATTTTTAAAGTTCCATTTTCTGCACAAGAATACTACATTTGCCTGTATCTGATGGACACTTTTATTGTCTTGCTTTAAAATTTTTGTTTATAGTTTCTTGATAGCAGATAAAATAGGGAATATTTATAGAAGGTATTTTCAAAGACATTTTTAATGAAGCAAAGCAATTCTACATTCAATTTGCTGTTAAATATGTTTTGAAATTTTGACTAATGACATGGTCTGTAATATTAAATTTATAGAATAAGAGCCTGTCATCATAAAGTTGAAATCCGATTCCCTCTCCAACTCCTTTCACATAAGTTCTGTCCTCTGATTTTGCTTTCTTTCTTTCGTTTGGAATTCAGCAAGTACAGAGACTTCAACATGTAGTGGTGATTTTGAAATTCGCACTTAAATTGACATCTTTGCTTTGCTTTAGTTATGCTTTCCCATCGCGGCACTGACTGAGCAATATCTCACAGATGTTTTTATTTAAATTTACTTCATGCATTTCATAATCAAAATTACCTCGTAATCAAGCTGAATGTTTCTTTTTCTTTGCCAAACTGATTCATCTATTGGTTCTTCTATATATCTAAGTATACTGCCCCAAACAACTTCCAACATTTGGTAACTAGGTTTATTTGGATAAGAAAATAAAAACAGTCTGACGTTACTTTCTGCTAATTGAAAAATGTCTGCTCTTCTTGAGCTTATGAGGAAAAACATGTTCTGGTTGCCAAATTTATAAAAAGCAATAATAAATTTGTTAGCCCACTCTTTTCTCTGCTGCTATAGGTCTCAAGCCTCCTTCCTGTAATTTTTTTTTTTTTTTCTTTTTAGGGCTGCACCTGCTGCATATGGAAGTTCCCAGACTAGGGGTCGAATTGGAGCTGCTGCTGCAGGCCTACACCATGGCCACAGCAAGGAGGGATCCAAGCTACATCTGAGACCTACACTGCAGCTTGTGGCGACGCCTGATCCATAACACACTGAGTAAGGCCAATGATCAAACAGGAATCCTCATGGACACTAATCAGGTTCATAACCTGCTGAGCTACAACAGGAACTCCCACCATTTTTAAATGTCTATGTTACAATGTAAGTTACATGAGGGCAGGGAGAGGGTTTACTCTATCTACCACCCAAAATATATCACAATGCCTTTAAGGCCACAGAGACTGAATAAATATTTAACAAGAATTAAAAAAATAAATAAAAAGGTGGTTCTTTGATATCTAATATAATTTAAATATTAGCAAATATAATATAAATTTATTTCCCTATATAAATGAGGATATATTGAGTATTCCAAAATTTTAGAATTTGTTTTTGAAAAATCTTACCCTCCTCATGAAATTACAGAAAGCACTGAATAAACATTTCTAGGTGCTAGTAGATTATCTTTTGTTCAGAAAAAGAATGCATATATGTATGTGTGACTGGGTCACTTTGCTGTACAGTAGAAAGTTGACATACTGTAAACCAGTTATAATGGAAAAAATAAAAATCATTAAAAAAAAGACAGTATAAAAATAAATAAAAATGGAGCAGCTAAGATGCTCTAGGGGGAGGAAGGACCAAAGCTAAAATGAAACTCATATCAGGAAAAAAAAAATTAGCTTCATGAACAGCTATAGCTCAGAGATTCGGGCATATGAATGATTAAAATTAAAGTTGATGATTTAAATATGCCTTAGTAACTCTGATTGATCTTATAGAACTTTTGTTTACTCTACATCAAGAAACAATTAAAGGTCTGGTTTAAAACAAAGTTTATAATCCTTGTTTAATGAATTTTGGTACCTCGAGCAATGCAATGCTGTGTAAATGATTAGAATGTGCTCTGCCTTTGTGTAATCAATAAAACCCCTCCAAAATTAGTTAGGCTCTGAACACTGCTCAGTGTGCTTGGCAGTGCTGTGTCTACAGAATTTCAAATAAAGCATCCATTGTTATTTCCATACTCAAGTTTCATTAGATGTCATTCCCATCTCAGCATTGATGTCATTCCCATCTCAGCATTGAAGTCAGCTAAACAATCAAAGTAGAAGGTCACTTTTTAACTGCATGTACTCAGACCAAAACATGCTTCAAAATCTTAACAGAAATACATCAAATATCTTTGTTAAAAAAGATTGGAAAACATACATAGGTATAAATTAAGATGATAATCACAACATTCTACAGGGATAGAGTTTAAAGAGAGGGCTGAATTAATTACAAAAATTGGGAAAACAGAATAATAATAATGCCTATTAGATGTATTTCTTAAAGGCATTAATCCTTTATTATTAAATCTAATACCTAGATTTTTTTAAAGGAAGGAATGGACAAAGTTCCGACTTTGGAATTAAATTTTAATTCATTTTAGAATTTCAAGAATCTGTCATACACATATTTACAAATAATATCATGAAAATTTCTTATTTCATTTAAGCTTTTAAAAAATTTAATCTTCTTTTACCAGCATTTAAAAAATGTAGTACCATTAGTTATGTTGTTTTTTGAATACATGGATATATGTATATATATATTTTTTTCTTTAGTCTTTTAAGGGCCACACCCACATCATACGGAGGTTCCCAGGCTTGGGGTCGAATCAGAGCTACAGCTCCCAGCCTACGCCGCAGCCACAGCCATGCTGGATCCGAGCTGTGTCTGTAAGCTACACCACAGCTCGTGGCAACACCAGATCCATAACTCACTGAGCAAGGGCAGGGATTGAACCTGGATCCTTATGGATATTAGTTGCGTTCATTAACCATTGAACGACAATGGGAACTCCGGACATACATAGATTTTTTTATTCCATGAAGGCCTTCTCACCACGTTCTCACAATTTTATAATTTATATAACAAAGGGAATGTGGAGTTCAACTTTTATATATATTAGTTTTATGAAATTATTGCATTTTTATAAATTTCCATTTTTGAACCTAAGGAAAACTACACATATCCTTTAGAAATACGTCAATTTTAGCACTCACTGTATCTGCTGAAAATAAGTATCTAAATTAACTTATCACCTTAGTGATTCATGAGTAATCACTTAACTGCTTATCTTGACTAAAATTATAATTACTAAGATTAATTTAGTATTCATCTTTGCTTGGGCTTCTATAACAAATACTAGACTAGATGGTCTGGACAGTGGAAATTTATTTCTCACTGTTCTGGAAACTGGAAGTGCCAGATCCACATGCCAGCAGGATCAGGTTCCAGTGACAGCCCTCTTCCTGATTATATCCTCACTCAGTCTTTCAAAAAGAGGAATAATTCTCATGTCTCTTCCTCAATTTATAAGAGCATGAATCCCATCATGGGGGTTCCACCTTCATGACCTAATCTAATCCTAATTACCTTCCAAAGGCTTCACCTCCAAATACCATCACTTTGGGGGGTTAGAATTTCAACATATGGATTTTGGAGGGACATAAACTTTCAGTCCAAATTAGTGTTAAGTAGTTTATTTAATCATTTATAATAATTTATCATTTATTTAGGATAAATTTCTGTGGATGTGTGCTTCTTAATATCTAACTTTTGTTCTTTTTATGAATCTGATTGCTTATAAAATGAACAAAACATGCCCAACTGTTTTGTATCTACTTGAGGTCTATCACATAATTATTTTTATAATTCTTAAAAAGAAATAAAGACAAACATATCTCATCCAATTACTATTACTCTACTGAATGTCTTAGCATTGCCATGTACATGTTAAATTATTTATTGAATAATCACTAATCTAAGAATTTTACATGGATTGTAACATTTAATGCTCATAGCAATCCTGTGTTAGGTCCTATTATTAGTCTTACATTACAAATGAGGAAACTAAAGCACAGAGGATTACAAGCAATTTGTCAGCCAGTAAGCACAGCCAGAAAGCACAGCCAGTAAGTAGTCAAATAGAGGTGCAAACCTGACTATTTTGACCCCAGTGTTTATGGTCTGTATCCTGATATTCTGCCTTGTGATATCCTAAACTACCTCACTATATCCTGAAAACTACAAAAATCATGAATATATAAACTGGAAATTCATGGATTCTTTTTTATTGGTAGCAAGGGTGAAACAACATCATATTAGGGCAGAGACTGTTGTGGTCTGTGTAATTGACGGCTGAAAACAATTTCCAGGACTGTGTTCCTTTTTTTCTCTCCTTGGACTCCTTCCATTTTCTACTATTTTCAAAACTCCATAGATGCTGGAAAGCCTCTCATTTTATATGTGATTACAGTTTAATAAAATCAATGTGGAACGTGTGGAATTCTTATACTTTATACTTTTTCAATTACTAGTTTAGTATTAAGCTCACAATTTAAACAGAATTGAGGATGACATATTAGAAGTTTTTGAATTACAGATAAGGATTAGTTGTGATTTCATAATATAAAGCTAGGGATTGTATTTCAAGTTAAGTACAATTATTTATCTGATTTCATGCAAAAATGCATAAGCAGTACCTTATTACTCAAGATTTTCATTTTTTCTTCTACTTTTAAAAAGACCAAGAAAATGCATTTGAAATTTTAAAAAAAGTAATTTTAAATGATGGTAAATAGTAAGATTAGTTCTTTCATTTTCCATTGTTTCTCCCAGTGTGCCTATTTCTCCTGAAGAGGCTATAATATTAAAAATTACCTATCTCAGAGTTCTCACTGGCAAATTGCTTTAAATTAATGAGAAACAGTCAGATGAGATTTTGATGGTCTACTAGCCCCTGCCTCCCTGCCCTCCTACCCGCACAGCAGAGTCAGAAGAAACAGCTCCACCAACGGGCATTGCCATGATAGCTTGGAGTCATTCCTGGAGACCTCACTTCTAAAGCCAACTCCTATATTCAGCAATTAATTCCCAAACTTAAATCATTTTCCTCTGTGTGTGTCTTTTTAGGGCCGCACCCATAGCATGTGGAAGTTCCCGGGCTAGGGGTCAAACTGGAACCGCAGCTGCCAGCCTACACCAAGGCCACAGCAATGCCAGATCCAAGCTGCATCTTTGACCTATGCTGCAGCTGGAGGCAATGCTGGATCCTTAACCCACTGAGCGAGGGCAATGACGGAACCCACATCCCTACATCCTCATGTACACAAGCCAGGTTCTTAACCCGCTGAGCCACAATGGGAATTCCCCCAAATATGTCATTTTCTGTTTAACTATCAAGAGAAATTTTTTTCTGCAATGGAATACTGAAGGTGCCAAATGATAAAACAATGGCCTAATGTTCATGCTAACATAGAAAAAAAAATAGCTTTATAACATCAAAATACACACTAAATATAATAGGTTATATAGTGTATATTTTGTTTTTATCTCATTCCTCTAAGCCATGAAATAGATAATTTATACGAGAAGCTATTATTTGGATTAAATTTTAAAAATACTTTAGAAGAAGTGCTAAAATGGTTGGCATTATCAACTAGAAAAATTTCTTCTAACAAGATAAATGTATAATCTTCAAATTTAATTTCCTTTCAGGTCTTGCTCAAAACAAATAGACATATTCATATTACATTGACACTTGTCAAATGGCATGAATTTGATTCATGACGAAAACATTTGTTTCCTAGGAAATCACTAAGAATAAAAAAGTTACTGTTAATACCTGTGTTTAATGGAAAGTTGGCATATTCAAACAGTATAACATATTATTCTAGCATCTTAAATTTATCTCTGCCATTGTGTAACTTACTCATATCTTACGTGATTGGATATTGGAATACTAGTAATAAATATAAAGTAGTATGAGTAGTCTGTCTTTTTGGAGCATGCTTAGAAAGTTTATTCAGAATCACAGGGGTTTTCCAATGAAATGTCCAGCCATAAATATCTCATGTGTTGGGATTTCTAAACAGTAAGAATATGGGTTTTTTCCCCCTGGCATTTTATATGTCTTTTTATTACAAAATAATAACAATAAAACATATGCATAAGCAGAAATAAGAATGTAAACATAGTCTAATTATGATCAACAAGAAATTTCTTGGTAATAAAGTAGAATCTTATATTCCCCATCCTCTCTTTTTTTTCATTCCCATTTATTTATTCCTCACCAGCCTTTAATGGTATACATTGAAGTGTGTGATCATGAGTTCCTCTAAATAGTTTGACTTTTCATGTCACTGAAGAAAACAGTTACTGAACATTGATCTGGTTTACCTAAGAAACAAGAAAGGCATTCTGACGCCATGTGGATTTTTAACACTGTATGTCATAACATTTTGGCTCCTTAATTTCTACTTTCATAATAAATCAAAAATTTAGTAACTTGAGAAAATACTGAATTGTCACTTTTTCCAGGGTTTGAAAGTGTACCAACCATTTGATTTGCCTTTGCACAAGAGACATTTAAAAATAATTATAAAGGTGCTGTCGTCTTCAGGTTGCTTAACTTCTAAATATTACCACTAGCATGAATTTGTTGTGGGATATCTCCATATTTATATTAATTCTATCATATCAGAGTGCTGTTTTTAGAACCTCATTTAACCTTAATTACTTCCTTGTAGGACCTATCTCTAAATAAAATCACATTGGGGATTAAGGCTTCAAATATGAATTTCGGGGGCACAATTCAGTTGATAGCAATGAGATTGCTTCTTATGCTATTACGTAGTTTTGAAATGGAAAGCCCCAAATCAGTATTAGTCACAAACCAAATTCTGAAGAAACCTTAGATAATCTTTGGTGATTTCAAACTGTTATCCTCCAAACTCCTGCTCTCTATTCTTGCTCCTTTTTCTTCTTCTTTTCTTTTCTTTTTTTTTTTTTTTTAAGTTCCTGGGCCAAGGATTGAACTTGCAGCACAGCAGCAACCAGAGCTGCAGCAGTGATAACATGGGACCCTTAACTCACTGCATACCAAAGGAACTCCTATTCTCACTTCTTTTGATGAACATTTTTAAATTGCATACATTTGTGGCCCTAGGTATCTGTCCCAGATTCTAATGCTTCTATAAGACTATTGTGTCTGTTTTAGGACTGAGATTCAATCTTCCTAGTCAATGATCTGGTGGATGAGGATTTTAAATGCATTTATTAGACCTAGCATACATATCTGGTTACTGAAACTATTGCCTCCTTTATACTGGATCTTTATTTTTTTTTCAAGCTTTAAAAAATTTAGATTTTATTTTGGTTTTATTGAAGTATAGTTGATTTACAAGGTTGTGATAATTTCTGCTGTACAAAGAAGTGATTCAGTTATACATGTACACATATATAATCTCTTTCAGAATCTTTTTTCACATAGATTATCAGAGAATATTGGGTAGAGTGCTCTGTACTAGATGGCAAGTTCCTATTGGCCAGCCATTCCATATCCCTCAGTGTACATATGCCAATCCCAAACCCCCAGTCCATCCCTCCCTCCCCCCACCCTACCTGACCTCTTTGGTAACCATAAGTTTTTCAAAGTCTATGAGTCTGCTTCTGTTCTGCAAGTAAGTTCATTTGTATCCTTTTTTTATTCCACCTATAAATAATATCATATGATGTTTGTCTTCTATTGTTTAACTTCACTTAGTATGATAAATGAAATTAGAACACTCTCTAACACCATACACAAAAATAAACTCAGTATGGATTAAAGACCTCTATAAAACTCAGGGGAAAACATAGGCTAAACACTCTCTTACATAAACTGTAGCAATATCTTTTCAGATCTACCTCCTCAAGTCATGAAAATAAAAACAACAAAAAAACACCAAATGGGACCTGATTGAACTTAAAAGTTTTTGCACAGAAAAGGAAACTCTAAACAAAATGAAAATACAAGCCACAGAATGGGAGGAAATATTTGCAAATGAATCAACTGACAAGGGATTAATCTCCAAAATACACAAATACCTCCTACAGCTCAATACCAAAAAAACAAACATCAAAAAATGGGCAGAAGATCTAAACAGACATTTCTTCAAAGAAGGCATACAGACGGCCAAGAAAAAAAAAAAGAAAAGTTGCTCAAAATTACTAATTATTAGAGAAATGCAAATCAAAACTATTATGAGGTATCACTTTACACCAGCCAGAATAGCCGTCATCAAAAAGTCTATAAACAATATATGCTGGAGAAGGTGAGGAGAAAAGGGAGCCTTTTTACACTGTTGGTGGGAAAGTAAGTTGGTGCAATCACTGTGGAAAACAGTGTGGAGGTTTCTCAAAAAACTAAAAGTAGAACAACCATATGATCCAGAAATACTGCTCTTGGGCATATATCAGAGGAAAATCATAATTCAAAGATATATGTACCCCAAGATTCACTGCAGCACTATTTACAATAGCCGAGACAAGGAAGCAACCTAAATGTCCACTGAGAGAGAAATGGATAAAGAAGATGTGGTACATATACACAATGGAATATTATTTATCTATAAAAAATGAAATAATACTATTTGTAGCAACATGGATGAGTCTAGAAATTATCATGTTCCAGATCTTTACATAGTCTAAACCCAACTTGAAGACAGAAGAAAAGTAACTTCATTAATTTGGCTCAACACACTGGTTTGCGAAAGAAGGAACTAAGTAAAACAGGATATAGAATGACTGAAAGGCAAATAGAAGGTATCTGGCACACCATATGTATTCATAATTAGTAAATGATGCAGGGGTTGTCAGTTAGGATAGAACTCCTGGACGATAAATCATTTGAATAATCAATTTTAGTCGGTTTTAATTCTACTTCACTTCTACCACTGCTACCACCACATAAAGCCAGTAAGAAATGTCTTGACATAAAATCTATTACTAAATCAATTAAAGATTTTGTTTTTAAGTTGTAAAAGATTAGCATTTAATGCTGGTCCATTCCTTCATCCTTGGAGTCTCCACATGCAGTGTCTATGGCAGCTGTGATGTTTCAGTTAACTGAAGAGCCCCTAAAAAGAGGGACAGTATAGCGAGCCCTTAGTATGGTCATTACACAAAGGCTATGATGAAGATTTTTAGAGAGCATTTTTAAAGTCAAGCTTCTAGGTTCAGCTTTAACAGTGCCAGACGATTTGACAATAAAGAATATTTTGACATTTTCTTCTTGGGTACATAGAGTCATCTGCCATCAAAAGAATCTAGTGATTTCAAAAGTAGGTCTGCAAAGCAGAGGCTGAAATGGTCTGCCTCTGAAACTAATATCAGTGGAATGAAGTAAAGATCAAGCAATTTCAAATTAAAATGAAATACTCTTGTAAATGTTTAAGATAAGTGGAGACATGATGATTTGGAGCTTATGAAGTTGAATTTTCTATATAAATAAATATCATAATAGTAAACCACATGCTTTGTAGGGTCTCTTTCAGTCACAGATAATAATTATCTGCTTATAAACTAAAATAAGTGTGGATAATTTTGAGATGGACATTTTAAACCTTGAAGATGGCACTTCTGCCTACTTAATTCACTTTTTAAAAAGACTATGCATAATACTATACCCATGTTTCACTATTTATTTTTTTTGGGTGAATTTGGATAGAGCACATAACTGCAAGTGATTCTATTTCATTTCCCATAAATTGGATATAACTGTATCAGCCTCAAATTATTTGAACAAAATTGAGTGAGCTAATCCATTATAAGGAATTTAGAAAGTACCTGCTATATAAGTACTCAATAAATTTGAGCCTTTAAATCAAAATCTGTTATCCATAGTAATCACAGTAGCATAGTTTATATGAATTATAATTTTTCACATTGTTAGTTGGAAAAATCTCATAGGGTGTGATTCTTTGTAGTGAATTTTAGCAGTTATTGTCATATCACATTTTAGGTCTGACCTTCCAAAATGCATGTTTTCTATGACTTAAAAATATATAAAATAAAATGCATAACTATGATTTTAAGTATATATATTTTATATGTGTGTAAATATATATATATATATATATATATATATATATATAATTTCTCTCATAGATAGTCTAATATGTATAATCATACAAAGTCCAGGTCTTTAGAAGAAGGAGACAATAAAAACAGGACTCAAACATCCCATTCTTCCAATACTTTTCTCCCTGGTGTTTTTATACAAAGAAGTCATATAAGATTCTGAATTTAGCAGATTAAGGGATGAGGTTACAGGTTAAAATGCCATGAACAGAACATCACTAATAAAAGAAAGATAAAAAGAAAGGAATTCCATTCAGCTAACAGATATCAAGCTAAATAAAACTGTCCCTCACAGACAGAGTGGTTGAGTTTGCAGATGATTCATGGAGCACCCTGTGAAAGAGCAGCTGGGCTACATTTCGATTCTCTCTGAAGTTCTGCTTCCAGGCAAGTTCCATATGGATTGTGTATTAGATAAGGTTTGTGCTGGAACACTTGCAGATGTCATTGCCCAGAGAATTCCTGGGTCTTTGCTATAGCATTCCGTGGATAGAATTCTTTATGGAAGTGAGAATTATTTTTAAATTATTTCTGAATAAACAAAAATGTAATGGGAATACATTGGTGCTGGCAGACCAGTTTTTGTTATTTGTTTGGTTTGGTTTGGTTTGTTTTCGTGTGTTCAATCACCCTATTTTGGGAGTTGTATAATAAGCATTGAGTAGGATTGCATTCCACTGATAACTCAAAAATATTCTAGATTAGCAACATCAGTTGCAAAAGAAATATATGTTTATTGTCTGCAAAGTGATAGAGCCAAATGGCATTGATTCTGGCATCTGTTAAGGCCCTGATGCAGAGATGAACATATGACTTGCCTGAGGCAGTCCAAGGCTTTCCCTTCATTTAGAGGTAGGGCTTCTTGATTGCTGATATCATTAAAGAATAATCAAGTTCTTTTTGGAAGCTTTATTTTATATAACAGTGTGTGCAAAGAAAATGTTTCCTTTGAAGAATTTCTGCTGATCAACTTTGTTTTTCAGTTTGTTGTTTCAGCTCCTGCAATTCTATTATAAACAGTTCTAGGGTTGTGTCCTTTGAGACTTCCGGCTGAGTCTAATAATGGGCATGTGCTGACTGGTTTAAAATATAGCACTAGTAAATGTGACACTTCTTAAAATATCAATAAATATTTATGACATATTATTTCAATGCAGTTAGAAAATTATTCTATGACCTTTCCTTTGAAAAGCAGTTTATTGGTTGTTTTAAACAACTTTCATGGATTTTGAGATTGTCTCATATATATCTATATTTGTTGATGGAAAATTTTCTTCATGACTGAACATAAAACTATTAATTTTCTATTTCATTTCCAAGTTATGTTTTTGACTCTTAAAAATTGATAAGCTAAAGTAAGTTTATTGTTGCTACAACCTGAAATATAAATAGTTTTTCATCAATTAAAAAACTTCCCATAAATCATAAAATTTTTGTTCTGAATAAAAACCATTTGGGCAAAAGTAGTGCTCACATCATGATATGATATGAAAGCTTAATGAGTTTTATTTTCCACTTTGATCTAAATGGAGGTTATTAACATGATTCTTAAAACTGTAGCAGACAATAACTCTTGAAGCCCCTTCTCTGATTATCTGTTCTTCAAGACATTTTCTTTCCTATTGCTTTCAGTGTTTAAATCATGAAATCTAGATCGAGTCATCATGTAAAAATAAGTATTTGTGAGAAAAGAGTGTTGTGGTACATTAACAAAATAAATTGCTAGAAGACACATTGGTTAACATGTAATATGAAAAACTGAATTGGCGATTTGTGTAGTAATAAATAATAATTTAAGGAAAAATGAAGAATTTGCCCACTATGTATAAAATTATGTCATGAGTAAATACCTGTATAATTTAATATATATTCTACCTTCAATACCCACTAACAATACTATAACCCTTGGAACTAAGAAAATCATAACATAAATATTCAGAAATCATGTTTTCTTTTCAGTGTTGGGCAGGTAGGGGTAGGTAAATAGTTCAATTGTCTTTTTTTTCCTTCCTTTCCTTCCTTTTTTCTTGTTCCTTCACTCCCTCACTTCCTTCCTTCCTCTTTCTTTCCCTCCTTCATTCTCTCCCTTCCTCTCCTCTTCACCTCCCCTCCTTCTCTCCCTCCCTTCTTTCCTTCCTTCCTTCCTCTTTCTTTTACTTTTGCTATACGTTAACTATCATCATAATACTCTCAACATTTTTATATCTGAACAACAACAAATCCAATTGCAGCAATTTGGATTGGCAGTCAAAAGCAGAGATAATGAAGGCCCTTCCCTTTAACATTCTGTTTTTAATGATTCCAAGTGATTACATTTAAAATAATTTACCTGTAATGCAGTATATTTTTCTTTCCTATGTTCAATTATGTAGATCCTGAAATGAGGTATTTTAAATGTAGACCATGGCTCTAGCAGTTTCAGCATTTAACTTAGTACTCCAAATCTAGTCAAGTTGACAGCGAATAAAATTTCTTATCTTTGGGGAGTAACTAGTAAGAAATGTGTCAGTGATATTTATCCTGTACTTAGTGACAGACAGAAGAAAGTTAAAGGAGATTTTGTGAAGATCCAAAGAAGTACACAGATAAAAGGCAATTGACAAAAATGTTTGCCTTACATAAGCCAAAAGTTAAACAGGCATGAGAAACATGTTGACTTTTATCAGGGAATGGTAACTCAAATTTTGGGTAGAATTTGGATATATGTGTGTGTGCATTTATTAGACCTCTGATTCATTTGACCCCTAGCCTGGCAACTTCCATATGCCTCAGGTGCAACCCTAAATAGCAAAACAAAAACAAAAACAAAAAAAACCCAAAAAAAAACAAAAAAACCATACTTTTATTCCATACTGTTTTGGTGATGAATGTGTCAATGTAAACTCTTAGAAGTTAAAACCATTCTTACTAAGTGCTTGCTTTGTTATGGAGATACATCCTTAGGGTATATAGTATTTATAAAACCACTTTATTATTCAAGCATTACAACTCACATTATAAAGGAGAAAGGAAAAGAAGGATGAAGAGGAAGAGGAAAATGAGGAGGAAGAAGGAAGGCAAAGGGAAGGCAGAATGAGGAAGGAAGAGAAGGATGGGAGAGAAGAAGAGAAAATAACATTGGCTTTCATTCAGTATTATATAGTTGTGAAGTCCCTTTAACTTGAGACTTTGTAATTAAAAAAGTAATTTAAGTTGGTAAGAAAATTTCTTAGACTATTCCACTGGAAATACTGTCTTTTTAAAATTTACTGCCTGACATTTTGTTTTATATGTCACAATAAATTATGCTTTATATAATGGGGTGAACAATTAGCAGAAAGTTAACTCATTTTGGGGGGATATTTTAGAAAAATCCAATGTAAAAAGAAAGGAGAAGATATTTTGAAATAAAACACACTTGAGTTGCTGTTGTGGCACAGTGAATTAAGAATCTGACTCCAGCAGCTCAGGTCACTGCACAGGCACAGGTTCAATCCCCGGCCCTGCACAGTAGGTTAAGGATCTGGCATTGCAGCAGATACAGCATAGGTCACAGCTGCACTTAGGATTCAATCCCTGGTCCAGTAACTTCCATATGCAAACCTGTATTTAATTGTTTCTTCTGCTAATACAAGGAAATGAATACTATTTTTTTTCTATATTTCCTATTGGCAGGGAATTAAACTTTTGAAAAATGTATATTATATAAATTATAGTGACATATGTTCCAAGGAACTTCTGTGTCACAAGCTTAATGAATAAGGGGAAAAAAGCAATTTTATGAATATACTTTGATAGTATTTCAATTTCTAATGACTATCCAATTAAGGGCTAACACCTGCAAATGTAGAATCATTTTATTTAAGCATAGGTGAACAGTTGTAAGAGAACAAGAATTTGATAAATTTATTATAATGACAAATTGCCCGAAACGACTATTTGATCAAAAGTGAATATTTCTAAACACAAGCTTCCAATTATTTATAATTTTTTTCATCATAGTGGTGATTTTGCAAATTTTATGCAAGTTTAAGAAAGTTCCATTCTTTTATCAGAATTTTTTTTGGTAAACTCTGGGAGAGGGGCTTTTAAACTCTGTATGTTTTTTAGCAGTTGGTTCTTTTTTCTACACCTAAACTTGTCACTGAGATTGCACATCCTTCTTTCTATAGCTTCCATCTTAAAAGGAAAAATTGTTTTAGGTTGTAGCAATATAATGAAATAGTGTAAAAATTTATACTTAAAACGGTCCTTGAAAAAGTTCCTTAATTGTAGGATGAAATGCATAGAAAATGCCAAAAACATATTTAAATAATATAAGCATAATTAATATAAATTTATTGAAAAAATGAACATATATATTGAAAGCAGGAGCATTGATGGGAAGGAGAGCAATGCAACCAATCAAAATGATAACACTTGGAAAGATTCTGATGGTGCTAGATTAAGAAAGAGGATAAGAAAAAAGTGCTGCAATCATGCATTTATTGCTATCTGTGAGTGAGGATGATTTCCAGCATGTGCAAGTTGGAAGGAAGTTGCTGTGCTTCTTGTACTTAGAACTAAGGATATGGTACTCAAAGTATCTCTGGCAAAAATATTGCATGGGGCCTGAGGCAATCCTGAATTAGAGAATTATACCTTACTTAGGGCAAAGACATGATGTACTCCTCTGGCATAATGACAGTTTCTGAGAGACTGAAAACATAAGTATAGCACTTCAAGTGACTCTGCAACCTGAGACTATATAATAAACAGTGTGTAAGCTGATTCACTAAGCCAAGAAAACATAAGTTTAAAAATACTCAATCACTAAGGGAAATGTACATATAATTTTGAACCTAAGAAAGTTCAAGAAGCACAAGCAAGTTATGTGACCAGATGTTTCACCTCTTAGTACATTCCTGCTATACAGTTAATGATTCCTTGACTCCTACCTACAGCATCAGAGGTGTTTCACTATGACATGTTTATTGAAAAGATGCAAATGAAGCTTCGGGCCTTGAATGATGCTTAAATCTATGAGTTTTCTCTGTCAGTAAAAATAGCCCTTCTTCCTTTTTCCAAGTTGGCTAGTTTTCTCTGACTTTCTTGTACTGAAGTAATTTTCAGGCATGGGATTGCTCAGAACACATCCTCACCATTTCTCATTGCTTCTAACTAGAAGCAAGGCCCTGCACATTTAAGTGCAAAGTTTGGCCCTTGGAGAGGTACCATGCACGTCAAAAGAATTTCAAGATATTGGTAGTTTACAGAGCAAAGCCTTGAGAACATAGCAAACCTAGAAACAGGTCACTAAGAGTTGAATCAGGGTGGAACAGAAATATTGAGTTGGGAAAAGCTTTTTTGCTATGTATCTGTGGTACACTAAACAGAAATTCTGTATTCAGTGTGTAGGTTTAAGCAATTGAAAGTGTCCCTTTCAGTTTGTCTGGTTGACTGAAAACTGGGTGCAACGTTGGAGGACACAGAATAAAAATGAAATATGAGAATTTATTTTTATATTGTGAAGAAAGATAACTAAAGATAGAGATAGAAATGCCAGAGTTGATTTCTTATGTAAGAGCTGCTCACATATACCCTTATTATGAACACTTGCATGCTAGCAAAACTGCAAAAAATACATTAGTGAGGGGAATTCTATCATCCCTGGAGCTCTGTGTGAATATCATTTTAATGACAAAATGACTTGGGATTGCTGTCATTAAACTGGGCTTGCTGAATTCAGTGAGGGCAGGATCCCAGGACTGCATAGGTCAAGTGGTGACATATAAATGCCTGAGTCAGGTGAGCATATTTAGCATAATTGAAAAATATTCAAAGTCATGATCAGAATGTTTTTACCCTTAGAGATATTTGTCATTGGCTTATTTATCACAGTATCTAAAGAACAGAAATAGATGGGCATTATACCAAAATCCTACTTGGCTTGTGTAAGAAGAAAAGTTCTCTGTCTTTTGAACAAAGTTTTGAATTTTTTAATCACAATAAAGAGATGTTGCTTCTCAAAAAATTCCTAGATATGAAATACTTCATAAACCCAGAGCCTTTTGAATAAGATAACCCCTTTCTGCTTGAGAAAATCTTCAGTGCTCAGCCAAAAATTTGCACTATAAATATTTCTCCTAGACCTTTTTAAAGGAACTTGAAGTCACTTACCAGGAGGCATTAGCAACAAAGATGGTAAATTAATCAAAATTTTTGTGAATGACTTGATACTAGCTCTGATATGACACTCATTCTACAGAATCAAAAAGCCACAATAGTCAACCAGTCATATAGGAGTTGATACAGTCAAGCGACTGAATGGGGCTTTGTCTTGATTCTATCATTCAGTTAATACAATAACTCATTCTTCAGGGTGTTATAGAGATTCATGCTACCATTATGAGCTTTAAAGATTCAGGGGTGGTCATGAGGATCACATTCCCCTTTAATGTGTATTTGGCTTGTCCTGAAAGAAGAAATGGTTATGGATTATTATAATTTATTCATGTGGTGAGTCCAGTTATAGCTATAGTTCTAGAAAGCAATTCAACTCTGGAATTGGGAAGAAGTTTCTCTTTATATGAATAACTACCAGAAGTCATTTATTTTACCTGGCAAACATTAGTACATCACCGCAGACAGTTCTGATCTACACCCTATAAAGTTCTACAAAGATCTCCACCGTCTTGATGTTCCATAGAACATGACACTAGTACGTCCCAGAACATCACTCTTGCCTGTAATACTGATGACATCAAGCTAATTGGACTTGGCGAGTAAAATCTTGCAAGAATTTTAAATGTGTTATCAAGGCACAAGTAAACTAGAAAGTACTCGATAAATGACGAAAATTCAGAGGCCTGCTACCTCAGTGAAGTTTTTGGTAATCCAGGGGTCTAGAGCATGATGAGACAAAACAAGCTGGTACAAAATATTGGTGAAAATCTTCAAATGTTGAAGACAAAAATATGTTACATTTGAATATACTACTCTGACACAGTAAGTAAGCATGACACTTCCACTTGTAAGTGGCACTCACAGCAGGAAAAGGTCTGTGCAGCAACCCCAGGATGCCATAAGAAGATATTATCCAGGGCCTTTAACCCAGCTAATCCAGATTTACTCAAATTGTCCGTGGAAAACAGAAATTTTCTATGAAGCCTCTGGAAGATCCTAATACAAATATCATAATGCAGGTCTCTCAGGTTTGGGTGAAAAACCATGCCCTCTTCTTCAGATAATTGTTTGATTTTTTAAGCAACAACTTCTCGTTTGGTGTAAATTCTGGTGGAAATTGAATGTTTAACCATAAATACCTATGAACTCATGAGGGATTCCGAATGAACTGTTAATCTAAAAGCAAAATAATAATAATAATTATGCCTGTTTTACAGATACTAAAACAAAATCAGCAGGGCCAAAATTTCAAATGAATTCATTTTATTTCATGAGATTAAATAATTGTTGTTAATTAATTAATTGATTAATTATTTTTGCCTTTTTTTTTTCTTTTAGGGCCATACCCGCAGTATATGGAAGTTCCCAGGCTAGGGGTCAAATCAGAGCTGTAGCTGCTGGCCTACACCACAACGACAGCAATGCAGGATTCAAGCTGTTTCTGTGACCTACACCACAGCTCATGGCAATGCTGGATCCTTGACCCACTGAGCAAGGCCAGGGATCGAACCCGCAACCTCATGGTTACTAGTTGGATTTGTATCCACTGTGCCACAGCAGGAACTACTGTTGTTAGTTATTATAAACATATCACAACGAGCCCCTTTTAACCATATCTGAGTCTATGTTAATGAAATGAGTTTTAGAAAGCCCTGGAGGATAAGGGCTGGTTGCAAGAGCAACCATGTAACTAGAAGGTTAGAACTTCCAATCCCATCTCACCTCCTATTTTGGGGGAGAGGAGAGGAGTTGGAGATTGAATTCAGTTACCAATAGCCAATGATGTAATCAATCAAGGATATGTACTGAAGTCTCCATAAAAACTCAGTAGGCCTGGTTGGAGCACCCCTTGGCTGTTGAACACGTCAAGGTTCAGAGACACCCCTTTCCACATGCCTTGCCCTATGCATGTCTTCCATCTGGCTGTTCTGAGTTTCATACTTTTATAATAAACTATTTCTAGTAAGTGCTGGCTTCTGTGAGACATTCTAGCAATGTAACTGAACCCAAAGAGAGGGTCCTGGGAACCTCTGATTCCCGCAAGCGGGTCAGAAGCACAGGTAACAACCTGGTCTTACAACTGGCTCTTGAAGTGGGGGGTGGGGTGATTGAGCCCCTAACCTGTAGAATCTGATGCTACCTCCAGATAGACTGTGTCAGAACTAATCTGAATTGCAGGACACCCAACTGGTGTCTCAGAATTGCTTGGTGTGAGAAACAATCTCTATATAGTTGATGACCAGAAGTGAAGTGTTGAGAGTAAAGGAGACAAATAAGATTATTTTCTTTCCAGCACACATCCATATATGTTTCCAAGCTCTCTTGAAAAGTATGTAGGACCAATTGAGTTCCAGTCAGCGAGGCAAACAGACCTGAGATGCACCACCTCCATCTCACTGATCCTGATCCTCTCCACTTGTTTGCTGCCCTCATCTCCTAGCCAATGAAGCCAATCCTGTTAATAACGCAAGGGCAGGAAAGGGCCCCAGATATCTGTGTTGCCCTGAAGGCAGCCTGCTACATACACAATTGTATCAAGGGTGAATGAAAAGGAAACTTTTTTTTTGCTTAATGAATGGGATTTTGAAATTGTTTAAGAGTCAGAGTTAATATCTTTTCATCAATACATGTTTTAAATGCAGGCACACTCCTGTCTTCTGGGAAGACTATACATCTGACTCACTATTCTATTCCCGTTCTTTCCTTATCTTGAGTAAATTCAGTTTCCTCACAATTTCTTAATCTTCTATGGCAATAACTTTCACCTTATTTTTCTTCAGTAAACAACATGTAAGGCCACAGTCAGGACTTATTTTCTCTCTTAATTAAACTGCATTCTAAACCATTAATTTGAAATTCCTCTATCTGATAACAAATACTTATTGCTGCTAAATACATGTTTTGATTCACTTCAGCTTTTAAATCCCTCCATATATTTTTAGATGATCATTTGCTTCTTGCCTTTATTTTCCTAACTAAATTCATCATCGTGACTGGGCATTCAGGTCACACTTCTCTTCAATTCCCTTCTTCTCCTGCTCTCTGCTGTTTTCATTTAAACACACTCCCAAACTGGATTTTTCTAATCAAAAGCTTTTTCCCCTTCCTGAGCTTTGCTAGAGAAAACTACATAACTCTGCCTGATGGGGCAGATTTATGGTTTCCAATTTCAGTTGGGTCCTCAAAATTGCTTGGCAATTCCATCGCCTGTCCACTCAAATGACTCTTGGTTTGATGGCCCTGACCTATATGATGGTAGAAGCAGGCTCTACCCATCAGTGTCCCATACTTATTTCCGGTGTTTCAGATGAGTTCTTCACATGCAACCATTTGCGAATTTATAAACTGTAGTCCTCGAGGTGTGTGACTCTGGTATTGCTTTCTTGCATCAGCTTCCACTTGCCCATACCTACTTCCCTGACTTCTTATAGAAATTTCACCACGCAGCCATCTGCCATCCTGAAATGCCACCAGGGAGGCTGTCTACCAATTTTCTGAGGATTTTTTTCCCCCTTGGAAGGTCAGAATGATATAGAGTTTTCAATGGAGGAAAAGGGCTTCTTACTAACCCGATGCCATATGCAGTACCTGAGTAGCCTGTCTAGAGACCCATACAGTCTTCCCATAAAACTCAGGGAGTTTGGGCCCTCATTCCTCAATCTAAGATGCACAAATTTAATCCACAGTGAGACAAGGGAAACTGACACATCACCATCTTTTTGCTCCTTTTTCCCTAAGTGTTTTCTTCAACCCAAACCTCTTTTCTACTACCAGGTATAAAACAGAAAATTTATTGACTTTTCCTGAAGGCGAAGATTATAGGAGATTTGTAAAGATGTATTAATAGAGGGAGCACATTATCTAAACCATACCAGGAGTGGTAGCACATATCCTTTGCTATTCTTGTCTACATTAAGCATGCTATACTTTCCTCTTAATTTAGTTTAGGAATGTAGAACATTCTGTCTAAGCCTTTTTATTTCTGATACCCACACCTATTCTGCTAAAGGTTGAAATTATTGCCTTTAAACTCACAAGAGAAAGAATAATTTTCCTATTCATTCATTTACTCAACATTTTCTCATTCATTCGACCCGCAATGGACCAGTTATATTGAAATAAATACATTCAAGGCTCATCTTTTGTAGGCAAGGGATATATAGTTAAAATCATGTAGTAAAAAAAATAAATAAACAAAATGTTAAAAATGCTATAATAAAAGTCTCTGTAATATAGTGTAATGTCACTTGGAGAGAGGAAACAATTTGATTGGAATATAAAAGAAAGACTTTGAAGAAATGATATTCGTAGGTTGCAGTTACATAAAGAGTGGCTCTCTCTCCTATAAAAGATTATTGCAAACATCAAAATAATACATGGAGAATGATTTTTTCACTGGAGAAATGATAAATTTACATTTTAACATATCTTTGTGTGTATGTGAGTTTATGTGTTACCATAATAATAAGATTTATACTTGGCCTCCTTTTCTCACACACACACACACACACACACACACACACACACACACACAAAATTGTGTCCATCTGTTCTCATTACTACTATGCCATGGACTATACAAGCAAATCTGTGAGTGGCTATCCTTTAAGTTTTGTTCTAATACTCGTTTAGACATTCTATGAAGTCTCACTCTCTTTCTCTTCTTGACTTTAAATTTCAATAATCTACATGCAAATAGTTATAGAACAGTTGTTTATTTGAAAATAGTATACTATAAATCATGGATAAGCAGGCTGAAGGGGATTATGTTGATGATCTTGGTCCTCAAACTAGTTTCCCAGAGGGTAAGGTCATAGTAACTGAGTACGATACAGACTGGGCCTCAGTTTTCAGAAATGGAGTGTGAGTATTTTTTAGCTGCCTGTTTTTTTTTTTTTTTTTTTCTTTTACTCTTAAATACAAATTTTAAAAGTTATGCCTCAGTCAAAACATAATACTTTTTCTCTGTTGGGAGGAAGTGTATTTAAGGTCACATAGAGGTGAAAGCTCTTAAAACCCATTACAACACTATGAATATTTTTAAAAAGTATTAAAATATGATTAACATGGCAAAAACTATACAAATTTAATGTCTACGAATCACTGAGTTTGAGGATAAGTATACAAATATGAAACTATCACCACCACAGGGGATGAAAAATAATTTTCCTTAGACCCTCTGAGTTCTTAGTTGAGACCTCTGTAGCAGAAGAAATTAATAAAAGAAAGACAAACAGCAGTTTATTAACATATATACCTCATGTAAACATGGGAGATTTCCAGGGGGAAAAATGAATAATTCAAAGAGGTAGCTTAGAATTCAAGATTAAATAACACTTTCATAGGGAAAGGGGAGAGAAGATGAGGCATCTTAGGGGAAAGTAAAAGATGTTTTTAGGAAAGATGAATGGACTCTTAGACAGATGGGAGGTATGATGGTTTGTGACAAAGCTTGTCTAGAGGTGGTGTCCGCTTCTAGTTTCCTCTCCTGCGGTAAGAGCTGATCTTCCCTGGTTGATGAAGCTCCCAGGAGGTGATTTATGACAACTGAATTCTTACAGAGGATCTGTCTTCAGGCAGCTAAAGGAGAGTGCAGAAAAAGTCTCTCCCTGCATTTGGTGTTTTTACAGCTCAAAATAATCAATATAATAAAGCAGCATATTTTGGCTTGGCATGCCCTAAATACCTATGATCATATTTTGTGGCAGCATATTCTGTTATACCTCACCACAGTTAAGGCCATAAACATTCATTACCTCACAAAGTTTCCTCCTGCAATCTTTTATTATTATCATTATATATATTTTTGTGTGTGTAAGATACTTAAGATTGGCTCCCAGCAAATTTTAAGTATACAACACAGTATTGCTAGCTACAGGCACTATGCTATATAGCAGATCTCAAGAACTTATTTATCTCGCCTAGCTGAAACTTTGCACCCTTTGACCATCTCCTCATTTCTCCCTCACCTAAGCCTCCTGGTAACCAACATTCTACTCTTTGGCTCTGTGAGTCTGGCTATTTTAGATTTCACACACAAGTGAGCTTGTGCAATATTTGTCTTTCTATATCCAATTTACTTTTCATGTGTCCTCCGAGTGTATTCATGTTGTTGCAAACTGCAGGATTTCCTTCTTTTTCAGGTTGAATGATATTCCATTGTACATATATACCAAATTTTCTTTACTTAGTCATCCATTAACAGACATTTAGTTTGTTTCCATACCTTGGCTATTGTGAATAATGGTGCATTGAACATGAGAATGCAGCTATCTCTTCGAGATCCTGATTACAGTTTCTTTGGATATATACCCAGAAGTGATATTGCTGAATCACATAGTAGCCCTATTTTTAATTCTTTTGAGGACTCTCCATATTCTGTTCTAAAAGGGCTATGCCAATTTATATTCCCACCAACAGTGTTCCAGATTTCCTTATGCTCCACATCCTCACCATTTCTTATCTTTTTGACTTTTTAATAATAGCCATTCTGCTAGGCTTGAGGTGATGACTTATTTGGGTTGGCATTTCTGTGATGATTAGTAATGGGGAGCACATTTTCATATAGCTATTGGCCATCTGTATGACTTTGGAGAAAAATCTATTCAATTGCCAACTCTTTGTGATTTTTTGTTGTTGCCGTTACTGAGTTGTAGGAGTTTCTTATATATTTTGGATACTACCTCCTTATCAGATATATAGCTTGCAACTATCTTATCCCATTGGAAATATTATTGATTATCTACTTCATTTATTTTTGTTGTTGTCTGTGCTTTTGGTGGGATATAAAAAAAATATTGCCAAGACTAAAAACTATTTTTCCTTATTTTTTCTTCTTAGAGTTTTACAATTTAAGGTCTTACGTTTAGGTCTCTAATTAATTTTAAGTTGACCTTTTATATGGTGTAAGATAAGGGTCCAATTTCATTCTTTTGCATATGGATATTCAGTTTTCCCACCGGCATTTATTGAAGAGGCTATCTTCTCCCGATTTTTTTTTGTTTTTGACACCTTTATTAAAACTTAGTTGACTGTAAATGTGTGGATTTATTCGGGGGTTCTTTATTCTGTTCCATTGGTCTATGTGTTTATATGCTAGCACTGCAATGTTTTGATTAGTATAGCCTAGTGATAGAAATAGAAATCAGAAAGTTTAGTGCTTCCAGGTTTCTTCTTCTTTCCCAAGATTGCTTTGTCTGTTCAGAGTCTTTGTGATTCCATACAAATTTTAAGATTCCTACTTGTGTAAAAAATGTCATTGGTATTTTGCCAGGGATTTTATTAAATACATAGATCGCTTTAGATAGTACGGACATTTTAACAATAATAATTCCTCCAATCCATAAACACAAACTATTATTACTATTATTATTTCTTTTTGGGTCATGCCTGTGGCATATGGAAGTTCCCAGGCTAGAAGGTCAAATCAGAGCTGCAGCTTGCCAGCCTACACCACAGCCACAGCAACACTGGATCTGAGCTGCATCTGTGACCTCCACTGCAACTAGCGGCAATGGTGTATCCTTAACACACTGAGTAAAGCCAGGGATCAAATCTGCATCCTCAAGGACACTATGTCAGGTTCTTAACCCACTGAGCCTGAACAGGGACTCAAGATACTATTTTGCCACACTTGCGTCTTTTTCAATTTCTTTCCCTAATGTCTTTAGTTTCCAGTGCACAAGGGTTTCACCTCCTTGATTAAATTTATTTCTAAGTATTTTATTCTTTTTGATGCTATCATAAAAATGATTGTCTTGTTAATTTCTTTTAATAGTTCTTTGTTAGTGCATAGAAATGCAAATTATACTTGAATATAGCTTTGTATCCTGAGATGTTACTGAAATTAATATTTTGGAAGGAAAGAAAATAATTGAACTGCATTTGGTAAAAGATGCTGATAGATGGAAAATTTTCCAGTAATACTTCCTAGGTCTTAGTTATGAACATTTCATTCCTGCTAAAACCAAAGTGGCCAATCAATGGCTATTCACTCACTTATTCAATAATTATTTAACAATACATCCTAGGCTAAATAACAGCCCCAGTCTTAATTGGGCTGTGTGCAGTCTTGTGATTAACACAAACTTGGTTTCTCCATACCATCCAAAAATTTCAAGAGTGAATAATTTGTAGAACTAAGCCACACAAACTTTAGTGACCTTCTCCAAATTATTGCATAATTTTTAAGCTTCCTGCTCCCACAAAGGAGTCTTTTCCAGTTGTTACCATATTGCAAAGATATAAAAATTCCAGTCAATGATTTTGGTTGTTTTCCTCCTTCCACAACTCTAAGTTTAGCATAGTTTCTAAAAATATAAGTAACTTACAATTAATGAAGTTTTCCTTTTTTACTTCCCAACAAAATATAACATTGAAAAACAGCATACTCAAAACAGTACAGTAATCCTTAGCATCCATGAAGGATTTTGTACATTCCCCCTACCCGACAAGGCACCCATGCCAAAACCCAGGGATGTGCAGTGTCCTTAGTTCCACATTCAAGGATTCAACCATCTGTGACAAGATCAATGACTGGATGAACATCCAGATGTGGAACAGCTGACTTGGAGGACCGGAGGGCCCACCGTATAGTGATAATTACTATTTTAATCAACTTGACACTTTTAAATTATGCCAGTGCTTTATCTGATTAAGTACAATATAGTGGCAGTGTATTTGCTTTTACTTATTAAATGTTTCATTAAGAATTTATTTATGTGCTTGTTGTTCCATAAAATCACACATAATGCTATTACTATTTCTCTAAATAATCTTCACAAGCAAATTAAAGTCTTCCTTCTTAAGATTAAAAATAATACAATGCTTCTGTGATATATTTATGGTTCCTGTACATAAATGTGTTACTGCAGCCATGTGCACATGCAGAAACTCACATGTCTTTTCATCCGAGATGGTAAATAATTATAGCAATGGGAATTCTGTATTTATAGTAATTCCCTTCTTGATTTTAACTAATTATCATTATTTTCTGCAGTGATGAGCGAAGATACTAAACTAGTCACAATACAATATTTTCAACCTTTCAGGATTCATGACTATAAAGTCATAATATATTTCTTACAACAATTCTGCTTTTTAGATATCAGGAGATTTTTTTGGTTCAGGTAAGATAACACTGATTTTGTAATAGCAGCGTGTGTGTGTGTGTGTGTGAGAATCTGTTAAAATACCTTTTAAATTAAATGTCAAATTTAGCTTAGTACTGGAAAGAGTCTATGCTTGTTTGAGGAGTGGTTGTCAGCTTGTCTTTTGTCCTGTCAAATTTCCAGTGGCTGTGTGGTGACTATTTTAGGCCAAAGGTTCACAGAACTCCATATCGAAAGTGGCTTGATAAAAGTGAAAGAAAATATGAAACACTCTATTAAATTTTTTGAGATTGAATTTTATACTTTGAATTATGTAAGGATATTTTTGCCACTTTCCCTACTGATGAATCAATAAGTCCAAAATCTATTCAGGATTAGGCATGAAAGAAGAGGTTGAAATCTATCAGAAGAGTAATTTCCATGAAAAATTGTATATTTTGGTTTGTGCTATAATTGTACTGGAAGTGTTTGTTCTGTTATTTGCAAAAGCAAATGTGTGTATACATATATGTGTTTTATATATATAGTTGTTACTGTTTGTTTGGATTTTTCTCATTGAATATCCACTTAGATAAAATTTTATATATGTATATATCTATCATCTATATACTTCTGGCCAGAAAGGACTTGATGATTAGGATTCTTGGATTCTATTATCAGATGATAAGAAAATTATAAGATTCATTCACCAAAGCAGATACTCCAGAATTGTTGAGGACATCCAGGGGTGTCAGCAGCTGCAAGCAGCAGTAGTGTTAGTACCCAGCTGCTCCAGCTGTGTCCACTGTGACACTGTAATCTGACTGCACCTTACATCATAATCTTGGTGTGGCATTAAAACTTAGCATCACTGTCTTTCTGTTTACCTAATTTTCTAAACTTCCTGCCAGCTTTATGAACTGATCAGTCGCTTTCCAAGATTTTCCTTCTATTTGAATTATAGCTTATTTCTCCTGCTTGAAATGATAGAACTTACACTTAAACAGAAAGCTTGCAGCTATATACTTATGTGAAAGCTAAATTAAAGTAGTTATATTTTCCTTCTGAAATAATTATATCATCATAAAATGACTATAATTTTAGTCAGTATCATGTTATATCCTTAAAGTCTACTCTGTAAGATAGGAACATAGCTACAACCACTTTTATTTTTGTTTGGTTTAATTTCTAATTTTCATGGTATAACTTTTTCCATTCTTGACTATCTTCATGTCTGTGTCCTTCTGTAGATGTGTTTCTTGTAAACCGCATATAGTTCTTGTCAGGTAATGATGTAGGTTCCAATATTACAATAGTTCCACACTCTTTCCTGTTGAAGTGAACAGTGCTATCAACCATGAATCTTATCATATTTGAAATCTACTAGAAAGCCCTGGAGAGAAAATCATGTCAGCTACCAGCATCATAAAATTTTCATTAGTAGCAATATATGTGAACTTTGCATCAACCTTACTTAAGTTATTTAATGCAGGTATAATTATCTCCATTTTATTTTTGAACACAGGTAAATCAATTTCCCAAAGGAGACACAAGAAGAAAACAAACTTTCAAATTCATAGCTTGTAGTTTTAAAATAAATGCTTTAAAAAAATTATACCATTTTCATGTATAAATTGAGATTAAATTAATTAATTAGATTAATTAATTAATTAAATTAATTAATTAGATTAAATTAATTTACACAGTATCTTTTGAATCCATCTATTTACTTTTTCACACTTCTATCTTCATATGCCCTTTGATGGTATTCATGAGGATGCAGGTTCGATTGCTGGCCTCACTCAGTGGGTTAAAGATCCGGTGATGCAACAAGCTTTGGTGAAGGCTACAGATTTGGCATAGATCTGGCGTTGTTGCAGGCCTGCAGCTGCAGCTCTGATTAGACCTCCAGCCCAGGAAATTCCATATGCCACAAGTGGCCCTAAAAAAGAAAAAATAAATAGACAAACAAACAAAAAAAATAAATTTTTTAAAATAATAAAATTTCATTAAAAAATAAAATACAAAAGAATAAACATAACCAAGGAGGTGAAAGACCCATATTCTGAAAATTATGAAATACTGATGAAGGAACCTGAAGTTGATAAAATAAGTGGAAATATATCCTGTGCTCTTGGATTGGAATATGTAATATTATTAAAATATCCATGCTACCCAAAGCAATCTACAAATTTAATGCAATCCCTATCAAACTGTCCATGATATTTTTCACAAAACTAGAGAAAACTATCCTAAAATTCATATGGAACCAGAAAAAAACCCAAATTGCCAAAGCACCTTGAGAAAAATAACAAAACTGAAGGACAACCTTCCCAGGCTTCAGACTAAATTATGAAGCTAATGTAATCAAAATAACATGTAGTGGCACAAAAACAAACATCTAGATCAAATGAGAAAAAATAGAGAGCTCAGAAATACACTCACTTACCTACAGTCAATTAATCTAAAACAAAGAAGATAATGGAGTAAAAACAGTCTTATCAATAAGTGGTGCTGAGGAAAATGGATAGCTACACATAAAAGAAATAGATTAGGAATTTTTCTCAAACTGTGAACAAAAAATAAACTCAGACTGGATTAAAGACCTAAATTAAGAACATAAACCATGAAACTCCTAGAAGAGGACATAGACAGAACACTCTGGCAGAAATCATATCAATAATTTTTTTGGATCTGTCTCTTAAAGCAAAAGAAATAAAAGCAAAAATAAAGAAATGGTGATGTCCATCTTAATCCGTGAATGGATTAAGAAGATGTGGTATATATACACAGTGGAATACTACTTGGAACTAGATAACCAAAGATTCTCATACTATGTGAAGTAAGTCAGAAAGAGAAAGACAAATACCACATGATGTCACACGTATCTGGAATCTAACATATGGCACAAATGAAACTTTCCACAGAAAATAAATGCATGGACTTGGAGAACAGACTTGTGGTTGCCTAGGGGGAGAGGGAGGGAGTGGGATGGATTGGGGGCTTGGGGTTAATAGATGAAATGAGATTCTGCTGTATAGCACAGGGAATTATATCTAGTCACTTGTGATGGAAGATGATGGAGGATAATGTGAGAAAAAGATTGTGTGTGTGTATACATATGTGTGTGTGTGTGTGTGTGTGTGTGTGTGTTACCAGGTCCCTTTTCTGTATAGTAGAATATTGACAAAATACTATAAACCAACCATAATGGAAAAAATAAAAAAATCATTAAAAGAAAGAAAGGAAGAAACAAGACTTCCTGGGCATATATCTGGACAAAACTTTCATTGAGAAAGTTACATGTGCCCCTATGTTCATTACAGCACGATTTGCAATAGTCAAGACATGGAAACAACCTAAATGTCCATTGACAGATGAATGGATTACGAAGATGTAGTATGTATACACAATGGAATACTACTCAGCCATAAAAAGAACAAACTAATGACATTTGCAGCAACATGGATGGAACTAGAGACTCTCATACTAAATGAAATAAGTCAGAAACAGAAAAACAAATACCATATGATATCACTTATATCTGGAATCTAATATATGGCACAGATGAACCTTTCTACAGAAAAGAAACAAACTCATAGACTTGGAGAACGAACCTGTGGTTGCCGAGGGGGAGAGGAAGGGAAGGGAATGGACTGGAGTTTGGCATTAGTAGATGTAAACTATTGCATTTGGAGTGAATAAGCAATGAAATCCTGCTGTATAGCAGAGGGAACCATATCTAGGCACTTGTGACAGAACATGATGAAGGATAATGTGAGAAAAATGGTCTACTTTGCTGTACTGCAGAATTCAACAGAACAATCTAAATCAGCTATGATAGAAAAAATAAAAACCTAAAAAAAAAAGAAAGAAATGAGACCTAATTAAACTTAAAAGCTTTTGCATAGCAAAGGCAACTATGGACAAAACAAAAAAACAACCTAGAGAATGGGAGAAAATATTTCTAAATAATGAGACAGTCAAAGGATTGGTATACAAAATATACAGCTTATTTAAGTCAATATCAAAGAAATCCAAACAACCCAATAAAACAATGGGCATAAGACTTGAATAAATATTTTTCCAAGAAGGATACAGAGGTAGCTAACAGGCACATTAAAGGATGCTCAGTATCATTAATTACTAGGGACATATAAATCAAAATAACAATGAGATACCACCTCATACCTGTCAGTATGGCTATCATCAAAAAGCCTACAAATTACAGATGTTGATCATGATGTGGAGAAAAGATAATCTTTGTACACTGATGGTGGGAATGTGAATTGGTCTTGTCACTGCAGAAAACAGTATCGAGGCTCTTCAAAAATCTAAAAACAGAAGTACTATATGACCCAGCAATTCCACTTCTGGATATAAACCCCCCCAAAAAACGAAATTACCAATTCAAAAAGATACATGCACCTTAGTGTTCACAGCATTACAATTCCTATATAAAACCCAAGATATGGAAGCAACTCAAGTGTCCATCAACAGACAAATGAATAAAGAAAATGTGGTATAGATATACACTGTGGTATATTACTCAGCCATACAAAAAAGTGAAATCTGCCTTTTGCAGCAACATGGATTCACCTAGAGAATATTATGCTTAGTGATATAAGAGAAATACACTCTGTATGATATCCCTTATATATGGTATCTAAAAAGGAAAACAAATGAATGTTTATAGCAAAGCAAAAACAGACTCACAAGTATAGAAAACAAACCATTGGTTACTAGTGGTGAGGAAGGAGGGGGAGGGGCAAGATTAGGGTGTGGGATTAAGAGATAGAAAATATACGATAGATAAGCAACAGTATATACTATGCAGCACTAGGAATGATAGCCATTATTTTGTCATAACTTTTATTTTCTTTTTTGGCCTCCCTATTGCACATGGGGTCCCAAGGCCAGGGATCAGATCTGAGTGCTGCAGTTTTGGCAAGGCTAGCTCCTTTAATCCACTGTGCCAGGTCGGGGATCAAAACTGCGGAGACACTGCCAATCCCAAACGCCACAGCAGGAACTCCTATAATAATTTTTAATAGGCAATAATCCTAAAAATACTGAATCACTCTCCTGTACACATGAAACTAATATCATAAATCAATTACACTTTTTTTTTTCTTTTTAGGGCTGCATGCATGGCATATGGAAGTTCCAGGCAAGGGGATGAATCAGAGCTGCAACTGCCAGGCTACTTACTCCACAGCCACAGCAACTCAGGGTCAGAGCTGCCTCTGCGACCTACACCACAGTTCCAGACAACAGCGGATCCTTAACCTACTGAGTAAGGCCAGGGATCAAACCTGCACCCTCATGGATACTTATTAGGGTTTGTAACCTGCTGAGCCACAACAAGAACTCCCCAACTGTACTTTAAATAAATATGTAAATGCATAACTACATAATAAAATATTTAACATAGGTAAATATAAACTTTGTAGTTTTTTTAAGTATTTAATTTTTCTGGGTACATATGTATAACATATTTTGAAATTCACTTTTTAAAAAAATTGAAGTATAGTTGTTGTACAATGTTGTATTAGTTTTGGTGTACAGCAAAATGATTCAGTTTTATATATATATTTCAGTTATAAATATATATTTTTAATATTCTATTATGATTTATTATAGGATATTGAATATTATAGGATATTTTCTGATACAGTAGGATCTTGTCGTTTATCCATTCTATATATTATAGCTTTTATCTGCTAGTCCTAAACTCCCAATCCAACTCTCCCTTGCCCCCCTGAAATTCGGTTTAATTTGGTAATTTCTGCAGCCAGTGCACTCTATTATGGAAGCTGTGTAGTATCAGCACTGTTATCTTATAAGGCTTATATAAGCTTATACTCTATTGTCTTCATCCTCTTCAATGAAGTTCATGCTAATTTTTAAATTTCTCTGAATTACTTGACAGAATAGTCTGTGGGAAGTGTTCTATAAGCCTAAGGTCTAGTGATCAAAAATTTTGATTTAGATATTTTGAACATGTGATTAATTAAGTTTTATAGAAATGTTGGTGAAAGTTAGAGTTTTCCATTTTACCTTGAGATGAGATTTCTTATGCTCACAGGGAAGAAAGTTTCTTTGACCAGGACTGGTTGGTTTTACCACTTTTTGTAAACTTCTACCTATACCGGTTTGGTGAGGTGAGACAAAAATTGACCAAATACCAGGCTGTTTCATAGAACTCCACAAAAGAGTTATGGTTGTACTGAAGTATCCCCAAGAATGGAGAAAAAAAGACAGATTCAGGTATTAGTAACAAGATAGTATTAATAGAACTTGGTTCTTCTACATATATATAGTTAGAAAGTATGTTAAGGGCTTGCCATTGTTCAGCTTTCTGCTTCAGCAACTTTGTTGCTCCTGATGCCATTCTCTGAGATAGAAAACACAGGAGAATTTTGTCAGGTGAAATAAATTGCATCTTGAATATGTTAAATTTGAGATGCCCTTGAGTTTTGAAAATTCAAGTAACTGATAGCAGGTAAACATAGGCAGAAGGAAGATCTCAGATGGAGATTTTTTTTTGCGTGTGTGTGGGGAGTCATTAAGATAGATAGATGATAATTGAAGATGGTGGTAAGAAATCTCTTAAGAATGAATACTGTATACTTTTTATGTATCTTTACAAACATAGAAGGATTGAGTCCTGTTACTACTGTCTTTTTACAAGTGTCTGAATCTGTTCTGTTCTCTCCATGCTCATTCTCTGTAAGTGATGTTCAGTTATAGAAAACCACAACTCATTTGTAGAGTTCAATGAAACAGTCTGGTATACAACCAACTTTCGTGTCCCACAAAAACATTTTCTAAAATATAGTCAATAATATTTTCTTACATGCAAATGTTGTCATGCAATTCTTCTGCTAAAAATTTTCCCATGTACTGCCCTCTTTTCCTAGAAAACTCGCATCAACTCCTTGAAGTATTTAGTTTCTCATAAGCTCACAGCATAGACATGAATTCTTTGGAGACATTCTAAACCAAAAAAGCCTGGTTTAGGCTCCCCCAAAATACAGCTTACAACCATGCATTTTAACTCCTTGATAACTATTTTTTCTCTACCAGGTTATAAACACTAAGAGAAGAAACTCTTTTTAATTTTTATACACAAGATTGAGCATTTGGAGTCAACAATACTCAGTATTTACTGAGGTGAATTACTTTTTTATAGCAGGCGTCATTAATAAGACCATATGACTTGTCCCAGTTTGAATCAGGCGACATATTAGATACTATAGAAATGTTAGCTATATGGAGTTCCCGTCGTGGCTCAGTGGTTAACGAATCCGACTAGAAACCATGAGGTTGCGGGTTCGATCCCTGCCCTTGCTCAGTGGGTTAAGGATCCGGCGTTGCCGTGAGCTGTGGTGTAGGTTGCAGACGCGGCTGGGATCTCGCGATGCTGTGGCTCTGGCATAAGTTGGCAGCTACAGCTCCAATTAGACCCCTAGCCTGGAAACCTCCATATGCCACGGGATCGGCCCAAGAAATGGCAAAAAGACAAAGACAAAAAAAGAAAAAAAAAATGTTAGCTATATAATGAAGTGTTAAGTTGCTGCCCTCAAGTAGTTTATGGTTTAATTTTGGCCACGAAAGTTATAAACTCATGGAAAATAATAAAAATAAGCTGGTTATTTATTGCCAAATACATAATACAGGGAACAATTTTTGTAGGAGGTCTTTGAAGCACAGAGAAATATTCTATAATGCTTCTTTCTAAACCCCAATTAAGCACCCTTTATTGGCTGTCAATAGTGTCATTTCTAGGTTATATAAGAATCAGGCATCTAACTTGAAAAATAAGCAAGTAATTTATGAATAAACACATCCATACATTTGGTTATACAGTACATGTTGAATTTCTCTCATGTGCTCTGTACTGTACTAAATGTTGGTGATGAATTACCACTAATCTTAAATAGCTTACGAGGTAATTAGGGAAAGAGGCAAATATATAATTTAAAACAATATAATGATTTTAATGACAGCCATATGCAAAGGGTAAAAGTCAGAATCCAGACTGGCTTGACTATCCATGTATCTCTGATCTATTGGGGGAAATGGGTGGTATATCGTGATTTAAGGCAACTGAATCAAACTGAGTGAAATGTTCAGATGTCATCAATATAATAATATCGCTTACATTTAATGGATATTTTCTGTTATACTTAAGCATAAAAAGTTTCTAATCATAACTTTCTCTATTTGTAAAACATAGGTATATCAAAAGTTTCAGTGAATATAGAATTATTTTTAATTACTTGTAGATAATTTTATCTCATAAATATTTATGATGTAGAGTATTCCTTCGGCAAAGCCTTATATTGCATCTGAATTTTATATTCCTTTCTTTTCTTTTTAAATCTTTTTAGGCTAAGTTAATGTTGACCAGAAATTAAATATCAGACGGGGGAAAACATAATACTTTTAGGGATTTAAAGCTTTTCTCTTTTTTTCTTTTATTTTTTTTTAATTTTACGGCTGCACCCATAGCATATGGAGGTTCCTAGGCCAGGGGTCAAATCAAAGCTATAGCTGCTGGCCTATACCGTAGCTACAGCAACACTAGATCTGAGCCACATCTGTGACCTACCTACAGCTCACGGTAACTTTGGATCCTTAACCCAAAGGGCGAGGTCAGGGATTGAACCTGTGTTCTCATGGATGCTAGTCAGATTCTTTCCCGCTGAGCCACGATGGGAACTCCTAAAGCTTTTCTAATAATTATGCAAAGATGGTTAAATCTTTAGTTTACTAACAAAATTACTGGTAAAAGAAAAACTTTCAGTTATGAAATTGATGTGTTATAGTTAGATCTTATAAATTTTCCAATATTGTAAAGTCATTTTTACAAGCACATACACAAAGCCAACTTAAAAGGTAAGTAAGTTTTCTTTCCAGCTGTTTTGGTGTTTTAAACTTAGAGCAATTAGTTTAAGTTAGTTTTAAGTCAATACTGAAGTTACAATTACTGAAGTTACAATTTAAGGTAAAACAATTTAAAATTTGTCACAATTATCCCTCTTTGAACCATAATCAAGAACAAAGTACTATTAGACAGTTTATGTCAAATTTTTTTTAAATGAGTAATGTCATTTGCTAAACAAAGGCATAGTGCACAGTGCCACAAGTAGGCACTGGAAATGAAAGTATTTTCCTTCTCAACAACCTTGAAAACTGGTGTGAATAAGTAGTATTTCCCCAGGAAGCAAAACCAATCTATGGGAACTTCACACGACACACGATGCTGGCCAGCAGTGCTGCACATCTGAAATGCTGCTGAAGGAGCTGGAGGTCACCCTCATGGCAGCGCCACAGTGGAGAAGGCGCTGGCACGTGGATATAGATTTCCCTGCCAAAAGCAATTACTGTTTAACACCTTTCCTTGACCCAGGGACAGTTTCTTCTCTCCAAAGACTAAAGACTGGGATCAGCTACATGGCATTCATAATATTAAATTCCAAAGAATGACTCAGAGGAGGGAAATACTGAAAGGTTTAGTTGCTCACATAAGTATCATCCTGCAGCAAGTTAATAAAATAATAAAAAGATATCTCCATCAAGGGGACCCAAGATTAGTTCAGACATATTTTGTGATATTTCATATAAAATATGTATGAATTATGTCTGTGAGTTCATTTCTACTTTACAGTATTTTCATATTGACAGTTATTTCAAAGCAATTGTATATGAAACCATTAAGTCTACTTACACTTTGGTTCATTTTACACACTTTCTCTATTTTTCAAAAGTATTTCCATGTGATGCAACTTAGTGCATTAGTTGTCTTCATTTTTCTCCCCAAGCCTATCAGCTTAAGGATATACATTACTCACAGAGATTTCATTAATGGTTTAATTCCTCACCAGTGTGGCTTGAGGGGTTATCAACTATTTTGTTTCCCTCCTCTCTCTAGTATCTTATGTCACATGTACTCACACAGAAGGCAAGCAGTTCTTTTCATTACCATTCCCACCCTGCTACCAGTCCACATAATATTCCTTGAGCAAGAATTTGTGCCATTTCCACCTCTACCCTTTCATCCAGACTGCTGATTCCCCTGGAGAGCTGGGAATTCTGGCAATCTCACTGCCTTTAGCACTACCCCTCCATTCCATGTTGCTGTTGGGAACTCACCAGGTGACAATGCTGAGCAAATAGACTTTGTTCTTCTGAATAATTAGTCAAGGCTCTGCTGGATTCAGGATGTATATTACTTGCACCAGAACCACAACCTCTGCATTGCCACTCTACCACTTACAGAGACCAAAGCACACCACATATGTATTTCAATATCTTTGAATTTCTGCTTGTCTAGGTAGTTTCTTGATACTCTGCTGGGGCTGATTCTCAAGCTATAGATGCCATTTAACTATAAACCATCACTGGGAATATTATTCATTATTAATCCTCACTGCTTACTACCAGGTATGGAATATATTAAGCAACCAATAAATATTTAATAATTGCACTTAATTCTGTCTGCTGAGACTTAATTTCTTCTGAAGGTGGGTAACGTACTCCTCAGCTTTTACTGAATTCTCTTTTGTAGAGATGTTGGAGTTGAAGTATTTAGGCCCAAAGAAGTTCGTAGAACAGTTCTTTGCTTTATTATCACCAGGTCATAAGTCTTCTACCAGGGTAATTGGGGAGATCACATTCATCTTATAGATGTGACATTGTTCCTGGAGCCACTGCTCCCTATGAATGTCATTTGTTGTTAGTGATACCTCTCAATCATACAAGAGAGAGTGCACCAAAGTTTTATTTTGCCTTCTTTTGGACTTCTTTCTCTCTCACTTCTCCACTCATACCATTTTATCAAAATACCTCAGTCATAGCCATGAATAATGGCCTTTGAAATTTTTAAGCTAATTCTGTCATTGCATTTACGTACATATGTATATGTATATATATAGAATATATGTGTGTGTGTGTATACTATTAGGTTTGTTTAATGTCCACAGAAGTGATAATTAGATGGCATGGTAGTACTTGAAGTTTTTTTTTTCAAAAAAAAAAATACTGAGTGCCTAAAGAACATTTGGTGCTTTGAAATTCATTATATCTGACTTTGTTGTAAGGTAAAGAGAGAGGAAATGTACAAGACCAAAATGCACAATGTTGCATTTTCAGTGGTTTTGACAAGACACCAAAGATCAGGTCTTTAAAGCTCACTGCATCTGGTTGGTCTCAGGGGAATGAGGAATACACTGAGAACTGGCAAAGGTTAACACACTAGTATTTACACTTAGATCATATTTAAATAAGAACCTTGTGTAAGGGCAAGTATTCAATAAGATACTTTTGATAGCTTTCTTTCAATAAGATGCTTGAAAGAAAGCTATTAAAATAAGACCCCCAGAGGAGGAAAGTTTCTATTGTATTTTCACATGACATCAGGGGACAAATAGAAAATGTTAACATGGGAAACTCTATTTACTTTCTCTACTGTAAGCAAATAAGCAAATTGGCAGAAACAGACATCTTTAGACCTACTGTGACTTTTCTAAAATATAGGACCAAATACATTTCTACCAAATGAGCAATGGCTGTAATTGGATACAACTTCAACCTTGGGTAAAGTGGGTAGGAGTTCCTCATGCAGCATGCATGGCCTATACTTAGTTCTTGGTTCCTCTCCAGGTGTATTAATATAGATTGTGATAGCTTTGAGGACAAGCCACCAGAAGGAACTGTGGAGCAGAGGTACATAGTAATCCCATTTCCTATAATTTTAATTTTAAAAATATTCTGGGGGGTGCGGTAATAATGTATTTCTGTGATAAAAATTCTTAACAGAAAATTTAATTCTTTGAAATTTGAAATTTTTTTCTTTTTCTTTTTTGCCTTTTTGCTATTTCTTGGGCTGCTCCACTGACATATGGAGGTTCCCAGGCTAGGGGTCTAATCGGAGCTGTGGCCGCTGGCCTACGCCAGAGCCACAGCAACGCGGGATCAGAGCCGCGTCTGCTACCTACACCACAGATCATGGCAACACCGGACCGTTAACCCACTGAGCAAGGGCAGGGATCGAACCCACAACCTCATGGTTCCTAGTTGGATTCGTTAACCATTGTGCCACGACGGGAACTCCTGAAATTTGGTTTTATAATTTTAACTGTATAATTTTGTTTATGGGTCATTTTGAGTATCTGACTTAAGCTGAGAGTCCTACCTTATAAAAATGCATGTTTTTGTTGTCATGTTGTTTTAGTTTACAAATTCCCTAGAATGTATATATCCAAACCAAGAATGGTTGGAACTTAAGTTTTAGAACTACAAAGTATGTCATTATTCAAAATAAAAAGATAAATAAATAGGTAGATAAGATGATAAATAGATGATTAATAGATATCAGACGTGTCTGTCATTTTTGTTCTTCTTTTTTGGTATTTTTAGGGCTGCGCCCATAGCATATGGAGACTAGGGGTCAATGGAGCTGTAGATGCTGGCCTACACCACAGCCACAGCAGCTTAGGATCCCAACCGCATCTGTGACCTACACTACAGCTCACGGCAATGACAGACCACTGAGCAAGGCCGGGAATCGAATCCGTGTCCTCATGGATAATAGTCGGGTTCATTAACCACTGAGTCACGACAGGAAATCTCATTTTTGTTCTTTATGATATTTTAACATCCTAACCTGTCTTTATCAATCAGTTAGTGGGGTCTGAGGACTGCATAATGTAGCAATAAGAGATAATTTTATATTATCTTGAAATTAGTTTCAAATATCAGATGATGATAGGACTACATACATTACCTACTAAAACAGCTTCTTGCTATTTTTATAAATATATGTTTATGACTTTCTTTAAAAGATATTAAATATTTGGTAACACTGTGTTACTCTGTGTTAAACACAAGTGGGATATGACAAATAAAAGCATTTGATTTGATATAGTTGTTTTAATGACACAAGGAGCCAAACAGCAATTAGTCATATACAGACTTTGTATTGCAATACAGGCTTTAAGTTAATTTTAGGGAAAAGTAAAAATTATTTTCAAGAGATTCATAAATACATATTCTTATGTATGTAAGTATGCATGTAGATAAAATTACTAGGGCAGGAAATATACAAAATGAACTTGAAGCATCTCATGGAAATGGAAAGTAAGGAAATATTCAAAAATAAAAAACAACTAGATAGCCCACATTGCTACAGAGTGAATGTCAAAAGTATATGACAATCAACTGAAAGAACTCCCAATGGCCAAACCTGGGACAATTTGAGAAAAAAAAAAGCTTGGATCTCGCATTGCTGTGGCTGTGGTGTAGGCTGCAGCTGCAGCTCTGATTTGACCTCTAGCCTGGGAAATTCCACATGCTACAGGTGTGGCCCTACAAAGAAAAAAAAAAGTGAATGACTGAAGCAAAGAAGAAATACTCCCAACTAGGAAATTAACTCCATGGATATGGTGAATGAAATCAAGTAAATTATTCCTTGTCAATATTTTGATATCTAAAAAACTCAGAAAATAAATTTTTTTTGGAAATGACAAACTTTTGGTTACACAACTGAACTAAATTCTAGTGAACCTATGTATAATCATTATTTCACACTAGACTAGGACTTCTGTCTCTTCCTGAGGATTTACTGTCTGCTAAGTAAAGGCAATAGTCATCTTTGGAGTCATAATTCTTTATGCTTTTTATCAGATTACTTAGTTTCATTAAACTCAAAGTCCTCATTTGATAAAAAAATTAATATATTACACGTCATGGATTATTAGAAGAATTAAAGTAAGCAAAATTTTCTAAAATATATATTTAGTACATTTCTATTTGTATTCAACTCTATGACTACTTCAGAGGGAATATGGAAGATGTTAATAAAGTAAATTCTGTGAGAACATCCTTGTTTCCATTAATAATTTATAATTAATAAATTATTAATAAAAATTGTTTCATTAATAATTAAGATGTACAGAATCAATACATGTTTATTCTTCATTGGAATGACAATGATAGTAACAAACTAACAGGACTAATGATAATAATGATTACAATTATGGTAAGTATACAATAGTACTTACTCTACATGCTGTTTTTCTAAGCATTTTACATATATTAATTTAACTTTTCTGGAAAATCTTATGGATTAGATATCATTATTTTTAATTTTTTTTACAGAACAGGAAACTGAGGCATGCATATAATTTGATGTATCACACACCTAGCAAATGAGAGAGTAGGTGCTTTTAATTATTGCACTATATGGTTTCTACTGGAATTCAATTATGTCTAGGTAAGTTTGGTATGAAGAGCAACACAGTGGTTTAGGAAATAATTTCTCCTTTAGAACACGAATTCCTCACTAAAATATTATCACATGGTCCATATTTTTATTTTCCATGATTGCTTGATGGTTGATAAACGGTTCTGCTGTGGGGTGCAAAATTGAGTAGTTTTCATTCTGGCAGATAAGAAACATATGTTTATGCTTCATTAATATGGCTTTATAGGGAGTTCCTGTTATGGCTCAGTGGTAAAAAATCCCACTAGTATCCATGAGGATGGGTTCAATCCCTGGCCCTGCTCAGGGGGTTAAGGATCTGGCATTGCCATGAGCTGTGGTGTAGGTCACAGACACATCTCAGATCTGGTGTTGCTGTGGCTGTGGTATAGGCTGGCAGCTGCAGCTCTAATTCGACCACTAGCCTGGGAACTTCCATATCCCATGGGTGCAGCACTCAAAATCCAAAAACATACAGTTTTATGTATCACTTTGTAAATTCCAGATATTATATACACCTTTTAAAAAATGCTAATAGCCTTATTAATTAAAATTCAGTGTCTATCTTCAAATTTCTCTTTAAACCTTGGGCAATTTTTTTTATTCTTCTATGTCTCATGATAACATAATAATTAGTGACAGAATTATGGCTTGAAGTTTAGGGTATTCCTTTCGGGAAGAAAAGTTGTACATTGTTTAAAGGATAGAGCTTACATAAAATTGCCTTATTATCACTGTGTTTCTGCATAATATGTGCTGAAAAACAATGCAGCCCAACTTGCCTAATTATCTTTATGACACTGAACAACTTGCTATAAACACCAGACAGTGCTGCCTGCATTTCCCAGAGTGTCCAAACATATACATGCGGAATTTGATCATGCAGAGTGTTTCTGAATTAGGAAAAATAGCAAACCATTGTTCTCTTACACTAATTCTCTGCTAGGCGAATTCCCCATTCATCATTCCACTCCTTTTAATTTTCTGTGCACTGTCTGCTTTGCTTTGTTTTTTATCCCCAGGTGCTACTCAGTTCTTGGTTCTGACAGCTAGGCTATGAGTGGTATTTGAGGTTAATCAAATCAGTGATGAACTTATAATATAGGTACAAAATTAGGGCAGCAAGACCTAGGAGAAAAGTCAAACTTTTGGGGAAAAGCCTATTCCCAAGTCCATGATTTTCATTTATGTGGAAAGGTTCATTTGTGCTGTATATCAGATTCCAAATATAAGTGATATCATATGGTATTAGTCTTTCTCTTTCTGACTTACTTCACCCAGGATGAGAGTCTCTAGTTCCATCCATATTGCTGCAAATGGCATTATGTTGTTCTTTTTATGGCTGAGTAGTATTCCATTGTGTATATATACCACCTCTCCCTAATCCAATCATTCGTTGATGTACATTTGGGTAGTTTCCATGTCTTGGCTATTGTGAATAGTGCTGCAATGAACATGCAGGTGCATGTGTCTTTTTTAAGGAAAGTTATATCCGGATATCTGCCCAAGAATAGGATTGCTGGGTCATATGGTAGTTCTATGTATACTTTTCTCCACTGTTCTCCACAGTGGTTATACCAGCTTACATTCCCACCAACAGTGCAGGAGGGTTCCCTTTTGGCATGATTTTTGACAGGACTTGCGACATCGCCTGTACAGACATAATAGATGTTTTTCTTCTGAAAGTTACATATTGAAATGAGAAACACCAAGCTTCACTCATAATAGTGCAGTGTTGTTTTCACTCATAATAGTGCAGTGTTGTTTTATTAATTAAAGAAGGAAAGATATTTCGAAGTGGTTTAAAATTATCTTTGGACTTTACAAAAATAACTTTTTTTACTCTTATTCCTTTTCTTTCAAGGAGAAAAACTTTTAAAACATGTCATTATTTTTCTTTTTTTGATCCTGCAAAAACAGTGCTGATCTGTAGTCTAAAGTTTTCACTTTAAAAATTATATTTCACATTATATGAGTCTAAAATTGGAATATATATGAACCTTTGCACAATAAGAAAAGATGGATTCTTGGGATATGTTGGGTTGATGTTTGCCAGTGAAGTCAACTATGGGAGAAACAGCAAAAGGTTAGAAGTTTGGTTATGGATATAGGATTCCAGGAAAGTCATTTATGTTGCCTGTATGTGATTCAGTTTCATCATTTATAAAAAGAAAGGGTGTTCCTAATGATTCTTTGCAATTTAGGCATTTTTATGATTTATCCATTTTATTACAATGAGCTGAATTTTAGTCATTGGTAAGAAATCATAAATTTTACAGAGATTCTTAGATACTATTAGGTTCATTTGATTTCTCTAGTCCTAAAGAAAAAGTTACTGTAGAAATGTGGACCTATGTTCCTTAAGAGAGAGTTAAAACAAGGGTTTGAAAGGGTCTAAAATATTTACTCTGCTAAAACATAACCACAGAATTTGAATGATAACTATTTCTTATACTTGGTTGAATAAAGGAAACCTGAAGTGAAACAAAGGTAATAATGGTAGTTGGGATCCAGACTTGAAATAAAAGTTCAGATGCCAAGCATAGGACTGATTCCATTGTAAATATTATACTTCTATATAAGGCAATGGATTTTTTCAAAAGCAAGTATGCTTATTGATAAATGCAATAGATGCCTCCTTGGGACTACTCAAATATTATATACAACTAAAAGTGTTTATTGATACAATATTCATAATTTTATTGTGAAGAGAAAATAGTTCGAATACCTATTAAAAAAAGAAAAAAGATATAGTGGTCTAATGAAGCACTTCAAAATTAAAACGTATTAAAATTAATACATTTGTACTGGCGTTTAAATTTAAAAGGCCGTACGTATCTTGCTTCCAGCTCTGCTTTCAATTCTAAAATATCTGGCTTAATGAAGATCTTTATTAAGATTATAATACATCTGGAATGAACTATATATGATTTTTCATGGGTCCATTATTCAAATGACAATGATGCTACCTGGCTGGCTACATAGTATAGATATTATTTTCCAAAATATTACGAAGATATTTTTCAAATATATTACAAGCAATTGAAGATGCAGAAATAAATACCTTTTTCCCATATCATAAAGTTTATATTTCTTAATATAAAAAATACTCACTTTATATCTTAGGGTATGTAGTTTTATTAAGTCAAAGACCAAAGGCATTCACATAGTTAAATTAAAATTCTTAAATTAAAATTAGTTCTATTTTAAAAATTGTATGTACTATTTTTATGATAAGGATATCAGAAGTAAATGGGAAAAATTAGAGTAAAAAGTTTCTATATTTATATGACTATTGTGTCCCTTTATTCTCTTTTCTCTATTCAAGTGATTCAAATATACTCACCCCACAAGAATGGCTGAGAACTATACCTGGTTCAGGGGAGAGAATAAGAAATAAAACTAAGATCCTCTGATGAAGAATATCATAATGTAATGTTTTTATTTGTATGTGTGTTCCTAGGCGTATGTAGAAATTGACATGCCTATGGGTGAGGGGAAAAGTATAAAAAAAAAACAGAAAGAAAACAGAGGCTAAAATGAAAGACATTTCAATCAATGCACAACAGAGAGGAGTTTGATTATAAATGCTAGGACCTGGAAAATCTTTGTTTTAGATGTACTATTTCCACGCAAAGTTCAATCAGGAATAAGATCTTCAGGCTGAGTGAAATGGGAAGGATTAAATAATGGGATGAGCAATAGCACAGGTGTGAAAATGCATAGTATTTTTCAGAGGACTTAAGTGAGGGCAATTTAAATACGGTATTTGAGTCAAGAATTAGCTATGGTACTAGAAAAAAATATATTCAAACCATGAAAGGTCTTAAATTACATGTTAAGGAATTTATAAGTAGTTGAGAAAAATAGCGGATATTTAAGAAGGTATGTGCCAAAATAAGATCAATGTTTAGGAGGAAAATTCTGATGAAAATATGAAGGATGAACAATAAGGAAGACTGATCTGGAAATAAATGGAAATAACTATTGCAATAATTCCCATAGGATAAAATGATTGAGAAAGTAGTTGAAGTGAGACTAGAATATTAAATGAAAAAGAGCCAATGTTATTTGTTTGGGAGTTTAATTCAAGTTTGTAACTGAAATGACAACATCAATATAAAGACATCTACCTGTTGCATATAAATGTGTCCTCCATTGATGTCATATTTTAGAATTTAATTTCAAGTGATTACAATTTACTGTCAATTGACTGTATATTAACAATGCATTGCTTTATTGAGTGTTGAATGTATTATAATAATATTGCCTGTGATACATACTTCAAAACATATGGCTACTAAATAAGTTGTTTATTTTAGATTAAAATACATTTATGGCTGTTTTGTGAGATCTTATATATTAAAAATCAAGCTTACAATTATGTATGTCTTTTACCTTACACATGCTTCAACTTGGCAGCTAAAATCAGCAACACGCATGTTTAGTCTTTCTTTTCATGCTTAGTCTTGAAAACTTAGCTTTTAGCTGTAAAGTTGTTCCTGTTTAAATCCACGATTTAGCACACTTCAGGTCTGCAAATGGTCACATTGCCTCTTAATCCATTTAACATTTCCTCTGCACTTTGTTCCTTTGTTTTTGCACATGCTGAGAGCTTGAATGCTGATAGCAAAGCCAAATACTCAAACCATCTGTCAGGACACAGGTAAGCTTGTTATTATTTACTGCTTCTTCATGGTGTAAGGTTGATACTACATAGGTACGATTAAATAAATATTCAAGAGAAAGATAAATTGTCTCAAAGTAGGAACTACTGGCAGTCAATAAAATCGGTGACAAAAGAGCAGGAAGCAGCCTCAAGAGGCTGTGTTGCCACTGGGGACTGATTCCTTTGGGGTGCTCAGAATTTCCAACCAAAGCATAGCACTTGTTAGAAGTGCATCATTCACAAGTATCTTTCCAAATATAGTTTATAGTTTCTCATTCTTAATGTAGCATATGTGGCAAATTATATTTAAAAATAGGGAAAAATAAGAGAATTTGTCTTTATTCATATGTGGTACTGGCTAGAAGTTCAGTAGAATGTTGGCTTAGGAGATAACTAATTATAAATAGAATCAAGTTAAATGGTAATGGCTTCCAGTCAGGAAGTAGGATAAAACATGACTTACACTAAATAAATGTTATTTTCTTTGTCCAAAAAATGCAATAATTTATTGCAATATTTAAAAAAGATTTTTCAAAATATTTTGTCCTTTTTGGGCCACACTCAGCATAAGGAAGTTCCCAGGCTAGGGGTCAAACCCAAGCTGTAGCTGCTGGCCTATGCCACAGCCACAATAACGCGGATCCTTAACCCACCGAGTGAGGCCAGGGATCAAACCTGCATCCTCATGCATGCTAGACAGATTTGTTTCTGCTGAGCCACGATGGGAACTCCAATTTATTGCAATATCTTAATAGGACAGCTTCTAGGAAGGAATAATAAAATCTACCTGGTATTTTAAACATATAGCATGCTAAATATTGCATATTTAAAAAACTCATATTTTTTTCACTCTTTCTTAACTTTTTCCCTGAGTAGAGTTAGTATACTCAGTTTATTTACATTAATTTCATTTTCAGGGCCAAACATAAGTGCCTATTTTCATCCTCTTTACCCTATTCTATATGTAAAATTGGTCATTTTTCAATTCAATGAGAAATGTTTTAATGGAAATGAACAAGGTATTTCAGTATAGCTGTAGTGATTCTACAGTCTTCTTGGACTACATTTTCTTGTAAGTGTTGCAGAAGCTAAAGTGTTTTGGGTTAAGAGTTGAACACAAAATTACATCTCTTTAACATTGTAAATGTGCTATCATAATGTGCGTATTTTTGTTAGTGTATGCCTACTAAAAAGCCAATATTGAATATTTAAGTCAAACATTAAATTGTATTTGTTTAAAAATAACTTTTATTTACTATATTTTAGTGTAATAGACAGTGTCAACTCTAACCCAAGTTGCTACATGATGTACATTATATCAAATATCTCTTTGCTTTGCATTATATATAATATAAACTTCATAAAATGTATTAGATTCTTATAATTCTAATAAATGTAAATACACACTTTAAAAGGTAAACATTTGGCTGCATTCTCAAAGTGTGAGATAAATGCACATTCCTCCTCATGGCATAACTCATTTCTTTGGATGACCAAAGCCACATATTTTTATGACTCTACAAAACCCCAGTACTTTCTTAGAATTCACTGCCATGATTCTTTAGACATTGCTCTGTGCAGAATGATAAAGTGTTTGCAATGGAGTGAGGAAATAGAACGTAATGATTAAGAGTAGAGGCTCTGGACTCAGACTTCTTAAGTTTAAATACTGGCTCTAAACCATATTAGCTGTGTGTTTGTGCAGATAGATTACATGATCGCTTTAGTTTCATGTTTCTCATTAATAAAATAAAGATAATATTACTAATTATTCCATCATGTTGTTTCCAGGCTTAACAGTATTTCTCAATGTAAGCTTTTGACATAGCACCTAGCACACCCTTCTCCATCAAAATGTGTATTACAGATTCAATGAGTTCTGGATCACTGGACTGGTTTGGTTGAATAGGAAGAAAAAAATGTAAACTCTAATTTACTTAATCAAAGGGTAACTATGAAATATATTTATATATTTTTTATATTTTTAATGTTAAAAACTCTTTAATGGCTGTTATGCATTCAGCTCTGGAATCTTAATCGGTTCTGTAGGCAGCTCTGGGGCCAAAGAGGCCAGGTGGTCTTGCTGTGGAGAACTGACCCTATCAACATTCTGAGGAAAATGGAACTTGGGCTGCCTCCTAATGTTTGCAGAGCCTACGGCACAAGTTCACATGAGAGATCAACTCACATATATTCTCAAGAACTTGATTATTAATTCAGTTCACAAATTTTATGTGAACTTCCTCCTTAAAGATTATCTCATTTCTTCACTTAAGCTTTTTTATCTCCCTGAATTGCACTTTTGTATTTTATTTCTTTCATAAGTATTATTCTATCAGGACTTATTCAGAATGATATGAAGTCTTAAAAAATGTGTTCACTATCTCAACTTTGAATATATTTTTATAAAATATGTAAAGTAAATAAAAAACATAAATAAAAATTATTTTATTTGTTACTTTTGACATTTTTACATTATTAAAATTATCTGTTAAAATTAAAAGGCATAATATAACATGATTAAAATGCCAATTTTAATCGTTTATTTTATATATTTATGTTTAAATATATAAACCTAGATAAACAAAAATGTTTATTTTATATATTTAAATAAATGTCCTTAGAGGTGTTATATAAAAGTAGAATGACTTCCAATTCTATGCCTCAAAGTTGTCTAGTTAACAATGCAAGAAATGGTGATACACTTTATGAGTGTTATGTTTACAGCACATACACAATTTTAAGAATAAGATGAATTGTTTAATATTACAAATGTACATTGGTTTCCTTTGCCACTGTTTCGAAACTCATTTCTAATTCATGAGTTCCTCTGAAATCACAAATGGGAATATCAAGATAAGCAAGAAAACAGATGGTTAGAACTGCTGGGAATCAATACCAAATTATGCAAGAATCTATTGCATTCTTGCTGTCTGAGAAGGATTTGACAAGTTAATTAATTTGTCTTTCCTCTTATCTAAGCACATCCATCACTCACATCCTACATATATTCTATAACAATATCGCTAACATTGGCAGGAATATAATGTACAAACTTAATGATCCTCAGTTTCAGTTGTATTTTATTTTGAGGTCATAGGGCTCTTCTCCTATAGGAGGACTCTGTGTCCTTACGACCCGAGAGGTGGTATCACTAGAGTGGTTGTTTAGATTTACAATGGTGCCCTGCCAAGTGCTAAGTACCAGACGGTGAATGAGGCTCCTGTGCGTTCTTTAATAAATGTATTTTCCTGTTTGTACTTGTGAAATATGTCTTCAAAATTGCTGGGCCTCTCTTGCTGGGGTGTAAAAATGGTATCAAAGTAAGTAATCCAGAGTTCCCATCACGGCTCAGAGGTAACAAGTCTGACCAGTATCCAAGAGAGTGAGGGTTCAATCCCTGGCTTTGATCAGCTGGTTAAGGATCCAGTATTGGTGTGAGCTGTGGTGTAGGCTGGCGGCTGCAGCTCTGACTTAACCCCTAGCCTGGGAACTTCCATATACTGCAGGTGCAGCCCTAAAAATACAAAAAAAAAAAAAGAGTAAGTAATGCATAGGTTTCACATAATATTTGGATGTTACATTAATTCCTCATGGTAACTCCAAGGTCTTCATGAATTCTAAATTACATAAGGAAAACAAAGTATGCTTTTAACTCAAAATAAATCTTGGCAGAAGTCATATAAAAAGCAGCTATAACTTTTCCTGGTAATGGCCCTGTAATTTCCTCTGTAAAACTTTAGAGAGTATCAATTTCACTCATGCTACTTGATCAATCCCTTCATTCATCAATGAGCTTTAGTGTCTTCCACCACAAAACAAGATAAAAGACATTCTCCCTTTGCATTGTATCTCTTTTTAACTATAACTCATTTTTGTAGGTACCTTTTGGAAAAAAAAAACTTAACTCTCTCTACTCTTACCTTCACTTCACCCTCCCCTAAGTTTGGTATTGTTACATTATTGTAACATTTAATTGAATTATTAAGAAAATATTTTAAGTGTGTTTCTGAAGCTGATTGCTACAGCCTATGTTTGGATAAATCTCAGAGGTCCTATGATAGCCAGTGGGCTATACATATTGAAAAGTATCATTTAAAAGACTGTCTCCAACATAGATAAAGGGTTTCTTTTCAGGTATTCTCAAGTGCCTCATGTGTGTAGAAAATGAAAATTAATTCTTAAATTTATGTTTTTTACTTAAGAAGGTCCCCTGCACCAGACTGGTCTATAGAGAGAGCTGCTAACTTTAAACTCACCTTTAAATAAGATTTGAATAAGACAGAAAGAAAAAAGCAATGCCAGAAAGAAGATTACCTCAGAAGTAGACAACTATCCCAAGATTGCCAGAGCTGACCATATGGTTACTTTTCTTCTTAGTTTATTTTGTTTTATACACAAATCAAATGTTTTCTGTAATGGGCATGATCCTATGTGAATTTTAGAAATGAATCCAATTGTTGCATTTGTAGTCAATTTCCTACAACTAGTACTTCTGATTTATCTTAGTGGGTTTCTTTCCTCTGGGGCTCTTATAGGTGGGCCCTTTGCTAATTTATTCCAGGAAAACTATAATTTTGTCCAGGCCACTGTTGATATTATCATGGGCAAATCTGGTATATAATTTCCCTTAAAGCTAAGGAACAGACAAAGCCTGGTGAACTGAGATATACTGAGCTGCATTTGGTAAAATCTCTTGACTTAAATTCCTATTTATAACTTTTACTAATACTTATCAACTATACTACTTTCTATTAATCATTTTTACAAAATTGCTATTTCTTACATTGCCAAATGTGTGTTCAAGTCTCTGAAATAACATATGGTTCCATATGAGATCAGTGTAACTCCAGATATGAGAAAAAGCAACAAGAGGGAATAAATTCCTGGACCATAACAGACTAGTAAGATAGATGATCCAGAGACTTTTGGCTACTGTTAATAGGGCCTAGTCCAGTAACAGCATATGGAGTAGCTTGTCACTGAAATCTTTGCCTGACCTGGGAATGAGCATTTCTAGCACTGTGGGATGAAATGGTCAGAAAATGCCTCCACAAAAATTATGGTCAAATTTATGACCATGGGAGAGCTCTGTGAACTGGAGATTGGCACTTGCCATCTCCCTCTACATGGATTTAATCATGAACTGCTGTATCTGCTGACCCTCAACATCCCCTGAAAGGCTGTCAAGGTGGAGACCAGGAATGAGGCACTCTGTGATCTGGAAAACACTGACAGAACAGGCCTTCAGATAGATATTTTCAGGGAAGGATTTTTAGGAGCCCAAATTCTCGTATCTTCTAATATCCAGGCAAACACTAATATCATTAACAGTGACATCTGCTTTAGCCATTTAGGAGAATACAGTTAAAAGACAAAATGGAATAGCTGTGGTTCAGACATACAAGGTAATACCAGATAATATTTTGGGAGTAATTTTAGACAAATGCTTACACTGCTAAGAATTTAAGGTTTATACACTTTTGATGCCACCAGCCATTCTCAAAGCAACATCAGCTGGAAGCTGGGAGCTACAATCTTACATTTTCAAGGTCCCCCCCCTTGTAAAAACAGAAAGATTAAAAAATATAATGATTAATAGCTCCTGTTATTTATATGTTTACATCACATTAACAGTTAAAACCTACTTAGATAAAACTAGACAACCAGGTACCTGGCTACAAGTCTCCCCAGTGTGCCAGGTCCAGATTGGCTTTCAAGCCTGTTCTTAAAAAGTGAGATTTCTTTTGTCTAGTAACAGCAAACTCACTTCTCCAATTATTACTGACAGGGTCGGTTACAACTACATTAAATATATAACTGCACTAAATGGTTTCATTATTTTACAATAATTCCCTTGCTGATCTTTGGCCTGGACTTTTAATCTGATTGTTAAGTTTGTTTCTTCTAGAATGCAATAAACATGCCTCCAAATGATAATTCGATGAGTATAACCAGTCAACATCCAGACAAAGTTGGAACAAGCTTTCCCTTGGAGCTGCAACTCCCTCTTCAGGAATGCCCTGATAGAGAGCAGGCAGAGGGAACCCTTTAATGCCCCCTTTCAGCAGGAAGTAGCTAGAGCAGTCATCGCCCTGTCCTTTGAGTGTGTGGGCCAAAAATCAAGAGAATGCAGAGGGATGCGACAGGATCAGGCTTCCTTTGTGCTTTAATCTCTTAGGTAAGTCCATCTAATTCTAATGTTTTATATAACAGCTACATGTTAATGACTTCTGAACTCTGGAGTTTTATACACTCAATTCATTACTTGATAAATACACTTGAGTGTCTTGTCAGTTCAAATGTATTCTTAAAATAGAACCTAATTTCTACCTTTGCCCATGTACACAGAAGCTACTTTTTTTTTTTTTTTTGTATCTCAATTAATTATGCTATAATCTACACAGATGGTAAACCAAAAAATCTAGGATTTTTCCTTTATGCTTTTTTTTTTTGTGATACTGTGATTTATAATAAGAAATGCATATTTGTTTTTTGTCCCTATTTCTGGCAGATTTCCAAAACCATTGGAATTTTCTAAGTGATAAGAGTGATGAAAAGTATCTTTTGGTATGTTAATGAGGTGCTTTTGCCCCCCCCCCCCCCCCCCCCCGCCAAGAACAGGGACTGAAACTTTTACTTCAACTCTGCCACCCAAGCATACCTTTAGAGAGGGGAGAGGGGGTGGAGATTGTGTTCAGTCACCAATGGCCAATGTTTAAATCAATCATGCCTATGTAATGAAGCCTCCATAAAACCCCAGGGACAGAGTTCAGAAAGCCTCCAGGTTAGTAAACACATGGAAATGAGTGCAGAGAGGCAGACTCAGATGGGACATGGAAGGTCCACACCACACCCTTTTGCTATACCTTGTCCTAGGCATTTCTTCAATCTGGGTGTTCCCAATTTATAACCATCCAGTGATTCACTAAGTAAAATGTTTCTGTGAGTTCTGTGAAACTCAGTTAACTGAACCCAAGGAGGGGGTCATTAAAAGCCCAGGTGATAATCTGATCTTGCAATTAGCTTCCTGAAGGGCAAATTGTCTTGTAAGACTGAGCCCTTAACCTGTGGCATTAGCATATGGTCTCCTAGTAGATAGTGTCAGAATTGAGTTAAATTATAAGATATCATATTGGCGTCAGAGCATTGCTTCTTTTCACCTACTCTGTACATGTACATCAGATTTGAGTGTTCAGAATTCTTATCTTTCCTTTACACTCTATATGCATTTCATCAGCATCACTATTTTCATTATGTATGCTAATCAGTTCAATTTTCTCTGCCTCTATGACTACCATGCTGTGCCAAACCAAAATCATTTCCCATCTGAACATTGCAAAAGATTTTACGTTCTTGCTACTCAGATCTACAGTGTTGGTAAGCATTTCCTGGAAGTATGTTAGAAATGCAGTTCAGACTTGGTCCCAGACCTGCTTAATCAGAATTTGCATTTTAACAAGATTCATCTCCATGTGATTTGGGTACACATTAAAGTCTGAGAGGCCTTGATCTATGTAATCTGACTCCAATGTATCTCTGACCTCATTTATTACATCTTACCCATGGCTTAAAATGGCTTTCTCTCCCCACCCCCCACCCCACCCCGCCCCGCCCCAAATTGCCACAGTCTTCCTCTTAGAATGCTTATAGTGGTTGCATTCACTGCCTTGATACTTTCCCCTGATTGTTAGTGGCTTGATCCTTCTTGCTATTTAGGTGTTTAGCTGCATGTTACCTCCTGAGAGTGTTGGGATGCAATTTTTAATAAATGTCTCAGGTTTTGTAAAGGTAATGCCTCCCTCTGTGCAACTCATTTGATAAGATTGGGTTTCCCAAGCTGAATTTCTTCACTGTGAACATAGCATCTAACTGGCTATCCATCACCCTTCTGGGAGTTGAGGGCAAAAGGATCTGATATAAACATGAAGCTCATGCTGCCTGCTGAGCTATAAGTAATAAAGCCATTCCTCCTCCCATTATCCATGGAACTGTGGCATGAAACAAATGGATTTGGAAAAGAGGAAGGACTGATAGGGAATACAGAGGAGAACTGGAACCAAGGGGGCCAGTGAAAAAGTGGAACATCTTTTCTCCACAGCAATGTAAATGTAACCGTTTGCCAGAGTTTAACCTATCAGAACCCAGCTTTCTCAACCACAAAAAAGCTGAAGTGAATAAGATAAAATATTTAAAAGTTATCTTTTCTTTTCTTGAATATTTACAACTTCTCAGTGTTTTTGAATAAACAATATGGTTTTGATTGTTCTTTTGATTGTTCTATCTCCAATATTGAAACTAAAAGAGAGACAGCATATCAGATTATGCAGTATGCGAAGCAATCATTTTTTACTTTATTATTGCTGCCTGAGCAGCTTCACGTTTCTGAAAAGATTATAACTCTGTACTCTTTAGCATCTTCTAAATGCTTAAAAGAGAATTTCATAATGAATTATGTGCTCCTCTACATAGGCAAACTGCCTACCGAACTTTTGGAGATGAAAAGCTCATTATTTCAAAGTCTTAATAACACTTCTCAATTACAAATAGCAATGATAATTGAATTTGTTGTATTAGTCTATCACTACAAAATAACTTGAGAAATATTTTAGTGTAGTTCTCGTATTCATGACAAGTTTATTCCATTCATTATGTCTTAAAAAATCATTGCGGTAAGAGAATGCAAGAAAGTGCACATCAAGAAAATTATTCATAGAGAACTGAGATAATAAATATGATGGGGATTGTTAGCTATTCTGTTAAGCTTAATGTTGCTTGTTATCCTGATGCCAATATATATTGTTGTTTTATTTTATATACATTGACTATCATTAAAGTGTTTTCAAAAAATCAGATTTAGCCAAAATTAAAAATCAAGAGAAAAAAATGGCTTCCTATTATTTAGGCACTTAAATTTCCAATATTCTCATTGTGAGTCAATAGTAAGATACATCTAACAGACCTGCTACTAAAGTCTCAGGGTACTATAACAGAAGTCAAGCATGTAGGTAGGATGTAGGAGGTATCAGTTCTGTTCTGCTTTTTACTGGTCAGGACACACAAATGGTACACACATTCAGTTTTAGACCTTTATTTTAAGAAGTATGATGTCAATTTGGAAAACAATGCAATGGTGAGAATATTCAAATTTATCAAATGTTGAGTAATGAAATAAAGAATAATGAAATTAAGGATATATATCTGGTACAAGAGAAAGCCCATGGTTGATTTAACCATGCCAATAATTGTTATGCAAAAGATGATTTGTTCTGTACTCCCTGCTTGAGCTTTTTTTTTTTTTTTTTTTGATAGGACAGTAAAAGGAGAAAATTTTGACAAAGTGACATTTGATCAGAGAGTTCAGTAATGTGAACCATATAAAAATCTGGTCGATCAAGAGCATTACAGGATAAAGAAAGAGCAAGCACAAAGGCTTGAGGCTAAACTGAAGTTCCTGGGCTAGGGGTCGGAGCTGCAGCCACCAGCCTACGCCAGAGCAACAATGGATCCGAGCCGCATCTGCAGCCTACACCACAGCTCAGGCAATGCCAGATCCTTAAACCTTTGAGTAAGGCCAGGGATCGAATCCATGGCTTCATGGGTGCTAGTCAGGTTCGTTAACTGCTGAGCCATGAGACAGACTCCCAAAACAAGATTTTTATACACATAAAATGTGCTATGTACAAAATATGTGTGTCAGAATTACATCAAGTAAATACCTATGAATTTATTTGCTCTTGAAATAACTTTGTCAAAGAAGCAGTCTAGGTAGTTATTTAGTCATACATACAATGGTAGATGATTCTAGAACATTCTTTTAATCAGTGACAAATGTTGGTTTAATAAGAACAACTAATTCTTCAGATTTATTTCCAGGCTACATTATTTGTCAATAAAAAGTAATACTTGGTTTAACTGAAAGTTATAGTAAAATGACACAGAAATATTTTTCCATAGCCATTTAGGAAATATAATTGTGACACAATTCTGTGTATATGAGTAGGATTTTGAAAATATTAACACAAAAAATTTCAGCTAACTATTCAAAGGCAAATTATTAGCATTACAGTCAAATATTTATTTTGTCAAGTTATGGTTGACAAGTTATTACTCATTTGCTAATTCACTTTTCTGTTATATTACCTTGTCTTCTAACTTTCCATTATATTTTCCCATCTCAAGATTTCAACAGGTTACTTTAGTATAATTTCATCATATAGATGTCAATCACATTTTTATGGTCCCAATGACTGTTCTTTTATTATAAATTCTTAATAAAGAGAATATTAAGGATGCAATAGTAGGCCATTGTCATCTTGTGAGAATTGCATTTAAAATGTACTAGATGGGCTGGGGAGAGAAAATTGGTACAAAAGGAAGCCATAAGTCAAAAAACTTGTATTTTCTAAAACAAACATCTATTCAAAATTGTATGATATTTTACAAAGTATATTTAATATAATATCAATTTACTTTTCATCAGCAGATAAATAGGGTATGTATTATTATACAAATATTGAAAACTTAGGAAACATCAATAGACATTGCAAAATTTGTAAAAGCTGAGTAGAAGAATAAGAGTTATCTAAAAAGTCTTCTTCTAGCTCAGGGTTATTTATACTTTTACATAACCACTTTTCCTAACCACTTTTACTGCCAAGATGGAGAAACTGTCCAATTAATAACAATGAAAAGTCTAATTAGATTTAATTAGATTTAATTGCAATATATACAAGCAAACATATTACTCCTTGAATTTTCACTAGCATTTGATTATGTAAACTTTCTGTCCTATTTGAAACTGTATAATCTCTTAGTTTTCAAGATCCTAGATATTCTCCAATCGTTGGATCCTTTTTTATTCAATTCCTTTTATCATTTTATTTTAAAAATCTTTTTACTCTCCAATTAGAGGATTCTGGACTTGGTTCTCTATGCACCCATTTCTTCAAAAATGCATTCATCCTCATGGAATAAGAGATCTGTTACTAAAACAATTCTCCAATATCTATTTCTAAGACTGATAAGTTTCTCATAATTCAGACTTTACTCTGACTAGGAGAGGTCTGCTACAAAGACATATGTAGATGTATGGGGATAAGAATCTTAAAATCCTCGAAACATTTGCAATGACAATGCTGAAAAAATGTGATGTCAAATAAAATTGAATAAAAATAAAGCTTATCAGAATTGAAGAACTGACTTTAACTACTATTGGGTCTGGAATAAAACTGATAAAGCTGTTTGAAAACTTTTTTAAAGATGCTTTTTTTGTGGCCTTTTAAAAAAGTTTCATTAAAGTATAGTTGCTTTATAATGCTGTGCCAATTTCTGCTATACAGCAAAGTGACTCAGACACATAACCACACACATACCCACTCTTTTTAAAAACCTTATTTTCTATCATGGTCTACCCCAGGAGATTGAATATCATTCCCTGTGCTATATGGTAGGACATTATTGTCTATCCATTTTAAATGAAATGGTTTGTGTCTACTAACCCCAAACTCCCAGCTCATCCCATTCCCTCCCATCTCCCCCCTTGGCAACCACAAGTCTCTGTCTATGAGTCTGTTTCATTTGTGCCTAGTTAGATGTGAATAGTTAGATTCCACATATACTAAACAAACATCACTTGTCAAAATTTGAACCTGTTTTTTATAATCCAAAGAACAAACTTTTTCAAAATTATCAAAGTCATGCATGGATAAAAAGTTCATTAAAAATACAAGTAGGTCTAGTGGATTTTAAAATCACACACAGTGACATTCCACACTGAAACTAACTTCTAAGAAGCTCCTACTTACTATGTTTTGGTTTATCATCAAAGAAGAATATCTACAATTATCTGGAAAGACATACTAAAAATATTGAAAAATGTAAAATAATTCTATTTCCACAGATTTTTTTGCATTGAAAATATTTGTACAAAATATTTAAGATATAACATGTTTAAATATATAGCACATTTGTTAATATCCTCATCATAAAAGTATTTAAGACTGAGAGGTATCAAGCTCAGAGTGGTATACACAAATTTTCAAAATTATAATGCTTGTTCTTAAATTCAAATTTTAAGTCATTTTCCTTAAATTGTCAGGCACAGTTAGCACATTTCCAAGAAAGATCTGTCAAATATTTAAGCCTGTATAAACCCCGTTCGTCTCTTAGTCATTCTTTCAACCATAAATGTTGGTCATTTGAAAAAAGTGACTAGTTTGGTTATCGTATCAATTACACAGGTGCTTTCACTTAAGGCAACAACTGTACTTCGACATGCCTCATAAGTGCTTTATGCATATTTCCACTTTACATACTTTCACACATAATAAGAAAAATGCACATGCACTATTGTCAACATTTAATGAGATTAATTTTTATATCTTCATGAAGATGAAAACTGGCCTGTGTTTTTTTGTTGAATAAGGAGCACTAGCTGCTATAAAACAATCACTACCAGAAGTGTTTGTGCCACTGCCTTGATTCATGCTAAAGCATCAGCAGATTCACTCACCATTGAGACTGCCACTTTAGTGCAAATATTAACACAATAAAAAAGGACATAACATCCTAATGTTACTACAAAAATAGTATTGATCTCATGGAGCCCCTAAAAGTGTTGTTGGAGCCCCACACCAGTGTATGGATACACTTTGAAAATTGCTGCTCTGTAAGAGCATTACATTCTATTTCATTTTCTCCAAAATGCATTCCAATAAAAACAAGTTTCTGAATGTAGTTTTCCTATATGCTATTGTTAATATCTCTAACTGTAAATAACTGTCAAATTCTATGTCTACAAGCAAAGCAAGAAAGTATACGGCAGAAGTTTAAATTAGTGGAAAGAGTTAAGTGATAAACAGCATGTGCTTCAGCTTCATGACCAGATTGGACTGGTATTGATTGCTGTCTGTCTAAGTGATGTTTTATGCTATTCTGGATTTATTCTTTCAGGCCCATTTACTGTGCCAACTGTCACTTTGTTTCAGCATTGACCTGTTTTCTGTTACAATTCTAGGACTAACCATATACAAATAGACTATTTTAGAGCATCAGTTAATACATATATCTGGGGAGTAGGCAGGGCTGGTTTTTATATTCTTTGAATATTAAGTAATATTAGCGCTCTCTTGTTAACTGTTATTAATTAAAATTAATACAGTATCTTTCATGAGGGATTTTTTTTTTAAATAATTGTATCATCATGATTGGCCTAGTTCAAGATTATCTGATAAGAGTTAACTAATGGGAACAGTTTAAGTTTCTAAGGGAAATTGTGGTACTGTTAAGAAGAGGAAAATATTTTTGTGGGGTCTGAGTTATTAAATAGGTGATTCAATTCTGTAATATCCAGGTATCTTTTTATATCAGGTCCAGAGAGCCAGGAAACAAGAACTCCAGGAAGGGCCCATAGGAGCCTCACTGTCTGGAATATAAATTACTATAGCCAAGTGACAATGAGAATGACACACTGGGAAAAATTTCCCTTGAGAAATAAGTTAATTTATCTTGTCTCAGGCCAAGAGAAGCAGAGCAATGCAAGTAGAGAGTTTTATCCATTGTTCTCACCAGCCTCTAACTTACATCACAGTTGACATTATTGACATGTTGTTCTGTCTCTCCCTGCTAATGCAAATTTTATGAGGAGTTTTATGAAGATAGGCATATTTTTCTGTTTTCTTAATTAAACTGTCCCAAGTACCTAGGATATAAGTACCCAAGTACCTGGCACAAAATAGGTGCTCAGTAAGTATTAGTTTGATGAAAAAGTAAATGAACGAGTGAATGTATGAAGAAGTGGGCTTTCTCAATGCCATTAGGTAATGAGAGTAGAACCCTTATGAATGGCAGTAGTAAGAAGCCCTGGAGAGCCCCCCTGTCCCTTCTGCCATGAGGACACAATGACAAACTCATTTTTTTCTACAACCTGGAAGAGGGCTCTCACCAGAAATATGCTGGCACTGTAACTTGGATTTAGTCCCCAAAACTCTGAGAAATAAATGCTTACTTCTTATAAGCCCCCAGTCTGTGGTACTTTGTTACAGCAGTGCAAATAACTAAGACAATTCATTTTCCTTTAAATTTATGTAATCTAGGCAGCTTCTCTCGATTTTTCTTCTCTTTCCATACATACAATGGAATATTATTCAACCATAAAAAGAAGAAAGTGATATTGTTTGTGACAGGATGGATGGAACTTGAGGGCATTACGCTAAGTGAAAAAAGTCAAACACAGAATCATAAGTACTATATAGTATCACCTACATGTGGAATCTTAAAAAAACAAAAGTCAATATAAAAAATACAAAGAGTATAATGGTGGTTGCCTGGGGCTGGGTTTGGGGGGAATGAGGGAGATATTGGTGTCAAGACAAGCTAAGCCATTCAATAGTGTTGTTACTTGGCATCCATATTGTTTGTCCAAGGGGGCTGCAGAAGCATTAAACTGGCTTTATCCTATCATATAATCAAATGTCCAAGGTAACAGCCCACAGATTCACAGGTAAATGAAAGCTCATGATATGACTTCTCCAATGTGGTGAATTCTCTCCTACCTCCCAGTATCTTCTTGTTGTGCACCTCTTAAGTAAGACCTCCATAAAGCTTACAAAATTCCACTCCTCTGGTTTGAATTTATTCCTGGCCTTAGCCCAGAAACTGCAAAGCATTCCACCAACAGACCCTAATAATAGAATGTCACACCCTTTCTTATTTCACACTGCCTTGACCTCCTCACGTGGCTCTTGAGACACGTCTTGTACTTCCACCAAGACGTGTGAGTAGTAAATACTGAGATAACTCCACTCAACTGCTCTTGTAGTCTTTTGTTGGACTGTGGCTCACCATCTTGCACCCTGAGCTCTACTTAACAAATGTTAATTTAACAAAATCATAGCAATCGTTCAAAGAGTACAAATCTTCAGTTATTTGATAAATAAGTTCTAAGGATTTAATGTACAACATGGTGACTATACTTATTACCTAATTTCTATATATGAAACGTACTGAAAGCCTAGATCTGAAGTATTCTCGAAAAAAGTAACTATGTGAGGTGATAGATGGACTAATGAATATATTTGTGGTAGCCATTTCACCATGTACATGTGTATCATATCACCATCTTGTACACTTTAAATATATACAACTTTGTTAGCTATACCTCAAGAAAAATAATTTTCATAGATATAAATAATAGATATGATTTATATGTAAATAAATATACATATATTTTGCTGGCCAATTCATTTTTTCTACCCTTCAAAATGACAAAATACTTCCTTTCTCAACTGATAATTACATTTATTGTGAACAAATGAAGGAAGTCCCAGATTCCATGACCATAAACTTTTACTTTTCTACTGCCTCTGGTAAAAAGATTGTATATTTCTGTGTCTATTTAAAGTCAGCCTTTCCATTTATGCACCAGAGATGCAAACTGTCATCCAAATTAGGACATTTGTCTTGTGATCATTCTTTCCCTTTTCTAAGTTGTCTGTATTATCCTGTTTCCTAGATCCTTCCAATTAGCGTAAAAAGATGATTAAATGAATCTCATCTTTAAAAGGACAAAACCAAAACCAAATAAACTAAACATATTTTCTTGGCAGCGTATTTTCTTGACAGCACTAACTTAATTTTTACTTTCCATTATGGAAATCTCAGTATTGTTGTCTATCTGTGCCACCTCCATTTTCTTTTCTCCAGGGGTCTCTGGAACCAACATTCCAAGAAAGCTCTCATTTCCACCTCTCCAGTGAGAATTCCAGTTGTCAAGATCAGTAATGACTTCCATATTATTGAATCTACATGTCTCTTCTTGTTCCTAATTTTATTTAAGGAACATTGACCCAGCTGATCAGGCTCTCACTTCTATATTTTCTTTCCTGATAATTGACGCATCATTCCTCCTGAATTTCCTCGTACCTCAATGATCATTTCTTAGTCCCAAATGTTATATGTTTCTAGTTTTCTTAATCAATGCATGATGAGGTGTTGTAGAATTTTTTCTCTGACTCTTTTTCTTCTTTTTCAGATACTATTAAGGTTATTATGGTTGGTCAACTCTCTAATAAAGTATCTTTAATCTGATGACCCCCAAATTTTATAGCTCCATTCTTCAGCTTTTCACCGAACTTCAGATTCATATCATGGCTTAGATGTTAAAAGCCATCATGAAGAAAGTCCTAAGTCTTCCCATATCTATTTCTCCCTTATGCTACTTATTACAGTGAATGGCACAACTGACTTAATTAATTATCCAAATTCTTACTGTCTTCTTGGATTCTCTGTTCTGATCCCAGTCTAATACATGAGGCTGTTTTTATTTACAGACATTATGTTCCAGTGAGAAATGTTACTATCGAGAGACTACCCTGATGCAATAAGCACTTTCAAGTCCATCTAAGTGTCACATAAAGGGCAACAATCACACATGCATCACATGCTTCAAGAAATAATGCCGTAAGAAACGCACAGCGTACCTATGAAGTTGTCTTGCCATTCTGTCTCAAAACATGGTTAGAAATGCATAAATCAAATGGCAAAATACTGGTAATTTTTTAAAGTAAGTACTGAAACATATGGGTTCGATATGCTATTCTTTCTAGTTTTGTGTATGAATGAAAATATGTATAATAAAATTATATTTTTCACACATACACTATTTATGGCACCTGGCTACTTTCGAGACAACCAGCCCTACAAATCTTTCTCACATTTCTCTTTATCAGCCATATAATCCCTTTTATTGTTCTTCAAATGTACCAATCCCATGACCAGTTGAGGACTTTATACTTACTGTTCCCTTGCCTGGAATACTCTTTCCCTGTAATTTAAATGGCCCACTCTTACACTGTATTTGGTGATCAGAAGTCCCCTTCCCAAGAAAGCCTTATGTCACCTCCCAACCTAAAATATCACCTGCTCTTATTCCCTCTCTCCTAAGTGGGTCCATTTCACTAGAATACAAGTTTCAAGAAGGAGACAGACATTTTCTCTTTGGTTACCATTGTATCCTCAGTGCCTTATACAGGGCATACTGTATCACAATTGTTTGGGAATGTTTGGAAATATAATAAATAAACTATTGAGTCATTTCTTTTTGGATCAAAGAATTAAATGGCATTTAAAAATATTCATGACAGTATTTTTCTACCTTTACAACAGTTATATAGTTTTATTACCTCCAGATCAGGTAAAACCTTCTAAATTACTTTTGGGTATTTTTTTTTTTTTAATTTCCTGTTGTGTAATGCCTTCTTTTAAAATTTCCTAACTTATGATCAAATTTTGTGGTTGTTACAGAGACTTTGATTATAGAAACTCTGTTCTTATAGTACAGAATTATACTACATAAATTAGGCTAAGGGTTAAGATTAAGGCTGTACTACATGGATAAGTGAAGTGAAAACTCATTTATTCTTAGATTTCTATATTCACATATTTTTGGGTTCCACATGAGCACTCATGTACTAAGACTAGTAAACTTTTTTCCTAAATAAAGCTCTAGTAATAAAATTTTCACTTTAATCATGGTTTATGCCTTTATATGTATTCAGCTTTTTATTCTTTGTCTTATTTTATTGTCTGCATTAAGTTTCTGGCTATTGATTTTTTTCATGTGCAAAAAATCACATTAATTTGGCCTAAGACTAGTGATAGATCAAGTGCTATTAGGTCAATGGAAAAATATTTTCTCTTTTGGGGGACAGATATGAATAAAGGTGGTCTGTTTCTGAATCTCAGCATTGCCTTGTCTTGAAGTAGTGTCTAGAGATACTGCAACTATTTACCAATGGACAAAACTGAAACACAAAGGGTGGGCAGGGTAGAAAACACTGTAAAATCTGGCCTTCAAGCAGACTTGAGAAAATAAATACTTTCATTGTTCAGGAAAATGACATGGAGCAGAAGACACTATCCAAACCTATGCAATCCTTTAAAAGATTTTTCAAGAAAAATTCTGTTAATTTTGCACCTCCAATTTTTTAATATATTGAGATGCTCTGACTGTTAATTTTACATTTCAATGACAATATGCTTGTAAAATTTTTGGTTCATCATTCTTTACGTGAATACTTCATAGGTATCGTTTCTTTAAAAAAATGCAAAACTTTAATAACGGAAAAGCCTCAGGAGAATTAATTTCCTTTTTCTTAGTTTATTTGATTTTTATAACATGAATGCCAGATTCTGCACTTTTCTCTGATGTGCAGTAAGTTTACTAGATTAAGTCTTATTGTTTCTTTTTCTTTTTCTTGCGGAGGGAGCAGTATGCAGTTTTAGTCTATAGATGTGTTTTGCTTTCTTTCTCAAATACTGTACTGCCTTTAAATTGTTTTCCTCTCTTTATCTTTGTAGATACATATAAATATAAATTGGACCTCATTTTTTTTCTGTAAGAGCATCATTGTTTTTCCCTTTTAAAAAGGGTGTGTGTGTATATTTTTGTATCTATCTGGATGGAAGGTCATTCAATAACTTTTCCTAAATTATGAATTAGCAATTCAATGGCTGGCAGGGCTTTGGATTTTTTTGTACAGCCATATGGATAGTGATATTCTAAAATGTTGATTAAAGAGCCCTCTCTCTCTCTCTGTCTCTCCCTTGTTGTTAACATGCCTGATTTCTGTGATGGTTTGATTTTTTTTTGGTACTTATTTTCTATGATTCTCCAGATCATAATTCATCTTCTTCTGTTTTTTTACTAACCATAACTTTACAAATCTGCCACCTGAGGAGCTTAACCACTGAAGAATAGGTTTGGCCCTACAGATACATTATGGAGATTCTGATTTAATTTTTACAATTACAACATGGCCAATGACATTTATTTAAAAAAATTCCAAAATATATCTAGTATGCAGCTATTAAGAGGCATTGAGTTATGTTAATTTTTTGTTTAGTTCTATTTTAGGATTATTTCCATCAGTCATATTTCCTTACAATTCATGAAAGTTTTCATGTTTATTTGGATAGGATTGAGAAAAGTATTCTCTTACAATTCTTTTGGTTTTATTAGAGTTTATTATTTTTTTATTTATTTATTTTCTGCCTTTTTTTTTTTTTTTTGCCATTTCTTGGGCTGCTCCCGCGGCATATGGAGGTTCCCAAGCTAGGGGTTGAATTGGAGCTGTAGCCACCGGCCTGCACCAGAGCCACAGCAATGTGGAATCCAAGCCCCATCTGTGACCTACACCACAGCTGATGGCAATGCTGAATCTTAAACCCAATGAGCAAGGGCTGGGAACAAACCTGCAACCTCATGGTTCCTAGTCGGATTCGTTAACCGCTGTGCCACGACGGGAACTCCTGGTTTTATTAGAGTTTATAGCATTATTTCATTCTTATTTCCTTTTAAAATTTTGTGTATTTTTTCCTATGTTAGCTAAACGTTAATCTCTTCCATTTTTTTATATGAAAAGAATCAGCTTTTGCATTCTTTTAGTCATTGTATCAATTTTCTGTTTTCTACTTCATTATTTCATGCAGGTATATTTATTCTTCTGCTTCCTCTTGGATTGATGTTTCCTATTTTCTAACTTTTTGAACTCAATTATTATTCAACTTATTTTTACCATATTTTAAATATATATACATATTTATTTAAATTTCTGAATATTTTTCTAAACACACTTTAGCTGTATAACATAGCTTCTGGTAAGTTATGTATTAGGATAGAGTCTGTTCCAAGATTGAAAGTGAGAATAATGATTTCCCCTTTGTTCAAAGTTGCTTTCTTTTGATTTAGTCCTTAAGCAACTATAAAATACATAAACTTTGCGAACATCGCACCTGAACATCGTGTGCGTCTTTATGTTTGGCTCAGGTTATCTCATAAAGACGCACACGATGTTCAGGATTCGTGCTGCTGTCCCAGAGTGAGATATCTGCCTAGTTAACAGTAAGTTTGTCTGTTGCCTTTTATGTCACCAGACTTGGAGAAACCCCAAACAAGCTTATGTCAAAATATCGAAAATAATATCCCTATCAAATGACCTAGAACTACATTCACTGTTATTCCAATATTTTGAAATTCTGGGACAATCATTCATTATCCTTGCATGTAGTGAAAGACCTAGATGATTTTCACTTAACTCTGTTAGAAATTTTTCAAATTAAAATTTGCATCACCTGCTATGGGAGTAAATGTTTTATTTTAATGTATAATTTGTAAAAAATAGCTTAAGGAGTCTTACTTCAGAGTTTATCTACTTAGCATATAATGTGGTAACTTAATGTATTCCAACTGAGTAGCACAGGAATAGACAGGAGATTTGTTGAAGTTAAAAGATCAGAATTTGAGGTTTAGCTTCATTAGTCAAGAGCATAAGAAACTTAAAATTCTAATTTATAGATTTCTCACTTGTAAAACATCACTAGTCATATTTTTTGAGAATTTAATGTGATAACATATATCAAAATAATCAAGTTACTCACATTGAATTCTTGTTTTCATGGTAATAACACTATTATATCTTGCTAATTTTTAGTGTTATAATCTTTCTGGATATAATAGACTAAAGATAACTCATTTCACATTTTCTAGTTTGAACAAGGGATTTGATCTACTTGAGCTCCCACGTAAAATGTGGAAATTCCAGAGTGATCAATTAGAAAATATACCTAATAAAGTGGTGTATTTATATATAATAGATTCCTAATCTGCTGGTCACACACACACACACACACACACACACACACACACTGCTGGTCATAGTTTTTTTCCAGAATTATTTAACCGTTAACTCTTGATTGACTTTTCACTTTGGAATGATTGCTATGACATTTGAAGAAACAGAAGATTTAAAGTATTTTATAGAAATTCCCCATTTATTTATGTGATTTTTTTTGTTATATTTCAAAGTGTGAGCTACATTTGGAGGTTATGAATGGACTGGCATAGTTAATGTCATCCACAACTTACTTCTCTTAGAAAATGACACTGACTTAGATTTTCTTTTCAAATGGTATATGTCTATTTTTTATACTTTTCAAAAATATTTTCTTGGTTTTGTGTATGTGCTTATAAGAGCACCAAATATTTTTTTAATTAATTGGTTTGATGTGTGCATAAACAGTATAATCAATAGATTCAATTAATTCTTAAAGAAGACTTGTGCAAAGTACTTTAACACAATAGATAAGCACAATAAGAAATACGGTCTCGAGTTAAACATGAGACTGACTTCATAAATCAACTTTCACTTCACATTTATTTTATTTTATTTTTTGTCTTTTTGCAATTTCTTGGGCTGTGCCCACGGCATATGGAGGTTCCCAGGCTAGGGGTCGAATTGGAGCTGTAGCCACCGGCCTATGCCAGAGCCACAGCAGCGCGGGATCCGAGCCGCCGCGTCTGCAACCTACACCACAGCTCACGGCAACAGTGGATCCTTAACCCAATGAGCAAGGCCAGGGATCGAACCTGCAACCTCATGGTTCCTAGTTGGATTCGTTAACCACTGAGCCACGACGGGAACTCCCCACATTTATTTTATAGTCACCATTCTCTCTCTCATATTGATGGCATATCAACCTTAATGAGGTGGGTGGTTAGTGAACTCTGCATGTATGCTCTTAAATGAAGAACACAGTCAGTGGACCTCATTAGGATCTCAATCTGAATATAGCAGGGCTGCTTACATTTTGAAAAATCTTAGTGATAAACCAATCTACTAATTACCTTTTAAATTTCAACTAATACTCTTTTGAATGATCTTGTCAACTATGTGACAAAATAATTCAGAAGCTCGCATTTTTTACTTATATGATGAAGGTAACCTACAAACTAATTTAGAGTACTATTTAACTTTAGTGCAACTTAAATACAGAAATTATATTAAGGGCAAGACTATATACGCACTATGAACCATACATTTTTGAAATTTGGCCTATTATGACTACAATTAAGTTGAAAATAATGAGCTGCTTGTTTTTCATTATTTATAGGACATTTGAAATACAGAAAGATACACAAAATTTGGATTTTACCTTCAGCACCCAGTACTAGTAAGAAAGTGAAAATTGTTGCACACACACACACATATATGTACACACACACACATATCTCTATTTTCAGCCCTAGAAAATAAATGTGGAATACATTTTTTGAATTGTTTATTATGTAAGTAGAAATGCCTAATAGGCAAGTAACAGTCTCTGTGAGAAAAAGAATATACATACATACATACATATATATATACACACACACACACACACACACACACACACACACACACATATATATACATGACTGGGTCATTTTGCTGTACAGCAGAAATTGATAGAACATTGTAAATCAACTATAATAGAAAAAAACCAAAATATTAAATAAAAAGAAAGGAAAGAGGGGGCACTGTCTAGAGTAGAATAGATGGTTTAAATAGAAATAAAATTAAATGTAATTAATGTATTATATTTGTATTGTAGTAGACAGATGGATATATCAGGTGACAGAGAGTAGTAATTATCTAGCTATTTAACCCAATTCATCACAAAGTATGTTTTTATTGTTTTTTCCCCAACACAATTTTTTTCCCACTGTACAGCATGGGGACCCAGTTACACATACATGTATACATACTTTTTTCTCCCATTATCATGCTCTGTCGTAAGTATCTTAACTTTAAAACTTTCTAATTAAATATCGAAAAATCCTTATAGGTCAGTAGGGCAAATCTCCATCTATTTGGCTCATTATTTTAAAAGTTCAGATTTGAAGAAAAGAAAGCATTTTAACATTGGCCTAAATCACTTTAACTGATTGATCAACAAGATGAAATTTATGATTAGTATGTTTCCTTTGTGACCAGCTTTGTGACCAATTTGAGATACACACGTGGCAAACGCACACACATTACATGTTGATGGAAGGAATGTAGCACACATTTTGAGAGGAAGACAAATTTTCTGTATTAAAACAGCATTTAATTAAGGTTCATAACACTCCTATGAAAATGGAAGATGCAACTTAATATTATGCTTGGTACAATTTTTTGAAACTTAAAATTATAGTTATGACATTTAACAACAAAGAAAAACGACAATCCCTGGTCTTGTATTATTTCCCACACTAGACCAGTTTACTGTGTATCCTTGCTTTTTGCCCATCACCTGAAAAATTTAGAACTGAACCAATTAGCAGATCATTCCAGACTGTGTACCTAAAGTCATTTTTACAGAGGTTGTAAGTTTGCAAAACCCAGGTTCATTCTCTGCTCTCACCTCAAAATGAATCCAGATATCCAATCACACCACAACTGAAACTAGAATATGCCAAAGTTTTCTTTGATGGGAGTGTAAAATATAATGTTCCATTTTTGAATGAAAAGAGACTAATGTGTTTGTAAAGTAATGGGTCATCTAAGGAAGGGACAATACTGTTAGCGGGGGCATTGCCATAAATGGTCTATTATAGTTTACCATTTATCATAAAAAATCATGACTCTTTCTATAAAATCAAAGCAAATACATTGACTTTCTGTGCTTGAAATCATCAAAGTTAACCATGTGCAGTTTCTTTGATTCCTCTAAAATTCTAAAGCTAAAATAGGGATAAGCTCATGTTTACTTGCATACTAGATAAACTTTGTGGTAATCTTAACATTTCTGTTTGCAAATTATGCAAACCATTTTATGATGCTCAGGTTGGTTTACTTATGGCAATGCCATCCTGTAAGTAAATGATATGGAGCTGGTCTAGCTTTCTGGTAAAACATGGAATGAAAAGCAATTTCTGTAGGTTGCATCTAATAGTAGAGTTTGGAGCCAAATTGGCAGTGGGAATGTGTGTGTGGGAAGAAGTTGCCTCTATGGTGATATGGTTCCATGAAAACTCATTACTGATCTCCACATTACTCTGTGGAGTGAATACAATTATTGGCAATTAAAAAAATATTTTAAAAGTTTTTGTTTTTAATGCAGGACAATAAAGATATACCTTGAAAACTTAAATGTGCTAAATGTTGGCAAGGGCAAAGAAGACTATGTGGCATTTATTTTGGACAAGAAAAATGGTTTAGTATGTCTAGCATACCTTTCTCACAAAGCCCTTTATACAGAACACATCAATTCATGAATGTCACTTTTGTCACAGTCATCATTAGTATTTCTTCTGGTAGTTCTATTACTATATAGGCACTGTAGTAGGTAGGTGCTGTCACAGCCTACAAGAATGGGGAAACTGAAATCCTTCCTAATATTTGTTTCCTTCCCTTGCTCCAGAGTTATCTAATGTTATTGTTTTTCTATTTCTTTGCCATCACAATTACTGACAATGTTACAAAATGGACCAATTAGATAGGGATTATCTTTCAGGGAAAAAAAATCTAGGCACATACCTGTGAAGAAAAGAGTAGAAAAAGTCCCAAGGCCAACAGCAACAACAAAAGATCTTTAAACAATGTCATATTCTGACCCAAAGGAGATCTATAATTTTTCATTTAGTGAAAATAGATAAAGAGTTTACGTTTCTACTGTATCATGTTGTAGATTTTATCTTATTCATCATTTTTAAAACATATTAAAGATACCATTATTTCCAGTTATGAAGCTGAAATTATTTTTAAACGTCAGATTGTCATCTTCCCAACCAAATGAATTCCTTTTCACAACTCACTAACTTGTTTGTCAAATAATGAGCCTCTTTAATACTGTCTCTTACAAAATAAGATGCATGTGAGGATCACTTTATTTTTGCCCTTGGCTGCACCCATGGCAGATGGAAGTTCCTGAACTGGCACCACAGCAGTGACATTACAGAATCCTTAACCCACTGCACCACAAGAGAAATCTGTGAACCATCACTTCTTGAGACTACGCTGATAAGATACAATTCTTGTCTGAATTAGATTATGCTGCCACTCGGGATTATATGTGATATAAATAATTTGCAAAATAAATATATCTACTTCCTAGGGCTACCATAACAAATTACCAGCAACGGGTAGTTTAACATAAGAAAAATTTATCCTTTCACAGTTCTGGGGACTAGAAACTGCAAATCAATTTGTGGACATGGCTATGGATGGAATCCTCAATTGTCTTTTCCTAGCTGCTGACGGTGGCTGTCAATCCTAGTGTTCTTGGTTTTCAGCTGCATTATTCCAACCCCTGTCTCTGCTGTGCACCATGCTGGTAACTTCCTCTGTATCTCTGTGTCTAAATTTCATTTTTCTTTTAAGCATACCAGTCATACTGGTGTAAGGTCTACTCTAATGACCTCATCTTAACTCGATTATAGCTACAAAGACCCTATGATCAAATAAGGTCACTCAGGTATTGGGGGTTATGACTTTAACATTTCATTTTGGGGAACACATATCAACCCTTAATAATAAATGCCATGGTAGGCAAGTGCTATATGATGACAGTCATTTGAGTACACCTAATAAGTAGTAATCTGATCAGAGATGCTCATTAGCATATAGAATTCTCTAGAAACTCAGCTGGGGGGGGTCATACATAATGGTTTCAAAACTCATGAAGGAGTAAGATATGCTAGGATCCCTATCCGAAGCAGGATCATAATCCTAGAGTGGGTTTTTTTAAACCACATATCCAATACATGGACAAAAGCAAGGATCTATTTCCTGGCTAAGACCCAAAATTTGAGAACTAGACTGCTAACAATAATTATGGAACTTGTGCCATTTCTTTATAATAAAATTTCTGCTGCATAAAGTTAAGACTCAACACACTAAGAAAAGTATAAGCCTGGAGTTAAGGAATCAAGTAGAATTTTTGGAGGTGAGAGGAGAACTACAAAAGTTAGAAAACAATTATTGATGTGCAGACATCAGTATATTTTCTTTTCTTTTTTTTTTTGGTATTTTTGCCATTTTTGCCATTTCTTGGGCCTTTCCTGCAGCATATGGAGGTTCCCGGGCTAGGGGTCGAATCGGAGCCATAACCGCTGGCCTATGCCACAGCCACAGCAACGCAGGATCTGGGCCATGTCTGCGACCTACACCACAGCTCACGGCAATGCTGGATCCTTAACCCACTGAGCAAGGCCAGGGATCAAACCCACAACCTTATGGTTCCTAGTCGGATTCGTTAACCACTGAGCCACAACGGGAACTCCCAGTATATTTTCTAATAGTATTTTTTGTTTAATATCATACTCGACTTTGTCAGTAAGTCTTGAGTTTAAAATATCAATACATATCTGTATTCAATTTTTTCTCTTAAAATCCTTGCAAGTTAATTTAATTATTAGCAAACATATAGTTTGTTTCTAAAAATGAAAATACTAGCCATTCGAAATGGCGGTGCTCTCTGACAAGTTCAAGAGGACAGTATTTTTCTGATCAAAAAGTGTCTGGGTGCACACAGCAGTCTCTGGGATGTCACTGGGCATCTAATTACATAATTAAATAACAGACTGTAAAAGAAACCCCGCACCTGTTTCTGTAAGTTCAGTTTGTAATCATATTACCTATGTTAATTGGATTTGTCCATTATATGCATGTTACATTATTTAATCTTTTTTTTTATGCACTCTTAATGGGCTTTTTTCTTTCTTTCTTTCTTTTTCTTTTTTTTTTTTCTTTTTAGGGCCTCTGGCATATGGAAGTCCCAGGCTAGGGGTCGAATCAGAGCTGCAGCTGCCGGCCTATGCCACAGCCACAGGCAAAACCAGATCTAAGCCATGTCTGTGACCCACGCCATGGCTCATAGCAACTCCAGATCCTTAAGCCACAGAGCAAGGCCAGGGATTTTTGAAAATGTGTATGAATATGTATATGTATCTGAGCTAGTCTGTTTCAATCATTATAAAAACTTTCATTTCTGTGTCAGAATTTAAAGAGTAATATATCTTTATGAATTTGGTGTTCACAAAGAGAATGAAAAATCCAAGGAGAGAATTAAAAAGTAGAGAGCAGTCAGCAAAAGCTTTTATCTACTCAAATTTGAAGCATTTTAAAGCTGTTTCATTAAGGTCAGCTGTTTTCTATATATCACATATAGGTTTATTAGCAAATGCCTGTGAAAGGAAAAATAATTATAGTACCTGAATCATGGACTCTGGTATTCAGTTTTATTTTCATTCATAAAGAAAACAGGATTTTAATTGTTATTTTTTAATATTTCATTCTGGTTGTATATAATCTTTAAACAAATTTGGTGACCCCTACCACATGTTATTCCCAGGTTAGGTCTCTTTTTGTGAGGTCTTTTCTTTGTAGAGAATGCTGATTTTTAGTTATAACAGTCAAATTAAATATGCTAAAGAAGGTTCATCTGCAGTGAAATCACTGCAGTTATAGCAAAAATATTGTGTGAAAACATTGTGTTAAACACCTTTTGATTAGTCATGCTCCCACTTCTGTCTTTCTCTAAAAAAAAGACAGAAGAGTTTCAAGTAACCGAAGCTTAAATATTTGGAGAATATTGTTGTTACCCATTCTTGTGCAGTGTCAGTATTGCACTAAAGTTAGATCTGCTTCCAAAGAGTATCCCAAAGCAACATTTGTAGGAAAATATTCATAATCTTGCATGATGATATGAGGGTGGAATACAATAGTCATAAAGTATAATCCTCTAAAGCAGTCAGATATTATGCTGTGAAGGCAGAATATACTAGTCATAAAATATAATCAGAATCATTTGAGAGAAGAATGACCACTGTACGTATATTTTTAAATATGAAAGTTTTTCATAGGACTAAGATATTACATAGTTGGGAGTGACAATTAGACAGCAAAGAATCCAAAAGGGAGGAATCAGAGAAAAGCCCACACCAGACCTCCTGAATCAGTAGTGCAGGTGGGCACACTGGAGCTTGCAAAGTTCAGGAAGCTAGGCATGTCCAGCTCTTGTAGGGGCCTGAAGACTGGGCTGTAGAAGTCTGTTGCCTCTTGTCACCACTGTTTCTATGAGTTTGATTCAAGCATCTTAAGATTAGCCCAGACTAGTAGTTAGCAGGGACCATGGAAAAGAAGGGCTCAATGCACAGGAAGAAGGATGATGATAAAGGAACCTGCTGGCCATTCTGCTTCAAGGACTCTAGCCATGATGACCTTCAGAGGATAATAGCTGAGGCTCATCCTCCTCCATTTTGCTTAATTCTTCTTCTAAGTCATATGGACAAGGGGAGTCTCTGAAATGTAGTATCATCAGTTCATATTGCAATATCTTTACTTTTTGATAGTGGTGGACTGCTTCTGTCATCACGTAGCCCCATTGAAAGAGAAAATAGAATGTATTATCATAAATACTGTAAAATGCCAAAATGTATATGACCTTTGATTGCCTGGCTGCACTATATTATTCTATTTCAATATTTAAAGAAGCTCAAGTATCAGCCAGGCTTTTTGAATTTTGAACATATCGATTTTAGGTATGATCAGTGTTGTTAAATGTATTGATACTTCTTGCAGTTTACATCAAATGTATTTGATAATTTATAGGCAATGTCATTCCTATTCTCTCCAGAACTGGTAAAATCAGAAACAGAGGTATTAATTTCATTACAGGTGATTAAGTTCCACACATCAGTGTGAATAATCCCCAGAGAAGTGTTTAGAGCTTATATATAAATATGTTTGGTAATGGTCTATGTTTTTTAAAGATATCACAGAAAGAAGGAAAAAACATACATATACTTAAAAATACATTTCTAATGGAATGACAACTGACCAAAATTGTATCAACTGAAAGAGGAAAAATTTAGAAAAGTGACAAAAACAATTTGGTAAAACTATGCTATTATGTGACCATTAATTTTGAGTTGCTGCCTTTCATGCTTTCTTTTTTGTTTTTATTTTAACATGCAGTAAATGTAAACCATGAATTTGGCTGTAAAATTGCAAATGTTTCAAATAGGAAAATAGTTTCTCCTTTAACTTACTATAAGCCTGTCAGATTAAATTGGAATTTTCTAATAGCTAATTTATTAGTGTATTATAAAGGTTATATTTTTTGATTAGGTTGTTTTTTATTGTTAAGTTGTATGAGTTGTTTGTGTATTTTTGAAATTAAGCCCTTGTCCACTATATCATCTGCAAATATTTTCTCCCATTCAGTAGGTTGATTTTCACTTTGATTATTATTTCCTTTGTTGTGCAAATGCTTATAAATTTGATTAGGTCCCATTTGTTTATTTTTGCCTTGGGAGACTGACCTGAGAAATATTGATAGGATTTATAACAGAGAGTGTTTTGCCTAGGAGTTTTATGATGTCTTTAAGTCTTTAAGCCATTTTAGTTTATTTTTGTGCATGGTGTGAGAATATGTTCTAACTTCAATGAATTACATGTGACTGCAACTTTCCCAACACCACTTGGTGAAATGATGGTCTTTTTCACATTGTATATTTTTGCCTCCTGTGTCAAAGATTAATTTATTGTAAATGTGTGGGTTTATTTCTGAGCTCCCTATTCTGTTTTTTTGATCTATATATCTGTTTTTGTGCCAAAACCATGCTGTATTGCTTACTGTACCTTTGTGGTATTGACTAAGGTCTGGGCAAAAGACCTATATAGACATTTCTCAAAAGGAGACATACAGATGGCCAAGAAGCACCTGAAAAGATGCTCAAATCACCAAATATTAGAGAAATACAAATCAAAATTACAATGAGGTGCTACTTCACACCAGTCAGAATGGCTTCATTAAAAAGTCTATAGAAGTTCCCACTGGGGCATAGTGGGTTAATGATCCAGCTTGTCTCTGTGGGGGTGCCTGTTCAATCCCTATCCTGACACAATGGATTAAGGATCTGGTTTGCAGCAGCTGTGGTGTAGTTTGCAACTCCAGCTTGGGTTTGATCCCTGGCCTGGAAACGTCCATATGCTGTGGGTACAGCCAAAAATGAAAAAAAAAAAAGTCTGCAAATAACAAATGCTGGAGAGAAGTGTAGAGTAAAGGAAACCCTCCCTCACTATTGGTAGGAGTGTAAATTGATACAGCCACTGTGGAAGACAGTATGAAGGTTCCTCAGAAGACTAAAAACAGAATTACAGTATTATCTGGTAATGCCAATCCTGGGCATATATCCATATCAAACTACAATTCAAAAAGATACATGCACCCCTTTGATACCTGTAGCACTATTCACAATAGGCAAGACATGGAAACAATCTAAATGTCTATCAACAGAGGAATGGATAAAGATGTGGCACATATATACAATGGAATATTCCTCAACCTTCAAGAAGAATGAAAAATGCCATTTGCAGCAACATGGATACAACTAGAGATTAGTATATTAGGTGAAATAAGTCAGATAGAGAAAGATAAATATCATATGATATCACCTATATATGGAATCTAAAATATGACATAAATGAACCTATCTAAAAAACAGAAAGAAATTCACAGCCATAGAGAACAGACTTGTGACTGCCAAGAAAGAGGAAGTTGGGGAAGGGATGGAATGGTAGGTTGGGGTTAGCATATGAAGGTTTTTATGTATAGAATGAATAAACAATGACGTCCTACTGTATAGCACAGGGAACTATATTCAATATCCTATGATAAAATGTAATGGAAAAGAATATTTTAAAAAGAATATTTTAATATATATAAAGTAACTGAGTCACTTTGCTATACAGCAGAAATTAGCACAACATTGCAAATCAAATAAACTTCAATTAAAAATACTACATTTTTTCAAATATTCTCTTATTTTTCTAGTTAAAACATGCAAAAAGTCCTTCCCCTATTCATTACATGAATGGTTCTTCTTTTTATTTTGTATCAGCAAATTTCAACAAGACAGGATATATAGGCATCAACTTTTACATATGTGGTCTATAATCATATGTGTGGCATCTAAAATTTTTTTGCCCAGTCTTCATTTTCTTCGCATAAAATTTTATTTGGCCTTTTGCAGATAACATCAGTAGTCTCAAAGATAATTTCTATTTGGGGCAATTAATTCATTTCCAAAAAAAAACAAAAAGAGGGAAAATAATGGCAATGGCTTCATAACAGTAATTAGGTTGGCCCAGTGTAATAGATATGGCAATGCTAAATGTTGTAACCTGAAAAGACAAAATTATTTATTCAAACAAATTAGAATAATAGGATTTTATTATACATACACTTCAGAACTGTGTTTCTGATCAGCAGGCAGCATTCCTCTAATTGAATTTATAAAGCATCATAAACCCATTCATTATGATTCATAATTCACAAAGAACTAGATCATTCTAGTTTGTGGCTCAGCCATCAAAGTGCACTTGGATGAAAATAAAAAGAGCATGGTGATTTAGATATGATATATTTTAACAAGTCTTACACAGTTATTTGGCTATGTGTAATTTGCCAAGAGTCTGGAAAATCGATCCCACTAAATGACTGTGAAGAAGAGGAATTGATTAGAGGAGCTTCTGGCCAGTCTCTTTCAAGCAACACAAGTTACTACAAAACATTATTGAAACTAGTTAGTTTGTGGAAGTTCTTTTTTTTTTTCCTAGAGAAAAAAAAAAAAACTTGAGAGTAAAGAGTATTTCAGTATTTGTTATGTCATATTTCTCTTTTCCACTTTTGCATCTCACATTCTTCTTGGTTAGCTTATAATGTTAGTGAGATATTCAAGACATAAAAGTATTTATTGTCACATGTTTCTTTACACCACACAAAAAAAGACAAAGAAATTTATCTGACGGTTGCACATGAGAAAAAGGCTGAAGAAAGCTGGATCCTTAGAAGCCATGACAGAATTCTGATGATTTGCTGACGTGTGCATTTAGGGTAAAGGGGTGATTTATTAGTATAATTTTCATAGTTAACAATTTGAAATCTGTCAATCTAATTTTCAGTCTAATAAGACTATTGTTACTTCATAGGATCAAGCATGGTCCCTGCGGCAGAACAATACTCATAGACTAAATATTTGTTTGAGGTCCTAACAATTCTAAAAACATGTTCTGAGAATAAGTTGTGAGTGATAACTGGGAAATCCTACTTTTTTCAGTATCCATGATTTCTCAAAAACTGTGAAAGACTAGATAGTCATACTTCTTATACAACATTCAAGACTAACTACAACAAATGCGATGTGGAGAATTAGTTCACTTATTTTGATACCCTAAACCACAATTTAGCTTGAGATCAAGTCTAACTTGAGGTGAGTGGGCATCAAATTTTCTTTTCCTATGTTAACAGCCACAACAGAATGGAATGGTGTATTTGTAAAAGAACAACTATCCAAAGGAATCAACACTCTTTTAATTTTTAATAACAAAAACACTTAAGGTAACATATTTATCTTTAGAAGGTAACTAAATTCTCCTGGTTCTGATAAATACTTTCATATTATAGTTATTTCCATGATATTATTTTCTTATAAACTTGACTTCCTCTCTGAGATTAATGTTATTTAATGATGGGATATTATTTTTTTTAATTTCTCTCAATTGTTTATATTATTGACTTGACTTTTCCTTTGAACTTTGTGTTATTTAATAAAAAGTTTCTTCTAATATTTTCATTTTAAATTATATGCCAATTATACTATAAAATAATTTAGCAAGCTTTATTTTTATTAATTCATATTTTCATCATTACCTAATACAAATCAGTTCTTTCACATATTCTAATCTGATTTAAAGGTGTATTGTCTAGGTGCATAATTTATGATTTTGGATATTTTTATAAATAAAATACTTATTAATTTCTTATGATTAATTCTTAATTCCTTTATACCTAATTTATTTGACAAGTACCAAATTTCTAATAGTTTTTTTTCTGTTTGGAATTTCATTAACATGCAAATGTTATTGGTTAATTCATCTATATGCAAAATTGTACCCCATATAGAAATATCAGTTTGTTACTATTTATTTTCCCCAGAACAAATATTGTTTATATTTTGAAACATGATTATCTTATTTCTTGTTGCATTTTTTTGTTCCCCTCCCCATCTCTCTTTTTCAGCTATTATCCTCTCTGCTTAAACAACTTCTACATGAATTCTGTTAGAGTCTTCCTCTCATACATTGTAATAATACCCAAATTTTATATACCAATTTCAGTGCCTTACAGTTAATTTGCACTCTAATTGGATTTTATTTAGCTGTCTTACAGAGAGACACTATGTTCCAATGTCTCTTTTATTTATAGTTTTGAACTGGCAAATATTATTTATGCCCACATAATTCTTGCCAAAAACTAATAAAAGAAGCAACTTTTCAGAGATAACTGGTTCCAAATCCAGCTTATTTTCTTGTCCTTTCCTTTCCATTTCTTTCTCTTTTTTTAAATTAAAATAATATACTCTGATATTTCTCTACTCTAGTGTATTTGGTGTTTAGGCAAGGTTCTCTGCAGAATTTACATGATCAAACAAGGGTTTACTATCTCCCATCCACTTCTCAGAAATCTTTATTCCATTGCTTTTATTTTGAGCAAGATCAACCAGGAGTATTCTGAGCTGCATGCAAATCCTGCAGTGATTATGGCCACCAGGTTTACATCTAAATGTGTTCTGAATAGAGAAAAACAAATACACAAATGAAGCCACATAAGGAGTTTTCCAGTTACATCAAGTGATTGTATCATATACCTGCTGAAATTTGGTTAAGTTAAAAATAATTTTTCATCAGCATTGTTCAGTGATTAATAAATTTTGTTAAATGTCAAAATAATCTGAGAATTTATCTTTTTAATGAAAATAATTGAACCCCATCTGAGGACATTCTGGAATTTTAGTTCTGGCATAGGCTCCCTTCTCTAGATTTTTTTAAATTAAAACTTTTTGTTTTTTTTAAATTTTGAGATACTTATAGATCTGCATTCAGTTATAAGAAATGCAGAGAGTGCTTATGTAGTAATTTTATTCCATTTCCCAGAATGGTAGCATATTGCAAATGATAGTACAATATTATAACACGGATATTAACATTGATACAGTAAAGAGAATGAACTAAGGAGAGATGTGTTGGTCTTTGAACTATCGGAGTGACAGGAAATTGGGAAGGGAGACTTAGAGTCATGAATCATGAAATCTCTGTAAATTCTCCTTAAAACGATAACTAAATCCAAAACTTGTTTGTGTGTAGGCTGAGACTATAGGAAACATGAGGGAGAGCTAGAGATGTGATGTCAAAAAAGCTTAGCAAAGTTTTAAGGAGTTTCTTCATGCCAGAGAGGTCAAATTTCTAGAAATCAGAGTTGTGCCATCTAAATGCAACATGTGATTCTGATGAGACCAAACAAATAAAGTGAGAAAGTCTAAAATATTTTTCATTGAATTTTCATAAAGAAATGAGGAGATGGCTGGGATAGAGAAGAATCTGAAAGGATAATGACTGAGAATTTTCTGATATTAATGATAAAGTTTAAAAAAAGGAAGCCCTATGAATGATAGGGATATGAATACACTGAAACTAAAAAATCAAAGCAAAGAGTAAAACCTTAAGGCAGCCAAGGAAAAAAAAACTAGGTTACCTTCAAAGAGTCAAGAGATAAAAAAAGATTATTTCTCTATGAAAACAATGCAGACCAAAAGGGACTGGAGTATAATCTTTCAAAGAGCTAAAAGAAAATTCCTGCTGAAGAAAAACACAAAGACTAAATATGAGGGTAAATACTGAGATATTACATTATCTAGATAAAGATTGGTATATAAAAACGATATCTTGTGGGATTTAAAATATAACCATAATTCAGATACCAAGAAACAATAACATGCAAGTTGGATGAGTAGAAAGTAGGGTTAAAATATTAGAAATACCTTGTATCTTTATACAAGCTAAGATGGTATGTCAAGAATACTAGTTTTCATTACTAACATAAATAACAATGATAAAAATGTGTATAGCCAACAAGCCAATAAAATATTCAATACAGATTAATACAAAAATTAGAGGAAGAAAAATTGACCCCCACACATATGATTAATGTATTTCAACAGAGATGCTAAGGAAAATTTGTTGGGGGAAAGAAAGTCTTTCCAATAAGTGATACTAGAAATTCTAAAAAGAACTATCCTAAAAAGAAGAAAATACATTGATTAGTATTGACCATTTTTTCATTACTTATAGAAATTGATGTAGAAATTAAAGTGAGAACAAGGAGATATGTTTTAACATGTCCTTCTAAAGATACAAAGTCTTTAAAGCATTTTTTTTAGTGAATATGTTGCAGATATATCTGTAATGTCAACATTGTTATTTCTGAATGGAAATAAATGTGTTGCTTAGCTTACTTAAATGTTATTTCTTAAATATCATATTAAATATTAAAACTCTACAGTTACACATATGCAAGTCTAGATCTCTAACTTACTCTATCATTTACTACATATGATTACCTTTCCCAAAGGAATTTTTACCTCTGTTAAAATTCCCTTGTATATCTTTTCAAGATTAATCAATTACCTAAAGAATAATTAACATGTTCTCACTAAATCTTTTGTCACATAATAACTAATACTGTATTTCATCAACTTCCGTATATTCTCTCTGCTATTTGCTACCTCCTTCAAAAAAGTGATTTTGAATGGAACTAAAATGCAAATATATATATATATATATATATATATATATATATATGCAGTTTTGTTTTTTTGTTGTTTTTTAATTTATACGCATTTTATTTTTATTTCTTAATTGTTATTTTCCCAATACAATTTTTTTTTTCCTACTGTACAGCATGGTGACCCAGTTACACATATATGTATACATTCTTCTTTCTCACATTATCATGCTCCATCATAAGTGACTAGGCATAGTTCCCAATGCTACACAGCAGGATCTCATTGCGAATCCATTCCAAAATCAATAGTTTGCATCTATTAACCCCAAACCCCCAATCCACTCCACTCCCACCCCCTCCCCCTTAGCAATCAGAAGTCTATTCTCCAAGTCCATGAGTTTCTTTTCTGTGGAAAGTTTCATTTGTGCACTATATTAGATTCCAGATATAAGTGATATCATATGGTATTTGTCTTTCACTTTCTGACTTACTTCACGCAATATTGGAGTCTCTAGTTCCATCCATGTTGCTGCAAATAGCATTATGTCATTCTTTTTAAGGCTGAGTAGTATTCCATTGTATATATATACCACCTTTTCCTAATCCAATCATTCGTTGATGGACATTTGGGTAGTTTCTATGTCTTGGCTATTGTGAATAGTGCTGCAGTGAACATGTGGGTGCATGTGTGTTTTTCAAGGAGTTTTGTCCGAATATATGCCCAAGAGTGGGATTGCTGGGTCATAAGGTAGTTCTATGTATAGATTTCTAAGGTACCTCCATACTGTTCTCCATAGTGGTTGTACCAGCTTACCTTCCCACCAACAGTGCAGGAGGGTTCCCTTTTCTCCACCCCCACCCCCCTGGCCTTTGTTATTTGTGGACTTATTAATGATGGCCATTCTGACTGGTGTGAGGTGGTATCTCATGGTAGTTTTGATTTGCATTTCTCCAATAATCAGGGATGTTTGCATTTTTTCATGCCATTTTGATGTTATTTTTGTGCATGGTGTGAGGGTGTGTTCTAGTTTCATTGATTTGCATGCAGCTGTCCAGGTTTCCCAGCAATACTTGCTGAAAAGAGTGTCTTTTTCCCATTTTATGTTCTTGCCTCCTTTGTCAAAGATTAATTGACCATAGGAGGCTGGGTTTATTTCTAGGTTCTCTAGTCTGTTCCATTGGTCTGTCTCTCTGTTTTGGTACCTGTACCACATGGACTTGATGACTGTGGCTTTGTAATATTACCTGAAGTCTGGGAGAGTTATGGCTCCTGCTTGGTTTTTGTTCTTCAGAATTGCTTTGGCATTTCTGAGTCTTTTTTGTTTCCATATAAATGTTTGGATTGTTTGTTCTAGTTCTACGAAAAATGTCATGGGTAATTTGATAGGGATTGCATTGAATCTGTAGATTGCTTTGGGTAGTATGGCCATTTTTCCAATATTGATTTTTCCAACCCAGGAGCATGGAATATCTTTCCATTTCTTTACATCTTCATTAATTTCCTTCATTAATATTTTATAGTTCTCAGTGTATGAGTCCTTTACTTCCTTGGTCTGGTGTATTCCCAGGTATTTGATTTTTCGGGGTGGAAATTTAAAATATATTTTTATATTCCTTTTCTAACATTTCATTGTTAGTATACAGAAATGAGACTGATTTCTGAATGTTAACCTTACATCCTTCTACTTTGCTGAATTTGTTGATCAGTTCAAGTAGTTTTTGGGTTGAGTCCTTAGTTTTCTATATATAGTATCATGTCATCTGCATACACTGACAGTTTTACCTCTTCTCTTCCTATTTGGATGCCTTTTATATCTTTTGTTTGTCTGATTGCTGTGGCTAGGACATCTGATATTATGTTGAATAACAGTGGTGAGAGTGGGCATCCTTGCCTTGTTCCAGATTTGAGTGAGAAGGCGTTCAGCTTTTCTCCATTGCGTATTATATTTGTTGTGGGTTTGTTGTAAATGACTCTTATTATGTTAAGGTATGTTCCCTTTATACCTACTTTGGTAAGAGTTTTGATCATGAATGGATGTTGGACTTTGTCACATGCTTTCTCTGCATCTATTGAGATGATCATGTGGTTTTTGACTTTTCTTTTGTTAATGTGATGTATACTGTTAATTGATTTGTGTATGTTGAACCATCCTTGTCAAACTAGGATGCGTTCCACCTGGTCATGGTGTATTATCTTTTTGATATGTTATTGGATTTGGTTGGCTAAAATTTTGTTGAGAATTTTTGCGTCTATATTAATCAAAGATATTGGCTGATAGTTTTCTTTTTTGGTGGTATCTTTGTCTGGTTTTGGAATTAGGGTGATGTTGGTGTCATAGAATGTCTTTGGGAGTGTTCCTTCTTCTTCAACCTTTTGAAAAAGTTTAAGGAGGATGGGCACCAGATCCTCTTTATATGTTTGGTAGAATTCACCTGTGAAGCCATCTGGTCCTGGACTTTTATTTTAGGGAGTGTTTTTATTACATATTCAATTTCATTTCAAGTGATCGGTCTGTTCAGTTGACCTGTTTCTTCCTGATTCAGTTTTGTAAAGCTGTAAGTCTCTAGAAAGTTTTCCATTTCTTCTAGGTTGTCAAATTTGTTAGCATACAATTGTTCATAGTATTCTTTCATGGTTTTTTGTATTTCTGTAATATCTGTTGTGACTTCGCCTTTTTCATTTCTTATTTTGTTTATTTGGGTTTTTCCTCTCCTCTTAGTGAGTCTAGCCATGAGTTTGTCAATTTTGTTTGCCTTTTCAAAGAACCAGCTCTTGGTTTTATTGATTTCTTCTATTGTTTATTTAATCTCTATTTTATTGATTTCCTCTTTGATCTTTATGATTTCCTTCCTTCTGCTGACTTTAGGTTTTGTTTGTTCTTTTGTATATGCATTTGTAGATAAATATAAATTGTGTGGTGAATTTTAATAAAATGCTAATTAAGAAAACAGTTTTAGGAAATTTAAAAAGATACAAGTTTACTACTTCTAAATGCTTACAGCAATTTGAACTACTAATGAAATAATTCAAAGAAGTTGATCAATATAAGTGGATACATAAATTATTTTTATAGTATCTATCTGCATATAATTATAATAAAAATGCTAATAATATTTACGACTATTACTATGTGCCAGTCATTTTGTTAAAACCTTAAATAAATTATCCCTGCTATTTCTTGGTTCTATATTTTTTCATAACTACATTTCATAAGAAGGCACAGTTAATGTACTTCTTTTATTAAAAAACAAAAGACAGAAATAAAGTGACTTGTTCTTGTAACCCAGCTAATAATAGAAGTTAAAATTTGAAACTAGTCCTAGGTAATATTGGAATTTGGCTTCTCTATACTATGTATGATTATCACTATAGTTCTCCAAATATCTTGCTTTTGCAGCAAGGTTAACACACACTTATGTGATTTTACAATATTTGTTTGCTCAGCAAGCCCTTTATTACAAATGTCTTATTTTTCAATTTTTCACCAATTAAATGCTAGCCCAAACTTTCCAAGTGATTAGATCATTATGTTAATGGAGTCTGATTTAATGAGATATCTTTACTGAGGTTAGCAAATAGAGGCAAGAAATAATGGTTTCTCTACTTAGATCATCAAGATATGACAGTAATCCCAAGTTACTGTCTACTGGATAAAAAAATAATAAATAATAATAATGACAATAATAATAGTGATATACTGGTAATAAATAGTTTTAGTATTCTATTAGTTAATTTAAGCCAAGGTATTGATAACCTCAAACTTTTTGTGACTTAATGCAATAACATTTATTTCTCCCTTAACTAAAATCAAAAGCAGATGCTCCTGTTCTGTAGCAGGAATCACAGAAAACAAATGGGCTCTGTTTCATACAGGTATTTGGGGATAGAATTTCAGAATTTCTGATATCTTCAGTATTTAGCTTCCAGATTGTTCATCGCATGTAGTGGGTGCAAAAGGGAATAGTAAGAAGACAAATCCATACCTTACCATCTTAAGATAGAAAATGGACATTTCTGATGCATATTTTTTATTGTGAGGACAAATCACCCTACTTAGAAGAAATAAGAAATATAGTGCTTGGTTGGTTCTTAAACCATGGAAAGGGGAACAGATTTTTTCCCCCAAACATCTAGTTACCTCTGACGCAAAGAAAATGATGTGGTTTAAGAATGTATTATAAAAATTTTGATACCTAGACTTCCTTAACCAAATGTGTAATAAATGAAGGGCCCTTATAATTAAAATATACTGAATTGGTTTGGCACAGGCCTTTGGCCAAAAGATAAAATACAGGCAGAATATGAAATTTGGCATTGTAGAAGTTGTATAAAATGTTTAGTTTAAGACTTGAAATATAGGTTTTGTTTGGCTTACCCAGTCATAACAGTGGTATTCATAATGTCCTTGTTACAGAGAAAAATGTAGTAATGATGCTCAAGAGAACAGGTTTACAGTCTCAAGAAGTCCTTGACACTTCACACATTGATCTCCAGTGGCTGCCTGACTGGAGATGTACATTGCAGGAGGTTGATGGAACTGCCAATGTGATGGAAAAGCAAGGTGCTCAGTGTTTTCAGTGACATAATGAAGACATACCTGGCTCCACACTGATGATATGAATCAAATAATTAAAAGTATATTAATTTTGTAAAGAATGAGGTTCTACTGTGTATCACAACTCTTTCATAGGATTAAATTCTCAATGCTATTATAAGGACTTTGAACTTCTTTTAGGCTAATTTGGATGAAATTAAACATATATATCATTCTAACAAATATCTCCCATACGATTGTGAACTTTAGAAATGAGAAAGGGATTAGTGGTAATATACTTCATAATTGTGTCCTCTCTATAATGGTTCAATTATTTTTCCCATGAGAATTTATTATTTCTACCCAACAGACATTGGACAGACTTTTCATAGACATTGCTGAAAGTAATACAAAAAATGACTTCCAAGTACAATAAACTTCACAGCTGTTATTTTTCTCATTGTCTAAGTGACAGACCTAATAACCCATGTCAAAATAATAGGAAAGTAAAAAGGAAGTACACAATTCTTTTTGTGACTTGAAAGTTATGATTAACAGTTAGTGACTGACAAAAGCACAAAGAAAGTTGTAAACAAAGGAGGTTTAAGATCACCAGAGGGAAGTTCATTAAACACACAGCAGCCGTTTTCCTCAGGAAAGCCTTATGCATCAAAGAGAGTCTGTGATGGAGACAGTAACTCAGCAAATATGTTCCTGTCAGCTAGTCTATTAATAATAATACACTGAGAGAGTGAAACTGAAGATGCGCTACCATGATTTAATTTCTGCAACTGGTGTATTTGTAAGGAAGGATAGAGGTAAAAATCATGCATTAACCAAGTAAATTTATATCAGATAATTTTCTTTTGAGTTTTTAAGTAAACATTTTGATTGGAAAATTGTTTACTGTTATTAGGACAATTGCCCACTGAACCATAAATTTTGAATCTAAAGTAATTTAAGATCCATTAATTGCAATTCTATTACTATTATTATGTTTATGTTTAGAGTCCGTAATGACAAAAATATTATTCCTAAGTAAAATAGTACTCCAGAGCATATATCCACAGTAATTTTCAGGAGGCTGGTTTAATTGCTGTATCTATCACATGAGCATACCCATGACTCAACAATATGTGTCTTGCTCATTTTCCAGCAGTACCATTCACTGTGCCCATTTATCATGCATAGATATCCAACTTGGAGGCTCAACATTCAACCCCAAACTTTCAAATTTATCTCTGTGAATTTATCACCTTAATTTGTCAGGATTTTAAAAAAACTTTTAAGCAGGAGTTCCTGTTGTGGCTTGGTGGTTAACGAATCCGACTAGGAACCATGAGGTTGTGGGTACAATCCTTGGCCTTGCTCAGTGGGTTAAAGATTCAGCGTTGCCATGACTGTGGTGTAGGTCGCAGATGGGGCTTGGATTCTGCATTGCTGTGGCTCTGGTGTAGGCTGGTGGCTACAGCTCCAATTAGACCCCTAGCCTGGGAACCTCCATATGCCGTGGGAAGCGGTCTTAGAAAAGGCAAAAAGACAAACAAAACAAAACAAAAACAAACAAAAACTTTTAAGCATATATCTTAGACAAGTTATTCTTTTTTTAAAAAAATAGCTTTGTGGAAGTACTGTTGATTTATTCATATCTGCACATATTTAATGTATATAATTTTAGAAGTTTGGAATATATCTGTGAAATCATCACTACAATCATAGTAAAAAATATCCATAACCTCCAAATATTTCCTAGTGTCCCTTTAAATTTTTGTTTGTTTGTGTGGTTTATGTGTGAGTGTGGTAAGAATACAACATAAAATTTACCCTCTTCACAAATGTTTTAAGGACTCAGTAGCATGGTGGTTGACAATACCTCCCATTTCCCCATCTCTAGCTCTGGTAATCACCAGTCTACTTTCTGTTTCTTAAACTGTCTTTCTTCTTCTGCTACTGTTTTCCTTTTCCAAAATAAGGTCTTTATTATAACATATGTTTTGTCTAGTATTGCATTATATATTAATTTAAAATTATTTTTACTATCCAAGATAATATTTAAATTTGTGTTGGTAAAATAGCCTTATAAAAGATCAGCCTAATTTCTCCACTTATAGCTTATGACCCACCCATACAAATTAAGTAACTGGAAGAAAGGATCTGCTCAGAGTAAATGGGAGTAAAAAAAAAATCTACATTAATTCTAGACAAATTAATTGATTAAAGAAAAAGATTGGGTAGAACAAGATAGTCATGTAGATGCAGAGAAATTAGCAGTACAAAGACCAACGATAAACCCACCTTGAACTGGATACTAAAGGATTTTAAAAGGGTTTAGAAAATTACTGGAATAAATAATAAGCCATAGATGCAAAACACATTAGCAGTCTGGAGATGTTTGATACTTTACAGTGCAAATGGTAATTTGACAACTTATCATCTCAGGCGGCCTATTGAGAAAATATTTATTTTGACCATTAAATTGAAATCAGCCTGGAGAGAGAAAAAAGCTGCATTCTGTAGCATGGAGGTCTTATATGAAGGTGAGCATTCTTTGTCCATGGTTTGCTTTATTTTTTCTCTGAATCCATTGCTTACTTTCCTTTCAGGAGCCTGGATCAATTTGCTCCTGAATGGTAGGTTTAATAAGAGAAATGCAATGAATCTGACATTGGCTGATGCAAAATTCCTAATGTTTTAGACAATTTTTCCTTGCTCCTAAAAACACAAATTCATTTCTTTAAGTAAAATGATTAGAACTTTTTGAATATCTGATCTTGGAAAAGTACAAATTATGTTTCCATTTCAACCTGTGACTCAATAGGGAAAAATAACATTAAAGTTGATTTTGAACTTAACATGCTACGTCTCCATGTTGAAAGACTTGTAAAAGGAAAAAAGAAATCAAGACTATTTGATGAAGTGAAAATAAAGATAACTCTAAAATAAAAGAAACTAATAGAAGAAACTTCTTTATGTAGCTACCCACAATAATGTGTGTAAATAAGCATAGAAAACCAAATATAATCATCATCAATTGCAAATTACTATTACTTTATAGACATAGGAGTGCTAAATTTTCCAACTATTATTGGAAATGTTTCTATTTTTAAGTTGTATTATTTTTTAGCTTCCTTTTTGAAGCTCTGTTGTTAGGTATATACATATTTAAGAACACTATACCTTCTTGATGAATTGATCCCTTTCGTGGTGATGGAAGTCATGGTTTTATCCCTGGTAATATTCTTTGTTCTGGAGTCTAGGTTTTTTAGTATTGATATTGCTACTCCAGCTTTTTCCTTAGTGTTAGCCTGGAATATCTTTTTCCATTACTGTATTTTTACCTTTGCTTCCTTGATATCCAAAATGAGTTTGGGGTCATGGTCTTAATTTTGATGTACTGATTAACTCTGAGTTTTATATAAATTATCAACATGGCTTTGTTTAACAGTACCATCTTAATATTTGTTTTCTATGTTTTCCCACTCAACCTCTAGGCTGTGTTTCATCCAGGAAATAAACGTGAATTTTGACAGTTGCTAAGTCAGTATATTGGAACATCATTATCTTTTGTTTATCTCTCTGATTTATTGGGATATCCAATCTTCTACATTTAGAAATTTCTGACTACAACCAAGCTCCCAAATGAACCTATACTATGGAATATAGGAAAGGATCTCTGGAATTACATATAGTTTTAGAGATTTAGAAAAAAATTGAAATAAAAATTTATGAAATAAAAATCAGGTAGGTCTGAACCTTTTCAAATTTTTTCTTGTAGGCATCACATTAGTTCCTGATGTTCTTGGTATGACAATCTGTCTCCACACAGAACTGGAACAAAGTGATTCATTATTTTTCAAGGCAGAGATTTAAATAGATTACATGAAATTTTTTCTGTCTTCTTCTTCTCTTTACGAATGATATAAAAGAAGTTAGGTAACTTTGATGTAATCCACAAGAGAGGCATTAGGAAAGATGTTTAAAACCATACTTTCTACTTGACATTCAATAAATATCTCAGTAGAAAGGTCTCTTTGTGCTCAAAGTTTTAAGAAGCCTGCCATCCCTGAAAGAGCTTGTGAACTCTTCTCTTTCTTCATTTGGATGAACAGCACATAAAGAGTGTTCCTCATATATAACTTTATTACAATTTCATCAAGCATACTTCCTAGAACACATACAGTACCTAACTTATTTTTAAATATAATTTTTTTCTAATTGTAAAGTAAATAAATTTTCAAAAGCCTTGGAAAATAAATAAAAATTTGAAAAAAAATAATGTTATCATAGTTAACTCCATACCCTAAAGTTAACCATGGTTGTTTTTTGGTATATATCATTATTATCTCTGCTTCTGCCTGTCCATTTCTCTTCCTCAGATGACACAATCAGCTACACACACAATCTAGTGAAACCTTATCTCCTGAAGAGAACAGATAATAATAAGCAACATGTAATGCACAGAAACTGCACGTTAAATGCTTTACAAATTTAATTATCATACAAACTACTCATAATATAGGACTTATTATTCATCTTCAGAGAAAATAAAATTGAAGTTTGGAGAAATTATGTGTAAACATGTTAAAAAATGGTTGGAATCATGATTCAAAACCAGCTCACTATAATTCTAAATAAGATTTGTTCAGGTTATTTGATATTATTATTATCTAAGTTACACAGTCAACCTTCAAGAATAAACTTATCTGAACTTCTATTTATATGTACTTATGTTTTTCTTGTTTTTTATTCATACACAGCACTTGTAAATGAACATCATAAAAGGTATTTTTGGATATATATCTGATTATGACTTAAGAACAAAGTAGTATTACTTTCAGGTCACATGTAAATAATTTTATTTAGAGTGCTATGTTGTCTTCCAGAAAATGTATATTATTTCCACTAATGTTAACACATACTAATTCCAGTTTTCACATCTCAATTGATGACTCATTCAAATAGGAATAACATAGCATGTGTGAAATATGAGTTGTGGACATGAACATTGTATGACTAGGCTACTCCTTTGCCTCTTATTATGGATATCTTCAAAATCTTCATTCCACTGGGGTTATTTAGATTGGGAGTACATTAAGTGTACTTGGAGATTATTAAAAATCTAGGGATTTTAAAGGGTAAAGAAAGGGAATCAGATAGAGAGAAATGTGTGTGACTATAGAGGAGCAATATAAAGATCTTTATAGTGATTAGTATTGTGATATGATATTTTCAAATAAGGTCATATTCTGACAGTCTGAGCAGATAAGAATTTTTGGGGAAAATGATTCAACACTCTACACTTGGTCAGCTTCTTTCCTTGCTATAATTCTGCCTTTGTTCTCCAGTCCCTTAAAATAATTGTTTTTATATTGTTTACTTTTTTATTATTATTTCTGGACAAGTGATAAGTCTAATACAAGCTACTCTTCCATAAGCAAATGCCAACTTTTCATTTCTCAGAGCTCTTGAGGAGCACCTGATAATTGCCTCTTTCTATCAGCTACATTCCCCAGGGTAGAGTGCATAATGTAAATGCACATGATAAAGACATCAATAGTGTTAGATTACATGATTTATGCATGTATTAATTACTAAATCAAAATACTATGTTGCATTGGTGTGCTTGGGTCTTTGTCTGACACCAAAGCTGAATGTATTTTCTGTATGCACAGTGCTTTATTTAGCATCTGGTTCATAACAAGAGCTCAAAAATCATTTATTTAATAAAGTCTTTTATTTATTTATTTTTTTAAAGTGGCCACATCTGCAGCATTTGGAAGTTCCCAGGCCAGGTGTTGAATTGGATCTGCAGCTGCTGGCCTACACCACAGCCACAGCAATGCCAGATCCGAGCCACGTCTGCGACCTACACCACAGCTCACAGCAAACCAGATTCTCAACCCACTGAGTGAGGTCAGGGATTGGACCTGCATCCTTATGGACATCAGTTGGTTTCACCACCGCTGAGTCACAACAGGAACTCCCTAGTCTGTAGCTGAATGAATCAATCAAAGGAAAAGGAAATAATTATAATGATCTCAATATTATGAGTACACCAGGAACCTACTCAGATATAGGAGAGCAAGAAGAAAGCAAAAGAGTGAGATTTAAGTCTGAGTCTAATATAACTGTTTTCATAAAAATAGCTAGATTCAATAAATACCAATTCTGTACCAGGCAATATGATAATTACATTTTACAGATTGTGTTTTATATTTCAAGTTAATTTCATGAGATGTTATTCTTTGTTAGGTCTTTGTTTTGTTGAGAAACTGGACTCCTAGATAGCTCCTCCTGCCTGACATGACTCAGTAAGTACTACTTGGAACTCTTACTCTAGAAAGTATATTCAGTTTTCTCCCACAGGTTATGATTTAATTTTTAAACCAGATTAATTTTCTCGACCATTTTAATATACAAAACCTAAGCCTGGGAGCAATTGACTCACTAAAATGATAAATCTGACCTAATTTATATGTGAAAAACTGGACTGAGAGTTTGAATTTCAAAGGAAACTATTTTTTGCCTGTATGAAGAAGCCTGAGAGGTTTTATATTCTAGGTGTGTTAAATTAGTCTGTTCTGCTCAATGTACATACAGACAAAACAAACATGTCAAAAGCTGGGCTGAACTGAAGAAAGCTCATCTGGCAGGTGCCAAAGTAGGGGTTAAGACAACAAGCCAAAATTAATGTTAACGGTTAAGCCTTTAATCGCTTGCAGCAAGAGACTAAATGGAGAAAGTGCTAACTTCCCCAGCATTCCATTTTTTCCCATCTAAGAGTTCTGGGTGTGGGTCAAATATATTAAAACAAATAGGAGTGGGTGGCATGATCTCCTGACTGAGGGAGTTCTGAACAAAAGACTCCTGCCTTTTTATGGACTCAGGGGCAAAGGGATGATCTAGGAGTAGTGAAGTGATAAGTAATGAGTCAGAATGGAAAAAAAGTGTCCCGAGTTTCCCTTCTCTCTCTCTATAAGAAGATCGCAGCAGATGTGCCTGAGGAAGTTCTCAGGGAAGAGCCTTTAATAGAGGCCTCTGAGTGGAGGCATCGGAGCTAGAAATGCAACTGCACAAGAGATTGGCCAGCAAGGTAGACTTGAGTCCAACTCCCTTCAGAGGCTATGATGCATTGTCTGTGCACCATTTTTGGTGCAAGGAGGGCAGCTTTCTTCATGAAGCATGTCAGAAAAAAATCTTTGTAATTTTCTATGGTTTGGCTGGACTCAGACTCTTCAATTCAGTTATCATTTATTAATACATTAGAGTCAAATAATCTATAACTATATGCAAATTGTTCTTTACGCTGCAAGGAATGTATTCTTTTGTAAAAACTATGTGTTGTACCTGCAGAATGACAACTAAAACCGTTAAGCTATTTTTTACATATTTTGGGTTGAAAGGCAGATAATGCACATGTGAGTTTACTGTTACAAGGGGAGAGCTGCATGGTTTTGCAGTGAAAAGTTGATTAAAAACTTCACATAGAGCCATTATCACAATGCAAATGTTGGAATCATAAAGTGATACATGCGCTTTTTTAGATCAATTAAACCTGACAACTATAAATATACATCTCAAGGCATGTTATAATATTATAATGTGATGTGCTATTTCTTTCTTTTTTTTTTTTTTTGGTTGCCATGCAGCATATGGAATTCTCAGGCTACACCTACACTACAGCTGTGGCAGTGCAGAGGCTGGAACCTGCATCTCAGCACTCCAGAGAAGCTGCCAATCCCATTGTGCCGCAGCAGGAACTCCCTGTGATATGCTTTTTCTTTGAATATATTTCCTTTTACTTAAATGCAAATAACTAAGTGATAAATAAACAACAAACTAAAAAATTAAATTAAAATTACTTCATGTGTAAAAATTTATAGTCCTTTTTAAAAAACCTGGAAAAAAATTCTTTGCTTTTTTTAATGCAACTCTGTCAAAATCATGGATTCGTTTTATTCTATTAGTGTAAAAATTTAAAAAAAGTTATCTGGAACTTATTTATGCTTTAAATTTCTGATTTTCTCCAGAAAAAAAAAAGTTAGGTTGATTTAGATATTAAAAAACCTGCTATAATTAAATGTTCCTTTATTGACTAAGATGAAATGGTGAAAAACTAGAAAAGAAAATCAGTCATTCTTTAAAATACTAATAATGTAGTACTTTAAATTTAAACCTATAATATAAAGACAAACCCCAACTGAATCTCAGCAAAATATTCAGAGTTGGTAGCTTATGCATTAAATGCACTGTATTTCTTCTATTTCTGGCATGCACATGAACACATATATCTTTTTATATACATATGCATATGTGTGTGTGGTACTCTAAAATTATTTGAATGACAGTTCAGAGGCAGAAGGCATGCAAAGGGAAGGCATATATTAAGTTTTTGTGTTTTTTATCTTAAGTCTAAAATGAGATATAAATTTTCAAAGCTATTTTCCTTATAAGTTTACTTCCTTTTATTGAAATAATTAAATGTATTTCAGCCTTTCATGGCACAACCACTACAGAAATTCTTGAACATTTTAAGAGGTGATGTTAATAGGTATTTATTATGTTTATAAAATAATGGTACTGATTTCTGGCATCCACAGAAGGCATCAAACTCATGTCACTTCATGTTACTGTTGGATATTTCTCATTATCATTTTGTTAAATGGTAGGGAGAAAAATGATCTGTCCTTATTTACTCTTAAAAAATTGAAAGATCAGCAAAGCAACATATCTTTCTGGGGAATACATCACCATTTTTAAATTATAAAAATGTTGAATAACACCGTGATTCCGTGTAGAAAGAAAAGTGTTTTCTTAAGCCTAGAATATTTTATAGAGGCAGAAAAATAATTTCCCTCAGGGTAGTCCAATGAAATTACTGCAGTTTCACCTTCCTGCCAAACATGTATCAGCTCCCATGATATGATAAGTAGGAACAAAGTATATAAAAATAATATGTTGTGATAGTGCCTGGAATGTGTGTGTGTGTATGCGTGCGCATGTGCGTGCATGCAAATAAATGCATGATAGAAGGAGGCAAGATATGAGAGATTTTTGTGAAAGAATATGTTTTAAAATATTATGTCCATTTGATTTATCTTAACATTTCTTGGTTATTAAAATTATGGAATATATAGGCAATTTACTTTGCATTTTCTTTTGTCAAGAAAACGTGGTTTATATATATCTGCATACATGTGTCAAACTGTCAAATCGCATTCACATGAATCTTGCACATCATCTTTTGAACTAATGATTCAAGAACTACAGTCTTACAACACAGAGGGGAACCACCTTTTGATTGTGAAATTCAGAGCCTGTTAGACATGGCTTCCTATAAAAGGCCCTTCCTTTCTTGCATTAGGCAAATTTCTGATTTCAGATTTAATGCAAATTACATTTTGATAGTGAGATAACTCTATTTTAGTTTCCCATTAATTATACAGTTTATTTTTTTATTCATTTCAATAGATTAGAAGAATTATTTGACAAAGTCCAATACTCCTTTATGCTACAAGTCAACAAACTGAGATTTAAAGGAAATTTTTTTCAATCTGATAAATGGTAGTTATGAAAACCCCACAAATAACATCTAACTTGATGGTGAAGGACTCAATGTTTCCTTTTCCCCCCAAGTTAGGAAAAAAGACAATGAAATCTTCTTTCATCACTTCTATTCAAAATTGCATTAGCAGTTTTAGCAAGGCAAAATAGGCAAGAAAAATAAATAAAAGGTATATCCAAATTAGAAAATAAGTAAAATTGTATTTGCAGGTGACATGACCCTGTATGTAGAAAATCCTATGGAGTCCACGTAAAAAAGCTATTAAAACCAATAACAAGTTCATCAAAATTACAGATGCAAGACTAATATACAAAAAAAGTCGTAATCTATATACTAGGAATGTAAATTCAAAAAATTTATATTATTAAAAAGAATAAAATAGGACAAAATTTTAAAAAGTGCAAAACTCGTACTCCAACAACTTCACAACACTGTTGAAAGTACTGATAGATGCTACAGAAAAGGATGCCCCTGAAAATACTGTAAGTGAAAGAAGCCAGTCACAAAAGACCACACTTTGCATGAAATATCTAAAATGGGCAAATATATAGAGAAAGGAGGTAGATTAATGGTTATCTAGGGCTGGGGTGGAGTGGGGATAGGAAATGATTACTAATACATACAGAATTTCTTTTTCAGTGATGAAATGTTCTCAAATGAATTGAAATAATGGTTACACACATCTGTCAGTACACTAAAACTCACTGAATAGTGTACTTCAAATGCCAAAATTCTGTTATGTGGACGATATATCAATGAAGCTGATATTTTTAAAAGATAAATATTCAAAACAAAAATACTGGAAATAAGTTCAATTTGGTAAAGGAAAGACTAATTTCATGTTCATAAATCTAGCAACTTGCCTTGTTCTTGCCAGTGTTGAGGAAAAATAAAAAAATATAAGAACAACTGCATATTTCTAAAGAGATCTGGGTTGCAGATGTGGCTCAGATCCTGCTTTGCCTTGGCAGTGGCATAGGCCAGAAGCTGCAGCTCGGATTCAACCCTGAGCCTGGGAACTTCCATACACCAAAAAAAAAAAAAAAAAAAAAAAGATGGATAAATCACTAGAATTTACTAATAGGAAACTAAGTTACAATTGCCATAGCATCAGTCTAAATCAGTCCACTCCCCTCCTTTGAAATGTATTCCATGAAATTACTGAAGTCATTATTCTTCTGCTTACTGAGGAGATATTTTTTCCACTATTTTTGTGGAAAGGCAAGAGATTTCTCCATCATGTCATGAGGGAAGTCTCCAAAATACTCAATTATGGTAATCAGAAGCAGGTGAACAGTGTATTTCTTTTTCACAGATGGCATCTGCTTCTGTGTGAAACTTCCTATATCCCACTTTTTTCTTTGAAGAAAAAAGATATTGGCAAAAGAATCCTTGAGTTTCCTGTATGTCAAGTAGACCATGTGGAAGGTGGGCTAGACATAAGCCCTTGAGAAAACAAAAACAAACAAAAACTTTAGTTGTAATACTACAGACAAGAGCTAAGCAGAGACTCTTGGGAGAGTTCTACCTGAAGGGAATCTCCATCCTAATTTTCAAAAATCTCCCTTTTGTTCCAAACCAATATTGTATATTAGTGATTTGGAAGACAACTTCACAGTAACAAGGAAAATCAACATTAAGAGAACTGATAGAGGACAGTGCAGCACTAATAAGTTGTGTCAATTTTTTCCTTTTCTGTAGTCTCCCCAGTGCTTTCCCAAACTGGAAGAAAGTCACTCTGTAAATGGAGTATAGAAGTTGGTTTAGCTCCTTGCCTGTTCAAGTTCTGCTTAATGCTTGGAAAAGTATGTGTTAAATGGCATCTTGGATTGAAGTTTTAACTGTACTTATTTTATTTAATTTAGGGTTTGGGATTCTAAGGTATAAGGAAAAAACGAAGAGATTCGGAAAGAATGATTGAAGAGTGAGAGGAGAAAAATAGAAAGTATTGATTTTTAAATAATACTTGTAAAAACAAAGTCCAAACCAAAGGGGACATATTGAGATTCAGAAAGCGTAGCTTAAGTAAACTTAGATTATCTCATATTATATTGTAACTTCATTATCTCCATTTGTTTACAGCAAATGGAAGTTAGTGGTGAAGATGGCTATTGAGAATATAGAATGTTCAAAATATTACATGAGAATTTCAGGGTGATTAATTTTTAAAAAGTTAAGGCTTAATTAAATTTGTAATACATACTTTTTAGAATATTCAAGTAACTCTCCATTAGTTTAAATGGAAATAAGGTGATGTGTTTTTCAGAGTTCATTCATCTTTCTACTGCTAAAATTTTCTTACAAGCAAATAATGTTCTCAAGGTTGTGTTAGACTTTAGGTATGAAATGAAAAAATATTCCAGGAGTTCCCGTCGTGGCGCAGTGGTTAACGAATCCGACTAGGAACCATGAGGTTGCGGGTTCGGTCCCTGCCCTTGCTCAGTGGGTTAACGATCCGGCGTTGCCGTGAGCTGTGGTGTAGGTTGCAGACGCGGCTCGGATCCCGCATTGCTGTGGCTCTGGCGTAGGCCGGTGGCTACAGCTCCAATTCGACCCCTAGCCTGGGAACCTCCATATGCCGCGGGAGCGGCCCAAGAAATAGCAACAACAACAACAGCAACAACAACAACAAAAAAAAAAAAGAAAGAAAAATATTCCAGAAGTTATCCCTTCAATAAACCTGTCATGTAGTAAAGACAGTATATAAATAAGTTAAACAAACACGTTAAACATTAATGAATGTGGAGAACACTATGATGGGAGCAAACGGTGCTCAAAATTAAAATCAAAACAAAACAAATATATGGTTGTCTTGGCCTAGTTTTTGCATATTGTCCAAAAAGCATCTCCTAGGAGGAATGATTAGAGCTGTGATTTGAATAGTGATGGATTATTATCTGTCAAGGTGAAACCTGGGCTAACAGCATTGACTGTGTTTGGAGTAGGAAAGAGCTCAGTACATGTTAGACATGGACATAAGTGAGTGGAGGTGTGTGCAGCATATCAACGGGGTGCACAATGCAGGTGCAAGATTAGGGGCAAGAGCATTTGAAGCCTTTGAAAGTTTTTAGGTGAGGAGTTACATGATTGCATTTCATTTGTATCTCAACTGGTTATAGCATGAAGTATCCCAAATTCAGGGAGAAAAGAAGAAAGGTCAGCTAGGAGACTGTGTCAATAAAGAATCTGAAATATATTTTTAGGTGAATCTATGGATTAAGATCAATAGGATTATCAACCCCTAGATTTCTGACTTGGCCACGGTAAGCTTGGTGGAGACATTTTTCCAGATAAGAAATGAGGGTGGAGACACACAAGTTTAGGGGTAGGAATCAACCACTTAATTTTAGGTATTTTAGTTTTAAATATACCTTTGTATAATCAAACCAAGACATAAAGTAGGTAACTGGCTAGAAGACACCATTGACCCTTGGTTCTAGACAGAAAAACCTTACTGTGGCATCATGAAAAATGTCTCACACTGAGCCACTGATGTTGCTGACCCAGTGAAGAAACCACTATTGCATCTGCCAAGCAATACATGCTGAACTGTCAATTCTGCTTTGCTCACATGAGGTGTCTGAATTTGCCTTAACAATTTCTGCTCCAGAGAGATTACTCTCTTGCCTATAATATACTTGCTTATTTTTAACAAAACCAAATTAGTGGAGTCTAAGTTACATGTCATTGCCCTCTTTTGCAAGGAAAGCTTGGAAAAGTGAGTATCCTTAATGGGAAGCTACATGTGCTTCCCACTGAGATATGCAGCAGGATCGATTCTCCAAATGTAGAATGGGGGGTCAGATGCTACACACACACATCATAAATGTTTAGTACAAACCATGTTTTCTATCTAAAGTACATGATCCTACCATACATCAAGTTACCTCACCTCCTGAAAACACTAAGCACAATGAATCCATCTACTGTTATAATCAATAACATACTCAGCTCATTCTCATAAGACAGTGAACCAAAAATCACCAGATCCTTTATCAGTTCCAAGGTCAAAATATTTAATGACAATCATTTATTCTTTAGCTTTTCCATGTTCCCTTTTGACAGAGTAGGAAAAGGAGGGGGGGGTTACTTTATTTAAAGTGAAATAGCAAATAAAAAAATATGGAAAGAAATTTTGTACCAAGGCTACATTTGGTGAATATGGCTTTCCTCATCCACAAGTGATTCATGTTCCATTTACATTCTGTTGGCACTTAACTGGTGAGAGTTTTTTACTTAATGACATGACTGATTACTTGGTGTTCTTTCCTGTATAGGATTCCATTAGCTTTTTATTACTTTTAATGGTGAACAATGGCAAGATTACATGTTCTCCAGAGACTCACTTTGATTCAATTTATGTTTCTTCCATTTCTTTATAAAAATTAAGGTGAAAATCCTAGCCAGTGCTAAAATTCACTGTTTTGGTCAGTCACTATTAATACCCCAGAGAGCACTTTCAGGTTCTGAAATAATACAAACTTCACTTTTTTTCCTTTATGGAGGCAATTGTAATTGCATATAAAAATCTCTAAGTAGGGAAATCCAGAATCAATGAGATGAAAAAGAGTAATTTGTTCATGAGTTATTAGGCATGGTATTGAGAAATGCCAATTACTTCAAACCCTTTAGATCCAAAGTATATATGTTCAAATATTTTTTAACAGTTCCACAGATTTTCTTTCTTGTTCAGAGCATAAACAAGAATCTATGATTTTAAGGATATTTTATAAAGTTAGTACATGGCAAAATTTTGGAAATTAAACTCAGTACTCTAACCAGAACATTTAATATAATTGAAAAGATCAATTTGAAGAACATTTCTCTATATGCAAATCGGTATCAAAATACACTCAGTTATTTTAATTCTTTTTGTGTGAATTTGTGTGTGTGCATACAAAATTTTCAGACTATCTCATAACTTTTGCTTCTAGTGGTAAGTTTTTATATCTAGATAAACATGTTTGGTGATGCCTATCGAAGCCACAATACTTATAAATGAATAGCTTATACTTCTGCCTTGACTGTCAAGAACCCCGTAGTTAAAAAAAAAATATTTCCAAATTTAGTAGCAAATATCTGTAAAATTGGTATAATTTAAATGTATCTGTTATAGGTTTTTGTAATATTTGTTTATATTATTCCTGTCCCCAAGCTGCTTATTGCTGCTGATACTTTCACTAAAGATCACTTAGCTTCAAATTTGGTTGTACCGCAGATTCTGTACAAGGTTCAGAAGGTACCCTGGGCTTTATTTCTTCTAAATCAACTTCTTTCTAATCAACTCTCTATCCACTATTATCATTTATATTCCTCTTCATTTTTATAAATTTCTTTATAACTTAGAAAACAAGCTCAAATGCTACTTCTGGGACAATCACATAAGAATACCATTCTTTCTGTCCTGCTAGTGGATACATGCAAAAACATAAAACACTTTATATTCTATCCCTATCCCTGAATAGCTAGACCTAGTTCACTGAAAAGTGTATGCACCTTGTAGTTAGAATCAAGCAAGAAATAAAATAATTCTTCTGACCTTGGCACAACAAGTGAGAAAAAGAAGGGAAAATTCTGATCTATTGCTAAGAAACGGCAACCACAACCATTAATAAAACATGGGTTAATGGGTCTCTCAGTCTATTGAATTTAAGTACCCAGATGAAAAAGAAGCTTGAGGATGAAGACTAGTAGAGGAATATGGGTCACAGGAAAAGAAAAGGAAAGGTGGATAAATGTTACTTTTCTAACCAATGTTCATTTAATCGTAGGAAAGGAGATTTGAATATTAACAGATGATTTTTATGCACACTAGCACTTGAGAACTACTGATCTGAAAGAATATATAATTAGCAAGCCCTTTAGATTGTCTCTTTCAAATAGTAATTATCTCAGTCATGCTTTTGTCATATTCTGGAAAGCAACTAATTTATTGTCAAATTATGAGATGAGTGACTGATGTGCCTATATCACTTAAATGATTCAAGATAAATGCTAATGATTCAGAGCATGGATGCTAATATTAACACTGTGCTGTTAAAAATGTGAGATTTTGAAAAATAGTCTTTTGTCTACAAATAGTATTTCCATATTATGTTAAATTTAGGGGTGATATGACATTTACTCTAAAGGTGTACGTGGTATTAGGTGTTTTATAGAGATAAAGAATATCTGGTTTAATTGAATTACAAATCAATCATAGGTAGAAAAAAACAGGCAATAACAAAAATAGCTTTATATCAGAATTATTCAAAAGATGGCAAAGGGTCAGTCATATATAAGAGATCAAAAATGTATGTCTTTGGGAACTATTATTTAATTTAAGAAAGAGAATACATTTTTTTTTCTTTTAGTGTCTTTGAATTTTTCTTATTAGAGAAGATAAAAATTGCATCTGGGGAGTTCCTGTTGTGGCGCAGCAGAAACAAATCTGACTAATATTCATGAGTATGAGGGTTCGATCCTTGGCCTTGCTCAGTGGGTCAGGGATCCATTGTTGCTGCCTTGTAGGTCACAGAAGTGGATTGGATCCCTCACTGTTGTGGCTGTGGCAGAGGCTGGCAGCTATCTATGGCTCTGATTCAACCCTTAGCCTGGGGACTTCCATATGCCTCAGGTGCAGCCCTAAAAAGCAAAAAAAGAATTTTCATCTGTTTTCAACCAAGTGATTGTTTATGTGAGTACTTATTGTGCTTAATGATTTGCATAAAATTCTTTGACTTGTAGGATCTGTTCTCTCGATGACTTTTATATTCTTCAAAGAAAAAATACAGGATTTTTTTTTTTTTACTATTCCAATGTGATTATCTAAAAACTAAATTAAAACGAGAAAAATAAAATCATAATTTAGGCAAGGGTAAAGTGGAGCACTGATACTTAAGAATAACTAAGAACTTTAAGAGTTAATCTTAACTTATGAATTAACCAGGAAAAATATCTATTTTCAACTGAAGACCTAATGCCATCTAAGCTAAGGACTAATTGCAATTCTTCTTTTTTTGAGGAGCAACACAACTGAATACTACAGATTTGCTAAAGACCTAATTCATAGATAAGTGACTGTCTTGAACAAGAAAGTACTTGAAAGATGGAGTGTGGAGAGAGCCCCTTCATGGCTAAATGTCTGCTTCATAATGCAGACACCGTGGTGAAAAATGAAAAGCAGAAGAGCTGCTCTGGAGGAAAGTTGTTTGAGTATATAATAGATTTAATTTTTTAAATAGAATAAAAACTTGTCATATTTGTCCATTAAAGCTTAGTGTTCACCAAGAATAAGAGGGAAAGGTTGTAAAACAAAATTTAATCTATGTTTAAGTAGTTGAGAGTTGCTAAATTGATTTCAAATATTCTCTAAAAAGATTGTATATTGCAGCAAAGGATCCTGGCCATAAGACTTAAACTACATGAATATGTCCTTAATATTGGAGAGCAATAATCAATATGCAATATATTATTTCTTGGCATAACATCTTAAGGAATAATGATTTAAGCCCCCACAAATAAGACTGAATAAAATTTGAATCTCATATAGCACTATAAAATAATACAAGTTATTTGAATAAATCTGAGATTACAAAAATTGTCAAAAGTGGAGACATACAATCAACTGAATATTCTTGCCTATATAATACTAATATTCATTTCAATTTTTTATAAAAACAAGTAAAACTCAGTGTTCAAATTGACCATATAATGGCTTTGGACTTATTAGTTCCAATATACAATTTTTCTTATTTAGATTGTTGGTATAAATTTCCTGTAACACAGGCTTCATATATCCAAAAGGCTATTGTAGTGCCTTGGTTTCTTAAATTTGTATTATATGTTTTATTGTATGTTTTCTTTTATATCTTTATTATTTCTATCTTTATTTCTAAACATTTGTTTTTCCAGTTCATATTTAATGAAATAATTACTTTTGTGATTGACTCTATAAATTAACTTCTCTGTGCTTTGCCATATTATTTTCTCTCATGCCTTTTGAATAAGATTGAGACACAAGGAGTAAAAGTAATCACAAATAAGAGCCAGATATCAAAGTTTTTACTATTTTAACCCTACATATATCAGAGTGTGTGATTTTATCCTTAGAATATAATCCATATGTCCTAATGTTTTCATAGTCTAGATTATCATAAAAATTATAATTATTATTATAAGATTATAACTACCTCTTAATTCAGGAAGAGATATTACTTTATTGATCCATTGAAGACATTTAGGGAAAATAGTTTATACATTATCTTCTAATGCAAAATAAAATATTAAATATCATAAATTTTGTTTCTCATTGTTTTGGAAAACGGAATGCAGTGTTTTAAACTGTCTAGTTTAAAATATGTTTATTAAAGTGGAAAACTATTTTCTTAGTTTAAATGAACTCCCCAACTCTTTAGAATTATTTCTGCTAAACAAATTCTGAGAGATTTGCTTCATTATCTTCTCTTTTAAATCATCTTCAATGACACACTATTTAATAAGGCAAGTTATGCAGGTGCTGACAGTTAAAATTTTATATTTATCAGAGGCATTTTTAATTTGACTAACATAATAAATCTTATTCGCACCAATGTCACTATCCATTAGAGAAATTAATAAGCCACCAACCTTTCAAATGTGGCATTGGTGCTGTTATTCATGAATTATTGTTTATTGAATATCTAAATATTTCCCTCCCAGAATATTTTTTAAGTAAGTTTTATTTTATATTTTGGTTCTATTTCAGGTTCTATTTCCAGGGAAAATATTTTTAACAAAATAATATTTTGACATCAGAATTTTTTTATTGCTTTTTTTAAAAAAAACAAAAACTGTATTAAAATTTGAGATATATAAAACAGTACACAAATCGCAAACATTTTGCTTAATGGAGTTTCACAAAGTGAATATATCACTGATAGCCCCAAGATCCAGAAGCCCTTATAATAGTCCCTTCAAATCACAATCCCCATAATTGAAACCATTTTACTAATTTCAATGACATGAATTACTTTTCCTGTTTATGGGGGTTATTTACAAAGAATTATATAGCATACTATTTTTGGTGTCTAGTTTCTTTCCCTCATTATAATGCTTATGGGACTTTTTAACACGTCATTTTATATAGCTTCACATTCTCTTTTTCTGATCATATAGCAGTTGATTTATCTATTCTATTCTTGATGGTATCTGATTTGTTTCCAGGTATTAGTTTTTAGGCATAATGCTACCAAAGTATCTTTATTTTTTATGACACTCATGTACATTTTATTTTCAAAGAAAGAAATGAATAGATCACAGACTATGGTCAGGTCCACCTTCAGACTCTGGCAGTTCCCAAGTGTACATAAAAATATCCAAGCCCATGTGTTACGACTCATCATTGTCAATGCTTAGATATGTTTATCATTTTATTTTAGACATTTTGGTGGATGTGTGGTGGTACTTTATAGAGAATTTGATATGAATAAATTATTATGTGACAACATTGTTAGCTACACTAGTTAAACTGGAATTCTAACAGTATTCATTAAAGTTATAGAGGATTAACAATTTCATTAATATTTTTAGGGGAGTTCCATCGTGGTACAGTGTAAATGAATCCGACTAGGAACCATGGGGTTGCAGGTTCAATCCCTGGCCTCACTCAGTGGGTTGAGGATCCCACATTGCCATGAGCTGTGGTGTGGGTTGCAGATGAAACTCGGATCTGGTGTTGCTGCGGATGTGGTGTAGGCCCGCAGCTGTATATTTGATTAGACGCCTAGCCTGGGAACCTCCATATGCCGCAAGTATGGCTTTAAAGAGCAAAATATAAATATATTTTTAAAAATTACACTATAGATTTACAAATATTCTCAATTATATATTCATGTCCTATTTCATTTTATTCTGCCATCTTTATTGTTTCCATTTCCTACTTTCATTGAATAGACTGCTACATAGTCAGCCTTTAAAAAATAAATTCTGGGAGTTCCTGTCATGGCTCAGCAGTTAACGAACCCAACTTAGCATCCATGAGGATGCAGGTTTGATCCTTGGCTTGGCTCAGTGGGTTAAGGACCCAGCATTGCCATGAGCTGTGGTGTAGGTTGCAGACAAGGCTCAGATCCAGTGTTGCTGTGGCTCTGGTGTAGGCCAGCAGCTATAGCTCTGATTGGACTCCTAGCCTGGGAACCTCCTCCATATGCCATAGGTGAGGTCCTAAAAAGACAAAAATAAATAAATAAATAAATAAATAAATAAATAAATAAATTCCTCTATCACTGGTTTTTTTTTCAGCTTTTATCCTTTCAAGTCTATCTATATAAGTATAGATTTATAAAAATAATGCTAAGTGTATGCATGATATGTAGCAGTGTTTCTTCTACTATGTAGGAATAGGTATATTTTGAAGTCTTTTAACTCAAACACAAAATCAAAATATTTATTAAAATTTATTTCAAATTCATTATCATTAAGAAAGTATCTTCTGGCAGAACCTTGTAGCAGGTGTACAATATTTTAGTGTTTAACTTGGAGGTATGGGATATGAGTGGCTACACACTAATTATTTAGTGTATAATTTAGGGGTTGAAAAGTTAGACATGGGTATTTTCTCAGTTAAGAATAAGTCTAATATACAGCACAAATGAACCTTTCCACAGAAAAGAAAATCATGGATTTGGAGAATAGACTTGTGGTTGCCAAAGGGGAGGGGGAGGGAGTGAGGTGGTTGGGGAGCTTGGGGTTAATAGATGCAGACTATTGCCTTTGGAAAGGATTAGCAATGAGATCCTGCTGTGCAGCACTGGGGACTACATCTGGTCACTTATGATGGAGCATGATAGTGTGAAAAAAATGACTGTATACATGTATGTGTAACTGAGTCAACATGCTGTACAGTAGAAAAAAAATAATGTATTGGGGAAGTAAAAAAAAAAAAGAATAAATAAGTTGCTTTATGGCTTATTTCACCTAGAATCTAATCTTAATATAAGAATCTCTTAGTATGAGAGGTCAACCAAGACCCACAAAGCCATTTAGCTAGATCAATGCTACCATAAATGGATAAGTGAGAATTTTGAGCTGAACAAGGGTGAACAAACATAAGAAAGAAAAAATTCTTTTTCTTTGAAGCTACTAAATTATGTGGGTGGTTTGTCACACATCAATAGCTTACTGATATACAATGGAATACTTTTGCACAAGTTAGAGATGATAATATACTTGATGTTTCTAAAAAGTTATTGAGGAGAATAAATAAAAATAACAATTAAATTATTTGGAACACTATTCCACAGTTCACATGAGAAATCATGAGGCTTTTACTAGATTAGAGGCCAGAGAAATGAAGAAAACAGAAGAATTCAATGTGTAGTTTGTTATTATGATCAATAAGATTTGCTGATGGAGTGACTATAGGGGTATATAAGGGAAATATAGGGGATGTGTGAGCTTAACTTCTAGAGTTCTCTCTTAAATAATTGAGTATGTTATGGTGCTAATTTTTATGTTAGAAAACCCAATAACAAAACCAGCAAGCTTTGGAACATGGAAGAGGGAAGACCACGGCTTTACTTTGAATATTGTTAGGTTTGTTTATGTGAGACCTGAAGACAGCTAGTCCGGTAGTACTAATTGTGGTTTACTGAAGACAAGATCAGAAAGAAATTCAGTATGGTTGTGCAGAGAGAAATTATATGAATTTTGAGGATATTTGGCAGTGTGTGACTCTTTGTAATTCATGGAGTTTAAATGCCAGGGGAAAAGATGTTTCTAGGTTTGGATCTAGTACCATATCCTGCTTGAATACTTCTAGTGGTGAGAAATTTTTATCACCTAATAGTCCTGTTTTTTTCAGACAAGTGAAATTGTTGGGACTTTTTTAAAAAGCTCATTTATTTTTTGAGGGCATCTTGCATATTTTATCACATATAAATAAAATCTATATAGTGTATTGTTCTTACTTTGGTTGTTTGAGGCCAAATGTATATATACAGCGTAAAAATCACAGTGCCTTGTGTCATTCTTACATATATTAGGGATTCTATTTCTCCCTTTTCTATCAAATACATTTGGCAAACTTCTTTGCCCAGTGTGTGCTGCCTTGAGGTGTGAAGAGTGGAGACAACAATATGGGATTACAAGAAATAGGATGAGGAAGAAGACATATGTTTTAGGCACTGACTCTTGTAGTGCTGACCAAAGGCCTCCTTCAAGGTGATATCTGCTATCTGAGTTCTGGATTTATGATTAAAATACTCTTCAGTCTTTTGTCCTTTTGGTCCTTTGACTACTTTTGATAATTAATTCCCTGGATTAACTACCTCTCTGCTTGGAAGATATTGAGTAACATTTGATTTCTAGGGATGATTCAAAGTGTTTTGATGAAGGATGAAATAAAAGCCACACCTCACCACACTGATAGTGCCATATTAATGCTGGGTATGCTTTCAAATTGTTGCTTGCATGGTCATTCTCAAGGGTACGTATTTCTCAGACGTATACTCTATATAAAATAGCTAAAATATCATACCTTTTTAAGCTGAAGATCAGATCAGTATTTAAAAGAAAGTCAAGAAGCAAATAAAGTTTATAATTAGATTTTTTACATTTTTCTAAACTCTTTTTCATTCTCAGGAGAGAGAAAATAATGGCAAATTATTGGGCATATAGGCATATTTCAAAGATATTGCCAGTTTAGCTCCTGAACAGCATAATGAAGTTAATATTAAAATAAAGTTAGTCACACTTTCCTGTGTATATGAGTGAGACACAGTTTCCCTGTGTATATAAAAATCATGCTGGGAGTTTTCATGGCGCAGAGGTTTAAGGATCTGGTGTTGTCACTGCAATCATTGGCTTGGGAAGCTGTGGTGGCTTGGGTTTGATCCCTGGCCTAGGAACTTTCGCATACTGTGAGTGTGCAGCCAAAAAATATTTACACTATAATCTCTATTAAGTACACAATAGCATTATGTCTAAAAATGTACACACCTTAATTTTAAAATATTGCTAATAAAATGCTAACCGTCACCTGAGCCTTTGGTGAGTTATACCGTTTTTTGATAGAAGGTCTTGCCCTGATATTGATGGCTGCTGGCTAATCAGGGTGATGGTTACTGAAGGATGGGGTGGCTGTGGCAATTCCTTAAAATAAGACAACAATGGAGTTTGCCACAGCAATTGACTTTTCCTTTCATGAATCATTTCTATGTAGCATGTAATACAGTTTGATAACACTTTTCCTCATGACATAACTTCTTTCAAAATTACCATCCATTCTCTTAAAAACTGCCAATGTTTCATCAACTAAATTTACGTAATTCTCTATATCTCTTATTATTTCAACAATCTTCACAGAATTTTTTTTAAACAGGAATTGCTTTCATCTCAAGAAACCACTTGCTTTGCTCATACATAAGTAACTCCTTATGCATTAAAATTTTATTATGAGGTTGCAGCAGTTCAGTCATATTTTCAGCCTCCATTTCTAACTGCAAGTTCCCTTGCTACTTCTACCACATCTTCAATAATCGGAGGAGTGTTTATCCAAGAATCTCTGCTGAAATTTGGAAAGCAAATCTGGGTTTGCAGCATATTCCCTTCCTCTTCTCAGGTCTGCCACAGCCTTGAAAGCCAGCAGCCTCACAATCACAGTAGCTGTTAAAAACAAAAGTCTTTCAAGCACAGGAGGAAGACTAGGAGTGGAGTTTCTCCAAAAGTGCCATTTCTAGAACATTGTCACTATCTGACCTGTCTCACAACGGCCTGGAAAAGTTCTTTTCACTGGAATATCTGTAGGTGACAAATGTACAGGCTATTGCTGCTGAAAGCAATGTGTCCTGCATTTTTATGACTGCTTGTGTTCAGTAACAAAATAGGAAGTGTGGTGCAAAGTGAAGGGAAAAATGGCGATTAAATATGATTGACAGGCATCATAGAAAAGGTTAATTACTAGAATTAGCAAAATGAAATGTCCACGATTGAATTATAAAAGCCATTTGCTATAAAAGATAGTACAAATCATTGAAAATCCCACCTTTAGAAAATAATTTAAAACTCTAGAAAGGCATTTTATTTTATAAAAAGATTTAAATTAAATGGTCAGAAAAAATCAAATGAATACTTTCTTAAGAAGAGAAAATGAACATAGCAATCAAAATTCTTGTCAGTGGAGAATAAAGCCAAAGCAACTCTGCGATTAAAATTTAATAATCAATCCACCACACAACTACTAATTATGCACAAATAAGAGGTTGTTATAGTGCTAATTATGTGTAGTTATAAATTTCATTGTCCTAATTCTATTCTCTCTCATTAGACTTTACTGAGTTCTACTCAGCCTTTGTCTATTTAGGTGCCCAAAATTTTCTACCCACGTACAGTCATTTCATTATACAAGAATGAATGTAATTATCACCTAGCTAGAAGCTAAGGGACTTTATTTTTTTTTTAACCTAGCTGGAGTGAAGTGACCCAATTAACACCTTGCATGAGTACTCTGAATATTATTAATTTTATAAGGAGTTTTGAGCTTAGAGTACTTTTGATTGATGGATTACTCTTCTTGTGAAGTTTTTATCTTTTTCTCATTATCTGAAATTTGGTTTTAGAATCTCAGCTCAAAATTTCCAAGCCTTTTTAAATTTACAGTCATTCCAGGAGCTGTTTTACCCATGAAGTAAATTAGTGTTCTTAATGTTTCTGTCATTAAAACATATCTAGAAGATACAAAGAAAATTAGAACTACCTGCTTAGTGTTTATCATCTATATGAATAGGAGAACATATTTATCCATCATAGAGGACATGACCATTTTTGTCTCTCTTTATAGGACATATATTCTTCATTCTAAGTACCCTTAAGGTCCTTCCTATAAAGGAGTAGATGGAAAGCTGTTTAGTTTATGGATTATAATCTGAAAAGTAAATTAGTAAGAGAGATTCTAACAGAATAATTCTATAAGAGCCTATTGATTATAATGATGTCCATATTTAAAATTTTTTTTGTCTCTTTTCTTATTTCCAAAACTTTGTCTCAAAATCTCATATTCATTTAATTTTACACTTTAATAAAAAATTACTACTTATATTTTTGTATTGCATTAGGGTGTTGGTCAACACTCAAATGACTCAAAGTGTCAACCTTTTCTGATTTGTCTCCACATTTTTGGCAGCTCCTTTTCATCCCCTTTGGCTGTTTTATTTCTATCTCCTTAACTCTCTAAAGGTTAGTGTTTCCCGAAGTCCCATCTTTAGACATCTTCTGTTCTTACTCTTTGATTTCACTTATATGATAATGATCCCCAGTAAATATTTCAGCCCTACCTCTGGAAAGTCTTAATAATAACTGCTTATTGTTTCATTGAATATTAGTATAAACTAATAATGATATTGACTGTTCCTGAGACACTATTGTAAGTAACAATTAATGATGAAAAATGATTAATGATGAAAAAAGAGCCCATTTATAATTATAAACTATGGCAAAAGATTAATCACCAGTTTAGCATTAAATAGTTCTTTAGAATGAGAGAATTATAACTAACAGACTATTCCAGGGGTCACAAAAGAATTCAGCACACCTCAGCTACTCTGATCATCTGGCTTCAGTTTTACATTTCAAGGAGATTCTTGCCTGAAAGATTTTGTTTTGTTTTTCTCAGCCAGAGATTTCATCCTTTATGTCTCTTCATGTTTACTCTCTCCATGCCTTAGTTCTTTTCTCAAACACCACCTTCTCTAGTCAGCTTTCTCTGCTTTTTAATAATTACAAAGTGAAATAGACTTTAAATGAAAAATTCAAGATGAGATTATATTACAGTATCATTGGTGTTTGTCATGTTAACACAAGGAAACTCAACTATATATCATTGTAGGATCTAATTAATATCTAGATAGTGAACTCAAGAAATTGAAAAGGAGTCAATCACAGCTATACAAAAACATAAATTGAAGGATTTTATTTTGATTTTTTAAATAAACTTTCTCATTCTATAAATACTTCTAGAGCACCAAATATATGCAAGAAACTATGTAATAAATGTGAAAAGAGAAGTAAGTTTTGCTACATTTAATAAATTCATCACAGAATTAAGTGCATACACATCCTTAAAAACAGCTATGCAAACTAAGTGCAAGAAACATTATAACATACTTGAAAAAGGAAAGTTTTTATAAAATTGGAGTGGAGAGAGAGTCTTTCTTTTTTTAAGAATTCAAAGTATATTTTCTACACAGGGGCAGAGAGTACATATTTTAGATTTTACAGAACTATGGTTTCTACCAGTGATGTAAAAGCAGCTATGGACAATATGTAAATGGAAGTGTGTATGTAGTATTTCCCTTTTGCTGAAGCAGTAAATTACTACAAACTTGGTGGCTTAAGACAACATAACCTTATGTTCTTACATGTCTGGAGGTCTGAAGTCTAAAATCAAAGTGTTACAGGGTTGTATTCTTATAAAAGGCTTCAAAGGAGGATCACTCCTTAAATTTTCAGTTTCTGGGCTCTGACTAATTTTCTGGGCCCCTTCCTCATGATGCCCCAACCTCTAGTTTCCATCATCACATTTCCTACTATTGACACTGGTCTTTCTTGCCTCACTACTTCATAAGGACTCTTGTGATTACAATAGATTTAGGATAATCTCCCCAACTCAAGAACCTTAATTTTAACTTCAAAGTTCCTTTTTCTATGCAAGGAAAATTATTTATAGGATCCAGAGATTAGGGTGTGGACTTGTTATTTTTTTGCAGTTGTTTTTGTTTAAAAATTAATTTATGGAGAGGATGGGACACTATTATTCAGCCTACCACAGCATTTATAAAAATAAGTGGCAGGCTAGATTTGAATCATGGGTCGAAAGGTGCCAATTCCTCTTTTAAGGGTTCAGCTAGAAGCTTACTTTTCTATTTCACATACTCCTAGTATTTACCAAGAGAAACAAAAACATGTGCACACATAAGGACTGACACAAGAATATATATAGAAGATTTTTTTTAACAGCCCCAAACCTAAAACCATTCAACTGTTTATCAATTGTGAAAGTACACATATCCATATAACGGAATACCACTCAGTAATGAAAAAACAGAGCTACTAATACATTCAATAACATGGATATATCTCTAAGTGTTCTATTAAGTGAAAAAAAACTATAAATGAGCTATATACTTCATGATTTCACTCATTAATAATTCATTCTGAAATAGGCAAAAAAAATAAATGGCAGAAATTGGATCATGGTTGCCAAAAAACCTTGGATAGAGGATGTACTGAATAAATTAGTTGTAAAAGAGCTTCATAAATGATTTTATATCCTGACTGTTGTGTTGCTTCATGATTTTGCACATAAAAGTGAATCACACTACATGTAAAATATGCATTGATAAACCTGACTTTAAAAAATACAACTTAAAGTAGAGAGAGAGTAATGTGGTATTCTATACCCAATGACTTTGATTGCTCTATAAGTTTTAGGAGCAAGTTAATTTGAGAGAAGTTTGGGGAGGCAGGTACATGAGACACAGATTAAGGAACATAATTTATTTTAATAGGTTTTCTTTTTCAGAAAGCAAATCCTTATCCATTGTAAGGATAAATGACCATTCTAGATTTTTTAAAAGTTATGCTCATCTATCTTTATGATTGCATATTAATTATTCAAATGCACAACTTTGAATATCATCATGACATTTTATTTTCTAATTTTTAAAATATTCTTTTAACAAATGGTTTCTATTTATTTTTCCTCTTTAAAAATAATTTTTAGGGCAGTTTTAAGTTTACAAATTTGAGAAGAAAGTAGAAAGACTTCCTATATACCTCCTGTTCCTGCACATGCATAGTTCTTCCAATTATCAACATCATTCATTGTAATAGCACATTTTTAACCAAGAAGGAATCTACATTGACACATAATAATCATTCAAAGTATATAGTTTATTGTTCAGCCTTGGTTTTCTACATTCTACTGAGTTGGGCAAATATATAATGACATATTTATATATAATGAAAGAGGGTTGTTTGTTTGTTTTTTAAACTGTGCAGGCCAGAAGGGAGTAGCATGATATATTTAAAGTGTTGAAAGAAAAAAAAAATCCTACAACCCAGGATACTCAATCATCAAGATTATCACTCAGAATGGAAGGAGAGATAAAGAATGTTTCAGATAGGCAAAAACAAAAAGAGTTCATCAATACTAAACTGACCCTAAAAGGAATGTTAAAGGTTTTCTCTAAGTGGAAAATAAAAAGCTGTAAGAAGGAAGAAGCTATAGGAAGGAAAAAAATCCCACTATTAAGTTAAATATATAATGAAGGCTGTAGGTCAACCATTTAAAGAAGCTAGTATAAAGATTAAAAGAAAAAAATTAAAAATCAACTATAACTACAATAAAAAGTTAAGAGATTAGAATAAAGATTTAAATATGACATTAAAAACACAAAATATAGGCGTTCCCGGCGTGGCACAGTGGTTAATGAATCCGACTAGGAACCATGAGGTTGCGGGTTTGATCCCTGGCCTTGCTCAGTGGGTTAAGGATCCGGTGTTGCCATGAGCTGTGGTGTAGGTCGCAGATGCGGCTCGGATCCCATGTTGCTGTGGCAGTGGCGTAGGCCAGTGGCTATAGCTCTGATTAGACCCCTAGCCTGGGAACCTCCGTATGCCGTGGGAAGCAGCCCTAGAAAAGGCAAAAAGACAAAACAAACAAACAAAAACCGCACAAAATATGGGGGAGCAGAGTACAAAAAGTATAGCTATTTCAGAATGTATTTGAACTTAAACGACATTCCGTAAAAGATTTATAGATCTGTATAGTTATTGGTCAACATATATGAACACTGCAATAACTGCAAATTAAAAACCTGTAATAGATACACAAAAAACAAAAAGAAAGGAAGTCAAGCATTCCATTAAAGAAAATCATCAAACCATAATGCAAGAAATGAAAAGAAGAAAAAAAAGTATTTAGAAAAACTACAAAAACAATTGGAAAACAAGTAAGAAAATGGCAACGAGTATACATGTATCAATAATCAGTTTAAATGTCAATGGACAAACAAAAAGAAGAATAAAAAATCACATGATCATTTCATAGATACGGAAAAAGCATTCGAAAAAAATTCAACAATTATTTATGATAAAACTCTCATAAAAGTGGGTATAGAAGGAATATATGTCAACAAAAAAGGCTATTTACAACAAGCCCATAGCTGATATTATACTCAATGGTAGAATCTTGAAATACCTTTCCCTAAAATCAAAGAAAAGATTCCTATTCTCATCACATTTCTATTTAATAGTATTGGAAGTCTTAGCCATAGCAATCTGAAAAGAAATAAAAGGTATACAAATTGGAAGAGTAAAATTCACTATTTTCAGATAATAAGATACTCTACATGGATAACTCTTAAGGCCTCCACTCCAAAATTATTAGTTAATTAAGAACTAAAAAATAATTAGAACTAATAAACTGAATGTAAATTGGTGCAACCACTGTGAATAACAGTACGGAGGTTCCTTCAAAAACTAAAACTAGAGTTATCATATGATCCCACAAACCCACTTCCAGGCATATATATGGAGGAAACTATAATTTGAAAAGATACATGCACCCCATTGCTCACTGCAGTACTATCTACAATAGGCAGGACATGGATCCAACCTAAATATCCATCCACAGATGAATGGATAAAGAAGATGTGGAATATATATACAATGGAATATTACTCAGCCATAAAAAAGAATGGAATAATTCTATTTGCAGCAACATGAATGGACCTAGAGATTATCACATTTAGAGGTAAGTCAGACAGAGAAAGACAAACATCATATGCTATCTCTTAAATGTAGAATCTAAAAAAAAATGATACAGATGAACTTATTAACAAAACAGAAACAGGTTTACAGACTTTAAAAACAAATTCATGGATACCAAAGGGGGTGGTGGAGATAAATTAGGGGTTTGGGATTAACATATACATACTATTCTATATATGTAATAGATAAAAAGCAAGGACCTGCTGCATAACACGGGGAACTAAATATTCTATGATAAGCTATAATGGAAAAGAGTCTGAAGAAGTATATATGTATACTTCTATAATATGTAGTATATATTATAAACACGAAACACTTTCTTGTACACTTGAAATTAATACAATACTATTAATTAACTATACTTCAATAAAAAAAGAAATTTCAAAAATAGTCTCCTCCTCAAAATTATTAGAACAAATGATTCAGAAAGGTTTCAAGATAAAAGATTAATGTACAGAAATCTTTTGGGTTCTATACACTAATAGTGAACTATGAGAAATAAAAGTAAATAACCCTATTTAGAATCACACCAAAAGAATAAAATACCTAGGGATAAACTTAATCAAGGAAGTGAAAGCCCTGAAATCTGAAAACTATAAAAAAATTATGAAGGAAATTGAAGATGATACAAATAAAGGAAAGATATCACATGCTCCTTACTTTGAAGACTTAATATTAAAATATCCATACTATCCTAAGGAATCTATGATTTACTGTACTCCCTATCAAAATACTCATGGCGTTTTTCACAGAATGAGAATAAATAATCTTAAAATTTATATGGAGCCATAAAAGACCCCGAACGGCCAGAGTAATCTTGAGGAAAAAAGAATAAAGATGGAGGTATCATGCATGCTTTCTGGTTTCAGACTGTACTCCAAAGCAACAGTAATCAAAATAGTATAAGGCTAGCACAAAAACAGACATACAGTTCCAAAGAACAGAGTAGTGAGTCTGGAGGTCAACCCATGCACTTATGGTTAATTAATCTAGAACAAAGAAGGTAAGACTATCCAATGGGGGAAAGACAGTCCCTCCTACAATTGATGCCAAGAAACCTGAATGGCTACTTGCAAAAAATTAAAATTAAAATATTTTTACATGCTACATACAAAAATAAACTCAAAATGGATTAAAAAATGAAATTCCCAGAAGAGAAGATAGGCAGAAGATACTTTAACATAAAACTAGCAATAGTATTTTGGATTTGCCTTTTCAGGCAAAGGAAATCACAGCAAAAAATCAACAAATGGGACCTAATTAAACTTAAAAGATTTTGCACAGAAAAGGAAAGCATTGGCAAAACATGAAGACAACCTACTAAATGGCAGAATATATTTGCAAATTATATGATCTACAAGAGGTTAATATTCAAAATATATCAAGAGCTCATGCAACTCAGTGTCAAAAAAAAAAATTCAAAAATGGTTAAAAGACCTGAATAGACATTTTACAAAGAAAATAAACATACAGCCAATAAGCACATGAAAAGATGCTCAACATCCCTAACTATGAGTGAAATGCAAATAAAAAACCGCAATGAGGTATGACCTCACACCTGTCAGAATGGCTGTCATCAAAAGACCACAAAGAACAAGGATGTGGAGAAAAGAGAACACTGTTGATAGGTTTGTAAATTGGTGTGACTACTATGGAAAACATGTTGGAGATTCCTCAAAAAACTAAAAATTGAACTAGTGTCTGATCTAGCAATTCCACTTCTGGATATATATGAGTAAAAATAAAAAAAACTAATTCAAAACCTTACATGTACTTCACTGTTCATAGCATTATTCACAACAGCAAAGATATGAAAGCAATCTATCTATCCATACAGGAATGGATAAATAAGAAGTGGTGTGTGTGTGTGTGTGTGTGTGTGTGTGTGTGGGCGCGCCATAAAAAAGAGTGAAATTTTGCCATTTGCAACAAAATGGGTGGACCCAGAGGGTATTATATTTAGTGAAATAAGTTAGAGAATGAAAAATACTACATGATTTCACTTTTATGTGGAATCTAAAAAATAAATGAATTAATATAAAAAGTAAAAACAAACAGATACAGAGAATAGTGGTTATCAGTAGTGAGAAGGAAATAGGGAGGGGCAAGATAGGAGTAGCGGACTAAGAGGTATAAACTATTCTGCATAAAATAAATAAGCAATACTGCACAGCACAGGGAATATAGCCAATATTTTATAACTTTAAGTGAAGTATAATTTATAAAAATATTTAATCACTGTATTGTGCACCTAAAAGTATTATATTGCAAGTTAATTATACATTAATTAAAAGACTGTCAAAAACTTAATATAATGCCACTGAAGGAAAAAAAATTTTTAAACGTAAAAAATTAATTAGAGTGACCAAGCAAAAGGTGATAGAAAATGATTTGTTTATCATTGTAGAAAATTAAATGCTTCATCTTGAAAGAGGGAGGATACGTGAAGAAATAATTTTAAGTAGAATCTGTATTTGTCAATGACTAATAACATGCTAAATGATAGCACAAGTAAATAGAATCTAATGATCTACATTAGAGTGTATTTTCACAGGAACATGCTGTATGCAATTGTGCTGTGTATATTAGCAATACAATTGTAGGCCAATGAGCTCTTATATGTATTTATTCTTTGTGCACGCACACATACACACACACACACACACGCATAATGGGTTAACTCCAGTTCCTCTAACTCAAAATACCTGTGGTAAATGTCTTGATACATTCCCTACTGGCCTTCTTTGTGTGGAACTGTTTTTGGCAAACTGACTTATGCATTTTAGCCTTCATGACTGATAGAAATTAGCCTAGGTGAAATAAATTTAAGGTGATTTGAATTTAAAATCAAGAGAGCAAGATACTTGTGCTCTGTTCATATTCTATTTAAAAGCAACACAGTTTATTATTATATCACTAATTCACAAAAGAACAAGTTTGTTTTTGATAGTAGTTATTTAGGAATTATGGGCAGACATATTAAATGGACTTGATATTTTTTATTTTTAGAAATGTGTACCATATTTTTTATAAAAACAACACTGAAGAAGTAAAAAAGCGTTATAAAAAATGAATTCTTTTGAAATTGAACTTATTGTCCTGTTAAGTAAAGTCCATAAAGCCAGTTTATGCTTATTTATGTGACTAATTGTTTAAAAAAAAATACTGAGTTTCAAAATGGCTTCACAAAGCCTGTTACCTTTATAATTCAGGCAGTCAAAAGTGCGGAATAATCAAGCAGATCCATACTTGTGCCTAATTTTACCACTAATCTTTTTGCAGTAATCTGAATAATCTCCTTTATTTCTTTGCTCTAGCTACTCAGAGGCCAAATGTTTCCCAGCCTGTAGGTTATAAACAAACACATGTGTCTAAAGCTTTAGAGAGTGGAGATTCAAATTGACTTTTAGATTTCCTAAAACTCATTTTCTTCACAACAGTTATACTAAGTGATGGAGGTGAAAAATAAGCAAAGTGTATAACAAATTGCAAATGCTCTAAAAGTACAACAGAATTAGAAAGTATCCTAAACCAGGAGAAGAATAAGAATTGCTTTTCGTTACTGAATATACGAAATGCATTTTGAATATACATTTATACAGGCCAGCTCAGGGTTTCAAATTAAGAAATGGAATTTGTGCAGATAGTTTTATGTGTCATACAACATTTATTTAGAAAAAAATCAAAGTGTTACAATTCAAAAATTGCAAATTCAGAGACTTTCCTTATGCACAAATGCACAGAATGGCCATAGGATAATTTTGTTTTATGAAGAGGCTCCAGAGCTGAATCTCAGAAGCTAAACTGAACAGCAAAACAGATGTTACTTTGCTGACTAGTGATAATGAGATGAAATGTTTGTATTTAGCCTTAAAGTTCTGTAACAGAGCATTTTAACTTAAAAATTTAACTTCATAACTTTTTAACTTAAAAATTAAACTTCATAACTTTAGATGTATAGAAATGAATTTTTATGCAGAAAAATTATCTTTCAAAACAAAAAAAACCCATCTATTTTCTGAAGAATTTGATTATCCCGGAGTCTTCCATTTTCATTCTAATTTTGGTATTTTAATTGCCCTTGTTATCCTCACATTAATAGAAATTTTATTTTTAGTTGAATAAAACAGAAGTTGGATAAAATAATGAGAATAATTTGCATGGATTAAGTCATAGGGTTTCTCTCTTCCATATAATCAGCATCAAGATTGTTTTGTCATGACCCATGCATTGATCATCCACATGTATGGGTAGACTTGACAGCTCTCAAAAATTGTGGGCATTTTATTTTTCTAGTCCACTTGCATCTGTTTGAAGGGCATCTTGTCTCTAAGGGGCAAAAATGCAGAACCACAATGTTGGCAGTGTCCTAGTGCAGCTCTGATAATAAAAATTGATGAACATAGTCATGACAGCTATCACACCTGGCCCTGGAAATATCTGTCCTATCTAGCAGGTGATTGCCTCGAAAAGAGAAAAAGAGAATTGAATACTTATAAGAAAAATGCTGCATTAATTTATCTTCCCCCAGTAAAGCTTTGGTTTCATGTAGATTTTCTAGGGGAGCAGGAAAAATAGCAAGGAAGCAAATGTTTAAAAAATGTTTTTTTTATTTTCTCAAGAATTTATCAATTCTTTAGCACCTATTGTATTCTATTAGTGCTTCAAATACCATAAGTATTCAATTAATAGGTCATACTTTGTATCTCTTCCTATGCAGTTTATTGTAACTGAAACATAGATTTTCAAAGTGATGTTTTGCTTGCATCTTTTATGTCTTTCTATGTATAAGATACAAATTGCATACATGCACACATATAAGCATCTCTCTCTGTGTATACACACACACACACAGAATAAAATAAAGCGTGGGTGAAAAATACTGTTGCCTACCACTTTTGTATAAATTACGTTGACCACAGTTCAACAGCTTTCTCATGGGTAATCAAGCCTTGCTATGGACCTTCATGAATTTAGGACCTAAATTTCCAAATTTCAGAAATGTGTTCTCATTTCTTTCATTAGTGAACACTTTTATTTCTAGGTATTATGTTTTATACTTTGAAAGCCTGTTGGTGGGAAAAGGTATTACATTTAGGCAGCAAAATTAATATTAGTGATAAAATATTACACATGCTTAAAACAAACTAAAAAACTTTTCCACATTCATAATATCTAATGTATTGCTATATGTGGGGCTAGATGATTTAACAAACAACCCCAAATCTCTGTGGCTTAGCAAAACAAAATGTCTAGTGCCCCTACTTATTTGAAGAATATTATATTCAAGAATACTGTTTTAGGAGTTCCTGTTTTCCTCAGTGGTTAATGAACCCAAGTAGCATCCACGAGGATGCGGGTTTGACCCCTGGCCTCGCTCAGTGGGTTAAGGATCTGGCGTTGCCATGAACCGTGGTGAAGGTCCCAGACGCGGCTTGGATCTTGCATTGCTGTGGTTCTGGCTCAGGCTAGTGGCTACAGCTCTGTTTGGACCCCTAGCCTAGGAACCGCCATATGCTGTTGGTGTGGCCCTAAAGAGACAAAAAACATATATTTATTATTGAAATAGGCATATGTGTTCTTCAATATCTGTAGTTTAACATAAAATAGAATTGAAGCTACTCTATACTGAAGCTTTCTCCAATATTTAATCCATAAAATTCTTTAATATGAAATGAAGCTATGGTTACTGCAATTGAGATACTACTGTCAAAAGTACATTATAACATTTTTTCATCATGACTTACTTTCAATAAAAAATATGACGATATGCATTTTTATGCTAATATGAAAAAATTGATGGTTTCAAAAGAATGATTTTAACATAGTTCTTCAGGCAATTCAGTAGAATGAAATGGTGGTCTTTTTTTCAGAAAGCATTATAAAGTTATTGAAAGTATAAAAATGATGTGGCCAATGTAAGTTTTGAATAATGTTATAAAAGTTTATTCTGTCAATAAGACTACTCATCAATAATGTTAAACTGTATTCTTCTGGTGTGCAGTTGGAATATGCTTAGATTTATACATTGAAATGTATGACGTAAAATTTTCAAACTGAATAAAATGATATCCTGTGAATACTGCGTAAAATTTTATAAACTGCTTTATTTTACAACTTCTTGATAAAAAGCTTGCCTAAAAAGTTCACATTTTAATAATGAATTGCTTTTAAAAAATTCAGAAATTGGGAGTTCCTGTCTCGGCTCAGTGATTAACAAAATTGACTGGCAACCATGAGGTTGCAGGTTCAATCCCTGTCCTTGCTCAGTGGGTTAAGGATCTGGTGTTGCCGTGAGCTGTGGTGTAGGTCACAAACACGGCTGGGATCCTGTGTTGCTGTGGCTCTGGCGTAGGCTGGCGGCTACAGCTCTGATTAGATCCCTAACCTGGGAACCTCCATATGCCATAGGTACGACCCTGAAGAGACAAAAGACAAAAAAAAAAAATTCAAAAATCATATCCTTGGGAACATCCATAATCCCCTATGCACTTTACGAATAAAGTACAAAAGCCGAATCACACAAAATATAAAGCTCATTTGACACTTTATGTATAGCATTTCAAAAAAGTTGTCCTTAGATTGAAAGTTATTGTTTAGTATATTAGCATAATGTAGTAATTTGTAAAAACAATATTTTAAGTTTTCTAATATGATGCCACATATTTTCAAAACAATAATTTTAAATGTATAACTATATACATTTTTAAGTATTTTTGCTTTTCATAACGATATTTCTTTTTTTTACACCAGGGATTTAGACTGTGAAAAATATGGTCATTTTTGAAAAATAAAATTCAGCCTAACATAATGACACCTATGCATTATTATTCCTTCTAAGGCCTTACTTACTTATCTAAACTTCCACAGTTTAAGTGAGCAATTATTCTCAACATTGAATTTATGATTTGTGGTAACATGGTCACCTTTGGAGTTTTTATGAAGAGTCATTTTTATTTAAGTAATTGAAATATGTATTCTGTAACCCAGGTGATGAGTAATTAATATCAGAGTATGGGTGCTTTCGCAATGTATCTCTAAAGTATGTCCAGAGTCAAATATATCATTCCTTTCTTTCTCAGGTTGTAGCAATTAGATGTATAGATTTATAGCAGCCTTTCCTGCTTTTGATTCATGCTTGCATGATCTATCTTTTTTCATCCTTTAACATTTAACCTGACTATATGATTACATTTTGTGAGTTTTTATATGATTATATTTTGGATAGCATATAGTTGGGTTATTTATTTACTTATTTAATTTGCTTTTTAGCGCTGCATCTGCCGCATATGGAAATTCCCAGGCTAGGGGTTGAATTGAAGCTGTAGCTGCCAGCCTACACCACAGCCACAGCAGTGTGGGATCTGTAACCCTTATTGAGGCCAGGGATCAAACACGCATCATCATGGATACTGGCGGCACTCATTACCACTGAGTCACAATGGGAACTTCCCATTTAACTTTTGATTCACACTATCACACTTTTTTCTTAATTGATATAAACCATTTACACTTAATTCAATTATTGATGTAATTAATGCTCCTGCATTCTTTTTTTTCCATTTATTATCACTCATTATCATTTTCGTTTCTCTCTCTCTCTTTTTTTTTTTTTTTTGTCTTTTTAGGGCCGCATCCGCGGCATATGGAGGTTCCCAGGCTAGGGATCTAGTCAGAGCTATTGCTGCAAGCCTATGCCAGAGCCACATCAATGCCAGATCTGAGCGGCATCTGCGATCTACACCAGAGCTCACGGCAAAGCCGGATCCTTAACCCACTGAGCAAGGCCAGGGATCGAACCCACAACCTCATGGTTCCTAGTTGCATTTGTTTCCACTGCGCCATGATGGGAACTCCCTCATTATCATTTTCTATCTTCTTTTCCTATTATCTAAAGAGTTACTTGATTTTTTTTTAAATTCCCGTTGTGATTTATTGATAGTGCTTTTGACTGTATGAAGTTTTTTAGTGGTTTCTCTGGGTATTATACTATGTAAACATAGCTTATCATACTTTAATTTCTAGTCATTGCACCACTTAGAGTGAGGTATAGAACATTACCTCCTTATGTCCCTTTACTTTCCCACATTTTTATTACAATTTTCTTAAAATTTAAATGTACATTTAGAAACATATCATCTGGTGTAATTGCTGTTATTTCAACAAATATAACTTGGAAAATGAAGATACATTGTATATGTTATATTAATATAGATTTTTTATTGTGATTTTTTCCTCTTTGATAAACCAGCTTTCCTTCTTTTATCATTTCCTTTCTATTGATAGAATTTTCTTTAGTCATTCTTTCAGGATAGATCTGCTGGAGACCAATTTTCTAAGCTGATTTTCATCTGAAAATATCTGAATTCACCTTAATTCTTCAAGGATATTTTTACTCCAAATGGGATTCTGGATTTACACTTCTTTTCTTTCAGCATTTGTAAAGGATTCTATCATTTCTGACCTCCAAGCTTTTTGAGGAAAGATATACTTTCAGTCAAGTTGTTTACCACCTATGTGGTAAGGTGTCATTACTGTCTCACTGCTTTGAAGAGTTTTTCTTTGCTCTGAGTTTTTTCAGGTTTGACTATGAAGTGACTTGGTGCAGATTTCTTTGGATTTATCTTGTGTTAACAAAGATCAGCTTCATGAATATGTAGGCTTACATCTTTTGCCAAATTTGTTTCCTATTTTCTGTACCTCAGTTGCTGGAGACTCTCAAGGTTGTATGTGAGGATAATTGGGTTTTATAGTTTTGTTTGTCTTGATTCAGTAACCACTTCCCATCATTGATTGATGCTCGATGTCAGGAAAATGATAATTTTATATAATTCCTCTTTTATGGTTAAATTTGATTCCTATCAACCCATCCTAGTTAAACATGTTTCCTAAATTTGAATTAATTATATTGGCTCCACTAAGTCATTTCTGTTTCAAATATGACAATTTGGTGCTTCTTATATTTATTTTACTGATACATACAATGCTTCAAGTTGAGTTAAAGTTGAATCTTTTTAACTAACAAACATGTGGGATAATGTTGTGTTTGCTTATGACATTATATCAAATGTCAATGCTTATATCACAAACTACTTTAAATTTTATTTTAAGCTATAAATATTATCAGATCAATCTCCATGTGTTTGTTTTTACATGTATAGTAATTGAGAGGTGACTTTTTTATCGAGATAGAAAAGTTGAGTTCTACTTCTCAAATTCCACTTTTCTATGTGATTGAAAGTTTGTTTTCTAGATAACTTATGTTTATTCTTGGATATATTCCTTTGACTGGGAAAATACTCACTATACAGCCATTATATGAGATCTCTATTACACTAAGGCAAAAAAATACCAAATCAGCAGCCAAACAATGCTGTAATCCTTTCCCTCAGAATCATAACTCTAAAATTATGAAGACTAAACCTGGAGAGAAAGTGGTAAGGTACATCAAGAAGCAAATGTGATAAACTTATTTTGAAAGGAAAGTAAAATTCCTGTAAAATAAGAAAATAGATTGAAGAGTAGAGAAGCATAAGGAATCCAAAAAATTCATTTTAAAAAACTATATGTGTGGTAAATCCTACCAATTTTTGTTCATTATATATATAAATTGCCTAAACAATAAAAATTTAACTTTTAATCATTTTACTTTTCTACACAAATAACACATTCTATTTTTTAAAATTGATTTTCCAAAAGTTAATATATAGGTTCTTTTCAGCACGAAATTTCCGTTTAAAATAATGCCATGCATGTGTGTTAGGACATTAGGAAGCTATTCTGAATCTAATAGTTACCTGATATAGCCTGTTACCAATTAAGAGTATTAAGTTATCCTTTCATGATATGGCAACGAAATCCAGCCTTAAAAGTCTAACTTACTCTGACTCTGTCATTCAAATCAATTAAATTTTGCTAAGTGGTTGTGAGATGTTAGATAGTTTACCGAACTGGGAAAGACAAAGGCCTTCATGCTGAGTAGAAATTTAACTTGCCCTGACTAGTCCTGTTAATTATTAAGGACATGGTATCTAAAGAAGTAGCCAAGGTTATCACATACAAATTTGTATCCTACTGAACTAAATGCCTCTCATTTGCAAATGGACTTAATATGTTCTATGCCCAGAATTACATGTGAAACCCACAGATTTATTCCTTAGAGGAAAAAAAAAAAAGAAAATTTTAGCAGAAAAGATTCAGGCTTGTCATCTACAAAACCAAAAACACAAATATTGTATATGTCCTTTGTAATGTACATTCCACATATACTTTTATAGCATATTTGCTATGAAGTATATATTCATTAATAAAATATATATTAATATATATTTCTGATAAATATATTTGGGCAGCACTTCTCTAATATACATTTCACATAAACAGACTGGTATATTTATCAAAAAGTTAAACTGGGTTGTTTCACAATTGTTTTGCTACAGTAGCAGTGAGTTTTAAGGGATTAGGTACCATCAATAGAGGATAATAAAATTCAAGAAGTAAAACTGTTTTTATTGTTGTTTTCCAGAACCTATTACCATGGTTATTTTATCTGATAAGGTTCAAAATTTTTATTTTAACTGAATCTATCTCCAAGAGAAGATGTGCAAAACTGTTGACAGGCTTGTAAAGCTAGGTAATGTTAAATGTGTGTATGTAGTGTTATAGTAAGTATTCCCAGGTTTAAATCCAAGGGTAAAAAAACAATTCAAAATATCATACAAAAAAAAGAAAAAAAATGTACTCACTGTGAGGAGAAATAACTTCATTGGTGCATGGAAGAAAAATGTTTTCATAAAAGAGCAATCTAAAGGAAACAGCAATCTCTAGAATCCTGTGACATAGTCTATAAATCTTTATAGTTCATTTTTTCTTCTACCTATCTTACAGAAAACTTCACAAAAATAAAAAAGCCAGTGTGATGTGAAAACTCAAAGGAAAAGCCAGGATTTGAAAGAATTTAAATCTTCTTAAATTATTTTCAGAGTTTTTAATATGTAAATTCATTTCAAAGATTATGCATAGCTATTATAGAAAGATATGTAATTTTTTTTTTCTTTTTAGGGTTGCACTCATGGCACATGGAAGTTTTAGGCTACGGGACAAATCTGAGCTGCAGCTGCTGGCCTGCACCACAGCCACAGCAATGCCAGAGCCAAGCCACGTTTGTAACCTACACCACAGCTCACAGCAATGCTAGAGCTCACAGCCAACGCAGGATACTTAAGCCACTGAGCAAGGCCAGGGATGGAACCCTCGTCCTCATAGATACTAGTTGGGTTCAAAACCACAGTGCCACAACAGGAAAGCCTATAAAATCTTTTTTACTTTCTACCTGCTTGTTCAGCTGGACAACATATGTTGGCATTTATATTACCCTCAGACCCTGACCCATTTTCAGCTAACACATATAAGCATACAATTTCTATTTATTGTTTTCTGTAGCTAACTAGATCCTCACAGACCAAACAGTAACCCATATAAGTGTTTGATTGTAGATGATTCTCTGTGGACATCCTTATTTCTTTTTTACTGTAATGGTTTGCCTATTATTTTAGTAATTATTTTATTTTATACTTATAATGGATATATGTCATCTGCTTTTTAAATTAAATCAATGTTTAAAAAGCAGGATTTTTAGAAATAATTTGGGAAAATAATTGAGCCTCTGTTTCTCATACTTTTAAATAGTTTACATACAGCTCTAGTGTTAGTATGTGATTTGATTCCCACCTCTAACATGAGAATGGGAACTAGCAAGCTTTGTTAAAAATCACTGTGTCTGGAGCCCAAATTCTGAATTATTTCTAGGATCTCCTTTTCCTGACAGGTAAGACTTTGGTAAAAGTATTAAAGTTCTGTAAGCTTAAGGTTTCAAACTCAATGACACAGAGATAAATAATGGCACCTAATTCACAGAATGCTAATCAAATATGTTTACATATGTTAAAGCAAGTTTAAACTGTTAGCAATTGCCAATATGTTAACATAGTTAAAATGTAATACAACTAGGAACAGGATTCAAGTGGCCTGACTCATCCAGTAATCCTTTCCTTCAAGAACACCATGTCTCTCACCTACACGTGGTTATGAAATGGAGTATGCCATCATTCAAACATGATGGCAAATATAAATTCATTTACCCTTGAGATCAAATACACATCACTAACCGTATAGTGGTACTAATGGTAATAATGGTAGTATTGATAAATCCATCTAACGGGTTTTAAAGATAGTATTATCCATTTTAACACTTGCTAACAAACCTCAACCAAATTTTATTCAATAAACACTTCATTTGTTGAACATGTTTATTCTAAGGTACACTTGACACTATTAATTTAGGGTATAACTTTAGATGTGTTTATCAGAGGGTTACCAAGGTTTGAGAAATATTTAAAAGCTACAGGGCAATATTGCGAACTTTCTAGCATGCTTAGTTTCTTGTAGAACTAATTATATATGGGTTATTTTCTAATTTTTTACCGCTTTGTTGAAAATATTAATATATTCTGAATATAATATTTTTATAAAACTATACAAATATTTTCTCCATTTGCTTATTGTCTTTAAAAATTATGGTCTTTACCAATCATATATTTTGAGAGATTTAACAGAGCATGGTTAATTCTGTTACTAGAATCAAATGCCTGGTTTCAAATAGCATCTCCAATGCCTCTCACCTTTACGTGTGGCAAATTTAGTTAATTGGATTAATTGTTTATCTTCCCTTGTTAAACAATTGGTAACCAATATATCCTGACCATATTAACAAAGGCAATTTATTTAAATATTCTATGCATTGTTTTCTAACATCCAACAATAGGAAAAAAAAAGTACTTACCACCCCCATGGTTGTTATAAGTGTTGGAAATATCAATAACAGATCATGTATTTAGTCCTGGAATAATAAAAAAGTACTCAGTAAATAATAAATAGTTACAGTTTAACTAAATTATTATTTTATTATTACTACTGTCAATATTATATAGTTTCTGTTGTTACTATTATTATATATTGCTACCATTTTCCTGTTTCCATGTTTCCTTCTTATTTATACTATTGGATTGGTCATATTTTCTTTGTTTTATTCCTCCTCACCACTTCAGCCTTGGGGGCAGGGTCTTAAAGGCATTAGTGTATCTCTCCCTTTGAATTGCTTCTTTCTGTTCCTCTACTTAACACTTTTCTATTTCACTTTGATACCCACACCCACACTAAAATGCCTCACTTTACTAAGAGTGTTGGCCTTAGAATTTAGCCTAGGTCAAATACCTCTGGAGGCTCTGGTTTTTTTTGCTGAGAATGCAAGCTTGTATTCACCTTGATGATTATACTGCTATTTTTTGGTGTGGCTTTTCTGTGCGTTCAGTTGGGGTAGGCACCGCTCTGAATCCGTTATTATATTCATTCTGGGCTTTTTCCTGCAGTGTATTGATTGTCCCATGGTTCTTTCCACTTTGTCATTACTTGTGTCTACTTTATTTCTACCAGACATTTCCTAATAATTTCTGGTCTCTAAATTTAAATATTTTAAAATACATTTAAAAATTTATTTAATTTTCTTTTTTTTTTGCTTTAAGATGTCTTGGGTAGATTTTGGATTTAGTTGAATCCAATCTCTTGCTTTAGTTTGCTTTTATTCTTTACTTAGTAGTGTATTTTATTTAGGAATATTTTAATAAAATATTAAGATAACTCCAGGCTACCACATTATGTTATTTAATGATATACTATAAAATTAATTAGCTACTATACCGAGACACTATATCCACTAGCTTCATAACTTACAAGAACAGTGAGAAACAAGCTCCCTGGATATAGACATTGAAAAGTGAAATCTCTTTTTAAAATTTTTTAAATAAAAAGAAAACTAGTAAGCAATAGCATTTTAAGGGACAATATAAGATTAAATTACGGTTTTGAAGAAAACTGTTTAGGAGGTCCTGGCCTTTGTCTGTATATTGCTTTCTTGTCATTTCTCACTATTGATTTTATTGCCTTTCTCTATTTGTATCAAAAACCTAATGGAATGCATCTATCAGATTCACCTTCAACTGATTTCAGTGTTGTTTTTCTTTCAAAAGCATCTGCAGCACTGTAAAAATTGTTTTGATAGACACAATTTCTTGTCTTTCAATTGTGTTGGTGACTGTGGCATATGGTATTTTTTTTTTAATTTCTTAGCACTTAAGAAAGGCCTAAAAACTAAAATACATTATACCTCATGAAAAGAATTTAAAAATATTTCTCCCACTGACTGTGCATGGCCTTGGCCTTTTATCATTCAATATACCTCCTCCAAATAGCTGTGCTTCACATACTCAGGCTACAATATATAGCACTAACCTAAAATGCTGCTTTGGTAAATTTTAGTAAGGGGCACTATTGTTTCTTTTATTATTCATTGATTATTCATGTATAGATTTCCTTTCTAAGTGTACTTTATTAGAGATTCTAAAGGCCAAGGGAGTGAAATGTCTATAAATAAATTTTAGGTACAACAAGTTGATGATCATTAGAACGGTTTTTTTATGGAATTTCTCTAATTTCTACTTATATTTTCATGGGATTTAGAAAAGAATAATACACTGCTAGAGTCCATTTTCTCTCTCCCTCTCATAGGGCCTCCCTCTTTTCTGAGAAACAATAATACTGAAATTAAGTCACTTAGCAACCCTACAGTGGCTTCTAGGTGTTCAAGTGAAGAGTCAATGGAGGCATCAAACTTCATTGCCATATTTTGAGAAATTGCCACATTCACCCCAATCTTTAGGAACCACCAACCTGATCAGTCAGCAGCCCTCAACATCAAGCCATGGCCCTTAACGAGCTGAAAGATTATAATTATCTAAAGACTCAGATGACAGCATTTTTTAGCAATACAAGGTAAAGTATGTGCATTGTTTTCTTAGACATATACTATTGTACAATTAATAGACTACAGTACAGTATAAATATAACTTTTATATTGACTAGTAAACCAAAACAAAATTATGTGACTTGCTTTATTGCAATATTTGCTTTAATGCATTGGTTTGGAACTGATCCCATACTATCTCTCAAGTGTTATATATATAATAGATATGCATACATATATGTAATATATAATATATAAGTATATGTTCTCTGAGAAATGATATCATGCTTTCACAATGTGTATTTCATATTTGAACTAAAACTTCCTTGTGCATCATTGCCAAATCTAAAGTCAAGTTATAGACAAGTATAATTCAAATACTGGTTAATTTTTCAAAAGATATAACTTCCATTTAGAGTTTTGTTAATAAGAATAAAAATAAACAAATATTCAATGGTGTTGCTGATAGGATTTTCCTTGAGTTTATTTCCTGGCAATCTATTTCAACTTTTCCATGACAATGTAAGCTCTTTGCATGCAAAGAATGATTATCTGCTTATTAATAGACATCTAGAAGATAGAACCATGCCTGATATATTTGGCACTCAGTAAGTGTTTAATGAATGCAAATTTAATCCTTAAAATGCCTATTCAAATATTTCAATTTAATTGAGCATACAAGATAGAAACTAAAAACTTTAGAGAAGATATATTGACTGTAGGGGTAACAAAAGAAATTATAAAATGATAACTACTTCCCAGCATTCCCTTTTAGCATCCAATGTCTTTGGTTCCAGGATAGATAAATTGATGGCCAGATGAACATTTCTCAAGAAGAATAATGCATATAAAAATACTGTGTTAATGGTTTCTTCTGAATGACAACCATGTATGTGGAATCTATCTTTAATAACTAGTGCAGACACAGAAAAGTAGAGTTACAGCTCAGATACCATCTGAATAGGATGGATGCAGCAATCACAGCAGAAGTATACTTCTGACTGTTCTTCATTTATAGTATTCATAATGATTTCTTTATTTCTCTTTGTCACCATCTGTATTTTCTTCCTGTTCATTTGGAGCAATACTTCTAACGAGGTAATTTTTTGTTGTTGTTGTTTTTGTTTTTTAGGGCTGCACCTGCGACATATGAAATTTTCCAGGCCAGGGGTCAAAATGGAGCTGTAGCTGCCTGCCTACACCACAGCCACAACAACATGGGATCCTAGGTGCATTTGCAACCTACACCACAGCTCAGGGCAATGCCGGATCCTTAACTCACTGAAGTGAAGCCAGGGATCGAACCCATGTCCTCATGGATACTAGATGGGTTCATTACTGCTGAGTCACAATAGGAATTCCTGGAGTCAGATTCTTAACCAATTTAACAACACATTTGGAACTCCTAGGATGGAATTTTTTGCCTCAAAATTAAATTCTTTTTAAGTCATAGGTACTTACACTGGACATTATTTGGGATCAGTTTGATTCCAAGATATTATATAAACTCTTCCCTCTCCTTCTCCTTTCTTCCTATCCTCTCTGTGTCTCAGGATTTATAAAAGGATTACCTCAATTACTGCTTTACTAAAAGAGCTATTTAGTGATTTCAACATGTAACAGACCAAACAAAAGAAAACATTTCAAAATGTAAGACACTGAAATTTTTCTGAGCAACACTTTATCGATCATTAGTTTAAATTTTTTGCCAGGAACTGAATGAACAATTGCAGATGATGCATATAATTATCTTGTTCTCATTGTTTTAGATTTAGAGTGAAAAAGACAGAACTAAGTAAGCAATAAAGTAATGAAAACAACTATAAATTTCATAAATCCTGGATTTTTCCATGTTTTCCAGACTTACTCCACTGTGTCACCCTATGTTACATTTATTTTCATCTTTCATGGCATTAATCATGTTTTAATTAAACTATTGAGTTACTTCACTTTTCAAGTCTCATCCAGATGTCTCAGATTTTTTGTGGATTTCTAGTTTCAAAAGTAGAGAAAGGTTCAGTGAAGGGGTATACACACAGAGATACTGTTAAGAACACCAAACGCAGTAACACTTTTGGCACAGGTAAGAGATAGCTCTTAAATTTTTTTTAAACTATTTTGTTTCATTAAAGCATTGAGCTATACAGTAAAACAAGCCTGAGCACTATATTATTAAATTTGAGTTATATTTATAATTTTTCTCCCTATACAGAATGTTTGGTCTTAAGTTTACAGAGTCAGTCTTCTGTCTATCCTTCTGTCAGTATTTTTACTGTTTATTTTTTAAATGAATTAATTTTTTCCATCATAGCTGGTTTACAGTGTTCTGTCAATTTTCTACTGTAGAGCATGGTGACCCAGTCACACATACATATATACTTTCTTCTCACATTATCATGCTCTACCATAAGTGATGAGATATAGTCCCCAGTGCTATACAGCAGGATCACACTGCTTATCCGTTCCAAAGGCAATAGTTTGCATGTATTAACCCCAAGCTCCCCATCCATCCCACTACCTCCTCCTTCCCCTTGGCAACCACAAGTCTGTTCTCCAAGTCCATGATTTTCTTTTCTATGGAAAGGTTCATTTGTGCCACATATTAGGTTACAGATATAAGTGATATCATACGGTATTACTCTCTAAGTTTAAATATAAATTCCACTTTAAACAGTAAACCTCAAAGTACTTTAAAAATTAGTAAGCAAAATTCTTTATATTCCTCAAGTGAAACATGCATCACATAGGTGGTCCAACCCCTGGCCATCAATAGGACTGAAGGTAGTGCATATCACTGACACCAACTGAAGAGCATGATTTTCCTTCCCACCTTCCGAACAGTAACTACACTAGAAGGAAACCTTTGGCTTGTGAATATTTGTATTTGCATAAGAGAATTTCTTTAAGGTGATCAATGCAGTGCAAAATCCATACTGAATTTAGTTACCATATGTTATTATAAGTTCATTTTCTTAAATGACCCTGTTTAAAATGGATTCAAACAGATGGACAGAATCCTTCTGGATAGAAGTCAGCTGAATAATTGAGCCATGGTATTTAGCAAACACATGGATAAATACTGACACAAATATCACAGATATCATTTTGTATTTTCCTTAATAATTTCTTATTGCTGAAAACTGGAACATGAGTATTGCAATGACCACCAGGAAAATTATGGCCACTTAGCTCTTTATTATTAGCAATTTGAGAATTCAGTCCTTTCAAACCATCTGTATTCTTTTGTTTGTAATAGATCGTGAAAATAAGTTTTCTCACTGTTCAAGGAGAATGGTTAAAAAAAAAAGTAAGAATAAATCTGTAATTGATTTCTGCATTGGGTAATTTAAACTTATTCAGAATGGTACAATCCAAAGTATATAATGTAGCAGAAATATACATTGTTAAAAATCACTACAGAAGGGAGGAAACATGATAAAGTATTCAGTTAGAAGTGTTTTGTTTAATTTTCAGCATTAGCAACTGTCAATATAAAATGAATACCGGAGTTCCTGTTGTGGCGCAGTTGAGGTTGCAGGTTCGATCCCTGACCTTGCTCAGTGGGTTGAGGATCTGGCATTGCCAGTGAGCTGTGGTGTAGGTCACAGACGCGGCTCGGATCCCGCATTGCTGTGGCTCTGGCATAGGCTGGCGTCTCCAGCTCAGATTAGATCCCTAGCCTGGGTATTTCCATATGCGGTGGGAAGCGGCCCTAGAAAAGGCAAAAAGACAAAAAAACAAACAAAAAAAGCAATACAGATCTGTGACTCAAGAAATTTTAGTTCTCATTTTCTTTCTGAAAGGCAGTGAAAGGTCAATTTGATCTCCCATGTGTCTAGTGCTGGCATTAGGAATTTCAGAATACAATTTCTTTTGGATAAACTATTAATATAATTGATTTACTAGTTACATTTTTAAATCTAAGAGGTTAGAATCTGAATATTTCATAAACAATTATTTTGATAAGTCTGTTAAACAGACTAAGAAGTGGAAAAATGTTGAAATGCACATTTAAAGACATATATTTAATCATGTGTATTAGCTCAATTGAAATGGCACTAAACTGCATACTTCTTAAGATATTTAAATAATTAACTTATTGTGATATTTATTTTATATTTTATACTTATTTTTGAAATACCTGACCTATTAGCTGTGGCCAAAAGCTTAATCACGATTTTCACACAGAAGACTACAAAGCAGAATTTAGAAGTAGAAGTAAGACTGCCTTAATTTTCTCATTTAATTATTTTAGAAGATAAAAATTATTCCTGTAAACACTAGATGGCTTCCCTGCATTTCACAAGGGGAAAACAATGGTAACAATCAGTGTTTTTTCAGTGCTGTATGAAGTTGAAAAACACAGAATTAATTAAATGTAACTGTATGTATTTTAAAAGCATTGTGAAATAATCAGATTGCAGAAACAGAATAGTATGAAGGACTGGTCTGTAATTATTTCTGGAAAAAGGAAACGACAGTCAAAAAGACATAATTCCTTAAGCAGTAAGTGTATACTTAGGATATAGTAAGCACCTAATAATTATAATATTTATTAATAGTGTTAATATTTAAAATACGTAGAGTTATCTTAGAATAAATTTATAGGTAAATAATTTTTCTTTCAAATGCTTAACTTTTATTACTAATAGCTTAGTCTTATTTATATAAATCACATTTTCTAAAACCCTAAAAGATGGTGTTGAAATTAAATTTACCTATATATATGTGGTATACAGATTTGATGGGCTATATCATGTAGGCAATGCTTAATTCAAAAGGTAAATTAGGGAGTTCCCGTCATGGCGCAGTGGTTAACGAATCCGACTAGGAACCATGTGGGTTCAGTCCCTGCCCTTGCTCAGTGGGTTAAAGATCCGGCATTGCCGTGAGCTGTGGTGTAGGTTACAGACGCGGCTCGGATCCCATGTTGCTGTGGCTCTGGTGTAGGCCGGTCGCTACAGCTCCGATTCGACCCCTAGCCTGGGAACCTCCATATGCTGTGGGAGCGGCCCAAGAAATAGCAAAAAGACAAAAAAAAAAAGCTAAATTAGTTAACTATGAGCTGATATTGATATAATGTTTATTGATAATTTGCATTCATTTAGAAAATACCTTATTCCCAATATCTATTTGGTGATGAATTTATAGTAAATGGCTTTCTTCTAAATATTTAATTATCTAGATTTATAACTAAACTTTTAAATGCAATACTGTATGTGTTGAAATAGAATTTCACTTGCCTTTTAGAGATGATAGAAAATTATGGAGTTCCTTCAGTGGGTTAAAGACTATATAAAGCAATTTAAATGTTCTTACTTATAAAAGTTCTGGTCTCCAACATTTGGTAGTAGGTTTTCTCTCTAGTCTTAATTCTTCATGTTTATTTCAACATTTGGTTCTACCTCTTAGTATTCTAACTCAAGACTTCATTTATCATCACTTTTGGATACTGGACATGTAAGAACTTTTAACCAACTCTTAAGTAACAACTCACATTCAGGTGAAAACTCCACTCCATTGTAGTATGAATGTTGTAAAACTTTCATGTCCATATACATAAATATTTGGGGTATATTTTTTGTGTTTGTATTACTTAATCACTTAACTCTTGAAAACTTAACCTAATGCTTTTTTTCCCTCTGATCTATCTCTACATGTATTTCTTCACTTTATCATATATAGCTTAGAACAACTTTTGTCACACACCATTAACTACTCTGACTTTCTCTCTGGCTTAAAATACAATATAATTTAACAAGTTAATTTATAGGAAGAAAGAAAAAAATACTTGAATTATATAGGAAACTTAAATTTCAGGCCTTGTTGGACTATTTAAATTTTGCCATTTGTTCACATTTATAAAATTATAAAACCTATGTAAATATTAAAATAGGCCTTCAATGAATTTGAATATGAAAATAAATATATAAGATTTATAAGTGTTGAAGAATGAAATAAAGTATAATGGTTTATGTGGATAAAATATAATATAAGGTTTTATGAAACTCATTAAGATCCTAAAAAGGCATTTGTAGTTTGAGTATATGGCTTTGATGAATTACAAAGTTTTTTTGTTTTTTAAGTTGAGCAGATAGATTTTTGCTCCTATTGGCAGCCCATAACCTACATGTTCTTTATTAGCCTAATATAACTTGGCTGTTTAATTTGCAAATCAATAACAACACTTGCAAATCTATTTATGCATGTGGCCAAATACCTACATATCAAGTGTAAACTGGTTAATGCCACATTTGGCAAGATATACTTGGAGAATTATCTTTAGCTGTGTAGTAATATTAAGAGCAATCTAACTATTTGGGAAGATTTAACCTTCCAGAACAAAATTTATTCATCTATTCATTTTGCTGATGTTTATTATGTAATAGCAATGGGTTTTCTTTGTTTAAAATTAGCTTTAGTAATAATTTTACTAATGCATCTATGTATTAAACACTTCAGATGAAAAGAAAAACATAAAAACTAAATTTTTAATATTCTGCTTCCCATTCCTATATCATCCTTATCCTGGCTGTCTAATTTAATACCAGCAAAGACACGTATAAGCCAAATCAAAAGATGTAAAACATAGAGAAAATTCAAAAGTGCTAAGTTAATGAAAAATTCACTATTTATTAAATTTATTACTTAATGATATAAATCTGTTCTTTTGCCCCATGATAAATTAGATATTACTTATACTGACTAAATTTGAATGAGCATTCCATAATATATGTAATAATCTTAATTTACTTAGAATCGATCAAAGATATTGTTATTTATTAAAGAGGTATTAGGTTATTTTTATTATGGTATTGGTTGTAGTCAAATAGTAGTATGTTTTGACATGCTGCCTGACCTGGTTATATCTAGCAAGTTAACATCTGACAACTGATTGGGGTATACAAAAATACAATTTGAGGAATTGGTACTAGGTATTATTTGAAATACACAAGTTGACTTTTAAAAATTAATCAATAATAGTATAAAAACTCATTATGCTATAATCTTAGAAGCAAGATTATATGCTTATGCTTTCGTGTTGTAACACTATGAAAGTGTATATACCATTCAAGGAACTTCTTTTACCTAAAATGTGTTCTTCATCTCCACAAATGGGTTTTGTAAGCATCACGATGGAATTACAGACAGGAACTGAAAAAAAAAAAAAAAAGAAATTGAAGACTGCATTCTTGAAAATGAATCAATGAGTATACCAAAGTTACCAAGAAACTTTGCCCCACTAAAATTTTAAGACATAGTAAAGCCTTTCCTGAGGTGATTATATTAATAACTGATATCTTAAAGAGATGTAAAAAAGGGGGATAACATAGTTATGTAAAAAATCTAAAAAAAGTAAGGCATAGGCAAAATATACCCAGATGAAGTATATAATATTCATTTAAATTTAATCTGTTCCTACCAGTGGGGAAAAAATCTAGCAACTCTGGTCTTGTTGAGAAATAAAAACATCAAGTCAGAAAAGCAACAGCTAGGGACAGATAAAGGAGAAATGTGTAAAAGAGACCTACACTCTAGTACTAGTTTAGTTATTTGTTTTCACCAGCTCCATTCTCACTGTATACTTATTTGCCTAATTTACTTGTTTTTACTATTAATTGACATTAATTCAAGTCAATTTTTAAAAATGTCTATGCCACTGGCAGATATCTGTGATTCTTCTGGAGGCTTCACTGTTAGCATTTTGCTCTGCTGCCTAGTTACAATTAATATATAATACGTTTATATTATTTATTTAAAATAATGAATAATTTGTTAATTAGTGATAACCAGTTTTGTTCTAATGTTGCAAAATGGCAATTGAAATTCTCACTGAAAACTCACTAGCTAGATATTAAAGTTAAAATAAAACTGTTTCATGCTGTGCTTTTCCTTTTGATAACCATTTATGAAATCCATTTATTCTTAGCATACGGAAATTCAAGCTGCATCTGTTTTAGATTTTAAAACATCAAACTCTACAAGGTGGAAATTAAAAGCAGTGTTTACTAATAAATAATTGCAAAATAGACCATAAACTGTAATAGCACTTAACAAAATTAAAATATTGTTTAAATAGATATTTATCAGTAAAAAGCATTTAGGAAAAAAGCCTATATCATCATAGATCAAAGACTTATTATCTTTCCCCATATCTAAGTGGAAAATACTAATGTAAATAGTTTTTCTCCTCAATTAACTTACATTTAAGCAACAGTATTAAAATGAAAACACTGACATCATTGTCAGCTAAAAGGCAAAGCTGGAAAATTTTCAATTAGAGTCAGACTCTTTTAAGCTGCTGTTTGAAATTACTACATGAATTTATTACTATATTTTTTAAAATTTAGTTTGCTATTTTAATTTTATTTGTACCTAAATATTCATGCTGTTGTGTGTTTTCCAAAGTCAAAGATTTTCACTGTAGAGTTAATGGCTTTTTTAAATATGACTAATCTACAACTCTAATAGGAGATCAATAAATACTCGATTCTTAAATATGGTTATATCTTAGTAAAATGTAAGAAATATTAACAACAGGGTACCATATTTTACTAGCTCAAAATTACTAATTTCTATATTTTTAGCCCTTAGGAAGGTCTGACTATGAGTCTGATGTGACTGTTCTCAAAGATCACACTGGAGAAAGTAAAAAGTCTCATGTTAGACCTTGAACTCAATTCAGAAGTCACTAAGGATACTGCCTTTTGTGCCAAAAGTATCTATTTAGCTAAAGGATGTATCCATTGGAAAAAATGTGAAAGTTTGACAATCCAAGTGTTCACATGTTCACCAGGTAAGAGCATCATATATTAGAATTATTAAGATGGGATGTGAGACAGAAGACAGAAGGGGAAAAGTCAAAAAAAAAGGATGAGGATTGATTCAGTTATCGAAATGAAAGGTAGTGTCTTTAGGATTTTCTAGGTAACTGTTAGAGCTCATCAGTGAATTTGGTTAATTTTCAGGATAGAAAACTAATACACATAAATTGATTGCATTTCTATATACTAACAATGAAAGATCAGAAAAAAAAATTAGGGAAACCATCCCATTTATCACTACATCAAAAAGAATAAAATACCTAAGAATAAACCCACCTAAAGGGACAAAAGACCTGTATTCTGAAAACTGTAAGACACTGATGAAGGAAATCAAAGGTGACACAAACGGATGAAAAGATATACATACTCTTGGAATGGAAGAATCAATACTGTTAAAATGTCAATATACAGATTCAATGCAATCCCTATCAAATTACCAATGACATTCTTCACAGAACTAGAAAAAATATTTTAAAATTTGTAAACAAAAAAGATCCCAAATAGCCAAAGCAATATTGATAAAGCAAAATGGAACTGTGAAGAATCAGGCTCTCTGACTTCAGAATATACTACAAAGCTATGGTCATCAAAAGAGTAAGTACTGGCACATAAAGAGAATAAAGATAAGTGAAAGAGGATAAAAAGCCCAGAAATAAAGCCAAACACCTATGGTCAATTAATCTGTGACAAAAGAAGCAAGGACGTACAATGGAAGAAAATCTCTTTAATAAGTGGTTTTGGGAGAACTGGACAGCTACATGTAAAAGAATGAAACTAGAACATCCCTAACACCATACACAAAAATAAACTCAAAATGGATTGAAGACATAAATGTAAGGCCAGATACTATAAAACTAGAGGAAAATATAGGCTGAACATTCACTGACATAAATTTTAGCAACATCTTGTTTGATCTACCTCCTAGAATGACAATAAAAACAAGAATATACCAATGGGACATAATTAAACTCAAAATCTTTTGCACAGTAAAGGAAATCATTAAAAAATGACAACCCACAGAATAGGATAAAATCTTTGCAAATGATGCAACTGATGAGGGCCTAATTGCCAAAGTATACAAACAACTGATACAACTCAACAAAAAATAACCCAAAAAATGGGAAGAAGAATACATAGATATTTCTCCAAAGAAGACACATGAATAGCCAGTAGTTACATGAAAATATGCTCAACATCACTAATTATTAGAGAAATGAAAATCAAAACTACAATGAAGTAGCACCTCACACTATTCAGAATGGTCATCTTTAACGAGCCTACATGCTGGAGAAGATGTGGAGAAAAGAGAACCCTCCTTCACTATTGGTGAAAATGTAAATTGGTACAACCACTATGAAAAACAGTATGAGGGTCCTCAGAAAACTAAATATAGAATTACCACATGATCCAGCAATCCCACTTCTGGACATGTATATGCACAAAACTATCATTCAGATAATACATGCAACTGTATGTTCCCTGAAGCACTATTCACAATAGCCAATGGACTTAAATGTCCATTGACAGATGAAAGGATTAAGATGTGGTTCCTATACACAATGTAATATTACTCAGCCATCAAAAAGAACAAAATAATGCCATTTGCAGCAACATGGATGTGACTAGAGATTATCATACTTTCTAAAGTAAGTCAGAAAGAGAAAGACAAATACCATGATATTACTTACATGTAGAATCTAAAATATGGGACAAATAAACCTATCTACAAAACAGAAATAGACATTCAGATATAGAGAACAGACTTGTGGTTGCCAAGAGGATGGGAGGAGTAGATGCATGGGGAGATTGGGGTTGGTAGATTCAAACTATTATATTTAGAATAGATAAGCAATGAGGTCCTACTGTACAACAAAGGGAACTATATCCAGTCACATGGGATAGAACATGATTGAAGATAGTGTGAGGAAAAAAATGTATATATATGTATGACTGGGTCACTATGCTGTACTGCAGAAATAGATACAACACTGTTAATCAACTATACTTTAATAAAAGAAATACATAAAATTGAAGTGTTTAAAAAGGAGAATGAAAGGTATCATCACCTGCAATTAATTTTGAATTTCAAGTATCCTGTCAATTAAGACCATTTTCATGAAATGTACTACCTTTGCAAGATGATTGATTGTGTTTGTGCTCATACCTGTTCAATTACAAGACTTCAAATCTGCAAATTTAAATAATGTTCGTATATGTCAATATGTTTTACATATTTATGTGCTATATTAATAGACAAAATATGTAAAATAGGTCATTGAAAAATAATTGAAATGAAAATAACAGTAGATATTATTTACCTTTAACTTCATATTTATGTAGATAATAACAAATGCCCATAGAATATTACCAACATATATTTGACTTGTTAATCATATCATGTAGTAGTTATATGCACAAAATAAGCAATATCTGCTAACATTTATGAACTTTTAAGTTATTTCATTTCATAACTTCTATATTGTACTTTATGGGTATGGATAATTGAACAAATATAATGTTCATATTGTACTAATGAAATTATTTATGAATAACTTTTATCAATCATATCAGACTACTTAAAATTCATGATATAATAAATCTTCAGAAAAGGTAAGCATTAACATTAAATTAAATTTAAATGTATTCTTAAAAAATTAAATTTCAATGTATTCTGTGTCCTTAGTATTGAGTTATCCAGATTAATCTGTTTTTACAATATGTCATCATTAGCTTTTAAGTCTGCCCAAAGTCCTTAATAATGAAAGAATTTTTCTTTAGACTAAGACTGCTTAAATAATAATAATAATATTATAACTAAAGATGACAATAAAGACAGAAATGATATATGAAGTCTTACCATAGTTTACTGAGGTATTCAATTGACAGAATTCTAGAATGCCTTGCATATTCCTTAAGCATTTTTTTTAGAAAAAATTGTTTTATATTTCTAGAGATGATAATATCCTATAGGCATGTATTCTGTTCAAGAAAATATCTTTGATTTATAGTGCCTCCAATTAAATGAGCCAACTAAAGAGTTAAGTGACACTATTTGTAAGCATTAATGCTAATCACCTAATTTAGCCCATCTAATTCACTATGCAGTCCACAAAGAATTACAAAAATTTATCAAGATGAAATACATTGACTTCAGCTTTGATGCCATTCCTATACTGAAAATTGTGTAAACTGTATAAAGTTTCTATCTAAGAAATGTATTGTTATAGAGCAGCATATATAAGGACAAACAGAACACCTATTTTGCATAATGGAACTGTAAATGACAGCAATATGGGTCTCCATATGTTATATCAGTCTTTTCTTCTCATTTGCACTCCCCATTCAGCCAAATGACCACATAATGATTTTTCTACAAAATCTTTTTAACAAAAGCAAGTACTCAAATATCTGTCTCTGGACATTTACAAAATTTAATGTGTCCTGATCAGAGTCAAGAAGAGGGATAATAACACAGTTTTCAAACACAAACACAAATGTACGTTTAATTATTTACCACCTTGAATTATCATGTTGCTTTAATACGGAGAATTGTATGATGATTTAGGACACATTGTAGTCATTAGTACTCTTTTTTGGTGAGAATCCCAAAGATATATTTCTTTTCATTCAGACCATATACATGTTAAAGCCAGCTTTCTGATGTTTGAAAAACGCTAATTGTTATTGAGCCTGGTCACTTGCTACAAAAACAAAGAAACATATGGAGAATCACATATGCATATTTATCTACTGGCATAATTTAAAGGTGCTGTGTCCAAAGGTTGAGAATCTCTCCTTGTTATATGCAAAAACATTGTCCATTATAGTCTTAATGTAGTTCATTTATTTTGAAATCATTTTTATTACTTTTGAAGATTGAGTTTAACCTGCTGAAAGATTGTGAGCAAGATTTATCTTTAAAGAAAATATGTGCAAAATTGAATATATATGAATTTAACTTCAGTAGCCATCCACAGAAGTCATAAATAATAAAAAAAAAATTGGTGGTGATAATAGGAGTTTCCATACTCTGCTTTATCTACTTTTATGCATATTTACTATTTAGAGAGGTTTCTTCTAATAACTGTCAACAGACCTAGAGTACATTTTTAATATTTTCTTTTTTCTTTTTTGTGGCTACACTCACAGTGTATGAAAGTTCCCGGGCCAGGAATTGAAACTGAGCCACAGTTGCAGCAATGCCGATCCTTAACCCCTTGTGTCACAGCAGGAACTCCCAAAATACATTTTTAAAAAGGCTTTGCCTGCTAATAATTTTTCTTAGTTGTTGAAAGTGTTTAAAATTGATTTAAAGTCTATTGTGTTTTCATACTTCTGGAGCAAATTTTTACTATTTTTAGGCAAAATTCCATCCTAACGTAATACCAGAGGAGTTAAAATAGTCAATTATTCTTAATATCAGTAAAAATTAGAAATAAAATTTAAAAATATTTACCCATAGTCACCATTTCTTGGCTCCTTTAGTCATATATATACATATATATATATATATATATATATATATATATATATATATATGTAATGTATATATATGAAGGAATATACAATGTTTATCCAGTATTATTTTACTTCTCCTTTAATTTTTTTTCTTTTTACAGCCATGCTTGAGATATACAGAAGTCCCTGTACTAAGGGTCGAATCTGAGCTGCAACTGCTGGCCTATCCTACAGCCTTGAGAACGCTGGATCCAAGCTGCATCTGGGACATATACTGCAGCTTGTGGCAATGTTGGATCTTTGACCCAGTGAGCCAGGCCACGGATTGAACCTGCATCTTCACGGACACTGTCAGGTTCTTAACCTGCTGAACCACACAAGAACTCCTGTTTTAAAAATTTAATTAACATTACTTACAGTGTATTATTATATGTGTGGATAGAATTCTTGGCTGAGGATATTTATTTTTTTTAGCATTTGATGATAACACTTCCATTAGTTTCTGGATTGTGTAGTTTCTGATTAAAAATATGCTGTAATGTCTCTTTGTTCTTATTTAATGTGCTTTTTTTCCTTTGTTCTTTAAGATTTTTTTGGTCAAACATTTAAGCAAATTGGTTATGACATGATTTAATGCTGTTTTCTATGTGTTTAATGAGGATTTTCGTGATTTCTTTAGATGTGTAGTTTATAAATTTATCAACTTTAGAATAATATATCTATGAATCCTTTAAATATTCATGAACATTGACCCCTTCCTCATCCTCAAATAAACTTTAGTTAGACTGCTTTTTATTATTTTAGAGCACACTGAAATTATATTTTTCATATTTTTTCTCAACATGCTTCATTTTTGCCCTAGATTCTATGGTGTCTTCAAATTCATTAAGGCTTTCTTCTGTAATATCTAATCAATGGTTCATTCCTTTCCAATGATTTTCAAATTTTATTATAGCTTCTATCTTTAGTGGTTCCTCTTTTATGTATCTTCCAGCTTCCTTCTCACTATTTCATGTTTTAGTTTACTAATTTGAATGTAACTTGTAACTGTTCTAACGCTTTTGTCTAGTTATTTCATCACTGGTCTCATTTCTGGATCTGTTTCTAGAGATTGATATGTTTTATCCTTTATGGGTTGCATTTTACTGCATTTTGATATGGTTATTTTATTTGTTTGGATGCTGATACTTTTAATTTTACCTTATTGAATGTCTGAATATTTTTGTCTTCACCTAAAGAATATTGTTTTTTTTTCTTGTAGGCAATTTATTACCTTAAGCGTCAGCTTGCATTTCAATTAGTGTTTTAAAGCTTTATGAGGGAATGTCAGGAGTACCCTATATGTTAAGCATTTAGCCATAATATTAAGACATTATAGAGTACTATTGAATTCTACTCCAACATGTTGCAGCTCAATTTCATTACAGCTAGGTGAAACTCTGGAAACCTTTCCACTTACATGTTTCAGCTCATTTTTTACCCCCCAATTGTGGTGTTTTACCATTCTTTTTATCTTGTTTTCAAGAAAAGTTCATCAGGGCCCAATGTTCCTTTATGGAACATTTTTTCTCTTGGGCTCCCTTTTCTCTCAATTTGTGTCCCAAACTACTCAGACATGTCATGATCTCTCCCCAAATCTTTTCTTTTCCCTTTTAAAGCCACACCTGTAGCCTACAGAAGTTCTAGAACTAGGGGTCAAATCAGAACTGCGGCTGCAATCCTATGCCACAGCCACAGCAACACTGGATCCGGGCCGCATCTGTGACCTATGCCACAGCTTGCAGCAATGCTGGGTTCTTAACCCATTGAGTGAGGCCAGGGATGGGGATGGAACCTGCATCCTCACAGAAACTATGTTAGGTTCTTAACGTGCTGAGCCATAAGGAGATCTCCCTCTCTCAAAATCTGATTGCTATTCTGAAAACTCAGCAAGATTGCTGCTTGGGACATTAGTCCTTGTTCTGCTCTCTAGATGTTTCCCCAGCCATTAAGCCTGAAAATCAGCAGGCTCATCTTGTTTATTTCAGTCCTCTCAGTGGCCACAGTCTACTACTTTTTCCTTTCCAATGTCTGAAATTTAGTTTCTTGTTAAAATTGTGTCCAGTTTTTGTATAAATCTGTTTCCTCCAACTCTATCATTGTCAGATACATGGTTGAATCAATGCATAATTTTACAAACAAAAACTATACATCTCCTATAGCTAAAATTGAAAGTCTCTTTAGACATGGTAGGAAACAAGAATTCATTTCTTAATTTATAAATTTATTCAAAAAAGTGTTAAAATTATTGTCATCTTATATATAATTTAGCATTTACATACACACACCCATATGTAACAAAATAGCTTTATATTAGTAGAATCAAGTAGATCTAATTATTATGAATAACATAATTTTCATTTTTGAATTCACTTATGTTAATATCAGAATTAAGTTGTGCATTCTCTTCCTGTGAAAGATTTAGCATCTTATCAAATATTTTTCTAAATATATCTGACATATATGAAAGAAAATATATTTAGGGAGTAAAAATAATTTTATTGTATTCCTTTATTGCTAAGGATGATTTTAAAATTCATCATTCATAAATAATACTTTTCATAATTCCAAACAGCTGTTTTATTTTAGTAATTTCTATAGAATTCAATTCTATAGAATCTGAAAGGAAAATTTAATCTCAACTTTGTGTTCAGAGAGGTATAAAATAGACCAAGATAAAGATCTAAGTTACAAGGAAGAGTGTGTGGAGGTTTCAGTTTGTTATCTCAACTAGGTTGGAAATACATTTCCCAAGATTCTTTTCTCCATAACTTTCATATTAAAATTAGTCACAAGATAATTTTGCATGACATTCGTAAGGTAGAAATGAAGCAACTTTATGCTCTATAGATCAATATAGTGCCAGCGAGCAATGCTGTATTTTAGAGTGTTGTTACAATCTGTTGACTCACTTTATTGACAGAGGGCAGAAGCCAGGCTTTCACTTATCCTGCCCTCCTCCATGTAGGCAATATACGAACTGCACAAAATGATCTTGTTGTCCTAGCGATCATGTTCCAGGTTTTCATGCCCACCTCTTCTTGCTGATTTACCAGATGACATTCAGACATTCAGCCCTAATCACCAGATTCAGAGGCTATAGCTCTTTATACATTATTTTAACCAGCCCCTTGATTAATCATTCTGATTTCTATAATATAAACCTTACTCAATAATGCTCTCGATATTTCTGCCTTCCTGATTGAACCCTCACTGACAGAGAGAGAGATATGGGTATTACTTTACTTGCAAAGTTTTCAAGTTTAGAAATCTTTTTCTCAAATGTTATATGTGTAAATTGTCATATGCTCACAACTTGTGATGTTAAATAAAATATGTATTGCTCTTAGGACTGTTTCTGTCAAATTATTATATACATACTTTATAATAGGAATAACTGTAAATGTTATGCTTTACTTGATGAATTCCATTATATTAGTTCTCTTTTTCCTTAAAATGAATACTGTATTTGCATTTCTAAGCACAAGTATCTTATTTCTGTACTTCTTTATAATGTTTGTGGAAGTGGTAAGTTTGTTACATCTAAGTCCACTTTTATTTTTATATAGGATAATTTTGAAGTGGAATAAAACTATATTTATAACCATAATTTAATGAATGATATACAATTTTTATAATTTTTAGACAAAAATAACTCAGTGATTTGTTTTTAAAATGTTTAAAAATACTTAGAATAGAATTCTTCATGTGACAAGTAGCATTTGATATAAATGTCATGTTTAGACTTGAAACACATTTCTATTTTTATTTGGATAAGTAGAAATATTTATGTAAAATTATAATCTATGCTATCTGAAATAAAGAATATAAAATTTTGCAATTAAAAACTACATGTCTGAAAATACAATACTTGTCCTGCTTCTGACTTTATTACATTCAATTACTGAAATAGTCATTTTCACAAGTATCTTATTCATGGAAAATATCCTTACTGTTAGGTTTTAATAATCCAAATAGTTTTAATAAATGATGTGACTCTTTTCCTTTGTTAAAAAAATATGCGTGTGTATATATATATATTTTAAGAAAAGCTTCAGTTTCAGAACCTCAGAAAGAAATGGCAAAGTTCCAAGATTCCTGAAATGAACATTTATATTTTTTCTTCAACTTTATACATTAAAGATTATATTAAATTCTCATTAATTTCAGATTTATTAAATTGTGCTCTAAAGAAATGTCACAACTTCTATGTTACATTTAAAAAATATAATAAAAATAGATAAAACTCTTGATAAAGAAGATGACTCCCAACAAGAGACTATTAGCAATTCCATCTTACACTCTACAATAAAACATGCTGTGTGGAAGTGATTGCATTTGAAGTTATTCGTACATTTGAATGCAAACTACCCAACCGTGAAAAATGAGACTTCCATTTGCTATAAAAATAAATTAGGAGGCAATGTTTGTTGGCAAAGCCATTTGAGCATCTCAATTCATAACTATTAATGGTAACATAAACAGATGTCTTTGCTCATACTGTGAGCTGCTGTATGATATTGTTTTATTCAACATTACTTTATATCTACAGTGAATGTAGGTGACTTGTTTTAGGATATAATGAAATCACCCTTGATGTAGAGATCCTGAGGGAAATTATACAATGTTACCTCCATAACTAATTTTCTTCTTATGAAATCATGATCCCACTACAAGTTTAAAGCTATAGAATACATTGTTTAATATCACTTTTTTCATGTTCATATCTCAGTAAATCACAAAAAGGAAATTTTTTATAAAAAGCATATTTTATATAAAGGCGGTCCTTTGGGAGAATAACTTTTCATTCTAAATTAAAAGTATCATGAAGTAAAGATTGAATGTTACATACTGCTTATTGACACTTAAATTACTTCTTTTTTATTAGCAGAAAGAAAATTTCTCTGAGAAAATACCATGATAGTGGTGCCTAGTATAGTTTAGATAAGAAAGCTTATGGAGGCGAAGATCTAAAGATAAATTCTACTGATTACACATTTCTTTGAAACTCCAGGGAAACATTTAAGAATGCAAAGATATTATCTTAAATGTAACAGTCCTGTGTGCACAAATACATGCACTCGTATTCATATATTGATTTATCCATTGGAGAATATAGGATAATGTAATGGAAAGAACAAAGATTTGGAGTTTAGAAAAACTATTTTTCATGTGAATTCAAATGGCTATCTATGTTTTTCATTTACTACTCAAAATTTACTTCCTCATAGACAGAATGGGGGGAATAATAAAAACCACCCTCTAGTTTTGTGAGGATTTCATTTTTAAGGGTTGAATTAGATAAGGACTATGAAATTTTGAATTTAGTGCTACACACATAGAATTACCATAAATTTGCATTTTAAAATGTTTATTGGGAAAGTTCCCATGGTAACACAGCAGCAACAAACCCAACTGGTATCCATGAGGACATGGGTTCAATCCCTGGCCTCGCTCTGTGGGTTGAGGATCCTGCATTGCTGTGAGCTGTGTTGTGGGTTGCAGATGCAGCTTGGATCTGTTGTTGCTGTGGTTGTGGTGTAGGCCAGCAGCTACAGCTCTAATTCGACCCCTAGCCTGGGAACTTCCATATGCCAAGGGTGTGCCCCTAAAAATCAATCAATCAATATAACAATAATGAAATAAAATGTTTCTTGATATTTAGTAATGCTTGGATTAATCTGTGTCTTTATACTGGGCTTCAAGAAATAAGACCCTCAATTAAATGACCCTAGAGACATCTCGAAATATATTGACATGAAAATAATAAATCCAAAGCAATCTTTCAGATGCTCCTTCTTCTTTACATTTGGCTAAGTGATATTATAGTAGCAGGACTTAATGGCATTTTTTTGGTAATAAAGGCTCTTAACATTTTTTTTCCCAAGAAAGAAAGATAATTATAAAAGAAAAAGTATTAAGTTTGGACATAGGAAAAAAATCACATTTTTCAAGATAGTAAAGAACTTTTATGAATTTAGTTCATTTACACCAAATGTTACCAGTAATCTATGACTATTTATTTGCCAAATAATATTATACAGTTTAAATTTTATCTCTTTTGGAGATGCCATTTAATATCATCACTAAGGTTGACTTTCCTTGAGATTTCATGATAATTTGTTAAGTGATACATCCATATATATTTATTCTCTGTATATATGTCAAGTTCCTGTCTATGTACTGTAAATAAATTTATAAAAAATATAATTAAATAGAATTTGGAGACCAGAAGGGGGGAACTCTCTTACACTACAACCATAGCAGAGCCCAATAGGAAGACAGCCTCCTCATCTTCCTTGGCAAAGACTCAGCCAATGAAAAGCCAGAGACTCTTTGTTTCCTATAGCCCTCCCAACTTCTTTTTCCCCTCTATAAAAGTATTGTCCTTCCCTTACTGTGCAGGGACTTTCACACAACTTGATGCAGTGGCACCCACTGAACTGCCATTCTCTGTTGATCTCAAATAAACCTACTTTTACAGGAAAATATCTGGCAGTCCATTTACTTCAAATAAGCATTTTGGCGGCCCATATCAGAAACCAGAGAAGACCCCCCAAAAAAGCTCCAGGCTGGGGAGCAACACGTGTGGTCCCCTGGAGTGTGAAAGTATGTCCTTCCTCTTGATCTGAGCTCTGTTTGCATTTGAAGCTCTCCGAGTTTTATCCCAGATCTATTTTAACATTTTTTTTCTTTCAGGTTTAGGTCTTATTCTGGATGTGTGTACTTTGGCATTTCAGCCTGATTTTAAGTAAGACTGTTTCAACTGAAGCTGGCTGAAAATGCCTATGATCCATTGCTTCAGAAATGGGCTGCTTTATTAAAACTGGTTTTTCAGCTTTTGGTGTACTACTTTAGACTAAGCTATTTTCTGGAAACTGGCTGGAAAAAAAAGGCTTTGGCCTAGCTCCTCCAAGACCAAGCTGTTTCTTTAGCACTGCATGGTACCAGTTTGTAAGCCATGTTTGGATTGAACTGTTTGTGCTGTAAGGTAAACTGAAAATTTGAAAATTGTTTTACCTGGAGAAAAACCTTTGAGAAATGAGATTCCAATTGTCTAAATATTTTGAGGATAGCCACACCATAGGGACTTTGGCATATTTCATGCTTAAAAAACTTAGTCCATCCTCATGTGCATTTCTATGTAAATGGAGGGACCCAAACAAAGGCAACTAAGAATAACAATAAGAATTAGGGGGAACTACTGAAATCCTCAAATTTATTTTCCTTAGAACTGATTTGGGATACAATAGCTCAAAAAATTTCCAGAAACGAGTGCAATGTCTATTTTCATTGGTAGTTTGGGGCTTCCCAATATTATCAGGTGTCTAAAATTGCCTTTCTGCAAAATGAGATTTTAAGATTAACTGAGGCAAATAAATGACAAGAGATAAAATGTCTCTCGAGGCCTCAGGCTCTTCTTTGCTGGCTTCTTTGTCTCAGACTCTCCCTCTGACTCCATTTTATTCTCTCTGTGACTCCATTTGGTCAGACTCCACTTCCAGTGCTACCTTCCTCCTTCCCTTCCACACTGCCTATAGCTCCTCTGCAGCCTCCCTTCACTCATACTGCTTCTCTTGCTGAACTTCCCCTTGTCTCTCAAACTCTCTCCACTCCCTTTTCCTCTCAACGTGTCATAATCTGTCCCTTTTCAGAATCTGTCTCTTTAAAATTAAGTCCTCTCATGATCCAGATGATAAATAAACTCTTAATTTTTTTCTTTTTTTTAATTTCCTGGACTAAAACTGAACCCTGAGCCATAGTCAAAGATTTTCCTGAAGTAACTGAGGAATGTCATAGATATGCTGAGATATTTAATATCATCATTCAAGCTTATTAACCTAGTTTCTCTGACTTGTATTTCCTTGTTCATATGCTTGTCAATGGAGACCAGGCCCATCATTGGATGACAACTGCTAATTGAGAAAATCCTGAAAGGTCTCTGTAATTACAAATGTCAGTCTAGCTCACTAACTTATTATATAATCAGGATTTGATAATTGCTAGGCAACTTCATCAAACAATTCCTAGAGTTCTTCCAAAGCCCGTGATTAGGGAAAACTCAAGCTTACAACACAAAAATCTGATGAACTTATTCATGACTTTCACAATTGACTTCTGATTATTTTTAAAGAAATACTGGTCTACTTTCAGATGTTGATTCCACTCAAGGAATCTTTTAATTCTATGGTTATTTATGAGCTGAACCAAGACCATTTCCTTCCTCGTGAAAAAGACCAAGATGGAATGAGAAACTATGTCCATCCAGATTTAGTTAGTCTGGCAAACCAGTTCTCCTCTCCTCCAGATTAATCACTTCAAGGAAGACTGCCAAAAATCTTAAACTTCAGCTCCAGCAAATGAAGGATTATACATAAAACCAACCCCTCCTAATTTCAGTGTGCTTATGACAAAAAGCCAGGATATTGGAAAAGAGATTATTATAAATGTAAATGCTTAGGCACTTTAGCCTTCTAACCAGGCTTCCCAATGTCCTCCTAATTCTCATTGATACAGCTCTGGGAAACTAGAGGGTTTTTTCAAATTTTAATTCTTATTAAGCTTGGAGAAATATTTCTCCAGATCATGGAAAATCCATTCTGTTCTAATGAATACTAGATCAACACTCTTGGAGCTCAACCATACCACTCTTAAAAGGCCCTTGTCTCACAGTATTGAAACGTTTCAAATAGTGGAGATCTCTAATGAACCTGTCTCTGAATCTACTCCCTTTCGTTTAGGTATTTTGAGAGATAGCCATCCTTTTCCTACCCATTAGGCCAAAATTTCTTAGAGAAGTATCATGCCATACTTTGAAGTTTCTTTCTCCAAAGGGGGAAATAATTCTAGAATTTGCTAGTAGTCATCAAAGTAATTGACCAGAGGAATTAAATGACCCTTTGACATCATATTTTATTTGTTTCATCCCTGATAGTACCAAAGCTGATCCTGGAAACAATGATCATTTGTCTCTACTGAATCAGGTACCATCTTCCTTGTGGTAAAAATCTCCAACTGATGTTGGTAGAATTCATAACACACCTCCTATCAAGAGTCAAATAGACTCCTCAAAATTTCTTCCCCAAAAAGAAATTAATCAATACTTATAAGTAAAGAAACTCTTCAAGGCATAAATATTATAATAGAAGCGTTTATGACTCCAGGCCTCACAATCACTTGTACTAGCCCCTGTAACACTCACATTTTACTGGTGAGAAAATCTAAAGGTGGAAGTTTGTCCAAGATCTCAGAGCAATAAATTACATTGTTATTCCTTGACACTTTGTTATTTCTAACCCTCTTACATTACAAACAACCATTCCTGTCAGAAATAAATTCTTTACTATAATTGATTCAGCAGTGCGTTCTTCAGTATTCCAATTGATGAAGCTAGCCAATAGATTTTGCCTTCACTTGAGAAGAAAAACAATTCATCTAGACAGTAATGTCTTAGGGTTTCACTGAGAGTCCTTCTTACTTCTAACAAATTCAGAAGGCTGATTTGAATGATAAAAAGTTCCCCAGGGGTTCTACTCTTTTGTAATACCTATAAGTGATTTGCTGCTTTGCTCTCCTTCTAGAGTCACCTCACAGGAAGACAGAGTATATTTGCTAAAGTTTTTAGTCTTAAAGTGATTTAAGTTCACCAGAGAAAAATCGCAGTCTTCCCAAATCCAGGTGTGATATTTAGGAGAACTGGTATCAAAATCAGGTCTAAACCTATATCTGGATAGATTTTTGTTGTCCCCAGTTTCTCCAAACCCAAAACTAAGCACCAAATGCAAGGTTTTATGGGGCCAGTTGGTTATTTACAAAATTGGACTCCAAATTTTTCTCTTATTTCCAAGCCTCTGTGTTTTACTAAATTTATTATGACTTCAATCCAATTCATGGGAAGAACCAGAGGACATACACTGAACTCACCTGCCCTCGGGCATCCCAATTATCAGATTCCTTTTTTTTCTTTCCCTTTTTTTATATGAAAGGGAGATGAATACTTTTGGGGTACTCACCCAAAACCACAGGAACCACCATTGCCGCAGAAGATATTATACCTAGTAACTAGGTAAGGGGCTACCTCCCTTACCTTAAAGCTATAATGGCCACTGCCCTTTTGGTTACCACCACCAAGAAAATCACTCTGGAATTACCATTTAACCATTTTTGTACTTCATATATTAGAAGCTCTTCTGAATTCTCATTACACTCAGCATTCCTCAGTCAGCCACCTAACCTACTAACAAAGACCTTTTGTTAACTGCTCCTCACACTATTCTTTTATGTTGTAGTAACCTTAATCCTGTGACTCATTTTCCCTGTCACTGGCAAAATCCTTCACAGCTGCTTAAAGCTGATGGATCACTTTCTGACTCCTTGTGATGACCCATAGGAAATTCCTTTGGTAACATGACTTCTCATGATTTGCTGATGGTTATCCTTTAAAGGGTGACAACGGCAAATGTTCTGGGTATGCTATTGTAACTTTTGATGTTGTTGAAGCATTTATGGCTACTTCTGCCCAACATGCTAAATGACATTTTTTACACAGGTTTGTACATTAGTCAAGGAAAAGAGAGCCAATATTTATTTTGATAGGAGAAGTTTTAGGAGTTACTTGTGATTTTGGAGTATTGTGGAAGCAACAAGACTTCCTTACTTCCTATGGAAATAAAATTTTAAATGGCCCCTATTTTCAAGAATTATTAGATATAATGTTTTCACCTGCCACTTTAGCTATGATTAAAACCCCAGGGCATTCTAAAATTGACTCTCTGGAAGCTAAAAGAAATCACCTTTCTAGTATTTCTAGAAGAAATGCTACACTTAGCCAAACCTCTGTCCTGGTCCAAAGGGGTATATCCAAAATGATAATTTAGAAAAACTGGCTAGAGAACCCAACAGCTGGCTTTAGATAGGAAAAACAAGACTGGATTTATTGGTTTGATAAAAAGAGAAAGCTCTGGTTTGAACAAAATAACAACCCAGAGTTCTATCAGAGACTCTGCAGTTCCCACTCTTGACCACTGTATACATATTAAACCACTGGTCTCCCAACAAAACAAAGCATACTTAAATCAATGCTAGTGAGGAAAAAATAAGGGCACAGAACATGCCTCCATCATTATCCCACTTGTCCTAAATACAGTCCAGGGAAGCCTGTTTGTACTGCACCTGGACATTGTTAATTGCCTAATGAACTATTTGCCCACTTTTTAAAAATGCACAACATTCAAGTTGAGAGTTAAGTTTTATTTGGGGTGGGAGACAGCATCTCACTTAACCCTGAGAAAACTGCTCTGAGGAGGAGCAGGGAGAGTCAGGATACACAGAATAAAGGTGAAGGGGGAGGTGCGTGCAACCATCCACACATTTTACAAAAGTTTGTTGCTGGTCTTGTGAAGGTGACTACTAGTCACAAGGAGTAGACATCACAATGAAGGACTTTAATGTTTTTCTAGATATGAGGAGATGCAAGAAGCTGGCTCATAAAGTCTTCTCTTAAAAATATCTAATTATCTGAAGACCAGTTCTTCCAGGGTTCCCAGAACACACTCCTGATCTCCATCGACCCTGAGCTCTACTCAGGGGGTTTTGTGGGATGGCAGCTGCGGTGGCTCATGATTTAATCCATGTAGAGGCTGATGGCAAGTGCCAAACTCCAATTCTCACATTTAAGGACTGGCGAATTCAATTCATACAATTTCCCCCATCTCATGGATGTAAGTATGTTTTGGTCATGGATTGTGTGTTTTCACACTAGACTGAAGCCTTCTCTTTCAGACAGGCTAATGCCTCTTCTACAGTTAAAGTGTTTTTGGAAATGATTATTCCCTACCTAAGAAACTTCTCTTTAACCACATCATGACTGAGGAATCCATTTTACTGGCCAGGAAAATCTGTGCTGTTTGGGTAGTTTTACAACACATACTATTGCTTATTGCCTTATTCCTCTGTTGTAAAAGAACACACTAATGACATCATTAAGACTTGGTGAAAATTACAGATGCCCTTCAAAGACCTTGGGCAAAAGCACTGCTGTTAGTCCTAAATCTTAAATCCATTCCTTTTGGAATTCATAAATTCTCATCCTTCGAGATAGTTGCAGAACACCCAATGCACCTGGCTCCTACTTCTTTTGAAACACAACTGATAAAAGGAAATATATTCCAATATTGCAAAGCCCCGATTACTTTTATTAAAAATACCCATGCTTTAGTAGAGCAATCTTTTCACACTGTGTCCTTGGGAGACAAAGACTTTACCTAGAAGTACAGAAAACTTTTCATATCCTAAGATCATATAATCTAGCTATTGAAATAAGAAAAATGCATACAAAGTAAGTACCTAATAGTATGAGTATACATTTACATTGTATCCTGAATGAATAAAATATAAAAATGTATGGAGAAAAAAATTGATTTTAGATAACTTTCCTGAAATACTGTAGAAATTTAACAAAATTTGTAAATGGTTTATCACTGCGAAAATTTAAAATATTAGAATATCTGTGTTGTATTTATTTTTATTGTATTATCTCAAATTTAAATTATTGGCTATATCATAATATAGTTGAAAAGTCAACCTGAATTATTATTATTATTATTTGTATTTTTAGGCCCATACCCATGGAAATTCCCAGGCTAAGGGTCTAATTGGAGCCATAGCTGCTGGCCTACACCACAGCCATAGCAACACCAGATCTGAGATGTGTCCATGACCTACACCATAGGTCATGGCAATACCAGATCCTTAACCCACTGAGCAAGGCCAGGGATTGAACCTGCATCCTCATGGATACTAGTCAGGTTTGTTACCATTGAGCCACGATGGGAACTCCATCTTGCAATATTTTTGAGTATAATGTGTTTATAAATTCATTAAAAATATTCATTGATGTGTTAACTCTTCCTGACTCAGAATAGAGATCTTTTCCTAAGAGAGCTTTTCCCTTTACATTCTGGGGGAGCAAATAATAAACAGAAAATTATATAATATTTCAGGAGACAATACTTAAAAATACAGTCAAAATAAAAGGAATAGCTTGTGTATATTAGGCTACAGGTGGGGAAGCCAGATGGCTTTTTTTTAAACCACTTTTTTGACATAAAATTTATAATAAAATTCAATTTTTTCCAAGTGTGCAATTCAATATTTTTAGTACATTTATTTATTTTTAGTTTTGTTCAAGCCACAAAAAGCATAATTTTATAACATTTCTGTGACTTCCCCAAAAAAACTGTAATCATTTTGAAACACACCAAAGTTTGGGCTTATATGCAGCCAGTCCATTTTCCTATCCCCTGCCCAAGGCAAACACAAATCTACTTTATGACTCTATAGGTTTTCTTTCTGTATGAATTTTATATAAAGGAATTGTGCAAAATGCAGTCTTTTCTGACTTCGTTCATTTTGGATGTTTTTGAGGATTATCACTACTGGAGCATGCAAGGAGCTCCCCTCGTGGCTTGGTGGTTAATGAACCAGGTTAGGATCCACGAGGATTCGGGTTTGATCCCTCGACTCACTCACTGTGTTAAGGATCCAGTGTTGCTAGGAGCCGTGGTGGAGGTCTCAGGCGCGGCTTGGATACGCATTGTTGTGACTGTGGCGTAGGCCAGTAGATGTAGTTCCCATTCAACCTCAGCCTGGGAACTTTCATATGCTTCAAGTGGGGCCCTAAAAAGACAAAAAAAGGCAAACAAAAAGACAAAAACAAAACAAAACACTATAGCATGCAAAATGATTTCATACTTTTTAAATTCAAAATAGTATTCCATACTATGGGTATACCATATTTTGTTTATCTATTCACCATTTGATAAACATCTTTCTTTCTTTTTCTTTTTTTTTTTTAATGCTTTTTAGGGCCGCACCAGCGGCATTTGGAGGTTCCCAGGCTAAGGGTCTAAGAGGAGCTACGGCTGCCAGCCTACACCACAACCATAGCAATGTAGGATCTGAGCTGTGTCTTTGACCTTCACTACAGCTCCCAGCAATGCCAGATCCTTAACCCACTGAGCGAGACCAGGGATCAAACCTGCAACTTCATGGTTCCTAGTCGGATTCACTTCCTCTGCACCACGACGGGAACTCCTCTTTCTATTTTTTGACTGCTATAAATAATGCTATTCCATATTTTATTTATGAGTCTTTTTGGGGACATATACTTTTATGTTTCTTGAGTTGATATCTAGGAGTGGAATTGCTGAGCCACCTGGTAAATCTGTACTTCAATTTTTAGGAAATTACCCAATTGTTTTCCAAAGGGGATGTTTCATTTTAAATTCCCACCACTTAGGAGAGAGGTTTGGAACAGTTCCTTCGCTAGCACCTACAAGGGCATTATGGCCCCTACCCTCACCTGGATGTTGGACTCATCCCCAAAACTGTGAGAAATCCATTTCTATTATTTTAAGCCACTCAGTCTTTTAAGCTTTTAAACTGACCCAGGGAAACTAACACAGAAAGGAAGAATAATATGGGTCCAGAAGCTGTTTTATTAAATGGTAGCACTGACAGCATATTTGTATGCTAATGGAGATAGGAAAAACTGACACTATAAAAAAGACAGTTTTCATTCAGTTTCTCCTGTTGTGCAGTGGGTTAAGAATCCAATTGCAGTGGCTTAGATGGCTGCGGGTTTGATCCTGCTACTGGGTTAAAGAATCTGGCATTGCTGCAGCTGCCCCAGCTGTGGCTCAGATTCAATGCCTGGCTTGGGAACTTCTGTACATAATGGATGCAGCCATAAAAATAAATAAATAAATAAAAATACAGAAGAGAGGTTTCAATGATTGCTCTGACAGGTATAGAGCTTGGAGATCATCATACTGTCTTTATAAGAAAAATGCCAAATAAACTAAAAATCAACAATTTTTCTTGAAATCATAAGAGAACTGAGGTTACTAGGTAAAAACCACCCTGAAATCTGGAAAGCCTGGTAAGTCTGGTTATAACTGAGATCTGTTTACCTTGAACAGAAGCCACTGAAAAGATAAAGTAGTGGGAGCACTAAAATAATAATTTCCCTAAAGAGTGGAAGGCTGAATGTGAACTAGAGTGTAAGACAAAATCTCCGGGGTGCCAGAGTCCAAGGGGGCAACACTGTAATTTTGTAAATCTTCCTTCTGGGAGTCCCATTGGATCCCTAATGGAGCCCAAATCATCTGTTTCTGCCTCTGACAAGGGGAGAGAAACGATAATCATTTTGAAACACACCAATTACATTTTTTAAAATATGAAATTCTCACTTTCCTGGAGAATTCTTTATTAGAGCAGTACCCTACTTTTCCTGGACTTCATTTCTCTAGATTAGGCTTTCAGTCTCACCAATGGTGGTGACTTTTAGATACTTTTGAGAAAGTCACAACTGAGAGAGACAGGCTCTCAGTCTTAAAAGACTGAGATTTAATTATAAGATTAGAAAACTCTCCTTCCCTCATATCTTATCACAACATCAACAACCCTCCAGTAGAAAGTGGAGGACAGCTGGAAGAGTTGCAAGACACAAGTTTATTTACAGTGGTGTTCTCAGGGAAACTCAAAGACAACAGGAGAAGTAAGGACACAGTAGCAAACTAAAGGCGCTAGCATCTAAATCTACAAAGTAAATGTTAAATACAGCCCAACTTGATTAACATAAAACCTCACAATAAAGACCTATTAGCCAATATATCATGCCCAGCTTAAAACAAAAAATTTATGAAGACAGAGTATTTCTGGAGTAACGTCTCTAGGTAGAATAGAAGGTGTACGATCTAGTGCAAAAGTGGAAGGATTTTTTTTACTGTAGGAGTATAGAGAGTTGATGTATGGCCAAGAGGTCAAGAGGCAGAAAACCAGAGGTACAGATGCTGGTAGTGAGTAAAGGAGATGTGGAAGTTCATGCAAGTTCTTTTCTAATTGTCTTAGTTTCCTCAGGTAGTTGGGAAACACCATCATCAACTTTATTTGTGGACAGGGCATTGCAGACATAAGGTCTTGAAATTTTTGCTGAGGGAGGTGATGTAAAATATTTAGAAGAATGGGTGAGTGAAAAGTTTAGACAGTTAAATAGCCTGAGAGCAGTATAAGATTCACATGAATTTTGTTGGCATCAATTTAAAGTAAGACTTTATGGTTTGCCTGCTGTGTTGTACACAAAAACTTTCTCTACTGATCACCAACTTAATCATGTGCACAAAAGCTAAGACCCTTTAAGAGTGCATATACTAAGTCAATATTTTAGTGTATATTAAAGTCCTTCTGCCTTTAGAAAGGAAACTGTTGAAACTATAGCCATGATTTGCTAACAGTGAAATTTCAGAAACAACTTTAGTCTAAGTGAATGACTGTCCCACTTTCCGCTATTTAATTAACATGTTAAATTGTACACATTTTAGTTGTTGCCTATAAAAAAAATCAGGAATACGCATTTTGAAAATGTAAATGATGTATATATGGCTAAAAAATGTTTAAAAAGGTCCCAGTCAAATCACTGAGTGTTAACTAAATCATCTTTTCTGACTGATTTTACATATCCCTTTGAAATCCTTGGTGATTTTCAAAGTAAAAATGATTTTTTTTCTTTAATTATCCTCATTGCATAGCTTAAGCTATTACAAATAATTGGGTTTTTTTCCCTTTTCTACATGTTCATCCACTCCATTCATACATCCTTAACAAAATGTTTTGTAGATTTAATAGCATCAATTACATCATAAAAATTAATTTATCTTCTTCTAGACTAAACATTTCATCTCATGATTTTGACAGTGTTGACAATATTATAAACTAAAGAGTGATGTTGCCTCTATTCATTTACTTACCAAGCTCTATTCTGATCTTTTCTTTTTTAGTTAATTAGCACAATTTATCTAAAGCTGGCTGCCAATTAACAGAGATATTTAGTAGCAGAAATTTCCATCATGTGTTTAATGTGTGGCTACTGATATGACATCAATCACAATTAAGCAAAGGTATTTTTAAAAAACTAATGAACTAAGAATTCAAATGTCACATACTGATACTAATTATCAAACTAAAAATATATTCAGTTTCAAAGTATTTTCCCTCTTAAAGTAGGTTCAGCTGACAATTTGATGCATGATGATTCTATTTAAATATGTAATAATTCATTACTTACTGAATTGTATTTTTGTATTTTCAAGTGTCATGTATATTTGAAACATTTAAAAAGGTAAATATAAAATCTAACTTATCTGAGCATGTCGTAATCAAATGTTCTGCTATTTTAAAATATTATCTAAAATATCCTAGATTACTTTTTTTAATCTAGAAAATGTAATGGCTCTCTATAACAGAGATATACTAATTTAAAAGAATTTGGAATGGATAAGCAATGAGATCCTGCTGTGTAGCAATGGAAACTATATCTAGTCACTTACGATGGAGCATGATAATGTGAGAAAAAAGAGTGTATACTTGTATGTGTGACTGGGTCACCTTGCTGTACAGTAGAAATTTGACAGAACACTGTGAACCAGCTATAACGGAAAAAATAAAAATCATTATAAAAAAATAATTTATTAGTTTATTCCATATGAAGCAAAATCTAAATTTCGACAAAGTGCCAAGGTCATGTAAGAAATGGACCAGTGAATTGTCATTTCTGTTATTTCATTTGATTTCTATAGTTAATATTTCAGTTATAATAAATATTCTATAACTATATATATGTAAATAGACATACAACACTCACAGACATATTGATATTTACTTATACATGCACATACTCAAATAAAATTGTTTGCTAATGGATTTTCTCCTTATTACATGTAGCAGACTTTACTCAGAAATATGAATGAGGTAGTATAAACTTGATATTCAGATTTTTACTATTCTAGAAATGATGCTGCTTTAAATTCATCTTAGTGTATATTATTTATTGATAGCTAACTAGTGAAATTTGCTTAATATGAAAACATTATTAAAACTAGTATTATTCATATTTCACATTTCAAACAAATTAAAATTTATTCAAAACAGATAACAGACCTGATATAAGAGCTAAAGTTGTAAAGTCTATAAAAATGTAAGTAGCAAACATAGGAGAAAATCTTTTAGTTCTTGGATTGGGCAGAGTTCTTATAAGCAAAATCAAAAGAATAATCCATTAAAAACTCCAAAATTATATACTGGACTTCCTCAAATTCAAAAACTTTTGCATCTCTAAAGAGATAAAAAGGAAATAATAAACAAGCCTCAGAGAGGGAGAAAATGTTAACAAACCATAAATCTGACAATGAATGAAAAGTAAACAAATCAAGAAAATGTTTGATATTATTAGTAATTAGAAAAGAGCAAATAAAAACCACAACATTAAAGCACTACACACACTTTTTGGCTAAAATTAAAAAGACTGATAACAAGAGGTGACAAGTTTTTGGAGAAACTGGGACCATCATACACTGCTGCAAAATAGAAAAATGTTGGAAAATAATTTTTCAAATTCTTGTAAAGTTTAACATACATTTAGATACCAGCAAGCAATTCCACTCTACCATTGTTGGAATGTCCATCATTAAGAAGTCAACAAATAACAAATGCTGGAGAGGGTATGGAGAAAGGGTACCTTCATTCACTGCGGTTAGGAATGTAAATTAGTACAACTACTACGGAAAACAGTGTGCAAGTACCTCAGAAAGCTATTTATAGAACTACCATATGATCCAGCAATCCCACTCCTGGGCATCTATCCAGACAACACTTTCAATGAAAAAGAGGCATGCACCCCTATGTTCACTGCATCACTCTTCACATAGCCAAGACATGGAAACAACCTAAATGTCTATTGACAGATGAATGGATTAAGAAGATGTTGTATATATACATTACAGAATACTACTTGTCCATTAAAAGAATCACATAATGCCATCTGCTATCCTAACAACATAGATCAAACATTACTGAGCACTAAGAATACTGTGTTCATTATTTTGTTTAGTCATCAAAATAACTTTATAAGGAAAAGAGCATGCTCATTTTGCCAGGGAGAATGCAGATATTGGATGTGGCTGAATTATTTCTCTAATAAAGCATGGTTGAATTGAAAGCTGGTGCCTTTACCCATTTCAGGTATGCTATATCCCTACATTGATAACTTCTTTGATTTTTCTAGTCTTATCGTCCATTTTTTCACTTCTAGAACTTAATATTTCACTAATATTAAAAAAAAAGTTTAAATTACAATTGATAAAAACAATTTATTAAATACTATTGCTAGGAGAGTAAATCTATTGATCACATATGCATATATATATACACACATAACATTTATATATAAATGCTATATAGAATTTACTTTTAAGAAGTTATTTATTTGCAGTGTAATTAATGCTTTATCAGTAGACAACAAAGTGATAGAGACACTAGCTGGCTGAGAGTTGAAATATCATCATCCAATAGTCATAAATTGATTTTACTCTCAGCTTACCTCTGGGGTTCTGAAAATCCCACAACCATTTGAAATATAATTTCATTGTTCTTCAGGAATCCTTAATTTTTCAGCAATGTTCATATTCCTTTTTGGATTTATGAATTAAGATGAGTTCTATGCAAATCAGCTCATATCAAGATTTACATTTAAGTCCAGCAAATAGACTGGGGAGGAAATAGATGGTACTTAAACAGAGTTATTACACATTTGTATATTATCATTAAGTAACTGATAGCATTAATAAAATTGATATTGTTTTACTCTCAGGAAACATAAGAGTGCTCAGAGACTCTGTAATGTAACATCTGTCTGGTGTAGTTTTTAATCATTTCTTCTATTGAAGACCTAAATATTATTTACTTTTGGAAGATAATAAAGATATATTTAGTATGAATAGAGCACGTTATTCGGATATAAGCTTCTTGATATTTAGTATTCAATATTGAAAGGGGTTATGGAGCTGAGAAGAGTCTAGAAATACAGAGTTTTAATAGAAAAATCTATTAATCTTAATGTAGATTTGAGAGTTTTGCCTTGTGATGATTTTTCCCAACTGACAATCTACTTATCCTCAGGAGGATTGATTAGATCTTTAATTAACTCAATCAGGAAGTGCAATGACCTCCAATTAAATTAAATTTTATTTCTTCTGGCAGCAAAATAATAAACTTATTCAAATGAGTTTCACAGCTATGCAAAATTAAAACCAATTAGAAGCTAATAATAAAGTATGTCAATAGATACACACCAAACTAACAAAAAAAGGTAGTTCATCTCTACTTATTAAAATTAAGAGGGTTAAATATTTGATTATTATAAATGAAGCAAACTGTAAACATTCATATGTAAGAATATGAATAAATGAAAGGTATCTTTCTGAAAGCACATCAGGAAGTCTTAAGAATCAATTATTTTTCTGAGTGGTTTCCCTTAAAATCAATTTAGTTTGGTGTTTCTTGATACACTATTATAAGTGCTATTTTTAATTGCCTGTAAAATCATTATAAGTCACATTTGAAACTTGACTATGTATAATCATGTTCTGCCCTTTTTCACTGTAGGATTTAAGCATATTTATATTTATGTATGAATACATATGTTCTGATGGATCTATTAGTTAGAGTTATTAATCATATAAAGACTTCTAATAAATATGTAAAAAATTAGTATGTAAAAAAACAGGGAAAATAGGCTTTGCCAGCATCCAAGCATTAAAGGCTTTGACTTATTGCTTATGGCCTTAGAAATATTAGTTCTTCATTATAAATATTCTTATTTATACTCAAAAATAATTAACTAAGAACTTTTTGGAGGTAGTTTGTTATTTTTCAAAAATTTTAATATTTTAGTCTTTTATTTTGTCTCTGATTTTAATAATCCATTTAAGCAAAATATAAAACAAAGAAATATATGTTAAAAGTTTGACACGACAGAGACATACTCTGCTCTTTTATGAATATTTCAAATGATTAGTTTTGTTTACAGAATTTTTCTTTTGGTAAAATTCTTATTATGGTGAGAAACCATATTTTATATGTACACGTGAGTAATTTTGATAAAAGCATATGACCATACAAGTTCTATTAAGTAATAAAGTATTTCCATCATCCACAATTTTCTCTTGCTCTTCGATTACTGGGTAAGTGTGTAAAATAACCTAGAGGAACTCTCACATTGGCCCAAGCAGGTCATTTGGACATTTTAGAAGACCTATGCCTTATGGTGAATATCAAACCTAACACGATTAATCATGAGAATAGACTTTTACTGTGCCTTAATATCCCAACACATCATAATATGCTGGCAAAATATAAATGCTAATAACACCAGTACATGCCATTTTTTCCATGTAATTGATTAAAATTTGAAGTAAACATTTGTTCGCATAGCCAAGGATACATGGACTTAGCACTTATAAGTCTAAAATACGGCATCTTGAGACCATATGGCCATATATAATTCATGAATTTGGCCCCAGATTTATTCCTTGTATGTATATTTCTCATTTAAATTTACCACCACTAGTTATTTTCACAATTCAGAAATATTGCAAAATTTGCTCCATATTTCTTCATTCTTAAAACCCAACCATCACAGGGAGTTCCCATCGTGGCACAGTGGTTAACGAATCCGACTAGGAACCATGAGGTTGCGTGTTCAATCCCTGCCCTTGCTCAGTGGGTTAACGATCCGGCGTTGCCACGAGCTGTGGTGTAGGCTGCAGACGCGGCTCGGATCCCGTGTTGCTGTGGCTCTGGCATAGGCCTCCGGTACAGCTCCGATTTGGCCCCTAGCCTGGGAACCTCCATATGTCGCGGGAGAGGTCCAAGAAATAGCAAAAAAAAAAAAAAAAAAAAAAAAGACAAAATAAAAACCCAACCATCACAAAGATCAGAAGAGCTTAACTTCTTTCAAATCCCTTGGCATCTCCCCACTCATATTGAAACTGCCTTAATTTCGGCCTCCATCATTTCTCACATGGACAAATATCTGCTTCTAGTCTCTATCCAACTCATTTCTAATCAGACCTCTCTAATTCTTCTAGAGATCATTATAAAGCACAAATTCAGTTATGTCATTTTCAGATGTAAATTTTGCAATCAATTTCCATTATAAAATACAATCTTCTCAGCATGGCACATATAATCTGTCCACCACCAGTCACTCCACTGTGATTTCCTGTATCTCTCTTATGATCTCAGCATTTGACAGATGCAGCATTACCTCAAATGCAAGTGTCTCCATAAAGGCTTTCTACTTGTAGCTTATTTTTGTATTTGGTACTCTGCAGAAGTCAACTTGAGTCACACTACCTTTAGAGTAGTCCTGACTGATGATATAGGAAGAATATATAAGAATCAGTTAAGTTTCATGACAAAAGTTGGACAATGTGTTTAAAATAGAAGACTTTTTAGAGATATCATAAAGGATTTCAAGGATCCCCTACCCCCCCCACAAGTTTTACTATTTTTCATGTATAATAAAGTTTTAGAATATACTATTTCATACTTTATTACTCATAAATGAATTTATTAATTCACATGATATAATTTTTATTATTGAAATAGGTATTTCATGGTTACCATATAATTCACATTTTTTTTACATGTGACTCCAAAACAGTTAAAAGAGAATTAAGACAAGGTGGCTTCCCCTTCACTTTTTAAATTTATCCATTATATTCTTAATAATTATATGTTTAGGTTCATAATTTTTTGAACATGACATTTTTATGACTTAACATTATGGCCCTTGAATTTTATAAATGTTTTCTTTGGAAAAAAGATTTTCCAAACAGATGTAAGTTTTAATTCACAGTTATAAGCATTGAAGCTTAACCACCATATGAGCTTCCTATGATTCAGGAAAGAGACTTTTCTTTCTTTCCTTCTCATGCAGTCTTTAAAGAACTTTTATAAGAAGAATTCCATATCTGTTTCATAAAAAGGGCAAAAGAATATAAACAAAAAATATAAATATTTGCATCACTTTTAGTTAAAAATTATCAGGTGATTTCCATTTATACTTACATAAAATTATAATAATGTCAAAGTTAGTACTATAAAATGCTCCACATCAATGTAGTTATATTTTCTTGATTTTTCTATTGAAATTACAAAACCCCAAGTCATTTTTATGACATTTAAGATAAAGAATCTTTGGATCTTTTTATAGCCATGATGCCCCTACTACCATGTATTTCCTCTCTATACAACCTGACAATAAATAAGAAAGATACTGAAAATAAAAGTTGCTGGTTTATGAATTGCTTCATGATTTACCTCTTTTTTTCTGGTATTAAATCTTACTAACATCAGTATTTATTTTATATTACTTTATGTGAAAAATGCAAATGATTGTCCATGTACACACTTAAGGAAACAGATTTGAAAAAGAAATATTTCAGTATTAATTTTTTAAAACACATGAAACAGTTTAATTTTATTTCTTTTTATCATTAATTCTGGGTTTGTATATTTAATCAAAAATATATAGTAATTCTAAGCAATATGCTTATAAACCGCTTCTGAAATTTTGAAAATGCACAAACTTCTATCATAATAAACTTAAAAAGTTGCTTTATAGTTTTAAAATCTTGTTCATTAGAAAACCTTTTTTGATATCATTACGTCCAGAAATATACATGCTAGTATATCTTTCAAAAAATATAACATTCTAGAAAAAAATCAAATACATTTATAAGAGAATTTGAAATAGCCTATAATTGATTGAAATCAGATATTTTAAGGGTAAAAGAACATACAACATTCTATATTATATTTAGTAGTGCATAATTGTTAAGTGAGAAAATTTTAGATTTCTCTCCTAAGTACATTAAATTTTTATTACAGGAAAGAGATAACACTACTGGAAATTCAATACCACCTGAAATTTAAACACTACTTTCACCATTTTTTCATTTAAAAATATTTTATGATGTTCGAATAGGAGAAAGCATCTTGCATTAAGAGAGCTTTTTTTAACTGCTGATCTAGGGTAAAAGACTGAATACTGGATTGTTCTCAAAATAAACTTTTCAAATCTTTATACCTGATGACTTATTAGAGGTGTGACCTTGGTTAGAGGTTCTCTGAGATCTAGCACTTTATTTCTTTTAATCTGTAAAATGAATTTTTGTCTTATCTATCTCACGATTATAAAATTCAAACATGATATAAGAAAGTAAGATGTTATAGAATTTAAAATGTTATTAAGGTATTAGTGGAAATTTGAATAGAGGTAAAATAAAGATATTCAAATGTTATAAAAAAGGAGTAAAACATGAAAAAGGCCATACAGTTTATAGAGTTGATATGGCAATAACATTTCCAAATCAGGATAATAAGTAACTTATTATCTTTTAGTTTCTAGTGTCAATTTATACCACATGGTAGTTACAACCCAGACACAGGCATTAGAGTTAGAATATGCTTTCATCCAAGCTATTTGACCTAGGATAAATGAACTTTCCTAAATTATCATGCTCTTATTTATAAAATGTTAGATGTTAGTAATATCTACTCAGTGTGAGGGAAATAAAGCCAAAGACAAGTGGTACAATAGAAAATTTAATGTGGGGAGTTTTTTTTTTTTCAATGTTGAAAATGGGTAAAAGGACAAAATGTGACAGTGAGGCCATGCTTTGATTAACCATAGCAAAAAGTCAATACCAGAAGGAGAGTTGGGGATAGAAGGAAGGTGAAGATTCCCTTTTCTCTGCATCTTGCATTCTCAACACCGGTTATCATTTACCTTTTTAACAGCCAGTCAAACAATTACGAGGTGATATTTCCTGTGATATTGATTTGCATTTCCTTGATGATAAATGATGTTGAGCAACTTTTCCTGTGTTAGCCATTTGCATGTCTTCTTTAGAAAAATAATTATTCAGTTCCTTTGCCCATTTTTTAAATCAAATTATAGTCAACAATATTGTATTATATATATGAAAATTGCTGAGACTAGATCATAAATGTTTTCATCCCAAAGAGTCAGAAGCTGTTAAGAGCTAGAACCCTGGAGAGGATGTCACTGTCAGAACAACTGCCTGCAGCAGAAACAAGGGGGAGAGAAACCCAGCCTCTTCAACTCTCGAACTCCAATTTTCTGCAAGTGCTCTCAGAAGCAAAACTTCTCCAGTAGTCATTTGGTCAGTTCTGGGGAAACATATGCCTAGAGCTCCATCCTCTGTAATTCAGATTACAACAAGGGAAAGAGTTTAAGTAGAAATAGCACATGACTAGAACAGCAGGATGTTCCAAATTTCATGCAACCATTTCTTCTCTCCTTTTGCCACTCTGAACAAAGCTAGATTAAATGTTTCCATTTATTCTTATGTGCTTCTGCTTTAACGTCTATGTTAAAGTTTCAAAGATGAGGATTTTAGGGATCATAGGATATATTTCATTTTCATAGTTTAATACATATAGATTTTTCAAGCATCTGAAATCATTTACATTTGCTTGAATAATGCGAGTTTAACTCTTTTATGGCATTATGTAATATTACATATTATATATTATCACAAACATATTTTGTCAAAATATTTAAAGTAGTGGTAACAATGCTATCTGAACAATGCATTTATCTGAACTCCTCAGAAAGTTAAATATGTTTTCATATATTGTATGACCATTTAAATGTTAATTTTGTATTGGGTTGTCAGTCTTTATAACATCAGTGTATAAGGACTCAATCTTTTATTTCTTGCATTTTTAGTAGGTTTTTTTTGTTTGTTTGTTTGTTTTTGGCCACATATGCGGCATATAGGAGTTCTCAGGCCAAGGACTGAATCCCAATGGCAGCTGTGACCTGTCACAGTTGTGGCAACTCTTGATCCTTAACTCTCTGCTCCAGGGTGAGGACAAAACTATGCTGCCTCAGAAACAAAGTTAGATCCTTAACCTGGGGCGTCACAGTGGGAATTCAACCTTTTTGGGTTATATTGACCATATCCAAATATTAACTGTACTAGTAAATGTATTGTTTTATAGCTCTGGGCCTTTTGCCTAGAAATGTTTACAAATTTTTTAGTTTATATCAATATTTTAAACATTTCTGAGGATTTTTATTATATAGAGTTAATTCTTCAGGACTATTTTTATACAGTAAAAAATAAGTGAATTTACAATTATTTTAAGATTGTTAGAGAATTTTGTTAGTTATTTTTAATATAATTTTTATTTCCTTATAAATTAAAATATCGCTTATTCCATACATTGCATGTCCAAATACCTAAGCATCTATTATTGGGTATTCTTTTCTGTTTTGATTTATTTACATACCTGCTAATCTCATTGTTTTAAAAGTTTTATGTAGGCCTAATTAAGACAGCATAACATTCTATGATTTTCTGTTATATATGGAGTAGTACAACCCTCACCACAACACATTATTAGAATATTTGCATATGCCTAAAATAATTTCTTTTTTCCTTTTCTAGTAAAGCCTGTTCTCAGCACCAGCCACAGGGAGCTACTAATCCGCTTGATATCTCTATAAATTTGACTTTCAGGATATATCAGATATATATGGAATCATATAGTTTTTCTGCCTAGCATCTTTCATTTAGCATTATGTTTTTGAAATTATCCATTTTTTAGCTTCTTTCAATAGTTTATATTTTAATATTGCTGAATAATATCACATTTTATGTATTCATCTTTTTAATATGGCTATCCTAGTGAGAATGAAGTGGTATCTCATTATGGTTTCTTTCTGTAATTATTTAATTCTAAAAATGCTGAGCTTCTTTTCATGTGCTTATTAATCACTCAAAATTTTTTGGTGAAATTTCAATTCAGATATCTTGCAAATTTTTATTTGATCCATTATTTTCATGATTTGAGTTGGATATATTCTTTAAATGTTTAAATACTGTCCTTTAACAGATATATGATTTTCAGTTCAGTGACTTGTCTTCTCACTTCTATAATTATGTCTATAAAGGCATATATTATTTTTAATTTAGATGAAGAGCAATAATCACAATTCCTTTAATGAGTTGAGAATCATTTACTTAACCCAAATTACAAAGATTTCTTCCTATGATTTATTTTAGAATCTGTGAAGTTATAGTTCTAATATTTAGGTATATGATCCAATTTTAGTTAATATATGTATATGGTGTAAGGGTAAAAGTCTAAATTATATTTTATTTATATATTTACATATTTATAATGTCCAATTAGCCTACAAAACTCTACCATTTGTGAAATAACTATATTTCTCATATTGAATTACCTTAGTAACTTTGTCAAAAATCAACTGGCTATCATTTTAATTTTAGGATCAGAATATGGATTTCTAAAAAAAAAATAATGCTGCTAAAATTTTAATAGGGGATTGTGCAGACTCTATCAATTTGGTGAAAAGTTTCAACTTAATAATATTAAGTATCCTAGTGTTTGAATATGCAGTGCCTCTATATTCTATTTATTTACACAAAAGCTTAGCAAACTATGGCTTACTACCAATTTTGCTATGTGTTTTTGTATATTTAAATGCTTAAAATGGTTACATACATATTTATATAATATCATTGATTTGTCTCTTGGCTGGAAAAGATTTTTTGGTTTGTTTTCTCTCAGGACTTTAAGAAAATATTTGCTGTAACTTGATGTAGATCTTCCTTAATTTCTTTCATAAATTCTTTGAGATTTGCTGTTTATATGACTTGTTTACCTTTGTTAAATTTTTCTTATTTTATTTCTGGATGCTATTGAGCAATGAATTTTTTAATATATTTTTTTATTGTCCAGTGCTAGTGTACACTGATGCAATTGGTCTTGTATACTGATTTTGTATCCAGAAATTTCAATGAACTTATTTTGTAGTTTTGTAGGTTTATTTTTTTGTGTGTTTGGGGGGTGATTCCTTAGTATATTCTACAAGCATGGTAAGTTTCTGCAAATAAGTTTATTTATTCCTTTCCAATGAGGATGTTTTTAATTCTTTTTTCTTTCATTTGCTTTGTGTTTGTTTTGCTAAATTGCACTTAATAGAATTTTCAGTACAATATTGAACTGAAGTAGAGAAAGAAAATATCTTTGCCTTATTTTCTACTTTAGGAGAAAGCATTTAATCTTTGATCAGTTAGTTTGGTATTATCTGTAGGCTATTCATACATGGTCATTATTAGGTACCTTTAACATATTTACAATTTCTTTAAAGTCTTTGGCTGCTAATTCTAATATCTGGGCTTCTTTCAAATAGTTTCTACAGACTACTTCTTTCCTTCATATGAGTCACCCGTTATTTATTTTTTGCATTCTCAGACTTTGTTCAAATTGGACATTTTAGATGATATCTTTCAGCAACTATAGATTCAGATATCCCCTGGGGTGGTGGTTGTTGCCTTTTGTTTGTGTGCTTGTAGTATTTTTTACTGACTTCCCTCATTTAATTCTATAATGTCTCTCTCCACTGTAATATGCATTTGCTGATTTGTGTTTCCTTCCTTTCTTCCTAACTTATTTTTTATGCCAGCCATATATCATACCTAGGTTAGCATAGCTTGTAGTCATCCAATCAACAATCAAACATTGTGTTCAAACACTATGAGCCAGTAAGATTTCCACACATTTCCGATAGACTCTTTTCATGGATTAGGGAATGGATTCACACTTCAGGCTGTTTATACAAATCTGAACAAGATTTTACTCTTTACTGCTATCCTTCTTTTGCTGAACCTCTGCATGCATAGGCTTTATTTCAGTCTGGGATATGTAAATAGCTAAGGCCTTGTGGTAGGCGAATAATCTACCCAAAGAAGTACATGTTCTAATCCTCCAGAATCTGTGGTTACCTAACATGGCAAAGAGAAGTCTGTAGATGTGATCAACGTAAAGATTCTGAGATGGGATCTTGAGATTTTCCAGGTGGGTCCAATGTCGTCACATAGATCCTTGGAAGAGGGAGATGGGAGGATCACAGTTAAAGAGAGGAAGGCAATGTGACAAGTTTGAAACAGATTGGAGTGATACCACCACAAACCAGGGAATGTCCAGAACATTTACAAGCTGGAAGACCTAAGTAATGGATTTTTGGTGAAGTTTCCAGAAGGAACTAACCTAGCAACAGCCTGACCTTGGCCTAGAGAAACAGATGTTGGACTCCTGATCTCCAGAACCATAAGACAATACATATATATATATTTTTAAAGCCTTATGTGTGGGGTAATTTGTTAGATCAGAAATTGGAAACCAATACAAACATTTTTTGTTTTCTCCTGTTCATGGATGCACTTGGGCACATGTGCATAGCTTCTCAGATCACTAGAGATATGTAGGAGTTATAAGGACTACTATAGCCTTATATTCTAGTATACATCTGCCTTGTCTGTCAGTCTTTGCTTATACCAATCAGGTCACAACTTCAGGCTAGCTGTAATTTGTCCTTTCCTATTTGATTGTCACTAAGGTCCGATGTTTCTGATGATTCCTGAAGCATGGGGATTTTCCAAACTTGAGTCCAAAGCATTATGGCAACAAAGCTGCTATGTTATCAGACTGGTCCCTCCCTGGTAAAATACCCGCTAATGGAACTGAGGAAATGGAAACAGCCCCAGACTAACATGTCAAGACACATTCTTTTAAATTGTGGTTCAGTACTTTGCTTGAATGCCTTTCAATTTGTTATATGACTTTGGTTGGTTTCCAAGGTCTTAAAGTGGTTGATTTAAAAAAATATGTACAGTTTCATCCTTCTTAACTGCAGAAAGCATTTTTCCAGTTTCTAACTGCCTCACCCCAGAAATCCTGCTTTCAATGCCATTTGATAATTACAGATATTTAATAGTATGTTTTAATTTTAATGATGTAAATTCAACATATTCATATTTGTTGTTATGCATTGACTTTGACAGATACATATTTATGTATAATATTTTTAATAACTAAATTTTTTTAGGACTATTACGATGTTTACATGGGTGTATTTTGGTCATGGTAATTGCCCTAGTCTGTTCAGGCTACAATAACAGAATTCTATAAACTGTGGGACTTATAAACAAAAAAATATTTATTTATCACACTTATGTAGGCTGGGAAGTCCAAGAAGTAAGTTCAGTGTTTGGTGAGAACCTACTTTTAGTTCACAGATGATTACTTTCACTGTAATATCATATGGCACAGTGGGCAGAGAGGTTTCTGGGATCTCTTTCATAAGGGCCCTTATCCCATTTATGAGGTCTCCATTCTCATGACGTAATCACTTCCCAAAGGGCCACTTCCAAATACCATCACATTGGAGATTAGGTTTCAACATATCAATTTAAGAGGATTAGGTTCCAACATATCAATTTTAGGAGGATTCAGCTTATAGCAGCAATTCTTCAAAATGGCACTATATGCCCATGTAGTCAAAAACTAAGGCAGTTCCCATATATTAAAATAAAAAAAATCACTATCTTTGAAAGTACCAAATAATTCAGTAAACAATTGTTTTTCTGACTTTGCATTCAACCAAAATAATTCAAATGGTTTTCTTGTGTGTAGATTTATTAATGACACAGTCAGTAGATATGACATATGGAGAACTAAATTCATAAAGAAAGATACATTAAGAAAGTCTATGGGGATATAAATATGTATTGCTTACTACAGAAAAAAAACTGTACTTTTAACTCTTCAAATGGATTACAGTTTGTTCAAGAATAGACATGGTTAGGAAAAGCTCTTAATAAAAGCAAATTAAACTAGATTTTAATAACTAAGACTCTTTGAGAACTTTAGAAAAAGGGTCTATCTTTAACGCTTTACATATAAGAGGAGAAATTATTTAGTAGTCAAACTGAAATTTAAGAAAAGATGGAAACATAAAATGCAAAGACATTTATGTCATTCAACTTTACTATAAAAATCTCAGGCTTGGACCCTTTTCTTCTATATTTTTACCCTTTACCTAAGTAAAATTATTTAACCCCATGATTTTAAGAAACATTTATGTAATATTGGCTCCTAAATTAATTTCCATCCCACTTTTCCTGAGGTTCAAGTCAAGCTGTCTAGGTCATTCGTGTATAGATGTCCATGCTGATAATCTCTGATGAGATCATATGCAATCGGTCTGCTAATCCAGTCTGCACCATCCACACTGCCCCAACTTCTGCCTGGACCAATCACCACACTGGACATAGAAAAATATATACCACTACATCCTGGGAACAAAGTAAAAGACTCCATGTTTCTGATGCAAAGTCTACCACTGAATGCCAGATTTGGGACTTCTGCCAAAACTTAACCGGCTTTTCTTGTGATGGATGAAACCATAAAACATGGCATTTCCCAACCTACTCTAGAAGACAGACTATGGTGAACCTTTGCTTCTTCTTAGGGCTATTAATAGTGCCTCACCTCTGCTGACTTTTCTTATGGTGTGGTGTTGCTATTCCAAACCGAAGTGTCAATTTCTGTCACATACGCATGTGACATTGTATGCCTGTTATTCCTAAAGGCTCTCAACAATGGGCAACTGCCAAAATTAACGTGAATCCACCACAATCCCTACTGTTCAAAAATACTCTGTATCTCTGAGAGTTGTATGGCTTCCTCAAAAATCAACACAAAAGGACTTCTGCCCTTTTTCCCTTACCTCTTTGTACCCACATACCTAGTAATGACATTTTTTATTTCAATTAGTGTGGCTATTCTAGAAAGGCATCATCTCCTTTTAAGAGCTTCTCAGGTAAAGATCATAATGAAAGAGACAAGGATTTATGTATTTTGAAAATTCAGAGTTTTATCCTGGCCATTGCTGGGCATAGGATGCTTTTCTTTCCCTAGACTTAAACTCCTGGCCACACTGCTGTACCAAAAGAAAGCATAGAGTATTTAAATGTCATTCTGAATATGTTTTCTAAAAATTCAGTTATAACTCTTGCACTTGCCTCATCTATATCAAAAGACTGGTGAAAATAGAAGATTGGAATGAAGGTGAAATTACAAGTAATCCATCAGGAACACTGATTTTGTAGTGGTGAATGCAGTAAAAATAAAGACAAGTTGAAAATGATAAAGAAATAATTCTCCTTGTTGAAAACAAGAGATCCCCTTTCCTTTTCTACTTACTATCCCCTCAGAGAGGGCTGTAGTTATTTTAATTTCTCTAGTCCTGACTCAATCTTTCAAAACAGGATATAAATTTTGCATGTGTGTGTTTGTATGTGTAGGAACCGTTCATTCTTAAGAGGTATTTAATAAACCTCAACAATGATTCATGTTTGGCAAACTAGGTAAGAATAAAAAAAACTTGCCTAAGTATCTGCATAAAGGAAACTGACAAACATAAAACAGTAATTCAATTAAAATGCTAAAATAATCACTTTTAAATTTCGGAATAAGAAAACAATGCTAAATTTTAGTACTTCAATTAATAATATAAGAAGTCTTAGTTACATTAAAAGAGAAGTTTTTGAATACTAATAAAGGATAACTGGTATTTTCATAGATAGACTTATTTACTTTGAAACCCAAAGGTATTCCTAGAGGTATTATTAAAAGTAGTAAGATGTCTTGGCAAAGTAAAGTTTAAAATAATTTCTATAAATAGCCTAAATAAAAGAATGTAACAAGACTCAACTTAAAGATAATTAAAATAAGCTTAACGAAAGTACGCAAAGTCAATATGGAAAAATATCAAATATTAGTCAAAGAAGTTTAAATAAATGAGGAGCAATTTTTTTTTCAAGGGCCACATCCATGGCATACAGAAGTTCCCAGGGTAGGGTCGAATTGGAGTTACAGCAGGATCCAAACTGCATCTGCAACCTACACCACAGCTCTCACTAAGGACAATGTCAGATCCTTAGCCCCCTGAGCAAGGCCAGGGATCAAACCCGCATCCTCCTGAATACTAGTCAGGTTCATTAACACTGAGCCACATGGGAACTCTAGGAGAAATGTTTGATTCACAGATAGGAAAACTTTATATCATAAAAGTATAAATTCTTCCCAATTTAATTAATAAGTTCAGGGATTGCCCGCTGTGGCACAGAGGAAACAAATCCAACTAGTATCCATGAGGATGGGGGTTCAATCCCTCACCTGATCAGTGGGGCGCTGCCATGAGCTGTGGTGTGGGTTGCAGTCAGCGCTCCAATCTGGCATTGCTGTAGCTGCAATAGTGGCATTGGTGTAGCTCTGATTTGACCCCTAGCCTGGTAACTTCCATTTGCTGGAAGTGTGGCCCTAAAAAGGAAAAATAAATAAATAAATAAATAATAAATTAAAGGCAACACTGTAAACCACCAGGCCCCTGTGGAGCTCCTGGGCACAAAAGTCTTTCTGTGTCTCCCATTTTTTCCTTTTAGGAAATGATCCTCATTCAGCCTCCACAGCCTTCCTTAGGTTCTAAGAAGCAGTCCAGACAGTTGCTGGTCAAAATAGGGAGGGAATACAAAGACAAAGGAAGAACTGTCAAGCAACAATAGTACAGCCTTGGGGCAGGATCCTGGTTCCCCCTCAAGGGGAACACTTAATGATGTAGGAATCTTGTAGACCTAAGAGGAAAGTTATATTTCTATGTTTCTTTTAGAAATGAATACTTTAAAATTGAACGGCTCAGAGCCCTTCCTTGTGCTTCCCCCTCATTTGATTGCACCCTAAACACAATTACCTATAAGTTAAAGAATGGACACCCTGAGCACAACTGCCTATAGGTTAAAGATTATTAGCAGATGGTGTTTTTCAGAAACTTCCCTAGTTTGTTCTTATCTCTGGTCAATACGTCTTTTTTTTTTTTTTTTTTTTTGCAGGTACCATTATACTAGGCAATAACCCAAAGACTACCACCAGGATCACAAGATCTCCTGACACCAGCTTCAATGACTAAGATCCCCCTAAAGAAAGAAGAATGCATGTCTGCCCCAGTCCTGATTCTATCCGAAATCTTGCTTTTCTCCTTTTAGACTATAAAACTCCCTGCAATTCTTCCCCCAAAGATGGGCGCAGTCTTTAAGGCATCACCCTGCTGTGGCTCCCTTTGCCTGACAAAGCAATAAAATCTATTTTGGAGTTCTCACTGTGGCTCATTGGGTTAAGAATCCAACTAGTATCCATGAGGATGTGGGTTTGATCCCTGGCCTCATTCAGTAAGTTAAGGATCCAGCATTGACTCCAGCTGCTGCATGCTGTGGCTGTGGTATAGGCCAGCAGTGGCAGATCAAATGTGACCCCTACCTGGGAACTTTCATGTGCTGAGGGTGCAGCCCTAAAAAGAAAAGAAAAACAAAGCTATTTTTTTCTACTTCACCTAAAACTGTCTGCATGTTACTATTTGGCACTGTGGGACAGAGGCCAAGTTTCAGTAACAATACCAATCATACCTCTAATTTTTTTAGAATTTAACAATATTCTAAAATTTAATTAAAAGTGATAGTACTTGCTTAATATTCATGAAGTCTATAGAATTAAAGTTGACTTAATGTGGGCTTCAAAAAAGTCAAATCTAAAATCTAGCTTTTGTCAAGGATCTTGGAAGTTAACTTCTAAATGCTTAAAATGTCCTTTGTGATAGAAGTGTCTCTGTTATTCATGGTGACCCTCTCAGGTTACATCTGACTTTTAATGAGGTGACTTTTCCTGTCAATGAAGGCTGGTTTCATCTTTGCAGAGGTTAGCATGAATTAAATAATACTAGACCGTTGAAACTTCTGGCACATATAAGGATGCTGCTGTAAAATGTGTATCCAGATTCTAGAATAAGTTACAGTAGGTGCTTATGATCATAATTAAATGCTTAATGTTGATTAGAAAGACTTTTTTTTTTTTTGGAAGGCAACCTCATTAAGAACTTGTGTAAAAAAACTAGGATTGTGAAGTAGCCATAAACGAGTTTAAGGTATAGTAAAGTTTTTATTAGAGGTGACTTTAAATTAAAACCTTTACTTATCTTACAACTTTTTTGAGACTCCCAGAACACTAAAAATAATGGCAGATCATCCCAATCAGTCATTTGGCATGCAAATAAATTTTATAAGTAACAATAACATGGCCTCAATATTAGTTTCAATAGTATTTTTGTCCAGAGTAGAAAGATAAATAGGTAAACACTTTTCTTTAGAATAAACATGAAAATATTTCATTGTCCTATATTCAGTTTTCTAATATTCTTTTTCTAGAGATTCTTCTTTATATAGTAATCAAACAGTTTTGCTCATTATGAATTTTCTCCTGTTTCTGAAGCAAGGCTGGAAAATGCTTATGTAAAAGCTAATTTTTCCCTAATGATTTCATCCACATTGATTTTATCCTTCAAAGATTCCTTTTGTAGCTTTTATCTGAATCATACAATTAGCAACTGATTGAAAGTTTTCTGTACAAAACTTGTTCAAAACAAAATTGTGAGTTTGAAAAAGTTATCTAAGATCATCTTCACCTCTTTTCTGTACACTTTTACTTATAAAATCACCTTTCAAGGAAACTGTTCATCATTAGTGGAAATATAAAATAACGGTCTTCCTTTCAAATACTTACAGTTTTAATTTTCCTCTCATCATGTGGGTAATAGGTTTTGTTGCCTGTTATTCCTTCCCCATAAGCCTAGGCGTAAAAGTAAGTGTCTTCATAGGTGTTTGCACAAATTAGCACTATAAATTTACTTATGAGCATCCTTTGTTAGAAGTCTGTTCTAAGCGTGTTCTGAAAACCTATACTGATCTAAAAACTATAAGCAGATAGGGTAGGTATTCCCCAGTGAAAGAAAACCAGGGCATGGCTTTCTTGACATAAAAGAAGCCATTTTTGGCCTAAGCCATTTTGAGATCTAAGCCTGGCTACAATTCTTGTCCTTGAATAAGTCTCAGTAATTAAAGATCAAAAAAAAAAAAAATGCAGAAACAAAGCACTGTTATCAGACAAGAGAAGTAACAATAGTAAAGATCATATATCAGTTGTAACGACACCCAGTTCTGTTTCAATAATAAAGATTAGCCTGAAGCTCTCAACTATTATAGCAGACAGATAGTTAGGCATGAGCAGAGAAGGGGGCATGGGGCCAGATGGCAGGAAACCATGTATCATGCCAACAGCAGGGTTCATGGGCAGACAAAGAAAAGCAGGGAACCTCCAGACTGACAGGACACGACACATTTTGGGGTGATAAGTGCCCTGGAAGCAGATAAAAAGAGGTGGAAAAGAGCAAGAATCTCCAGTGTCTAAATGTGACCTGCTGCTCATTATGCCCTCATTATAATAAAATTATAATACAATTAGCTATGTAGATATACCCATCATTTACCAATGCCATGACACCTCTGATAAAAGCTAAATAAGGATAAAAATTTCTCCTCCCTTTAGGAAGGTGGAGCTGGGGTGAAAATTAAGGAATATGATCCGAAACTCAATATTTACAGTGAATATTCCACCCACCCAATTGGATGCCCCTTATAACTGGCATGTCATAAAAACACAGGGCAGCTACTTGCCTTTCTGCCCACCTCTCTTTAAGAGGTGTATTTCTCACTTACATAAATCCTTACTTTTTCTCAATTTACATCTCTTTTTGAATTCCTTCTGTGAGGAGACAAGATCCTAACCTTCAGGAATACAACCACGTAATTAATTGGAACTAAAGGATGATATGCTGATTTTTTTTCTGACCCTCTTGATTTAAAGGAACTAAAGCTTGAACTCTGCAGAACGACCAAGACTCTTTATCAACATGCATGTACCCTTAGCTTAAAAATTCCCCAATTATTCTGTTCAAGGAGACAATGATTTGTAAAGATCCTCTATGTTCTCCATTCTTGCTGCAAGTAATCCTTCCTCCAACCTTTGATTTGGTTGTGTCTTGTGGCTCAATATCCAAGAAGCAAATCCACTTTTTGAGTAATAAAACTACTATCAGTCTCTCAGTAGACTGAGCTGACAGCTTAAATTTAAGGTGGAAGTGATACTGAAAACACAAAATGGGGTCAGCTTGGATTAGCAAACTGCAATCAGAACTCAGTTCTCTGGGATATTTGAAATGAAGCAGATGATCTACTAGAATTCTGAGAAGGTTTCACATATTAATATCCTTGAGGCCATGCATCTGACTGTATTGTCCTGGAAAATATTCTGTACCAGTTAGTAACTGAGAATGAATTTATTTTACTGGCGTAAGTTCTAAAGTCAGAAGTCCAGGTCAGCACGACTCAGATACGCACTCTTCTTCAGATATCAAATGCCAAAGTCAAGGTGTCTGTAGGGCTGCAGGTTGAGTTCTCAGCTTTAAATTTCTTTCTTCTTGTCTTTTATCATGTCAACAATTTAAATTTTAAAGCATTACTACTCAAGATAATGTTACAGGTCACCCTGATTCCCTTAGGGTCTTGAATTGAAATACAAAAAGATATGTTACTTTATCACCAAGTACAATTTCATTAACTTTATCAATGGACCAAACAACTATGTCAACTTTTAAAACATTTATCTTAGGCCAATTTTCAGAGAGGCTATTGATACTACAACTGAGGATAATGAAATTCTTTAGGTAAGTTTTTGAAAAAAATGTGATATAAAGTACGCAGTTGAAAACACATAAGCATTATGCAGAGAGTAAAAGAGATATAGAGAGAGACACATATATAATATATATAGACATTTATAATATATAGACATATATAGACACATATATAGACATATATATTATATATAGACACACATATATTATATATAGGCATATATATTATATATAGACATATATTATATATAGACATATATATTATATATAGACATATATTATATATAGACATATATATTATATATAGAGATGTCTATATTATATATAGACATATATATATACATGAAGTATAGCAGAAACTTTTATAATACTGTTCAAATATTTTTACAGGATTCAAATACAATGTAAATGGAGTTATAGGAAGTAATAGAATACTTGGAAATATTGACTCAGTTATCATTCAAAATATTACAGATATACAGAGTTCCCATTGTGGTGCAGTGGAAACGAATCTGACTAGGAACCATGAGGTTGTGGGTTTGATCCCTGGCCTTGCTCAGTGGATTAAGTAAGGATCCGGCGTTGCTGTGAGCTGTGGTGTAGGTTGCAGATGTGGTATGGATCCTGCGCACTATGGCTGCGTCATGGGTGGCAGCTACAGCTCTAACTGGACCCCTAGCTTGGGACCTCCATACACTGTGGATGTGGCCCTTAAAAAAAAGGCAAAAGACACACAAAAAAAATATTATAGATGTGCAACTAGAGAAATTTAGCAAAGGTATATTTGTGAACAAATACGAAAAATGTTATTGACAATAGTAATGATGTCCCAGAAGAACTGATTCTAGCCAAAACTTCAGAGTGAAAGAACTCTCAGTAATATTTCATGACATTGAGTTTAAAGGATAAAATATTAGAAACAAATCTATATGTAGAAAGGATTATGACAACTCACCAAGCCTTATTATCATGTCATATGGAAAGAATATGAAGGCAAAAACGTTTAAAGAGTAATAATAAAGCTTTTTAAACTAAGCAATAAAATATTTTACTTAATGTTTCTAATGTTTAAATGTACTACACAAATACAAGCTTATTATTTCTCTTCATTTCTCTATGTGTAAAATCAACAGTAAAGGAGTTTTTAATGTTCTAACAAACCTATGCCGAGGTCATGGAACAATCATAATTTTTCCAACTGATTATTGAGATTATTTTGCATAGTTTCAGCTAGCATAATTATTTCTATGGTCCACAATGGTGCCAAGGTGATGTCTGCTTGTGCGTTCCCAGTTCCTCTCTCCCATCACTTGTGCCATGACTGGCATAATTTTCACTTTACATATGCTAGATGCACACAGAACACTGTTGCTATTTTTGTTTTAAACTATCAGTTATATTTGAGAGCATTGAGAAATAACAAAAGGTGATTTTACTTCCATATTCTACCCTGGACATTTCATTTCTTTGTGTAGATTCAAGTTTCTAACTTTTATCGTATCTCTTCTGTCTGAACAGCTTTCTTCACTAGACAATGTTTTCAGGCAAGAAATTCCCTAGTTTTTGTTTTTCTATGAAAGCCTATTTTCACCTTCATTTTATATAATATTTTCTTTGGGAATAGATTTTTGATTTGACTTTCTCCCCCCCTGTTTTTCATTTATGTAAAGAAATCACTCTACTGTCTTCTGGCTTGCAAGGTTTCTGAACAAAGAACCTGGCTGTGGTTTTTATCCTTTTTTCCATTGTAGGTAATTTTTTTTTTTTCACATATCAAGATTTTCTTTTTAAGAATTCTGTATATAATGTGTCTAGGTCTTATGTTTGGGGTTATTTTAGTTGTTGTTCATTTGTTTTGGTACTTTCCCAGCTTTGTATATTTTGAGCTTCTTGGATATGTGATTTGATGCCTGTCATTAAATTTTGAAAGTGCTCAGCTATTATTTCTTCAAATAATCCTTCATTGTGATGTTTTTCCTCATGCTGTGATTAAAATTATTCATGTGTTAGGTAGTTGGATTTTGTCTCGCATCCCTTGGATCTATGGTTCTAATTTTTCTCTTTCAGTTGTTCTCTTTGTATTTTTTTTTTTTGTCTTTTTGCCTTTCCTAGGGCCACTTCCCGAGGCATATGGAGGTTCCCAGGCTAGGGGTCTAATCAGAGCTATAGCCACTGGCCTATGCCACAGCCACAGCAATGTGGCATCTGAGCCACGTCAGCAACCTATGCCACAGCTCATGGCAACACCAGATCTTTAACCCACTGAACAAGGCCAGGGATCAAACCTGCAACCTCATGGTTCCTAGTCAGATTCGTTAACCACTGCGCCATGACGGGAACTCCTCTTTGTATTTTTTAAAATTAATTTGTATTCACCTTGTTACAAGTTGATTTATTCTTTCTTGGATGTGTTACAAATACTGATTAGCATGTTGACAATATTCTTCGTAGGTTAGTTTTTGATTTATACTAATTCCCCTTGACTATTTCTTATTGATTTCACGTCTGCTGAAATCATGTATGTGATTCAGTATCTTATCTATTTTTTGATTAGAGATTTTTACATATCATACACTATTATATCATTATCAAACATATTTATAGTTGTGTTAAATGTCATAGCATGATTTCAACATATTTATCATATTTGAATTTATGATGATGGTTTTATCTCTTCAGACTGTGTTTCTTATCTTTTTGTATGCCTTTAAGTGTTTTGTGAAAGTGAAACTTTTACATAAGATGGTATATAATAGGATAATTTTAAAAAGTGACTACAGATGAGTATGCTTTTCCTTCTCCTAGGTCTTTATTGTGAGGATCTGTTAATCAAATCACAATCTGAGGTAGGTTTGAATTTTGTTATTTTCCTTTCCCATAATCTTTAATTTCTTCTAAAAATAATTTGCTAGATTGTAATCTATTTTGCAAGAGTGTTTCTGTTAGTGCCTGCTTCTTTTTTGGCTTTGAATATTACCTTTATGTGACTTTCAGAGAGACTATTTCTCTTGTAGCTTTCTTGGTGCTTGTCAGTAAGGTAGGATGGTAATGACATGAACTGGTATTCTCTGTATCTAATGGCTAAATCACATTCTTAGGCAGGTGGGTATTGGGAGTGTAGACTTCACAAATATCCCATTCTTCTTTAAGCTGTAATTCCAGCAAACCCTGTCATGTCACTGCCCTATTCCCAGAAATGAATATTTTTGTCCCCTGTTCCCCTCCCTCAAATCCAATAGGTTTCCCCCAGAGTTCTCAGGTTACTGTTTCTGTTGCTCTTCTCCTATAGGTTAAGACTCATGATTCATTAGAAGGTAGTGGAAGTGGGTAAGAGTGGAATTTCTGCAGGTGTTGCTGTTTCTCTCACCTAATAAGTACTGAAGTGGAGGGGAGTTGCTTTCTCAGGATGCCCCCGTTCCTTCCTGTGAGAAGCTGGTGAGGCTCCTGGAAAATCCTGTGCATGGATGTGAAGGTTCCTAGAGCTAACATCTACAGGAGCTTATGCCTATTGCACTAGCTTACATCCAGCATTTAGAAATTTATTAAAAATTTCTATATGAATCTTCTTTAACAATCACATGCTGTCCTTTGAATGGTCCCCAGGTAATCAAATCTTTGGTTCGTGTTTCTCCCTGCAGTGGATTGTCTTTACTATGATTTCGGAATAACTGTCCACTGCTCTTAATGGGTCATGAGTTTGCAGGTTCTCCAAGCTTTTCTCTTATATATATTATAAGCTGTTCTTTTTTGACCTCTACATTGCTAAGCTTCCATGTATTGTTACCTAAAAAACAATATTCTCATTTTGATTCTAAAATTGATAATTTTTTACCTATTTCTGTTTCTGTTTTTTTTTTTTTTGTCTTTTGTCTTTTTTGTTGTTGTTGTTGTTGCTATTTCTTGGGCCGCTCCCGCGGCATATGGAGGTTCCCAGACTAGGGGTTGAATCGGAGCTGTAGCCGCCGGCCTACGCCAGAGCCACAGCAACGCGGGATCCGAGCTGCGTCTGCAACCTACACCACAGTTCACGGCAACGCCGGATCGTTAACCCACTGAGCAAGGTCAGGGACCGAACCCGCAACCTCATGGTTCCTAGTCGGATTCGTTAACCACTGTGCCACAACGGGAACTCCTATTTCTGGTTTTGAATATCAACAAATGAACATGAATAAGCTAATTTAAACATTTTGTATTACCACGTAGAAATGTGTAAGATTAACAAACATCCAGAGTTAAAGCATTGCAGGCCAAGTCCACGTAAAAATGATGGATCTCAAAGAGCAATTAAAAGTACATTTCCATATGGTATTTGTCTTTCTCTTTCTGACTTACTTCACTCAGAATGAGTCTCTTGTTCCATCCATGTTGCTGCAAATGGCAGTATTTTGTTCTTTTTTATGGCTGAGTAGTATTCCATTGTGTATGTGTTCCTCTTCCTAATCCAATCATCTGTTGATGGACATTTGGGTCGATTCATGTCCTGGCTATTGTGAATAGTGCTGCAATGAATATGTGGGTGCATGTGTCTTTTTTAAGGAGAGTGTTGTCCAGATAGATGCCCAAGAGTGGGATTGCTGGCAGTTCTATGTGTAGTTTTCTAAGGTACCTCCATACTGTTCTCCATACTCATTGCAGGAGCTTACATTCCCACCAACAGTGCAAGAGGGCTCCCTTTTCTCCACACCCCCACCCCCAGCATTTGTTATTTGTGGACTTATTAATGATGGTCATTCTGACTGGTGTGAGGTGGTATCTCGTGATAGTACTGATTTGCATTTCTCTAACAATCAGGGATGTTGAGCATTGTTTCAAGTGCTTGTTGGCCTTCTGTATATCTTCCTTGGAGAAATGTCCCTTCAGTTCTTTTGCCCATTTTTCAATTGGGTTGTTGGCTTTTTTGCTGTTGCATAAGTTGTTTGTATATTTTAGAGAGTAAGCCCTTGTCAGTTGTATCATTTGAAAGGATTTTCTCCCATTCTGCAAGCTGTCTTTTTGTTTTCTTTTTGGTTTCCTTTGCTGTGCAAAAGCTTTTCAGTTTGATTAGGTCCCATTGATTTATTTTGTTTTTATTTCTGTTGATTTGGGAGACTGACCTGAGAAATTATTCATGAGGTTGATGTAGAGAATGTTTTGCCTATGTTCTCTTCCAGGAGTTTGATGGTATCTTGTCTTATATTTAAGTCTTTCAGCCATTTTGAGATTATTTTTGTGCATGTTGTGAGGGTGTGTTCTAGTTACATTGATCTTATATCTGGAATATAATATATGGCACAAAGGAAACTTTTCCAAAGAAAAGGAAACCATGGACTTGGAGAATAGACTTGTTGTTGCCAAGAAGGAAGGGGAGAATGTGGGAGGGACTGGGAGCTTTGGGTAAATAGTTACAGAATGTCATCTTTGGGATGGATTAGCAATGGGATCCTGCTGTGCAGCACTGGGAACTCTGTCTAGCCACCTATGATGGAACATGTAATGCGAGAAAAAAGAATGTATATATGTAAGTGTAACTGGGTCACCATGCTGTAAAGTAGAAAATATATATATATAAATAAATAATAAAAAAGTACATTTCCAATTAACTCAAAATGGATTCAAGACCTGAATGTAAACTGAAACCATAAAACTCCTAGAAGAAAATATAAGTGGTAAGCTTCTTGATATAGGTTTGATGATTATTTTTTGGTTCTGACTCCAGAAGCAAAGGCAGCAAATGCAAAAATAAATAAGTGGGACTACATTAATCTAAAAAGCTTCTGTGCAACAAAGGAAATAACAAAATGAAAAGGCAACCTATTCAATAGGAGAAAATATATGCAAATCTCCTAAATGACAAAGGGCTAATACCCAAAATATATAAAGAACATACACAACTCAATAGATAAAAGCAAGTAATTCTGTTAAAAAATAGGCAGGAGATCTGAATTGACTTTTTTTTCCCTAAAAAACACACACAGAAAACATACCTTAATGATGCTCAACTTGACAAATAATCAAGGAAATATCAATCCAAAGCAAAATGAGGTACCACCTCAAATTTGTTAGAACAGCTACTATTAAAAAAACAAGGAATCCTGCTGAGTAGCATTGAGAACTATGTCTAGACACTCATGTTGCAACAGAACAAAGGGTGGGGAAAAAATGTAAATGTACTGTATACATGTAAGGGTAACTTGATCCCCTTGCTGTACAGTGGGAAAATAAAATAAAAAAAATTAAAAAAATAAAAAAAAGACAAGAAATAGCAAATGCGCAACAAAGGCAGCCCTGTACATCTTTCGTTGGAATGTAACAGCCACTATTGTAATGAGTACAGAGGTTACTCAAAAAAATTAAGATAGAACTTCCATATGGCCCACTAATTCTACTTTTGAATATATATCCAAAGGATACAAAAATGTTAAATGGAAAAGATATATGCACCCCTATGTTCATTGTAGAATTTTTACAATAAAAGACTTGGATGCAACCTAAGTGTTCATTTATGGCAAAAATATAAAGGTACTTGGTATATGTATAGAATGGAATACTGATTAGCCATAAAAAGAATGAAATCTCATCCTTTAAGACAATATGGATGGATCTTGAGGGCATTATGCTAAGTGAAATGAGTTAGACTAAGAAAAACAGATACTGTATGTTTTCACTTACATGTGGAATTTAAAAAACAAACAAAACAAAGCTTGTAGATAGAATATATTGGTGTGTACCAGAGACAGTGATAGGAGAAGTGGGTGAAATAAGTGAAGGGGATCAAAATGTACGATCTCTCAGTTATAAAATAATTAAGTCATGGGGATGTGATATATACTATGGTGAACCTAGATAATAATATTTTACTTAAAAAAATAAAGTACAAATTGTTGAGTTACATGTAAAATTTCCTGTAGTTCCACAGAGTAAAATCTTTGAACTATAAAACAAATATTTCTTTGTGGCTTTAGCAATACAAATAAAATTAATGATTCCTAAATAAAGATTCCCCTGTGTTCCATCTTATTTGTATTAATGAAAAATGAATCATATTCATCATTTTTCATCTAAACTTACATCAGAGAACACTGAAAATTTATTACAGTTCAAAGAATTTCGATGTAGAGATAGATAAGTGTTGATAAGAGTAATTCACAAAATGTTCATGCAAAAGATAGAGAACCTTCTATGATAAATTTAGATCTCTGTAATTAAAACAATTCTAACTTATCAAAGTATTCTCTACATAATGTGAACCACCAAAGCAAATATTAAATAATTTCAAATAAGGAATGAATATTTTCAAACTCCTTCATTATTTTCATGACAGTATTTTTTTTCTTTTACAACTTTCCCTTCTGGATACTTAAAATATATTAAACTATTAATCTCCTGATCTTTTGCTAAGATAGGATTCATTGTATGTACATGTTGCCCCAAACAACATTCCTTCTACTTGAGTTACACATTTCAATAGGAAAAAATTTAGAGAGAATAATTTTACCTAATATGAAGATCATGCATGAATCTTCTTTTCCCCTTGGTCCTCTATGACTTCTGGGTTCCATACTTTTGAAGATAGCAAGAATCATATTTGCTGTGGGTTTGTAGTAAATGGCTTTGATTATGTTAAGGTATGTTCCCTCTATACCCACTTTGGTAAGAGTTTTTATCATGAAGGGATGCTGGATTTTGTCAAATGCTTTCTTTGCATCTACAGAGATGATCATGTGGTTTTTGACTTTTCTTTGTTAATGTGGTGTATGACATTGATTGATTTGCATATGTTCAGCCATCCTTGTGAAAGAGGGATGAATCCTAGCTGGTCGTGGTGTACGGTCTTGTTTATATGTTGCTGGATTTGGTTGGCTAAAATTTTGTTGAGAATTTTTGCATCTATATTCATCAAAGATATTGGTCTATAGTTATCTTTTTTGGTGGTATATTTGTCTTGTTTTGGAGTTAGGGTGATGGCGGCATCATAGAATGTCTTTGGGAGTTTTCCTTCTTCTTCAACATTTTGAAAAAGTTTAAAGAGGGTGGGTCTAAGTTCCTCTTTGTATGTTTGGTAGAATTCACCTGTGAAGCTATCTGGTCCTGGATTTTTATTTGTAGAAAGTGTTTTTATGACATATTCAATTTCATTAATAGTGATCAGTCACTTCAGTTGACCTACTTCTTCTTGATTCAGATTTGGCAGGATGTAAGTCTCTAGAAAGTTGTCCATTTCTTCCTGGTTGTCAAATTTGTTAGCATACAATTGTTCATAGTATTCTCTCATGGCTTTTTGTATTTCTGTAGTATCCATTGTGACTTCTCCTTTTTCATTTCTTATTTTATTTATTTGGGTTTTTTCTCTCCTCTTCTTGGTGAATCTAGCCAGATGTTTGCCAATTTTGTTTACCTTTTCAAAGAACCAGCTCTTTGTTTTATTGGTTTTTTTTTCTATTTTTTTAATCTCTACTGCAAATATAACACTCAATGGAGAAAAGCTGAAAGCCTTCCCACTCAAACCTGGAACAAGGCAAGGATGCCCACTCTCACCACTGTTATTCAGCAAAATATCAGATGTCCTAGCCACAGCAATCAGACAAACAAAAGAAATAAAAGATATCCAAATTGGAAGAGAAGAGGTAAAATTTTCACTGTATGCAGATGACATGATACTATATATAGAAAACCCTAAGGACTCAACCCCAAGACCACTTGAACTGACCAACATATTCAGCGGAGTAGCAGGATATAAGATTAATATTCACAAATCAGTCTCATTTCTGTATAATAACAATGAAATATTAGAAAAGGAATATAAAAATACAATATACCTCCAAAAAATCAAATATCTGGGAATACACCTGACTAAGGAGGTAGAGGACTTATATGTTGAGAACTTCTCACTTCAGTCTCCCAAATCAACAGAAATAAAAACAAAATAAATCAATGGGACCTAATCAAACTGAAAAGCTTTTGCACAGCAAAGGAAACCAAAAAGAAAACAAAAAGACAGCTTGCAGAATGGGAGAAAATCCTTTCAAATGATACAACTGACAAGGGCTTACTCTCTAAAATATACAAACAACTTATGCAACAGCAAAAAAGCCAACAACCCAATTGAAAAATGGGCAAAAGAACTGAAGGGACATTTCTCCAAGGAAGATATACAGAAGGCCAACAAGCACTTGAAACAATGCTCAACATCCCTGATTGTTAGAGAAATGCAAATCAGTACTATCACGAGATACCACCTCACACCAGTCAGAATGACCATCATTAATAAGTCCACAAATAACAAATGCTGGGGGTGGGGGTGTGGAGAAAAGGGAGCCCTCTTGCACTGTTGGTGGGAATGTAAGCTCCTGCAATGAGTATGGAGAACAGTATGGAGGTACCTTAGAAAACTACACATAGAACTGCCAGCAATCCCACTCTTGGGCATCTATCTGGACAACACTCTCCTTAAAAAAGACACATGCACCCACATATTCATTGCAGCACTATTCACAATAGCCAGGACATGAATCGACCCAAATGTCCATCAACAGATGATTGGATTAGGAAGAGGAACACATACACAATGGAATACTACTCAGCCATAAAAAAGAACAAAATACTGCCATTTGCAGCAACATGGATGGAACAAGAGACTCATTCTGAGTGAAGTAAGTCAGAAAGAGAAAGACAAATACCATATGATATCACTTATAACTGGAATCTAATATATGGCACAAAGGAACCTTTCCACAGAAAAGAAAATCATGGACTTGGAGAATAGACTTGTGGTTGCCAAGGGGGAGGGGGAGGGAGTGGGGTGGATTGGGAACTTGGGGTTAATAGATGCAGACTATTGCCTTTGGAATGGATTAGCAATGAGATCCTGCTGTGTAGCACTGAGAACTATGTCTAGTCACTTATGGAACATGATAATGTGAGAAAAAAGAATGCGTACATATATGTATAACTGGGTCACCATGCTGTACAGTAGAAAAAAAATTGTTTTGGGGAAATAACAATTAAAAAAATAAAAAATAAATAAAGATAGCATGAATCATATCTAGAAGTAATCCTAAAATGTTTTCCTATTATCCCCCTTATTGGACATGTGAGAAGCCATTGAGTTTCACTGATATCATTCCAGAATTATGCAGTTAATATAAGGCTCATGACACCCTAAAATATACTATGTTCTCTCCTTTTTGACCACAAATGTATAATAGCAGTAATATTGGTCATCCCATGAACTGGAGTTGGGTGCATATTTTACCTATAGCTTCATGCTATTAACATTGCATAATGTTTTGTATTTTTAATACACAATAATGGTGCCTACATATATAATAAATAATGGTATTTTAAAAGATCCTACTTTTATTTTTTTATTTTATTTTTTTGTCTTTTTGCCATTTTCTTGGGCCGCGCTTGCGGCATATGGAGTTCCCAGGCTAGGGGTCCAATCAGAGCTATAGCCACTGACCTACACCAGAGCCACAGCAACGCGGGATCCGAGCTGCGTCTGCAAACTACACCACAGCTGATGGCAACGCGGGATCATTAACCCACTGAGCAAGGGCAGGGATCCAACCCACAACCTCATGGTTCCTAGTTGGATTCGTTAACCACTGCGCTACGATGGGAACTCCAGATCTTACTTTTAAAGTAGTTATAAAAAGACATTTTGATAATGTGAAGTTTAATTCCATTGTTTTCCATCACTCTAATTGCTCATAATGTTTAAAAAACAACTTTTAAATTACTACAGTAGAATTTAAAGAGAGTAGACTGATGTATAGGGAGATAAAATGAATTTTTCAAATCTATTTAAGTTTTTAATATATAAAAATTCCTACCTTCTAAGTTTATACATAAAATAAAGAATATTCATTTTGTATTTAATGTAAAATATGTAATATGAACTTTGAAATAGAATAGTACCTTAGGGTAAATGATAATGAACTTTCAATTACATTTTATGGTTATGACCTTTATTTCAACAATAATTTAACATTTTAATTAAATTTGAATTCATTTTCATTTCTAAAAATATATTTTATTCCCTTTTTCTACAGTTTAATGAAGTGATTTTCTATCACATATGGTCATAAATTTTAATACCGTTCTTTTAGTGAAGTCCCTCTATGTTATTTATCATAAAGCAATCTTTGGACTAAGTAAAAATTTACAAATACTTTGATTTATCAGCACATTCTTGAGTAATACAGATTTGAGGTAAATAAATAATTATCATTTAAGTGTAAATATGTTTTAAACAGTACTGACAAGCAGATAAACACATGTAAGGAATTTTTTTTTTAATTTTATCTGATGCCAGAACTCTACATTATTTTGGGGGAAAATCAATTTTTTTTGCCATTCTCAAATGAAGACATTATTTATGGTGTTTATGTCTATTGATATAAAGCCAACTAATCTCCAGAAATGTTTATTAAAATTAAACGGTTTGTATTAGGTATACAGGGTACATAAATCCAAAGTTGTACAATAATGTATATATGCTTCAAGTCCTTTATTTCACACATAAAGAATGGTTGTTACTTTTCTGTGGCCACCCATTAAATTAGAGAATTGAACCTAACTTTCTATCTCTTGGACTGATAATTTTATGTATCACTGAAAACGCTAGATTTATCTTTAATTTATGATATATTCCTAGGTTTGAGGAACCCTTCCTTGTTCTATGTTATCACAGTGATTAAAACAGTGAAAATTCTTAGCGTCATAGAGGCCAGTGTGGAATATGAAATCAGCAATTAAAGAAGTGTCACACTTTCTGAGAGGGATAATACTAAATAGAAAAATAAAGCAGAGCGAGGTAATAGAGAATGGTAGGGGAAGAAAACTGTTTTGGACATATTATTCCAAGAGGACTCATTTCTCATATATAATATAAAAATACCTAACATAGTTTTTTTTGAGAATCAGATGAGTTATTACATTTAAGCCTATATGAAAAAGTGTTCAAGAAAAGTTAAATAAAACTGTGATGAAGGTTTGATTTTGATGCAATGATAGTTTTTTGTTTTTTAAATTTATTTTATTGAAGTATAGTTGATTTACAATGTTGTGTTAATTTCTACTCTACAGCATAGTAATTCACATATATATATATATATACATACACATTATTTCTCTTTTCTTTTTTTGGCCCCACCCATGGCATGTGGAAATTCCCAGGTCAGGGATTGAACCTGTGCCGCCACAGCAGCAAGCTGAGCCACTGCAGCGACAACACTTGAGCCCTGACACACTGGTCCACAAGAGAACTCTGGTTCTGATTTTTTTTTTTTTGTCTTGTCTTTTTAGGGTCACACTCTGTGGCATATGGAGGTTCCAGGCTAGGGGTCTAATTGGAGCTGTAGCTGCTGGCCTATGCCAGAGCCATAGCAACACCAGATCCGAGCGGCAACTGCAACCTACACCAGAGCTCACGGCAATGCTGGATCCTTAACCCACTGAGCGAGGCCAGGGATAGAACCCTCAACATCATGGTTCCTAGTCAGATTTGTTTCCGCTGCACCATGACGGGAACTCTTGGTTTTTTATTTTTATAAATGCATATTTTAATAAGAGTTGCTTAGCAATATAATGAAGATACTAGATGAGGTAGACTGAAAAAAATTCATGCATAATCTTTAGTTAGGTTATATTATTTTAAAAATGAAGGTGTTATTTAAGCAATGGAAATCATTGTTTCTACTCTCAGTATGCTTATGCAAATTTTTATGTAATTAACAGATATAGTTCTTGTGTCTAAAATTATTTAAAGTCTGTAGCTTAAAAATAGAAATTTATCCATGTATTTATATACATTAGGTGTCTCCCAGATACAAAATATTCTACCATTATATTTGGACCAAAAAAAACCACATTTATTAAAAAATATGATGCTACCTATGACTATGACTCATTGTTATGGAGATGTGCATTTCCCTAACAATTAGTTATGTTTACTCACTTTTCATGTGCCTGTTCATTTTCTGTATGTCTTTTTTGGAAAAAAAATATCTATTCAGTTCTTCCACTCATTTTTCGATTAAGTTTTTTTATAATGAGTTGTGTAAGTTGTTTACATATTTTGGATATTAACCCTCTGTAGGTAAAATCATTTACAAATGAATAAATTCATACTTTAAGCTACATGCTAGGGTTCCAACCCTATCCTATCTTGGTTGTCTTAAATAATTTAATTTTGTTCCCCATTAGTTTTTATTCTTTAACTTTATACATATATTAATATAACTCACCTCATTAAAATCCTAACGGTTAATAAAAATGTTAATCTTAAGAGATGCAGAAATTCACTCATAATTCAAAATTTATTCAGAATTTAATTTAAAAAACTTTAAAAATGCTATCTTACTAATAAATCCTAAAACTAATATCCTATATTAGAATGAAACATGAGAATCATACCATTTAAAATCAGGAATGAGACCAGAATGCCTTCTATCCCCAATTTTGTAAATAATATACTGGAGGAACTTGCCAAAGAAATAGGACAGGAAAGGAAATGGACTATATTTAAGGATACAGAATACATATCCCAAACAATCATCTGACAGATATGACTGTTGAAGAGAGTATTCAAGTATTAGATTTCAGCTAATTTTATTATTATGAGCAATATTTAAAAAGTGGAAAGCTTTATGTTAGGAATAGTTTAATTATATAAGATATTTGGTGAGGTCAAAGACATTTTTTGTGTAGTGGTTTGGGAGAAAATTTTGGAGTAATTTTAAGAGATCATGGAATAAGAAGAATGGAGAAAGAGAGCAAATATCTCATTGAGGTAGTGGAGTTTTCAAGTCAAGGGGAGGAATTATTTTCCTTTATCTTGTTTGGTTTACTCTATGTTGATGGAACTGTGTTGAATGAAAAACACTTGGTGTGGAAGAGACAGAAGTGGATTGGTAAAAGTGATAATCTGTTGTAGAGAAGCAAAATGGTCGCCAATCCACAAGTAAATACATTGGTTTTGTATATGACAATGGAAAGTTTATCTCTGCTAAACGTAGGAGGGGAGTGCACATGCTGGGTATTTGTGATAGGAGATTATGCAGAAATTCTTTTCTGATTGAATCCATTTCCTCAGGAAAAAAGAAAATGCCATTGTCTGCTGAGTAAAAGGCTGGAGACAGGTGCTGTAGTTTGAGGAGGAGAGACATGTTAAAGAGTCAAGTTGGAATAAGAGACTGTCAGTGGATTGCAATAATTACACAGTAATGCAGTTTTTTGCAGGTTCAAGGACTTGCTTAATAGCAAGAGAAATGAGATAAATGTAAAATTTCCAGCATGGTTGTTACCCTTTCTCTGTCCCTGCCCTACTGACCAGGTATAATTATGGATTATGTCCCAAGGGCATAGTAATGTGTATGGAAAGAAGTGCTGAGTTTATGTGGTGCTTACATTTATATGTAATCGTACCTTGTGGTTGACATTTAGATTTAAGTCCAGAGGAAGAAGTAAGAACCAAGAATAATGCCAGAGTTGCTGTCTAGAACGCCAAGGCAATTCAATTATTATAACTAGGAAATGGGGCAGAGGAGTTTATACAGGGGTTGGAGACAAAGGAAACCAATTTTATTAGTTTTTACTCTGTATAAAATTTATTTTTCAGTGAGTAAAAATGTTTAGTTGAGTGTAGAATATTCGGTCTGGAGTTCAATAGAGCCCTGTAGACTGAAGCAATCAAGAAAATGTAGATGATTATTTAACCATGGGAATAAAAGTGATAATATAAGCCCCTTCACTAGAATAATAAGTGGTGAAACTAGCATGAATCCTAGAAAAACACAACTATTTAAAGATAGAAGGAGAAAAGCTATCACATAAGCTTGCTTTTGGTGAAAGAACACTCCTTTCCAACAGCTAGTACAAACAGAAGTGTTAAACAGTATTCATACACCTGTTTAAATAAATATAAATATTTATTACAGTATAATAAATATATATTTATTACAAATATAGGCATCAAGCATACCATATAAAAACAATATGCTTTGGGCCTATATGACATGGATGGTAAACATAAATGACAGATTTAAATTGAGTTAATGATAACAGTTTTAGATACAACCATTTTGGGGTTTTTGTTTACAAATCATTATAAAATTTAAGATATTTTTCAACTTCAATCACAAGCAGTCATTCTTTCTGGGACTGCTGTCATACACATAGAGAATACCTATACTAAAGTAGTGAACTATGGACAATGAGAATGTCATCTGAATAACTCAATTTCTAGATTAGGAAGTAGGTAGTAAGAGGCTTCAAAAACAGTTGCAGTGAGTGAGATGGAAAGAAAACGGTGTCAACTCGTTTGCACATTAATTTTTCTTAAGACTCCAATGGCAGTTATTGATACACTACAAATCATTTCCTATGTATATACTGAATAAATATCAGAAGTTTATGTCTGATTCAAGATACTATGTTCAGTTGGAGACATAGATTTAGTATCTTCCAGTACAAGCAGTAACATTGGGTCAAGACTGTTTCAGTATCTTTCAGGTGTTTACATTCAGTGTATTGTCTTGAAATAAATCAGTATCCCTCCTCATTTGGTAAGAAGAGAAGCAAGAGAGAATAAAAAGAGGAAGAGGAGCAACACTTTCATGAACTCTAACTTCCCCCATTTAGAATTTACCGTTTAGAGATAACCTGGTATATTAATTAGAAACCACCTAATTTCATCACAATAAAATTATATTTTCAAAGATGGGCCTAATGTATGCTTTATATGCTGTTATAAAATATTTTAAAATATCATGTTAAAAAGGCAATTAGCTTTGAAATGCCATATAAATCAAGATAAAATAGGTTTAAGAACCTTAGTCATGCCTAGATTTTTTTTTTAATTTTATTTTCCCACTGTACATCAAGGGGGTCGGGTTATCCTTACATGTATACATTACAATTACATTTTTCCCCCAGCCTTTCTTCTCTTGCAACGTGAGTATCTAGACAAAGTTCTCAATGCTATTCAGCAGGATCTCCTTGTACATCTATTCTAAGTTGTGTCTGATAAGCCCAAGCTCCCGATCCCTCCCACTCCCTCCCACTCCCATCACGCAGCCACAAGTCTCTTCTCCAAGTCCATGATTTTCTTTTCTGAGGAGATGTTCATTTGTGCTGGATATTAGATTCCAGTTATAAGTGATATCATATGGTATTTGTCTTTGTCCTTCTGGCTCATTTCACTCAGTAGGAGATTCTCTAGTTCCATCCATGTTGCTGCAAATGGCATTATGTCATTCTTTTTTTATGGCTGAGTAGGATTCCATTGTGTATATATACCACCTCTTCCGAATCCAATCCTCTGTGGATGGACATTTGGGTTGTTTCCATGTCCTGGCTCTTGTGAATAGTGCTGCAATGAACATGCGGGTGCACGTGTCTCTTTTAAGTAGAGTTTTGTCCGGATAGATGCCCAAGAGTGGGATTGCAGGGTCATATGGAAGTTCTATGTATAGATTTCTAAGGTATCTCCAGACTGTTCTCCATAGTGGCTGTACCAGTTTCCATTCCCACCAACAGTGCAGGAGGGTTCCCTTTTCTCCACAACCCCTCCAGCACTTGTTATATGTGGATTTATTAAGGATGGCCATTCTGACTGGTGTGAGGTGGTATCTCATGGTAGTTTTGATTTGCATTTCTCTTATAACCAGCGATGTTGAGCATTTTCTCATGTGTTTGCTGGCCGTCTGTATATCTTCTTTGGAGAAATGTCTATTCAGGTCTTTTGCCCATTTTTCCATTGATTGATTGGCTTTTTTGCTGTGGGGTTGTATAAGTTGTTTATATATTCTAGAGATTAAACACTTGTCGGTTGCATCATTTGAAACTATTTTCTCCCATTCTGTAAGTTGTCTTTTTGTTTTCTTTTGGGTTTCCTTTGCTGTGCAAAAGCTTTTCAGTTTGATGAGGTCCCACGGGTTTATTTTTGCTCTAATTTCGATTGCTTTGGGAGACTGACCTGAGAAAATACTCATGATGTTGATGTCAGAGAGTGTTTTGCCTATGTTTTCTTCTAGGAGTTTGATGGTGTCCTGTAGTATATTTAAGTCTTTCAGCCATTTTGAGATTATTTTTGTGCATGGTGTGAGGGTGTGTTCTAGTTTCATTGCTTTGCATGCAGCTGTCCAGGTTTCCCAGCAATGCTTGCTGAATAGGCTTTCTTTTTCCCATTTGATGTTTTTGCCTCCCTTGTCAAAGATTAATTGACCATAGGTGTCAGGGTTTATTTCTGGGTTCTCTATTCTGTTCCATTGGTCTGTCTGTCTGTTTTGATACCAGTACCACACTGTTTTGATGACTGTGGCTTTGTAGTATTGCTTGAAGTCTGGGAGAGTTGTGCCTCCTGCTTGGTTTTTGTTTCTCAGGATTGCTTTGGCGATTCTGAGTCTTTTGTGGTTCCATATAAATGTTTGGATTGTTTGTTCTAGTTCTGCGAAAAATGTCATGGGTAATTGGATAGGGATTGCATTGAATCTGTAGATTGCTTTGGGTAGTATGGCCATTTTTACAATATGGATTTTCCCAATCCAGGAACATGGAATATCTTTCCATTTCTTTACATCTTCATTGATTTCTTTGCTTAACGTTTTATAGTTCTCAGCATATAGGTCCTTTACCTCCTTGGTCAGGTGTATTCCGAGGTATTTGATTTTGTGAGGTGCAATTTTAAAAGGTATTATATTTTTGTATTCCTTTTCTAATATTTCATTGCTGGTATACAGAAATGCAACTGACTTCTGAATGTTAATCTTATATCCTGCTACTTTGCTGAATTTATGAATCAGTTCAAGGAGTTTTGGGGTTGAGTCCTTAGGGTTTTCTCTGTATAGTATCATGTCATCTGCATACAGTGATAGTTTGATCTCTTCTCTTCCTATTTGGATGCCTTTTATTTCTTTGGTTTGTCTAATTGCTGTGGCTAGGACTTCCAAAACGATGTTGAAGAGCAGTGGTGAGAGTGGGCATCCCTGTCTTGTTCCAGATTGGAGTGAGAAGGCTTTCAGTTTTTCCCCATTGAGGATTATATTTGCTGTGGGTTTCTCATAAATGGCTTTGATTATATTCAGGAATGTTCCCTCTATACCCAGTTTTGCAAGGGTCTTGATCATGAATGGATGTTGGACTTTGTCAAATGCTTTTTCTGCGTCTATTGAGATTATCATATGATTTTTGACTTTTTTTTTGTTAATGTGGTGTATGATGCTGATTGATTTGTGTATGTTGAAACATCCTTGTGAACCTGGGATGAACCCAACCTGGTCATGGTGTATAATTTTTTTGGTATGTTGTTGGATTCGATTGGCTAAGATTTTGTTGAGAATTTTTGCATCTATATTCATCAATGATATTGGGTGATAGTTTTCTTTTTTGGTGGTATCTCTGTCTGGTTTTGGAATGAGGGTGATGGTGGCATCATAGAATGTCTTTGGGAGTATTCCTTCTTCTTCTACCTTTTGAAAGAGTTTAAGGAGGATGGGCACCAATTCCTCTTTACATGTTTGATAAAATTCACCTGTGATGCCATCTGGTCCTGGACTTTTATTTGTCGGGAGTGATTTTATGACCTCTTCAATTTCATTTCTAGTGATCGGTCTGTTCAGTTGGTCTGTTTCTACTTGATTCAGTTTTGGCAGGTTGTAAGATTCTAGAAAATTGTCCATTTCTTCCAGATTGTCCAACTTGTTGCCATATAGTTGTTCATAATATTCTTTTATGGTTTTTTGTATTTCTGCTGTATCCATTGTGATTTCTCCTTTTTCATTTATAATTTTGGTTATTTGGGTTCTTTCTCTCCTCTTTTTAGTGAGTCTGGCCAAGGGTTTGTCAATTTTGTTCACCTTTTCAAAGAACCAGCTCTTGGTTTTATTAATTTTCTCTATTGTTTTTTGAGTCTATTTTATTGATTTCTTCTTTGATCTTTATAATTTCCTTCCTTCTGCTGACTTTACGCCTTTTTTGTTCTTCTTTTTCTAATTCATTTAGGTGGAGGGTTAAGTTGTCCATTTGGGATCTTTCTTCTTTTTTGAGAAAGGCCTGTATTGCTATAAATTTCCCTCTGAGCACTGCTTTCGCAGCATCCCATAGATTTTGAGCAGTTGTGTCTTCATTATCATTTGTTTCAAGGTAGTTTTTAATTTCCTTCTTGATTTCCTCATTGACCCATTGGTTTTTTAGTAGCATGTTGTTTAGTCTCCATGTAGTAGGTTTTTTCTCTTTCCTTTTCCCATGGTTGATTTCTAATTTCATGGCATTGTGGTCAGAGAAGATACTTGAGATAATTTCTATGCTCCTAAATTTATTGAGATTAGCTTTGTGTCCCAATATGTGGTCGATTCTTGAGAATGTTCCATGAGCATTTGAGAAGAATGTGTATTCTGCTTCTTTTGGATGTAGTGTCCTGAAGATATCAATGAAGTCTAACTTTTCTATTGTTTCCTTTAGGATCTCTGTTGCTTTATTGGTTTTCTGTCTAGAGGATCTGTCCATTGATGTGAGGAGGGTATTAAGGTCTCCTACTATGATTGTATTCTCATCAATATCTCCCTTTATGTCTGTTCATATTTGTTGTATGTATCTGGGTGCTCCTGTATTTGGGGCAAATATGTTGATGATAGTAACATCCTCTCCTTGGATGGATCCCTTAATCATTAAGTAGTGTCCTTCTTTGTCTTTCTTTATGTCTTTTGTTTTAAAGTCTATTTTGTCTGATATGAGTGTTGCGACTCCTGCTTTTCTGTCACGTCTATTGGCGTGAAATATTTTTCCCCACCCTTTCACTTTCAATCTATGTGTATCTTTTGTCCTAAGGTGAGTTTCTTGTAGGCAGCATATTGAAGGTTTTTGCCTTTTTATCCACTCAGCCACTCTGTGTCTTTTGATTGGGGCATTCAGTCCATTGACATTTAAGGTGATAATTGATAGATGATTATTTATTGCCATTTGAACCTCGTGTTCCAGTTGATTCTATGGTGCTCCATTCTTCCTTTCTTTCTTTCTTTTTTTTTTTGGTTGAATGATCTCCTGTTATTATCTGCCTGAGTGTTTTTTTTTTTCTTTCATTTTTTGCGAATGCAATATTTGGTTTTGGTTGCCCTGTTTTTTAAGTATGCTAACCCCTTCCCATAATTGTGTGTTTTAGCCTGATGGTCCTGTAAGTTCAAACACTTCATTACTATATTAAAATTAAGAAGAGAAACATACAAACAAACAAAAAGGGTTATTTACTTCCTAACATCCCTTGCCCACATTTTATGGTTTTGATGACTCTTTTTTACTTTTTTCTTTTTAATTTTATTTTGTTTGAGGCCTGTTCATGATTAAATCTGTATGCTGGCTTATTTGAGTGACTGCTCTCTGATTGAAGTTTCCTCAGTCCTAGTTCTTCCTCTTCTTTTTTTTTTCTTTTCTTTTTTCTTCCCTTTCCTTCCTTTCTTTTTGGTTTAGAGAAGCCCTTTCAGTATTTCTTAGAACCTGGGTTTTGTGTTGCAGTATTCTTTAAGTTTTTGTTTGTTGGAAAAAATTTTTATTTCCCCTTCTATTTTAAATGATATTCTTGCTGGACAGAGTATTCTAGATTTCATATTTTTTCCTTTTAGCACTTTAAATATCTCTTGCCATTCCCTCCTGGCCTGTAGTGTTTCTGTAGAGAAATCAGCTGATAATCTTATGGGGGTTCCCTTGTAGGTAACATTCTGTTTTTCTCTTGCTGCCTTTAGGATCCTCTCTTTATCACTAACTTTTGCCATTTTTATTATGATGTGTCTTGCTGTGGGTCTGTTTGGGTTCAGTTTGTTTGGGGCCCTCTGTGCTTCTTGTATCTTGAACCCAGTATCCTTTAGATTTGGGAAGGTTCCATCGATAATTTCTTCAAATATATTTTCCATCCCCTTATCTTTTTCTACTCCTTCTGGAATTCCTATTATGCGTAGAATGGCCTGCTTTATATTATCCCATAGAACTCTTATATTGCTTTCCAGTTTTTTGATTCGGTTTTCTGTCTATTGACCAGATTGAGTGAGTTCCATTATTCTATCTTCCATATCACTGATTTGTTCTTCTGCATTATTCATTCTGGTTTTTACTGCCCTTAGTTCAGTTTGCATCTCTGCAAATGAGTGTTCTAGTTTTTCTTGGCTCCTCCTTATATTTTCTAGTTCCTTTCTGAGGGTATCTGCATTACTGTTCATATCTTCTCTTAATTCCTTCAGTATTTTCACTAGTTCTCTTTTGAACTCCAGGTCTGTCAGACTGCAGAGATCTGTTTCATTGTTGACTGTTTTAGGTGAGTTCTCCTGTTGGTTTGACTGGGGGTGGTTTCTCAGCTTCTTCATCTTGCTTGTTGTTTTCTTTCTCCTGAGGGAGTTGTACTCTCCATTATCGGGCAGTGTTTGCCTTGTCACTGCCGTGGAATATTTCCTGAGGGCTGGCATTGTTGGTCAATCTTTTTTTTGAGGCAGTGTGGCTTTTCTGGAGTGTTGATGGGGCTAACAGTGTTTCTTTGAAGCAAAGCAGGACTTCCTGAGGGCAGACAGGACTGGGAGGTCCACACCACGATGGTAGCAGATTTCACTTGGTCATGCAGAGCTTGCTCTGGTGTTTTTAGGCTGTGGGGTTCTTGCAGGGGGTTGGCGGTGTTGGGCAGCTGTTCCTCAGGAGTGCAGTACCCCCAGGGGGCTGAAGAAGCCTATCTGGGTCACTGAGAACCTAAGAGGCTCTTCCCTAGGGCAGCCCAACTCAGAAGGACGGCCTGCGAATGTAGGCGGATCTTTTCACAGTCTGGCCAAGCTTGTTGCAGCTTTTCTGGGCTGCAGGGGCTCTTCCAGGCGGCTGGTGGTGCTGAGCAGCTATTCCGTGGGAGTGGGGCACCCCCTGGGGGCTTGGGCGGGTAGCAGGGCCGTTGGAGACCCAAGAGGCTCCTCCCTGGGGCAGCCTGACTCATAAAAACCAGCTGAGATCATTTCCCGACTTGGCCAGGCTTGTTGCAGCTTTTCTGGGCTGTAGGGGGTCCTGCCTGGAGCTGGCAGTCCTATGCAGCTGATCCTCTATAGCTTGGCACCCCCTGGGGGCTTGGGCAGGCAGCAGGGCCGGTGGAAATCCAAGAGGCTCCTCCCCGGGGCAGTCCGACTCAGAAAAACCATCCGAGAATTAGGCAGATCTATTCATGGCCTGGCTAGGCTTGTTCTAGCTATTCTGGGCTGCAGGCCTTTTCTTGGGGGCTGGTGGTGTTTGGTGCTACTCTGCGGAAGTGTAGCCCCTCCAAAGGGCAAGCAGGCCTGTGCAGGGACAGCCCCTGCGGTGGCAGGCTTCAGCAATTGTTGAGGCCAGCCCTCCTGGATGGCAGGCAGCCCCAGGTTCGGCGAGAGCGTAGGGGGTGGCGGGGGTGAGGGGAGGGGATTCACTGGGAAGCACAGCTTTCAGCTAGCTAGTGGGCCTGTAAGCTTGCTGTAGCGTGGGGGGTATTCTATGGGGACCCACCCTTTCTTCTCTCCCCTCCCCAGCACGGGCGCAGACCAGGCTCTTCTCCCACGTTCCCTCTGATGCGGCTTTCCACTTCCCTGCCCCTAGAGTATTGCTCCCTTCCTCTGTGACAGCTTTGTTTTCTAGTCTCCCAGGCAGTCTCTGCCCCGTCAAATGGTTTCTAGACCTCCCAAGCAGTTTCCGCTCCGCCCCGCCCCCCCAGCCGGGGGACTATCCTCTGGAGCCGAGGTCTCGGTGCTCAGCCCCCACCCAGGCGTCTCAATTTTTGGTGACTGTGCCCGTAGTTCAGATGGTCCGTTCGGTTCTTGACCGGCTTTTCCGTACTCCAACTTACTGCTACACTCTTCTCTGCATCTGGAGATTCCTCCGGTTCGTTTGATCTTTCCCCCGTGTAGGTGACTTTCCAGGGTGCGGGATCCCTTTCTCCTCCGCAGTTCCCTTTCGGGAGCGCCCATCCCGCTCAGATTCACCTTCTCTCACTCTCCTCTTTTCTCCCATTCTGCCCCGTAATGTCACGAACTTCTTGCCATTATTGGAGTTTAGGTTCCTCTGCCAGCGATTGGTTGCTGTTCTGTGCGAGTCATTTATTCTGTAGATGTGCTGTTTTTGTTGTGTTTGTGGGAGAGGGCGAGCGTGTCCCCCTACTCCTCCACCATCTTGTCCTCTCTCTTTGTGGTTCATGCCTAGATTTTATAATGACTCGTGGTACTGAAAACAGCCATTTTTTGTCTTTCTATATTTTCTGTATTTTGTCTTTTTGTATTTTTTAATTATTTTGATTGAATAATTATCAAGAATTACTATTACCTAACAAATTATATGCTAGTTAAAACTTCATAGAAATAGTTATAAAACCTCTTTTCTTCAATAGTAAAAAATGTTAGCATGATAACAATAACACCACAATAATATTTACCTACTATATTCAATATACGCTTTTGAAGACATGAAAGCTAATTTAATCTAAGCATGAAAACAGAATTTCAAAAAAGTCTTATCCACTTGTTTTTCTTCTATTTCTATTTATTATCACTAAGGTTGATGCATTGCTTGAAGCTACTATTAATATTAAATATTTGATGAATGGCATCAGGCTAACCCTCTCTGAATCCATTCATTCTTGCTTTGAGTAGAAATGGTATGACAGTTTATTTTTAGAAAAGGAACTAGAAACAGTATGCAATTTGAGCTCATTTTTAGAGGAAAAATCTGATATGTGAGTCAATATGCATATGTGTATTTCTCACTTAATGATTTTGCACTGGTCTGCTTGACCTTGAGCATGTATATCAATAGACACAAATGTTGGAAGAACATAAATAAATGGATATAATTGTGAGAAGCAGTATTTAATTATCTAATTGAGTCTCTATTTGTTTTATCAAAATTATTTTTCTCAAACTATGTAGCATTTTTCTTCTGATTTTTTAACCACACATATTATATATAATTTGGAAAGAAAATAAAAGAACTATATTTGTAAATGATGCAAATTGAGAAGAGATTCAAAACATCATGGACATTTTATGATCTGTATTCTTAGCCTTTTTGATGTTTATGCATACACTATATTACATGTATATAATATCTGCATTTGGTTTTCACATACAACTATATATATAACATATATATGATTTCATTTATCTATGATCAACTAATTCATACTCTTTATAAACTTTTCTCCAAAAAAGGTAAAATTGGCTATTTCAAAAATAAATATAATGTAAAGATAAATTTACTGAGGAAAATATTTGGAACATATATTCGAAAGAGCCATATATTCTTATATTCTTGAAAATGGAAGCATAGTAATGATTATTATAAAAACCAAAATTAAAAATCCAAATCAATTGCTAATATTTGCTCTATCAATGTTTATCTGATTAGAAAGAACTGTGTCTGAAATTTAGATCCAAGATTTAATAACATTTTGAGTCTTCTAAGTTATATAATACCTCTAAGCTTTAGCTTTCATGTGTAAAAGTGGTGATGATAATGCTGCTGCCTATGACTGTTTCAATGATTTAATGAGACAACATATATGTTTAGACTATAGCAGCTAAAATGATAAGAGCAATAATTAGTAGCTGTTTTTATTTTTTACAATGAGCTTAAGTTCTGGGTAGGACCTGTCTCTGTATTCTAAATAATTTCTATATTGAAAATTCCATAAATAATTGAAATTATTCATCCAATTGCATGAACAATTTAAATAATCAACATAATATTGATAATTTTTAAGAAACATTGCATCAACAATACTGGCAACAACAATGCTGATATTCTCTCAGTCTTTTGAACAATATGTATAAGCATTTATATAATCATTGCCAATTTGACCAATTTGACATTTGCCAATTCCCAGTTTTGATGAATTATGTAGCAATTTACAGTTCTACCAATAGTGCTTTCTTTGAAGAAGTTTGATTCTGGAGCCAGAATACCTGAGTTCAAATCCTACCTCTGCCATATATTATAAATATGATAAAGCTGAGTTTTCTGCAATTATATAAAGTATAAATATATAAATATATATATACATTATATATATTATATATAATATATATATAATACTTAGAGTCCTTAAAATTGAAATGATTCAGGGATCAAACCAGGGCCACGGCTGTAACCAGAGCTGCTGAGCCATGAGGGAACTTCTAATTTATCTCTAATGTAAACATAAAAATAATTTTTTTAAGTTCTTAGTGCTTAATATTTATCCAAATGCTGTGTAGAACTTAAGGCCTTTTGAAATTGCCAACACCAGTCATAAACATATGTTGAGTCATGGGGAAACTTCTTTCCACAATAACATTAAGAAATACATATTTTCTTATCATCATCCAACAGTCTTTCAGAAAATTATTAGAATGTGAATTAACAACACTGAATTACCAATTTCTTCATTGTATCATATTTACTAATTTGTTTTATTCAGCCTAGGCTCCAAAATCTTAAATCACCTGCATTCAAAATAACTAAAAATTATAATTGCATATGAGAAGTTTAATGGTCCATTTGAAAATATTTGCAGTTTTAAAGATGATATTTCACAATTGATTTATATATTAAATGGCTTAACAATTCAAGTACCCACATGAGCAGACAGCATATACATGCACACATGTGCACACACAAACACACACAAAACACATACACATCGAATATGCTTTTGTAGATAAAGTTATATAGGAAAAAACTATTTTATAAAGCATATTTTTATAAGAAATCTATCATTAAAAAGAAAGAAATTAAAATTTTGAATATATGTGACAATACAGACCCTGTTAAAGGGAATTCATAGGATGCACAGGTACTTTTACTTAGATGATCAGAGATAGTAATGTTTCTTTTTCTTTTTTTGTCTTTTTGCCATTTCTTGGGCTGCTCCCGCCGCATATGGAGATTGCCAGGCTAGGGGTCCAATCGGAGCTGTAGCCACTGGCCTATGCCACAGCCACAGCAACGCAGGATCCGAGCCATGTCTGCAACCTACACCATAGCTCACGGCAACACCAAATCCTTAACCCACTGAGCAAGGCCAGGGATTGAACCCGCAACCTCATGGTTCCTAGTGAGATTCGACTGAGCCACGACGGGAACTCCCAGAGATGGTGAAGTTTCTAAATGATATTTCTCAATATATTCTTTTCTTATGCCTCACCTAAGTGAGACAGAAGGAGGGACTCTATAAGTGACAGTTGAAGTTTTACAGTTTGGGGTTTTATGAAGAGAAAAAGTAATAAAAATAATTTTGGAGTGTGGATTTCAGTTAATTAGAATGATGCAAGATTAGCAAATCCACATTTATTAATAATGGCTGTGCAATATTCAAGTAAATTTGAAGCGTTTATTGATATATCTAAACTATATAAGAAAACGTATGTCTGTGATAGTTTAATACTTATATTGGAATTATTCTATAAGCAATTATTTTCAAAACAGGACGCTAAATGGAAACTCAGAAATAGGCATGCAATTCATTTTCCTACGTTTTGCTAACAATGGATCTTTATTCATAAGGCATAGAGCTAAAATGAAATATGTAGAAGTTTAGTTAACATATTGTTTTTGCCTTGAGGACAATATAGTCTAATCAGTTCCCTACTTGACCTTAATTATTATAATCTCTTAATTATATCCTTATAATCCCCACAATCACATCCATTCGAGTTCGCTGAAATGCTAGTGTTGCAGCAAGTTTATTAAAGAAAAAGTGTATTCTCAGACCACCTTGCGAGTAGGGACTGGGCCCCAATTTACAATTATGTTTTCCTTATGTCCCCATGTTGCTGATGTCCTGAGTGGGGACTTGATTCTTTCTAGCCCACACCCACTATGTGTGTGTGTGTGTGTGTGTGTGTGTGTGTGTGTGTGTGTGTGTGTGTGTGTGGTACATATACACAATGGAATATTACTTACCCATTAAAAGAAAAGAAATAATGGCATTTGTAGCAACATGGATGGACCTAGAAATTATCATGGTAAGTGAGTCAGTCAAATGGTGAGACACCAACATGAAATGCTATCACTTACATGTGGAATTTTTAAAAAAGGACATAATCAAACTGAAAAGCTTTTGCACAGCAAAGGAAACCAAAAAGAAAACAAAAAGACAGCTTGCAGAATGGGAGAAAATCCTTTCAAATGATACAACTGACAAGGGTTTACTCTCTAAAATATACAAACAACTTATGCAACAGCAAAAAAGCCAACAACCCAATTGAAAAATGGGCAAAAGAACTGAAGAGACATTTCTCCAAGGAAGATATACAGAAGGCCAACAAGCACTTGAAACAATGCTCAACATCCCTGATTGTTAGAGAAATGCAAATCAGTACTATCACGAGATACCACCTCACACCAGTCAGAATGACCATCATTAATAAGTCCACAAATAACAAATGCTGGGGGTGGGGGTGTGGAGAAAAGGGAGCCCTCTTGCACTGTTGGTGGGAATGTAAGCTCCTGCAATGAGTATGGAGATCAGTATGGAGGTACCTTAGTAAACTATACATAGAACTACCATATGACCCAGCAATCCCACTTTTGGGCATCTATCCGGACAAAATTTTCCTTGAAAAAGGCACATGCACCTGTTCATTGCAGCACTATTCACAATAGCCAAGACATGAATCGACCCAAATGTCCATTGATAGATGATTGGATTAGGAAGATGTGGTATATATACACAATGGAATACTACTCAGCCGTAAAAAAGAACAACTTACTGCCATTTGCAGCAACATGAATGGAACTAGAGACTCATTCTGAGTGAAGTAAGTCAGAAAGAGAAAGACGAATACCATGTGATATCACTTATAACTGGAATCTAATATATGGCACAAATGAACCTTTCCACAGAAAAGAAAATCATGGACTTGGAGAATAGACTTGTGGTTGCCAAGGGGGAGGGAGTGGGTAGATTGGGAGCTTGGGGTGCGTAGATGCAGACTATTGCCTTTGGAATGGATGAGCAATGAGATCCTGCTGTGTAGCACTGAGAACTATGTCTAGTCACTTATGATTAAGCATGATAATGTGAGAAAGAAGAATGTATACATATATGTATAGCTGTGTCACCATGCTGTACAGTAGAAAAAAAATTGTACAGGGGAAATAACAATACAAAATTGAAAAAAAATTAATAAAAAGGACATAATGAACTTCTCTGCAGAACAGATACTGACTCACAGACTTTGAAAAACTTAGGGTTTCCAAATGAAACAGGCTGGGGGGTGGGGTGATGCACTGGGGGTTTGGGATGGAAATGCTATAAAATTGTGTTGCAATGATTGTTGTACAACTATAAATGTAATAAAATTCATTAATTAAAAAAAGAAGTATGAATACTGATATGTATATATAAGGATGCTTAAATTCACTGAATATAAATGAAGATTAAAATATAAAATGAGATTTTTTTAATCCTAGCGTCTTGAAAAATATCGAACATATATCTTAAATTATACCCTAGTCATTTATGAATATTCTCTGAAATCGTAAAAATACAAATGTCATCATTTTATTTTATGTGAAAATATCTCAATTAGATGTTAAATATAAGAATAAGTTTGCTTCAAAAGAAAAAAAGAGAGTGGCTGTCTGGGCATAGTGAAATGGGATTTCAAAAAGGCTGCCTCAAGTCTTTCAGGAATATTTACGGAAATAGATTTTCCCACATAAGTGTCCAAAGGCATTCAGATTCTAAAAAACTTCGGTTTTTATGAAAATCATATTTTTGTAAGTATTTTCACCATGGTTTTCATGTTAACATAACTTGTTCACTATCTGTAGAAAGCTCTGAAGGTATTGCTCCTGGTGTAATACTCAGTTTTCTTTCCTTAAACCATCACCAACAATTTTTTAACCCCCAGGGTTTCTACAGGCTTAAAACAAACATTTTTTTCTTTACCAGTTGGTAAGGCTACAGGTGAGGAAGAATAGCCAGAAGCTGTTTAGTGAAACGATGCCATTACATTCTTGAGAGAATGAAAAATAATCTGCTAGAGTCAAAGAAAACAAACAATGACAGCAACAAAAAGAAAACAAAAACAAAGTGCTGTAAGCATTTCTACAAAAACTTAATGCTTTATTAAATCCTAAACTCCTTTTTACTCCTTAGGCTTAAACAGAACAAGCTGTTCTTCTTCTCATAAATACTTATTAACTTAATTCCAACATAATATCATACTGTCCTCCATACAAAGATTGATTTGCATGTAACAGATGGCTCACTCTACTAAAAAGGATAGCTAACTAGTCCAGAGTCACTCATTATAAACACACCCCTCTCTCTCTCTCTCTCTCTCTCTCTCTCTCTCTCACACACACACACACACACACACACACACACACACACACACAGTCTCTTATACACACAAACTCAAATACATGAACAAAAACTCACATTTTTGTTCACACTCTTACACAAATACAAATCCATACAAACAAGTCTGAGAAAGCTCTCAGGATACTGGCCATCATTTTTATCATTTTCTATTATTTGCAGTATACTTAATAGAAAATTACACCTAGTAGATGTATTAGAAAATTAGCTAATAGAAAATTATACCAATTATACCTGTAGTAATTATTGAGTGAAAGATTAAAATACCTCAAAGCAGTTTCCAATATAAAATTTTTATCAGCAACTACATTTGCTCTCTTTGTACTTAGAACTAGTGGGGCAGTTGCAAAATAACAGTAACACAATTTTGGAATTTGCACTTCTGAGGTTATAAGTACTCTTGACTTAGGGAAATATACCCTTAATAAATACATGTATACATATGTACATAACTACCTACCTACATACATACACAAAACAGTTACAGAAAAATACAATAGACAGAACAGGAATTTTAATTTTTTAAAATTGTTTTGTCCTGTGGACAGAGTTGTTTTACCCAACATTTACAAATATGGGCATGTATAAATTTATTTCCAATTTTCAATAGATGCCATAATGGACTTTTGCCATAACTGGTGTTCAATGAATATTTGTTGAATAACTTAATGATAGTATGAGACAAAAATTAGTCATCACTAAGCTTAATTCCCCAAAGAAATACTCAGAAGAACTCAAGTTTGGAAGAGAAAAAGTAGATTTCACTCATTCTTTCAAGCTACAGGCATTGATCATCAATTAACTAAAATCCAAGTCATGAAAGGTGAAAAAAATGAGGTTGCTGTAACAGAAGCAGATATAAGTGCTTTGAAAATACCTAACAAGAAGTGGTTTACAATTATACTAGAACAGTGAACTTCACATCTTAATCTTCTTGGCAAATCTCAACTTTTAATATAATTATGAATTTATTTTCTAACATTATTACAATTAAAGTGTGCAAGATCAATACACAAAGGGTACTTCTATTCAGAAAACAGAACAATGCTAAAGATGAGTTGGTTTGCAACATTTAAATTTCTTACGTTGATTTGTATTCTTAGGATTTCTGTCTAGACCACTCAAGTAGGCAAAGAACATTTTACCTTTACATAAAATGGAAACTGTTAGCATTTTTTTAAATAATATTTGCTAACTCAAAAATGCCATTAGGGAAATACTGATCCTATTTTTTGGGACATGTAAATATTGGAAAAAAATCAGTGGATAATGTATTTTGTTAGGCAATAAAAATGAAGATATTATTACTAATTTAAATACTATATTATATACCATTAGTTTGCATGATAACATTAAATTTCAGTTAAATATTTGATTAAAATTAAAAGGAAGTGGCAAGTTTTGATTGTTAAATCAAAAATACTCATTTGTGTTGCATAGATGCAGCTGATATAATGTCTAAACAAAACTTTCAAAATTCTAGTTAATATGTTTTGAGTTAACTACAGAGAAATATAAATCATTTATCTTAAAGAACCTATTGACATTTAATTAACGAACACTAACTATTACATGAAAAATAAATACTTATCTGAGCAATCTAATTGGAAGTGTTTCTGTGATGCTTTTATTGATTGGTCTAAAAACTTTAATCGAGTATCTCATCAGATTTAGCTGCATAGAGGAACAGCAAGGATTTTACTATAACACCATGCTGTACAGTAGAAAAAAATTTGTATTGGGGAAATAACTATTAAATAATAATAATAATAACAAAAAAAATTCTTAAAAAGTGGTTTTTGGAGTTCCCGTCGTGGCGCAGTGGTTAACGAATCTGACAAGGAACCATGAGGTTGCGGGTTGGATCCCTGACCTTGCTCAGTGGGTTAAGGATCCAGTAATGCTGTGAGCTGTGGTGTAGGTCGCAGATGCGGCTTGGATCCCGCGTTGCTGTGGCTCTGGCGTAGGCCGGTGGCTACAGCTCTGATTAGACCCCTAGCCTGGGAACCTCCATATGCGGCGGGAGCAGCCCAAGAAATGGCAAAAAGACAAATAAATAAATAAATAAATAAATAAATAAATAAATAAATAAATAAATAAAAAGTGGTTTTTCCTTTTTTGATAATATGGGAGATAAATAGCTAGTAGGAACATTAAAATTTGTTTACTGATAAAAGAATAAATTATTTTTAGACATTCTAAACACAATAACTATATCACAGAGTAAATTCCTAGAAGAATATTTCCTGAAAGGTGAATCCTAGTCATCCTGATTTAGATAGTCTTATGTTATACTAGAACTATTCATCTACCTGAACTCATTCAAAATATCAAATAAGGCTAGAAAAAAAAGGACAATTTTTAAAAACATAAATAATAACTAGAAGTATTAGATTGTGGTTATATAAGAAGAATCACTAAATTTATTTTATATTCCAAACCTACTAAAAAGCTAATATTTTTTTTTACTCAGTACACAAATATTCAAGGTATAATAAACACTAAGCACAAGCATCCTCAAGAATGGCAACATAGAGTAAATATATTTCAGCATAGAAACAGGTATTGAGGCTAAAATTTTTAGTTCCAGTTTATGTGACATTTCATAATGTCTTAGTCAAATAACCTCTCATAATGCATCAGCATCTGAAAGTTAAATACTTCAATTACAATAATAAAATTGTAATAATACAGAGAAAGAAACTATAGTTTTTTGGTACATCTTAAAGCCCTTACTTAATATTATACATATATTTTCCATTCTTTTACTCCCAAGTTCAAAAATGATCTTAACCTAGTTAAAATTGTTCAATTCTTCCAACAAAGAGTATATATTGTTAGAATGTTATTTTTCTGGTTGAAGATTCTTCCCTTCTGCTAATAGAAATGTATTTGATATAATTAATCACACCAAAAAGATGCAAAGATAATTTGAATGCATTTGATAGTTTCATATACATAATTATCTCAGGTAACCTATTAAAACTTCGATAGAGTCTGCTATGGACTGCATGTTTGTATTCCCCTTAAATGTGTTAAAATCTTTAATGTGATGGTATTTAGGAGGTGGGGCCTTTGGGAGGTATTTATGTCATGAGAATGGAGCCATTATAAATGGGATTAAAGTTCTTCATAAAAGAGACCCCAGAGAGCTTTCTAGTACTTTTTCTGCCATATGAGGAGGCAAGGAAAAGATGGCAGTCTTTAACTTGAAAGAGGAACCTCAAAAGAACCCAGTTATGCAGGTGCCTTCATAATGGACATTCAGCCTCCAGAACTATGAGAAGTAAAGTTTTGTTGTTTTTAAGATACCCAGTCTATGGTATTTTGTTATAGCACCCCAAACTCACAGGGGTAAGAAAGAAGCATTTTTAATCATAAAAGTGAGATATTTTTCATTTCATGAATGGGAATCAAATGAAAGTAAAAGTTATTCTACTTGATTTATTTTAAATATTACTTGCAACTATATAGTACATATAATTTTTCCCTGCCAGACAAGTTAAAACTCACTAATTCCTCATTCACCGAACTCTGATATAAAATTAAATGTAAAACTCTCTAATTCCTCATTCACTGAACTCTGATGTAAAATAATATGTACTAGTAATCCTGGGAATATGCTAATACTCATGAATTTAGTAAAATAAGGAAATATCACCATGCTTATCCAAATGCCAGGAGTATATATGACAATAGTAAAAATACATATTGAAGTCACTCTCATCTCTTCAAATCTATCTACCGCAAAATAATTTTCACATGAAATGGAACACAGAAGTTATCTATAGTGCTTAACTTTATGTGTCTACTTAGCTAGGCTACAGTGCTCAGATACTTAATCAAGCACCAGTCTAAATGTTGCTGTGAAGGTATTTTTCAGATGTGATTAAATTTCAATCAATATGCACTGAGTTAAGCAAATGACCCTCCAAAATGTGGATGAGCCTCTTCCTCATCCTTAAATTGAAGGCCTTAAGAAAAAAGACTGTGGTTTCCTGAGAGAAGAAGGAATCCTGCCTGAACACTGCCTTTGGACTTGAGACTGCAACATAATTTTTCCCTTAGTCACCAGCCTGATAGTCTGCCCCATCGATTCTTGCCTATTGGTTCTATTTCTCCGGAGAATCTTTTTTTTTTTTTTTTGCCTTTTCTAGGGCCGCTCCCGTGGCATATGGAGGTTCCCAGGCCAGGGGTCTAATCGTAGCTGTAGCCGCCGGCCTATGCCACAGCCACAGCAACGCGGGACCCGAGCCGCGTCTGCAACCCACACCACAGCTCACGGTGATGCTGGATCCTTAACCCACTGAGCAAGGCCAGGAATCAAACCCGCAACCTTATGGTTCCTAGTCAGATTTGTTAACCACTGAGCCACAACGGGAATTCCTCTCTGGAGAATCTTGACCAACATATTTTCACTATATTACATCATTAAATAAGTATGCTTTCCATTTGACTAAAGTTGTAAAATTATAATTTTCTTTTACCATTTCTGATCCAATTGACTTTTAAATCAACCTGCAGATTGGATAAAAATAAAAACAATCTACATCAGTAAGGAAGTCATTGCTAAATGTCAGTGGACTCTTGGGATGGAATCTATATTACAACGACAATGTGAAACACAATGAGAGGTAAGTAAGTGGTAAAGTATCAAACATTGACGAACCTGTAATTAAGTATGACCATGATGGAGAGAGAGAGAGAGAGTCGAGGTCAAGAATAATTAATTTTCTAGTTTTCATTTTTAAATAATATGAAATATATACAGGAGTGTTAAAAACATTCAGAATATCTGCGTACCCTTCATTTAGATTTACTAATCATTAGCATCTCTTCATCCATAAATATTTCAGTGTGTTTTGCCTAAGAAAAAGAATATTCTCCTAAATAACTACTATGTAATTATCAAATTCATACAGCTCAGATTCCTATACATGTAATCTTGATCAGATTAATTAATCTAAACAAGTTATAGATTCAACTTTAAACTTACAGTAAAAAACTAGATTCTTTGGCTTTAAAATGACAGCACAAATTTTACATAAATTTAAAGAATTTCCAAATGACTAAGCTAATATTAACCCTGGATTACATCTAACATTAGTAACTACTTAAACAGAGAGGAAGGTGAGACAAAAAGAGAATTTAAAAAAAAAGATGAAAGATAAAAGAGCTGATCCTTGATAATGAAGAATTGCTTCTATAGGAAATCAAGACTCAGGAAAACTTATAGCTCTTTTGCATTCTCAGACTGCCAGAACTAGGGACCAAATTTCTGAATTTTAGCTGCTAGACCCAAGTCTAACTAGTCACCCAGTAGCACTTCCCCACATGAAGATGACTGAACATCCACAAATTCCTTTTCGTTGTAACACTGAGAAAATTAAAAGTGTTGTAATCTAAAAATAAATGACCAAGCAAAAAAAGACAAAAAAAATCAGGAAATGTATTGCTGGTATTAACAGATAGATATAGCAGATATGAAAATTTTGCTAAATATCTCAATAATGTCTTTTATACCATTTTTTTTTCCCAATCTGGAATTGAATCCAGAAGCATGAATTGCATTTACTTGTAATGGAGAGCAATTTGAGTTTGTGATCATGCTTACCTGGCAAGTGGTAATAATTTAAAACAAAAGAAGGAAATGATAAAATTATAGTTGCTGAAACCTTTAGGATAAGGGTGGCATGCAGCATATGTGTGAAAGAAGAGCAACTGAAAGTAGATTTGCTGGTGCCAATACAAATAAATTTGTAGGTCTACTGGCAGGAAATTGGTGCCTATTTTCTCAGTAAGTAAAAAGCAAGTTTATCTGCTGAGTGTTAGAAAAGAGGTTGGAGGGTCGGAAGTATAAGTGACTGGAAACTTTTTAAGTAGTGTTGTGGAAAAAAATAAGAAAGAGAGGAAAGAAATGGAAGGTTGTGCTGTAATATGGAGGGCAAACTTGAAGTTGAACACTTTAAATTTTATGGTAGCAACAGTCTTTAAGGCTGTATGATTTATATTGGCAGTATATGGCAGCTTCAGAGTGGAAGAGACAATGCACATCTGAAATTTCCTATGACTGGAATTTTTCCGGATGAGTTAAAAGCATGTACAATGAAGAAAAGGCGTGAAATTTTTTGATGAAACTGCTTGAGTGATGTGCCACGTAGCCTAAAACAAATGATTAGGGGGTGTAAATACAAGAGGGGGGGAACTAGAGTATATGTTAGAAAACAAGTAAAACTGGAGTAGATAAATTAAAGGATTAAAATTCCCAGTAGGCCAAAGATGATGTACAGTGGTGGTAGCTGAAAAAGAAAGATAGGCTGCAAAGATAGTAAGCTACTGTAGAGACATGATACGGAGGCTTATATTAAAAGAAGTACAGGTGTAGCTATGAGAAAGGCTATCAGGTGACATTTGATGAATGTGTTACTGACCAGTTGCTAAGTGTCTATTTTTTTTTTTTTTTTGAAATTTCATTTGGAATTTGAAGTTATCAAAAATGTGGACAAGTATTTAACTAGACAGGAAGATAGACCATAGGTTCCAAATCCCGTGATACATGAAGAAAGTTTACTTGACAATAATAAGACGGCAAAGAAGGGTACTCTAGCTGGTGGCGTGAGTCTTAAAAAAAAAAGACTATTTTACAAAAGATGGATGAGGAGAGATGTAAAGGCAACATTGGAAACCAAGGACATCTGAAACTCCAACTTTCAAATTTTAGTCAAAAAGGGTATGCAAGAGAGGAAGAACTTATTTGTCACTATCACAATGAGATGAAAGGCAGGTAGAGGGAAAATTTAAGAATGAGAGTCTGTTTACCAGGAGATAGAAAGTCCAAAATGTCCAGTGAAATTAATTTGGAGAGAGGAGATTGGAGGGAGCTTAGTTAGGGGAAAAGGAAGCACAGATAACTATGAGAAAGAAAGCGTAACTATGGAAAAGACAGTAGTGGTGACTGGCAGTAAGATTTTCTAGGGAGTTCCCATCGTGGCTCAGTGGTTAACGAATCCAGCTAGGAACCATGAGGTTGCAAGTTCGATCCCTGGCCTCGCTCAGTGGGTTAAAGATCCGGTGTTGCCCTGAGCAAGACGCGGGTCGGATCTGGCATTGCTGTGGCTCTGGCGTAGGCTGGCGGCTACAGCTCCAATTAGACCCCCTAGCCTGGGAACCTCCATATGCTGCTGGTGCAGCCTAGAAAAGGCAAAAAGACAAAAAAAAAAAAAAATCTAAAGCATTGGCTAAGATAGTGATTAGAGTTCATCCAGAGTCTTTAGGAGAGTCAGCAGTGCTCTGAGTGGGCTACAGCCCTGATGGTGTTTTATTCTCTACCTAATAGCAGGAAACCAGCCTAATTAGAAAGAAAGAAGCAGTGGTTTGGATTCACTATATTTTATATGTGCTTTACAAATGAGTTACACTTATAGTTTCAGAGAATTGAAATATTTTACTTTCAGAAAAAAAAAATGAGAAGTTATATAAAAAGAAAACAGAGGCATCTGTTTTTGCTCAGTGTGAGACGTTGGAATCTCCATGATGGTGAGGGGGAGATGGAGAGGGTTTTCATGAGGGCAGGGAATGGATATAATAGAGACAGCCCAGCATGGATTTTTAGAGCCTTAGCATAGGTACTCAAACCCAAGAAGAGAAGGAATGCAACAGAAGGGATGGGACATTGTTTATACACAGTGGAACTGATCAAATAAACTTATAATGAACAACAAATGATAATAACTAAATTTTTCATTGTGGGAGAATGGAGTTACAAATAAAGTTTCTGTACAGGTGAAATATTACATTTCTTAATTTAGGTGCTGGTTTCATTAATATACAAGTTTTTGTATGAATTTCAGTTTTCATTTCTCTGCAACATGCATTTGCTGTCATGTCTAAGATTTTCTCTAAGTTTTTCTTCTAAAAGTTTTATACTTTTATTTATTAAACCCATGAATTATTTTGAATTAAAGTGGATATGGTCCTAGGTTTTCTTCTAAATGTTTTATAATTTTACATTATTTTTTTTTGTCTTTTGTCTTTTTCGGGCCGCACCTGCAGCATATAGAGGTTCCCAGGCTAGGGGTCAAATCAGAGCTATAGCCATTGGCCTACACCACAGCCACAGCAACGCCAGATCCGAGCCGTGTCTGCAACCTACACCACAGCTTACGGCAATGCTGGATCCTTAACCCACTGAGCAAGGCCAGGGATTGAACCTGCATCCTCATGGGTGCTAGTCAGATTCGTTTCCACTGAGCCACATTGGGAACTCCAGCTTTACATTTTACATTTAAATCCGTGATCTGTTTTCCATTGACTTTGTATATAGTGTGAATTATAAGAGCTAGCTTTCTGTTTGTTTGTGGGTTTGTTTTGTTTTTGTTTTTGCCTAAGATAGTCCAGTCACTTCAGTACTTACCCCTATTGAACACTCAGCAAACTAATATCCATGAATCATTTTTACGGTCTATATTTACCAAAACTCACTGGGGAAAAAAATATTTTCCAAATATAATACTCAGTCTTGATATTTTAAAATTATATAGTTTTATCTCTAATCTTCATATTGTCAGGTTTTTTTTTTCTTCCCATTTTTCTTCATTCTTTTTCCTCCTACAAACACTTGTCATTTTGTACCACTTAGTTTGAAGTTTTAGGGATATAGAATTGAAAAAAGTTAGATAGGTCTATTAAAAATGGCCTTGTCAAACATCCTACTGTAGCTCAGAGGGTTAAGAACTTGACTAGTCTCCGTGAGGATGTGGGTTTGTTTTTCGGCCTCACTCATTGGGGTAAGGATCCTGTATTGCCACAAGCTACAGAGTAGGTTGCAAACGCAGCTCAGATTTGGTGTTGCTCTGACTGTGGATTAGGCTGGTAGCTGCAGCTCTGATTTGACCCCTATGTGTCGCAGGTGTGAGTGTAAACAAACATGGCATTGTCACGTTAACTTGAGAAACGGTAACAATAATTCCAATAATGCTTAAAAATATGACAAGTAATTATTAGGGAACTATAAATATAGCATCCTTACTAGCTGAAGAACAGCAAGAAAGGGCTTAGAGAAAATTTAGTCTTTGTGTTTTTTCATCCCTGCATTCTCAAGAAGAATATATACTGTTTTGTTTATTAATCAAAACACTCATACTAAATCAGATTCTTACAATTATTATCACATGCAGACTTTATTTTACTAAAGAAAAAATTCCACTTCCTACTATAATTAATATAATCTACTCACAAAGTCCAATTTTGTTCCATTACATAGTTTTTAATTTTTAAAAATGTTCCCCCTTTAAAACTGGCATGTGATAAAATATAGCAAAAAGAAGAATGAGGCTTGTTTGCCATTGCTACTCTGAGGCATACTCTCACATTCTTCATTCTGGATTATATATACACATATATACACACATGCATACACATACATACGTGTATATGTGTGTGTGTTTGTGTGTATACACACACATTAGGCTTTGATCCTATATATATATATACAACACACATAGCATCAAAGCCTAATGGATATACACATATAGGATCAAAGCCTAATGGTTCTGTAAATTTTGACAGTTGATTCAAATAAGTTCACATAATGTAGATCTATACTAGCTGAATATATCAAAAGCTAGGTGTATTGTTAAAGAAATAATATTTTCTTCCATTAGAGATCTAAAACTGCTCTTGCCCATATTTTATTGGTACATTGCATTAGTATCTTCCAGTTTTACAGAATGTCATGCTGATATAGCTTAAATGATAAGATTAAATATAATCTGGCTTTATCTTTATAAAAGATTCTGTGACTAACTTTGGTATAAATTGAGCATGAAATGAATGTATTACTGCAAAAGCGTGAAAATAAAACCCATTATAAATGAGAAATTAATCGCTGCTATGGCAAATCATTTTGTAAACTGTAGGATTTTCTCTGAGACCTTTTTGCTTTATACTTTTAAAAGGTTTGTTGAAAAACAATCACTTTTTCTTTTCTCTTTACTTTTAATACTTTTGACTTTTATGTAAATGTTTACCTCATCTATTTAGTATATACTTGAAGAACTAACTAGTTTTTAAAAGTCTATCAATTTGGTGGCCATACTCTCTATGTGCCTTTCACATGTCTTTTTAAAAATCTCTATCCCATGACCTAAAATTGTCATAAAATAAAATATCTAAGCATAAATAATGTAAAATTAAGATTTCATTCCTTGATATGAAAAATAGGATGTGTCAACACTCTATAACTATTGAAACTAACCGAAAGTTTGGTTTCAAATCTGTTGGTGTTAACCACAATTTTTAAGAACAATTTCACACTTTTAAAAAAAAATTCCAGGTGAGTGTATCTTACAATAGGCCATCTAGAAGAGTGGCAAAGAAAGAAATGAAATATAGTTAAATATAGTAGCCAGACATACTCAATATATGAAATGACATGTAAAGTAAGAGGAGATAAAATTAGAAGTCAGAGAGAGCCTAAGGTAAGGGAGGGTATATTAGGCAATTAAAGGATTTTCTGGGTTTCGAATGGTAGAAAAAAAATGTCACTAATTTTATTCATTTTAAATTATCCATGAAAAAAAGATAAAAGAGAATTTAGTTTTTTCTTTGGTTTATTCATTTATTTTGTGGATGTATTTATGCTCCTATAACATTTAAAAAGAAATTTTGAGTACTTGAAAACGCAAACATATTGCTATTGCATTTAAACCTTAATAAAAATTTGTAATAATCAACTCAAATATATTTTAACTTTATTCTAAAGCATAGGAAAAGAAGAGCACTTCCAAATTCTTTTCCATTTGCCTAGTATAAGACTGAAATTTTTAAAAATTAAACAAAAAATCACTAAATACCAGTTGGCTGATTAAATATATGCAAAATCTCAAAAAAATATTAGCAGACATAGTTTAACCTCATATTTAAAGAACACTGCTATATAATCCCAAAGTTAATATTCATGAAAAAATACACAATCACCCCTTCATTTGGAAAAATTCATACGATGAAGTTTGTGTGCACTCGTGTTAAAATACTGCATAATAGAGAAGTATATCTATATTTACTCAACAATATGAAAACTAAATACACAAATATGACATGTCATGATATATATATGTTTATAGATGTATATAAAATGAGAAAGAAGTAGAATAATTTACTATAAATTTACAATAAGACAAACTAACTTAGAAAAGAGAAAGAAAAAAAAATTTTGTCTTTTTTTGTCTTTTCCAGGGCTGCACCAAGAGCATATGGAGGTTCCCAGGCTAGGGGTCGAATCGGAGCTGTAGCCGCTGGCCTACTCCACAGCCACAGCAACACCAGATCCGAGCCGTGTCCGCGACCTACACCACGGCTCACTGCAACACTGGGTCCTTAACTAACTGAGTGAGGCCAGGGATCGAACCCACAACCTCATGGTTCCTAGTCGGATTCATTTCTGTTGCACCACGATGGGAACTCCACATATCTCCAAGAAAGAAATTTTATAAGGATTAAAAAGATGCACATAAAAAGACCATAGTTATTTGTAGGTAATAGAAATATGCCTGCAAAACCAAAGAAGATTAACTTAAAAAACATTCAAAAGTCTTTCCAAAATAGTTGAAACTTAATACACACCCATCAAAATACTTAAAATGCAAAAGACAATAGCAAGTTTTGACAAGTTGTATAAAAATTGGAACTCTCATATACTGCTGTTGTGATTGCTAAGTTAATGCAAATGTACTTTAGAAAACTACCGGGTAATATCTGCTAAAGCTAAACAGGTGATACAAATTTCCTAGCAATCCTAATTCTAGATATAAACCCATGAAGATTTTATATATATATGTACATGTATAGTATACATATATCAAACACAGATATAAAAGTTTGATAGTAGTAATATCAATAACACAAATTTGGAAATAGCCCACCCAGAAACAATAGATTGATACTCTGGGAAATATATCACATGAAAGATTATTTTAGGGAATGGTTGGAAAATAAAGATATTCCTAAAATACACCAATTTTTAATATTTGCTAATGTCAGGAAACACTGAAAACTCTGACAAAGTTACAGAGTATTTTGTTAAATTCTTTCAAGTTATCTTTGCCTTTTCTTGTCTCTGACCCATTTACAATCTATACATTTTAAGTAAATCTAAAACACCAATTGAAGTGATTCTTGACCTGAGAAATGCAATTGGTGTTAATTGCAATGCATTTGCTTATTGCTCTGGGTAAGTTGATGGCTTTGCTAGTTTTACTTCTATCTATAAATTCATGTCCTCATTCCTTGTCTATGTATGTCTGACACTCCGGATTCTCCTGTGAACCAGCTGAAACATTGTTTCTTCTCAACAGCTAATGAGTTAAATAAAAATGTGGACATGTTCACATTACATTTGTATGAGAGGAAACATTTTAATATTTTACTACACTACAAGCATTGGACTTTTTTGTATAATGAAATGTTTCAACATGAAAATACTTTAAGTGATCCTTTAGTTAGAAACCTATCTTGTTTTATAATAACCTATTATTTTTGTGTTACCTTTCAATGAGTGATTCTTTTGACTTGAATTTTAATACAAATATTTGAAATATGATCATAGAGAGAAACCTACATGTGCAATACCTAATATGAATTATCCATAACCTAGCCAGTGCAGAAAATTATTACAAAGAGCTGTAGGAGATGATCATAGTTCATTTAAAGATTTGACAAAATTACATATGATTTACTCATTTTTTGGAAAGATATATTCTAAAAATCTGTTAATCTTTCCTAGAATGATAAGGAGATGTCAGAATTATGTCACTAAGAAGATAATTTTGAAAAACAAACAGATGTACACAAACTGTTCCAAGAAACTGCCTCTAAAATAAAATGTTTTGCGAAGACTTAGATTTAAAAATGGTTACTTGGAAAAGTTTTCAGCACCTAGAAAATATACAAATATTCCTAAAGCTTCAGCCTACTGGAACCAATAAGAAATTAATCTCTGATTCCTACTTTATGCTGGGCAGATATGCTTCCGTTGAGTTTGTTTCTTTTCTGCAGGTAGTTTCATTTATGTCATATATTAGATTCCAGATATAAGTGACATCATATGGTATTTGTCTTTCTCTTTCTGACTTCACTTAGTATGAGAGTTTCTAGTTCCACCCATGATGCTGCAAATGGCATTATTTTGTTCTTTCTTATGGCTGAGTAGTATTCCATTGTGTATATATACCACATCTTAACCCATTCAACAATTGAAGGACATTTAGGTTGAGGGTCTTCATCTCCATCAGGAGGTAGAATGAGCACCATGAACAAGAAGTGCATGGAAGTGCCAGCAAAATTTGCACCTCAGATTGAAATGCACTCATCTCATGTTAACATATTGCAGCTGCATTTCTGTGTTCTCTGTCTAAAGGAAAGGTATTCTTTACCTCTGTTCCTTATCATCTCTTGTTAACCACATGGTATGATTCTGCAACCAATATAATTATCTCATCTATAGAATTCTCATGACATTTTTATAAAACTTGAGAGAATGTTCCAATCTTTGAAAACATTTTCCATATGAAGAGTTTCAATGGAATTTGAAATGTTGTGAAAAATATTACAATATACACTGATTAAGCTTTAAAAACTACTGACTGATATCAGTGAAGATGAAAATGTATGAGCTGAATTATGAATTCATGAAGCCCAAGCTGAACTTCTTCCTTTAAGATCAACATATTTTAATAAGGTATCATTTTATTCTACGTAACCATTAAAACCAAACATTGAAATTCTACATGTAGTCACTTAAGTCATTGAATTACAACTTATTACTCCAGAAATACGAAAAAAAATACCATATTAGATATAAAGAAAATCACTTAAAATGAATCAAAGGGTTCTTTGCAGTTTTTGATTTGGAGGTACTAAGTATTCAAGTGGGAAGGATATGGGACATAATCAATCTGTAGAGAAGGGTGAGAGGTGGTATCATGAATTCCAATTTGAATGTATTAAGATTGAGATGACAACAGGCATCATTCATTTGAGAATATGAAGTAGGCTGGTGAATTTATGAGGATGTTTGGAATGAGTCTATGAGTTAATTTGAGTGTTAATAGTATGTAGATAAGAAAAAAATGTGTTATATTTTAATGCCTAATGCTATATTTTCATTGAAAATGAAAATTTCAAGACACTAGGGTTGGGTAAATATGTTAAGCAATTTTGTCATATTTAAAAATAAGTAATTGGTTACAAATAACCAAGAAATGGTTTTAAAAAGCTGATTAAAAATATTTTATCATGCAATAAAATTGTAATTTTCAATGACTATGTATAAGAAAATAAAATATTTAAATGATAATAATTTATATGCATTAATACAAGATACAAAGAGAGACATAAAAAGGTTTATTCTAAGAGAGGGAGATGAAGTTTTTCTTCCACTCATATATTGTTGCATACATCAATATATGAGGAGATGTTTTATATAGCTATGATTAAAATGAACTAATCTTGGGGTTAACGGATGCAAACTATTGCTCTTGGAATGGATTTACAATGAGATCCTGCTATGTAGCACGAGAACTATGCCAGATACTTACATTGCAACATGATAATGGGAAGAAAAATTATGTACATGTATGTGTAACTTGGACCCCATGCTGTACAGTGGAAAATAAATAAATAAAAAACAATGATCAAAAACAAAAACAAACAAAAATGAACTAATCATCTTTCTGCTTTCCCACAGGCAGCTACTACGTCTCAGTGGATCACAAAATGCACATGAATTCATCATTTAACCAATTTTGGAATCTGGCTCCTGTGTTGTTATAAGACATAGTACATGCCATTCTGTATACATTTCCAAAACTGTAGCTCTCTGTTTATTTATTTTATCTAAAGATCCTATCTTTGAGTAACATTAAATTTACATTGCTGAATTGTTTTATCCCATGTAGTTTAAGGGTTATTGCCTCCAGAATCAATAGTATCTTATTGACATGGTAATGTATTCTGTGAACCCAGTCTAAGACTTTCTATTTGAAAAGATTTTGTTATTTATTAGAGGGAAAAAGTAAAAGCCTTTTTTAAAAAATTTGTAATGTTTTGTTTTTAAGTTGACAAAGCAAGTGAAAGTGAGGCATGTTTGGGGAAATTTGCTTCATGAGAAGAAAGCTGGCCATGCAAAGAATCTGGCTCTTTACAGTTAGATGTTGACTTTCAGTATCAGTTAAATTTAAAGATACCATGAAGACTGTGTGACATTTCATTTGAATGCTTTTAGACTTCCCTTTGGTTTTATTTTATTTTATTTATTTATTTATTTATTTTTGTCTTTTTGCTATTTCTTAGGCCGCTCCCACAGCATATGGAGATTCCCAGGTTAGGGGTCTAATCGGAGCTGTAGCCACCGGCCTACACCAGAGCCACAGCAACGTGGGATCCGAGCCATGTCTGCAACCTACACCAAAGCTCACAGCAACGCCGGATCGTTAACCCACTGAGCAAGGCCAGGGACTGAACCCGCAACCTCATGGTTCCCAGTCGGATTCATTAATCACTGTGCCACGACGGGAACTCCTTCACTTCGGTTTTAAAATGCAGGCTTTACAAAACTCTCTCTTCCAGGTAGTAGGGACTAAAGCAGTGTTGTTAGTACTTTAGGGCATACTGTGAGTTACTATTAGAGAATCCAGGTTCAGAAATATAACACTTGAGTACAGCTTATTATTCTCAGCTGTAATTAAAAATCAAAGTGACGTTCCTTTTCAGTTCCAAATTAGCAATGACATGAATATTTTTTCAAACTCACTTATATTTAGATCCTAGCAAGCAACTTATACTTTGTTGCCACTTCTTAAGTACATCTTGATAAATTTGTATTTGATATAAAAATTAATTTTATCTAAACTTTGTTTAATGAGGCTATGTAATGAATAGTTCGGTTGAACCTTATAATTGAACCATCACTGAATTTCAGTCATGGGTCTAGCACATCCTCTAGATGCTGGTGAACATTCTGAAGAAGCGAGAGGGCATCCACCCCACCTCTCTGGAAAAGAGATTTCTTAAAGACATCTTGGACAATAATTAATGCCAGTGAGAGTTTGCCTTCTATGCATAATTTTTTTGTGGCTTTTTCTAGTAATCTTGAATTCAAACAAGCCCATTTGCAAGAGTCATTGTTCCTCTTAATTCTGTTCCCATGTAGAAAGCTCTGCTTTCATGGAGAAAGTCACCCTATCTTGTAGTCAAAACGTACCATCCTCCAACTTGTCCTCTTGACAGGAGAAGAATTAAGAAGTTTTTTAGATAAATTAGGAGACTGGGATTAACATATACACAAACTACATATAATGGATAAATTACAAGGACCTGCTATATAGCACAGGGAAATCTAATCGACGTGGCACCCAAGTGGGAAAAGAAACTGAAAAGGAATGGATATATATATATATATATGTGTCACTGATTTACTTTGCTGCATACGTGAAAGTAACACAACAAGTCAACTCTACTCCAATAAAAGCTTTTCAGTGAATTTTATTATATTTATAGTTGTACAACTATCACCTCAACCTAAAATTTTAGAGCATTTCCTTTCCAAACCCCCAGTCCATCCCTTCCCCCCACCCCCAACTTGCCTCTTTCGGGAACCATAAGATTATCAAAATCTGTGAGTCTGTTTCCGTTCTGCAAATAAGTGCATTGTATCTTATTTTTAGATTCCACCTATAAATGATATAATATGATGTTTGTGACTCACTATCTGACTAACTTCCCTTAGCATGATAATTTCTAGGTCCATGTTGGTGCAAATGCCATTACTTCATTCTTTTTATGGCTAAGTAATATTCCATTTTATGCATGTACCACATCTTCTTTATCCACTTCTCTGTTGATGGACATTCAGGTTGCTTCCATGTCTTGGCTATTGCACATAGTGCTGCAGTGAACATTGAGATACATGTATCTTTGAGTCATGGTTTTCTCTGGATAGATGCCCAGGAGTGGGAATGCTGGATCATATGGTAATTCTATATTTAGTTTTTTGACGATTCCATACTGTTTTCCATAGTAGTTGCACAAATTTACATTCCTACCCACAATGTAAAAGGGTTCCCTTTTCTCCATACCCTCTCTAGCATTTACTGTTTACATACTGTTTGAAATAAGGTCTGGTGTAAGGTGGCTGGTGTAAGGTGGTACATCATAGTAATTTTAATTTGCATTTCTCTAATAATTAGTGATGTTGAACATCTTTTCATGTGTTTTTTGGCCACCTATATGTCATCTTTGGAGTACTGACTGTTTCAATCATCTGTCAATTTTCTGATGGGATTTTTTTTTTAATATTGAACTGTAAGAGGTGTTTATATATTTTTGAGATTAATCCCTAGTCGGTCACTTAATTTGCATATATTTTTTTCCATTCTGTGAGTTGTCTTTTTGTTTTGCTTGTATGGTGTATCACACTGATTTGCAGATATTGAAAGATCCTTGCATCCCTGGGATAAATTTCACTTGATCATGGAGTATGATTCTTTTAATATATATTTGTATTGTTTGCTAGTATTATTTTTTGAGGATTTTTGCATCTATGTTCATCAGTGATATTGGCCTGTAATTTTCTTTCTTTGTGGTATCTTTTTCAAGTTTTGGTATAGGGTGATGTTGGCCTCATGGAATGAATTTGGGAGTATTCCTTCCTCCGCAATTTTCTGGTATAATTTCAGAAGGATAGGTGTTAACTCTAAATGTTTGAGAGAATTCACCTGTGAAGCCATCTGGTACTGGACTTTTGTATGTTGGAAGTTTTTTAGTCACATTTAAAATTTTAGTATGTGTGATTGCTCCATTCATCTTTTCTATTTCTTCTTGGTTTAGTCTTAGAAAATTGTACTTTTCTAAGAATTTGTCCATTTCTTCTAGGTTGTCCATTTTAGTGCTTGTAGTAGTCTCTTATGATCCTTTGTATTTCTGTGATGTTCACTGTAACTTCTTTTTCATTTCTAATTTTACTGATTTGCATCCTCTCTCTTTTTTTTCTTGATAAGTCTGGCTAAGGATTTATCAATTTTGTTCATCTTTTTAAAGAACGAGCTTTAAGTTTCATTGATCCTTTCTATGGTTTTCTTAGTTTCTGTTTCATTTATTTCTGTTCTAATCATTGTGTGTTTTTTTTCCTTCTGCTAAATTTGGTTTTTGCCTGTTGTTCTTCCTTCTAGAGTTGCTTTAGGTATAAAGTTATGTTGTTTATTTAAGATTTTTCTTATTTCCTGAGGTGGGCTTGTATTGCTATAAACTTCCCTCTTAGAATTGCTTTTGATGCATCCCATAGGTTTGGATTGTTGTGTCTTTGTTGTCACTTGCTTCTAGATATTTTGTAATTTCCACTTTGATTTCTTCAGTGATCTATTAGTTGTTTAGTAGAATGTTATTTAGTATCCACATGTTTGTGGTTTTTGCAGTTTTTTTCCTTGTTGTCGATTTCTAATTTTATACCATTGTGGTTGGAAAAGACACTTGATATGATTTCATTTTTTTAAATTTAATGAGGCTTGATTTGTGGCCCAGAATGTGATCTATCTCAGAGAATGTTCCATGTGCATTTGAGAAGAATATGTATTCTGTTACTTTAGATGGAATATTCTATAAATATGTATTAAATCCATCTGGTCTAATGCATCACTTAAGGCCTGTGATCTCTTGTTGACTTTCTGTCCATTGCTGTAGGTGTGGTGCTATTACTGTGTTATTGTTGATTTCTCATTTTAAGGTTGTTAGCAGTTGCCTTATATATTGAGGTAAGACTATGTTGGCTGCATGTATATCTTTTTTATATTATCTTTTTGGATTGATCCTTTGATAACTATGAAATGTCCTTCTTTGTCTCTTATAACACTCTTTAAGTTCTATCCTGTCTTATATGAGTATTGCTACACCATCTTTATTTTGATTTCTGTTTGCATGGGATATTTTCTTCCATGCTGTCACTCTCAGTTTGTATGTGTCCCTAGAATTGAAGCGGGTCTCTTGAAAACAGCATATATAAGGATTTTATATTTTTATCCATTTATCCAGTCTATGTTTTGGGTTGGGACATTTAGTCCATTTACGTTTAAGGTAATTATTGATATGTATGTTCTTTTTTTTTTTTTCTTTTTTAGGGCTGCACCTGTGGCATATGGAGGTTCCCAGGCTAGGGATCAAATTGGAGCTAAAGCTACTGGCATACGCCACAGCCACAGCAACATGGGATTCAAAACACATCTGAAACCTATGCCAGAGCACATGGCAATGCCTGATCCCCAACCCACTGAGCGAGGTCAGGGATCAAACCAGCATCCTCATGGATACTAGTCAAAATTATTTGCACTGCACCATGAAGGGAACTCCAATATGTGTTCTTATTGCCATTTTGTTAATTGTTTTGGATTTGTTTTTGTTGGTCTTTTTTCCTCCCTTCTTCTCTTTTTCTCTTCTCTTTTGGTTTGATAACTATATTTAGTGTTGTGTTTGGATTGCTTTTTCTTATTCGTGTATGTATTTATTGTAGATTTTTGGTTTGCCATTACCATGAAGTTTTGATATAGAGGTCTGTATATATATACACACAAGATTGGCTTAAGTTGCTGGTCTCGTAATTGTAGATGCATCCAAGTATCCTGCATTCATACTCTCCTCTCCTTACAATTTCTGGTTTTGGTAGCATATTTGTGTGTGGATGATTCCCTAGCTTTATTTACTATGTTTATGCCTTTACCAGTGAGCCTGGTCATTTGTAATTTTTTGTTTGTTTGTTTCTAATTGTGGTCCTTTATTTTCCACATAGAGAAGGCCCTTTAGTACTTGTTGTAAACCTGATTTAGTGGTGCTGAATTCTCTTAGTTTTTGCTTGTCTGTAAAGCTTTTGATTTCTCCTTCAAATCTGAATGAAAGTCTTGCTGGGTAGAGTACTCTTGGTTGGAATTTTTTTTCCTTTCATCACTTTAGGTATATAGGGCCACTCCCTTCTGGCCTGCAGAATTTCCACTGAAAAATAAGTTGATAACCTTATCAGGGTCCCTTGTATGTTATTGGTTTCTTCTCCCTAGCTACCTACAATATTTTCTCTGTCTTTAATTTTGATCAGTCTGATTAATATATGTCTCAGGGTGTTCCTCCTTGGTTTATATTATATAGTATTCATTTTGCTTCCTGGATTTGAGTGAGTGATTCCTTTTTCATGTTAGGGAAGTTTTCAGCTAGTATCTCTTCAAATATTTTCTCTGCCTTTTTCTCTCTTCTCCTCTGGCATCCTTATAATGTGGAGGTTGTTGTGTTTCATGTTGTCCCAGACTTCTCTTAGACTGTCTTCATTTCTTTTCAATCTTTTTTCTATTTCTGCCATTTTGTTAATTGTTTGTATGTTCTGTGTAGGATTTCTACCAGTCTGTCTTCCACCTCACTTATTCATTCTTCTGCCTTTGGTACCCTGCTGTTGGTTCCTTCTAGTGAATTTTTATTTTAGTTATTGTATTTTGCATCTCTTCTTGCTTACAGTTTACCCTTGAACAACATGAGTTTGAACTGGGCAGGCTTTGAACATGTATGTGGATATTATTTACTAGTAAATACTATAGCACTACATAGTCACTAGTTGGTTGAATCCTCAAGTGTGGCAGAATTGTGGATACAGAGGGCCAACTATAAGATACAGGAAGACTAATCCCAGCATTGTCCAAAGGTCGACTAGATATACAATGCACTATTACCCAGACATACAAAATAATGGAATCTTACCATTTGTGATAACATGGATAGACCTAGAAAGTATTATGCTAAGTGAATTAAGTCTGACAGAGAATGAAAAATACTATATGATTTCTCTTATATGTGGAATTTGAAAAGCAAAACAAATGAACAAAGGTAATTAAACAGTGTCATAGATACAATGAACAAACACATGGTTGCCAGAGGGGAGATTAAGAGGTACAAACTGAGTTACAAAATAAATGACTCACAGGTATGAAATGCACCACATGAGGAATATGCTCAACAACTAATACCTTTGTAAGGTGACAGATGATAACTTTACTTATCATGGTGACCATTTTGAAACATATAGATATATCTAATCACTATGTTGTGTACTACGAATTAACATAGTTTTGTAGGTCAAATACACTTCAAAGGCAAACAAAAAAACCATAAAAAGAGATCATATTAGTGGCTATCAGAGGTAGGCTTTGTGGGGAGGGGAAATTAGACAAAGGTAACCAAAAGATACAAACTTCCAGTTATAAAATAAATAAGTACTAGGAATATAATATACAACCTGTTTAAGATAATTAACACTGCTCTACACTATAAATGAAAGTTGTTAAGAGAGTAAATTCTAAGATTTATCATCACAAGTAACATTTTTTTCTATTTACTCAATGTTGTATCTATATGAGGTGATGGATATTCACTAAACTTAATTACTTCATGATGTATGTAAGTCAAATCATTATGTTGCACCCCTTAAACTTATACAGTTCTGAATGTCAAATATATGTCATTAGGACTGGAAAATAATTATTTTATAAAATATTCACTATATAAAAGTTTAAAACTCTTTCATTCTTAAATCTCTTATTTCAGTTTGGCCAAATGAAGCCAAGAGATTTACAAGGAAGTACAGAGGAAGAGGGAATTATCAAATTTTTCCATTTTGACAAATATATTTTGCAATTGTTTATAATTTTTAGAAGTCAACAGTTGTTGATTAAAATTTTTTAACAATACATTATCAATCAAGGCACAGAGTTATAACTATAGCATATAAAATTTGAATGTTCCTTCTTATAGGAAATATCGCTCTCTGCAGTTTAAGTCTTTAAAAATATTTTGATAAGGTAATATTTCTAAAGGCAATTTTTGTAATAATATAAAATAGGATAGTATTACAGATTCTCGTACATGCCTTTTTACTAAACAAATACAAAGTTAGAAATTGAATAATGTTCTCAAATTGAAACCTTTAGCAGATTTACATTTTTGAAGGTTATATTGCTTCAAGTTATACTGTTCTATAGCTTCAAGCAAGGGAGGGTTTCACTCAACTTTCAAACATTTTGTTCCCTAGCAACATTTTCCTGGCTCAGCTATTATTTAGCACCTAAGTAAAGAAAGCAAGGTAAAATGCTCAAAGCTTAAATTATGGAAAACAGAAAATGGTTAAAAAGTTTTTTTAAAGAAATATTTTGGACAATATATTTATTGTCTGGAATTGTTATTCATAGAAACAGAAACATGTCCAAACTAGGTTTGGTGAAGGGAATTGATTAAAAGGAATATATAAGGAATATTGCACTTTTTGAAAGTCAAACACCATAGTAAGGTCTTACAACCAAAGAAACTGAAAATTACCAGAAAAAAGCACACTGCATTTTCTAATTGCTAGTCTCAAATTTCCTTTGTAACATATTTTTATCTTTCTAATTTTTGTAATTCAGCTTTTTCTATTTGGTCTCTTCTTGATCAGCAGAGCCCCAAGGTTTGCCTCCAAATTGGAAGCTACAGAACTGAGCCTACATGTATAACCTTAGCCTCGGTTCTAATTGATACAACTTTTGTCATGTTCTAAGTTCTAATTCTTGTGAGAAGGCATCTGTTTGGTGGTGTTAAATTAAATACCTATCCCTAATACTTTATTTGTGGCTAGGATGTAGGGCTTATGGGAAGCTGCGTATATCCTGTTTCTTACATAAATAAGGGCTGTGAAAACCACCTGTCTCAGTGGGAGTGACAGTCTAACCTATGGGTGATGAAAAGTCCTTAGAAAAGGGGATAGATTTAGTCTAGAGACATGTTTCTACAATCTTTTCTTAGCCTCTCTGTTTCTATTTTCTATGCTGAAAACTCCATCTTGTCCTGCTTTAACTTTACCCCATATTCCTGCTTGAAAAACAGTTGCAGTGCTGGTAAATATCTTAAGCTTAAGAACAAAGACCAAAAGGCATAAGTTATTCATTTGGTCAGCTGAATGAGGACATTATACATTGGTCTAGGCATGCCAGACCTGTGCAGATAGGCATACAGTTCGCACAGCATGATATGTCCTGTTAAAAGAAGAGGAAGAAGAGCCTCATGGCCCCAGGGGGTTTATGAGGGGTCATTAGAGGGATAAGCATCAGCAATCTAGGCAGGCTGGGTTGCTGCAGATAGCATGCCATCTGCAGAAGCACAATGATGATTCTCTAGATGCTAAGCATAGACAGCTAAGGCCAGGCTTCCTCAGTGCTTATGACTGTTAAATGCCTAAAGGTCAGAGTAAAAGCTTAACCAGCTACCAGCTATGTGACTTAAAAAAAAAATTAAAAAAAAAACTATATCCTGAACCTACAGCCCCCTCCTCACTTAACGTAATCCTAAAGAACACAATAAAAGCAGTGTGGTTTCTTGAGGTGGCGCCTTTGGTCCTTGAGACCTTGAGTCCCCCAGTTCCCACCTTTGATTAAGATAAATGTCTCTGTGTTTTGTTTTATGTTAACCTTTTCTTAAGTTTCACAGTGACCATTTTTCAGCCCTCACCTGTGAGCTGGTCTCAGCAAGATACCCCAAGAGCTATCTAGATATAAACACTGACAAAAAACTGTTGAGTATATTAAAGAAACTTAGCTTCTTGAAGTTAGAAAATAATTTATATTTTTATTTCCTAATCATTCCATTATCATTTTTCAGTATTTTAGTTTGCTCACTGTTTTTGAAAAGAAATTGTTGTCTAAAGTTTAATTGTATTGTGAAAACACCTAATATTAGTGTGTAAGAAGGACCCTCAGAACAGGACCCCAGGATGAAAGAATCATGAGAAGCCTGGAAACATCACCATTGTTTATTTTGCTAGAGTTAACTAATAAAAATGATTAATTGCAGTTTCTTTGCATTTTAAAATTTTCCTTAAATCCAATTCTATGTATTGTGGTGTTGTTTTTAATACATTAGCATTTCATCCTGATTATTTCTAAAAGAAAAAATATTAATACTATAAATCAAAAAATAGATATAGCTATTGATTGACAGAGAAGTGTCTGTTATTAGAAAATCTAAATATCTTCAATACCAAATGACTTGCGCATTCTGTTTTACTCATGTAAGCAAATGTAGACGTTTCAACCAATAAAGAATATATGGAGTAAGGAAAGAAAATGTATAGGCTTCATGAGAGTAGCTAAATTCTTTTTCAGTGTTTTTTGAGTGTCTGTTTCCTCAGCAGCTTCAATTTTTTTGAGTAGTTGTCCAATATTATTGTTTAGTATCCTTCTATATCTGTTAGGAAATAAATATAATTTTTTCTCTAAAGTTAGAATAATGAATACATTATATATCAGCACAGGTTAACAGATTCATATTCTATATAATAGTTCTTCTTACTGATGCTTATTTGTCATACTTTAAAGGGAAGTAAAAATATTCCATGTACAGTAATGCATAAATACATTTTGAAGGAAAATATTTTGATTACTATATCATGGATATGTATACTAAATCTTTTAATAATTGACTTGCATCAAGCAAAACAATAATATTGTATATCTTAACAATTTTACTTTAGGCTAGATTTATCCATTCCGAAGATTTCTAAATAGCATGAAAATGACAATGGGAAATTTATGAAATAAATAGGGTACTATCTTAAGTATTAAGGGATATACTTCATTTTATTAAGTAAATAGCTGACAATATGATAAAAATTAAAAAAAATGAATTTGGAGATCTGTACTCAAAGTTTGATTTCAGTATTTTCTTTCACTATGACCAAACAAGATCCTTTATAATCTCTAAATATCAATTTTTTTATTTGTAATGTAACAATGATACTGTATTTTCTCAAGTCTATATATGTCTTTACATATTTGAAATTAGATTAGATTATTTAACTCTCCAATATAATTTCCTCGCTGTTAGGAAGAGAATGAAGTGTGAATTAATTGCCTTTGCTTAGGTGAACTGAGCCAAAGATCAGAGGCATCTGCTTTTTTAAAAAAATGTTAATTCACTTGATGTGTTTGCTTCTACTGCTATAAAAACTGTCAGTGTCTTAATAGAGGTTAGAACTAGGGAAGATTTATAAGAATGATTGCAAAAGACTTTAATGAGGTGCTGAATACCCATCAAAATACAAGGTGGCCTTCAAGAGAAGTTAATCATCAGCATTATGAGAATAAATTAAAGAGACATAAAACTAAAATCATAAAAACTGAGTTAGCCAAACGAAAAATGGAAATAAGCCACATAATATTTGTGCCTATCCAGTCAATTCTAACGTTTCCATGTTAGAGTTATCAGGAGGATTCAACTTAAAACAAACAAACCAACAAACAAAAAAACACAACTTGTGTTATTGTGAACAGTCCACCTGGCTTAGAAAAGCTATGGAGACCTCAGTGGAATAGTGATCTTAAAGAAGAAGGCATAAAATTAAACTTTAATAATGAATTTGAAAATAGGTATGTGGCTATTTTATCTCATTAAATTGAGATATCTCATACTATTGGAATGATGCTTTAAAATCAGCCTTATGAAAGCATAATTTAAAGAGTAGCATTTTTAAGTGTACAGTTAGATGAATATTGGAAAATCTTATAGATATATGACCATCACCACTCAGGATATAAAATATTTTCATCAACACCAAAATTTTCCTCCTATCCCTTGCTATTACATCTCCACCCAGATATATGTTTTATAATATTTTTTGTGGCTCTTTCAAATTTTAATAGTGGCTTTTTTTTTTATCTTTTGTCTCTTTAGGGCCACACCTGTGGCATATGGAGGTTCCCAGGCTAGGGGTCTAATTGGAGCTGTAGCTTCTGGCCTATGCCACAGCCACAGCCACACAGGATCTGAGCCGAATCCGCGACCTACACCACAGCTTACGGCAATGCCAGATCCTTAACCCACTGAGCAAGGCTGGGGAACAACCTGCAACCTCATGGTTCCTAGTCGGATTCATTAACTACAGAGCCATGATGGGAACTCCTTAATAGTGGCTTTTGAATAGCAATTTATAAAATTTTTGATAAAGTCATATTTATTAAAATTTCTTATATGTTTCACTTTTAGTGTTCTAAGAATTATCTGCCTAATCCAAGGATACAAAAAATGTCACCAAATTGTTTACAAGATTTATAGTTTTAGCCCTTACATTGAGATTAATATTGAAGTTATTTTTTATTATTAATTTTTCTTTTTATGGTCACATCTGTGGCATATGTAAGGGTCTGGGCCAGGAATCAAATAGGAGCTGCAGCTGAGACCTACACCACAGCCATAGCAATGCTGGATCTCAGCCACATCCGTGAACTACAACCATGGCTTGCAGCAACACTGGACCCTTAACTGATTGAGTCCAGAGATCAAGGTAAACTGCATCCTCTCGGGCAGTGTTTGGTCCTCAACCTGCTAAGCCACAATGGAAACTCCAATTTTTTTTTCTTTTCTTTTTTTTCTTTTTGCCTTTTTCTAGGGCCACTCCTGCGGCACATGGAAGTTCCCAGGCTAGGGGTCTAATCAGAGCTGTAGCCGCCAGCCTACACCACAGCCACAGCAATGAGGGATCCGAGCACATCTGCAACCTACACCACAGCTCATGGCAACGTCGAATCCTTAACCCACTGAGCAAGGCCAGGGATCGAACCTGCAACCTCATGGTTCTTAGTCAGATTCGTTAACCTCTGAGCCATGACAGGAACTCCGGAAACTCCAATTTTTATCATTTTTTGAAGTGAATCTGGACATTTATTTCTTTCATAGAGATATTATAACATACATTGAAAAACCCATTTTGTGTATCCATTGAGTTACACTGATACCTTACAAAATCAATTGACTATATATGTACATATGGTCTTATTTTTGGACTCTAACTTATTTCATTGATATAGTTGTCTGTCTCTTATAACACTTTTTCTTAATTTTTCTAGCTTGTCTATAAGACTTGAAATCTGTTTAATTTTGCTATATTTTTTATATTTCAAAAGTGTTTTGTCTGTTTCTCAGGAATTTTAGAATCAGTCAATTGCTATAAAATATGCTTTAATTTTGAATGATGTTTATTGATTCTGTATATCAAACTAAGGGGTATTTATATTTTACAATATTAAAACTTTTGATCCATGCACATGATATTTCTATTTGTTTATTTAAATCTTTTAAATTTTTCTCTTAAATGATATGGAGTCTTCAGTGAATGGATTTTACACAGTATTTTTAAATTTTCTGCTAAGGAATTGATATTTAAATGTTATCCTAAACTGTATAATTTTTAATTTCATTATTCAATTGTCTGTTGTGGCCAGTGTTCAGAAGTACAACAGATTTAACTTTAATCTGTCTTCATATTATAGAAAGAATAACATTTTTTCAACATTGTTATCAAAACTACAAATATCTGCTTTTTATTTGGTATATTTAGATCTTTTCAATTTAATGTAATTTGAATATGGTATGTTGTATATCTTTTATCTGGTTATTTCTTTTCTGCTTTTCGAATTTGTTTTTCAGCTTCATTGCTTCTTTTCCTAATTTATTTTTAATAATTTGTATTTTTTTTCATAATTCAATCTTATGTCAACTATTGGCTTATTGGCTATAATTGTCTTAATTTTATTATTTAGGCTTGTCATTAAATTCTAGGTAATTTTTACTGATTTATTTTGTTCCTGGTAGGATTAAATTTTTATGTTCCTATGTAAGCCTGGTAATTTTTATTATTATTATTTATTTATTTATTTATTTATTTTAATTTTCCACTGTACAGCAAGGGGGTCAGGTTATCCTTACATGTATACATTACAATTACATTTTTCCCCCAGCCTTTCTTCTGTTGCAACATGAGTATCTAGACAAAGTTCTCAATGCTACTCTGCAGGATCTCCTTGTACATCTATTCTAAGTTGTGTCTGATAAGCCCAAGCTCCCGATCCCTCCCACTCCCTCCCACTCCCATCACGCAGCCACAAGTCTCTTCTCCAAGTCCACGATTTTCTTTTCTGAGGAGATGTTCATTTGTGCTGGATATTAGATTCCAGTTATAAGTGATATCATATGGTATTTGTCTTTGTCTTTCTGGCTCATTTCACTCAGTATGAGAGTCTCTAGTTCCATCCATGTTGCTGCAAATGGCATGATGTCATTCTTTTTTTATGGCTGAGTAGGATTCCATTGTGTATATATACCACCTCTTCCGAATCCAATCCTCTGTCGATGGACATTTGGGTTGTTTCCATGTCTTGGCTATTGAGAATAGTGCTGCAATGAACATGCGGGTGCATGTGTCTCTTTGAGGTAGAGTTTTGTCCGGATAGATGCCCAAGAGTGGGATTGTGGGGTCATATGGAAGTTCTATGTATAGATTTCTAAGGTATCTCCAAACTGTTCTCCATAGTGGCTGTACCAGTTTCCATTCCCACCAACAGTGTAGGAGGGTTCCCTTTTCTCCACAGCCCCTCCAGCACTTGTTATTTGTGGATTTATTAATGATGGCCACTCTGACTGGTGTGAGGTGATATCTCAGGGTAGTTTTGATTTGCATTTCTCTTATAACCAGCGATGTTGAGGATTTTCTCATGTGTTTGCTGGCCATCTGTACATCTTCCTTGGAGAAATGTCTATTCAGGTCTTTTGCCCATTTTTCCATTGATTGATTGGCTTTTTTGCTGTTGGGTTGTATAAGTTGTTTATATATTCTCGAGATGAAGCCCTTGTCGGTTGCATCATTTGAAACTCTTTTCTCCCATTCTGTAAGTTGTCTTTTTGTGTTCTTTTGGGTTTCCTTTGCTGTGCAAAAGCTTTCAGTTTGATGAGGTCCCATGGGTTTATTTTTGCTCTAATTTCTATTGCTTTGGGAGACTGACCTGAGAAAATACTCATGATGTTGATGTCAGAGAGTGTTTTGCCTATGTTGTCTTCTAGGAGTTTGATGGTGTCTTGTCGTATATTTAAGTCTTTCAGCCATTTGGAGTTTATTTTTGTGCATGGTGTGAGGGTGTGTTCTAGTCTCATTGCTTTGCATGCAGCTGTCCAGGTTTCCCAGCAATGCTTGCTGAATAGACTTTCTTTTTCCCATTTTATGTTCTTGCCTCCCTTGTCAAAGATTAATTGACCATAGGTGTCAGGGTTTATTTCTGGGTTCTCTATTCTGTTCCATTGGTCTGTCTGTCTGTTTTGATACCAGTACCACACTGTTTTGATGACTGTGGCTTTGTAGTATTGCTTGAAGTCTGGGAGAGTTGTGCCACCTGCTTGGTTTTTGTTTCTCAGGATTGCTTTGGCGATTCTGAGTCTTTTGTGGTTCCATATAAATGTTTGGATTGTTTGTTCTAGTTCTGCGAAAAATGTCCTGGGTAATTGGATAGGGATTGCATTGAATCTGTAGATTGCTTTGGGTAGTATGGCCATTTTTACAATATGGATTTTCCCAATCCAGGAACATGGAATAGCTTTCCATTTCTTTACATCTTTAATTTCTTTGATTAAAGTTTTATAGTTCTCGGCATATAGGTCCTTTACCTCCTTAGTCAGGTGTATTCCGAGGTATTTGATTTTGTGAGGTGCAATTTTAAGAAGTATTGTATTTTTGTATTCATTTTCTAACATTTTATTGTTGGTATACAGAAATGCAACTGATTTCTGAATGTTAATCTTATATCCTGCTCCTTTGCTGAATTTATGAATCAGTTCAAGTAGTTTTTGGGTTGAGTCCTTAGGGTTTTCTATGTATAGTATCATGTCGTCTGCATACACGTGACAGTTTGATCTCTTCTCTTCCTCTGGATGCCTTTTATTTCTTTTGTTTATCTAATTGCTGTGTCTATAACTTCTAAACTATGTTGAAGAGCAGTGGTGAGAGTGGTCATCCCTGTCTTGTTCCAGATTTGAGTGAGAAGGCTTTCAGTTTTTCTCCATTGAGTATTATATTTGCTGTGGGTTTGTCATAAATGGCTTTGATTATGTTCAGGAATATTCCCTCTATACCCACTTTGGCAAGAGTTTTGATCATGAGTGGATGTTGGACTTTGTCAAATGCTTTTTCTGCATCTATTGAGATGATAGATTTCACTTCTTTCTATAGAGAAGTTCTTTCTATTGAGAAGTTAACATTAGGGCCATGTATTTGTAAGGGGCACAGAGATATGTAATACTACTTCTAATTCATTTTTTTGGTGAATTATTAGCAAATTAATTGACTTACATGTCAGAATTCTGTGAAAACCATATGGCATTAAAGAACATAAGCAATTATTATTAAGATTTATGATATTTTAGTTATGATTCTAATTTAAATAAAAACAAATCCATAGATGAAGTTTTAGTGAAACATACTACAGTTTAATTAATCTTGTAACCCTGGATAAGTGTGTTTGATGACACCATCCAATTGCTTGTCTTTGCCCTTTAATTTTCAACTAGATCAATAAAGTCAGATGCAACTGCCATAGGTATTAAACTCCAGAGTATAGGAGAAATGGAGTTAAATTGTAAACAAAATATATCATGGGCATTGATCTTATAGTCACGCTGACAGACTTTCTAAAAAAAATTAGCAGCAGCAGTGTATAAATTGTATCAGAATGACAAAAAAGATGGATTTGATTATTTTGCTTTGAAAGGTGCATTCCTTTAATCTTGCAAGTGTTTTTCAATTTTTAAAAGATTAAGCAAAAAGAATTATTTTTTACTTAGTTCCATAGCCACTTTGGGTAATTGTCCAGAGTTAATTAGGTTATGTAATTGAAGGGTTATTTTGTTACCTATGTTAAATAACCTGAAATCTATACAATTCATTGCATATTTTGAAGCACTGTAGATATAATATTAATAGCAGATGAAGTGTATTTAATTCAGTAAGATAGACTGGAGATTCGATAGTTTCTTACATTGGAAATCTGTTTAACAAAATATTAATGAAAAAATTCCTTGCATAAAAAACTAACACATTTAGTAAGATTTTGGTAATATTCTATTACATTTAGCTATATTTATTTATTTAATGTAAATAAATACAGTATAGACAAGTACCTGATTAATTTAGACTAAAATGATTTAAGTCTAAATATTCATATTTTGGAAGTATATGCTATTAGTTTAAGAATTTTCATATAATTGCTTTAAAACTTTAATTTGTGTGTACAGGAATATTCCAAAGAGTTCTTTAATAATATCTATAGTTCAAAAAGCTATGTTTGATTTAAATTTATACATATTTAAGTAGATGAAGACCAAGTTATCTTACTTTTTATTGAGAAAACTTCTTTAGAGTTGGCAGAGATGTAGGAGCACATTCGCTGCTGTCGGAATCATGAAACGGATGGTGTCAACTCTGATATAATTTATTGAGATCAAAGACCCAGTATATTTTGTGTTCAGAAGCTTATTAAATATATTTGCTAGAATTAGGATTTAAGAAGTTCCCATTGTGGCACAGTGGAAATGAATCCAACTAGGAACCATGAGGTTGTGAGTTCGATCCCTCACCTTGTTCAGTGGGTTAAGGATCCGGCATTGCTGTGAGCTGTGTTGTATGTCACAGACATGGCTTGGATCTGGCTTTGCTGTGGCTCTGACATAGGCTAGCAGCTACAGCTCTGATTAGACCCCTAGCCTGGGAATCTCCATATGCTGCAGGTGCGGCCCTAAAAAGACAAAAGGCAAAAAAAAAAAAAAAGAATTAGGATTTAAAAAAGAGGAAGACTACTGCCAATCAGATGTTAGATATAAGTCATTCTGAAATAGTTTAATGAAAACTGTCTATAAGGCAGTTAAAACAGAGAGGTAAAATACTATACATTGAGTGATTGGTGTGTGTCACTGGTGGGATAATATGCGAGATATAGTTTTTCTGACAGAATCTTTTCTTTAGAGTTCATTTTCCTCTTAAGAAAATTAAAACTTACAGTAATTATTAGATTTAAAATAAGAAAATAAATTACCATTCAATTTTGAGGTATTTATACATTTTTTTCCCATCAAAAGAAAATTAGTTAAGGCCTAAAGGAAAAAAGTATTGGCTTCTGTTTTATTTATTTATTTATATAATGATTTTCATTTTTTTTCCATTATAGCTGGTTTACAGTGTTCTGTCAATTTTCTACTGTACAGCATGGTAACCCAGTTACACGCACATGTATACATTCTTTTTTCTCACATTATCATGCTCCATCATAAGTGACTAGACAGTGTTCCCAGTGCTACACAGCAGGATCTCATTGCTAATCCATTCCAAAGGCAATTGTCTGTATCTATTAACCCCAAGGTCTCAATCCATCCTACTCCCTCCCCTTGCCCCTCGGCAACCATGAGTCTGTTCTGCAAGTCCATGATTTTCTTTTCTGTGGAAAGGTTCATTTGTGCCATAAAATGGAAAAAAGACAGTCTTTTCAGCAAGTACTTCTGGGAAACCTGGACAGCTAATGCAAATCAATGAAACTAGAACACACCCTCACACCATGCACAAAAATAAACTCAAAATGGCTGAAAGGCTTAAATATAAGACAAGACACCATCAAACTCCTGGAAGAGAACATAGGCAAACATTTTCTGACATCAACCTTACAAATGTTTTCTCAAGTCAGTCTCCCAAATCAACAGAAACAAAAGCAAAACTAAACCAATGGGACCTAATCAAACTGACAAGCTTTAGCACAGCAAAGGAAACCAAAAAGAACACAAAAAGACAACTTACAGAATGGTAGAAAATCCTTTCAAATGATGCAGCTGACAAGGGCTTAATCTCTGAAATATACGAACAACTTATACAACTCAACAGCAAAAAAGCCAACAACCCAATTGAAAAATGGGCAAAAGACCTGAAGAGACATTTCTCTAAGGAAGATGTACAGATGGCCAACAAGCACATGAAAGAAATGCTCAGCATCACTGATAATTAGAGAAAAGCAAATCAAAACTAGCACAAGATACCACCTCACATCACACAGAATGGCCATCAATAATAAGTTCACAAATAACAAATGCTGGAGAGGGTATGGAGAAAGGGAGCCCTCTTGCACTGTTGGTGGGAATGTAAGCTCATACAACCAGTATGGAGAACAGTATGGAGATACCTTAGAAAAGTATACATAGAACTATCATATGACCCAGCTCCTGTTTTATAAGTAAGTTCTTTTGTATAATTTTTATTGGATTCCATATATAGGTGATATCATATGATATTTGTCTTCCTCTGACTTAATTTACTTAGTATGATAATCTCTAGGTCCATCCATGTTGCTGCAAATGGCATTATTTCATTCTTTTTTATAGCTGAGTAGTTTTCCACAGTGTATTTATACCACATCTTTTTTGTCCCTTGCTCTGTCAATGGACATTTAGGTTGCTTCCATGTTTTGGCTATTGTAAATAGTGCTACAATGAAACTTGGGGTACATGTATCTTTTCAAATTATTATTTTTCTCTGGATATATGCCCAAGAGTGGGACAAAGCAGAAATAAACTCATAGATTTCAAAAATAATCTTATGGTTACCAGGGGGAAAATGTGGGAGAAAGGAGGAATTGGGAAGGTGGGAATAACATATACATACTACTGTAAAAAAGAGATGATTAACAAAAACCTACTGTAAATTTCAGGGAAATCTGTTCAATAGTTCATAGTAACCTGTATGGGAAAAGAAGGGATATCTATATTGATAGTTCTATCTACATATGAGATACATATGTTTGTATAATGAGATACATACATCATATATATAAAATTGAGACATATATATATATATGAAAAAACTGATTCACTTGCTGAACACCTGAAAATAATATAACATTGTAAGTCAACTATATAGTAAATATTTTTAAAAATGTTTTGGGTTTAAAATATCAGGAAAAATTTTAAGTGAAAATAAATGTCTAAAAATGTCATCTTGCACAGGTACTATTTTACTATATTTTCAAAAATATGGCTTTTAGATTTATGGTCATATTTTATAACTTATGTGCTAAATATTTAAAAAAAATTTACAGTTGACATTTAAAATTAATATATGATATGGATGTTTAAATACGTCAGGAAAGATGTTTTAAGACTGTCTAGGGCATACATTGTTATTTCAACACTTGACAAGTGGCACAATACAGTTGTATCTTCTTCAGTATTGGAATAATAAGTGTTCGAATTTACTTGTGCTGTAATACATTGTGAAAAATAAATTTTAGAAGCAATCCTTTAATTGTCCTTTAACAAGTCTATAAAGTCATTACAGGCACTGTAAAAAAGCAACTATATTGACAGGTAACTTTTTTTAAAAAATTAGATTTGTAGTCCTATTTTTAAAGTAAAACTTGCTATTTATACACTCTACCCTTAATTTAAAAATTTTTCTTTTTATTAGTTTTGAAACCCAATTCTAACTTTATAACATGGTCAAATGTAAATAAAAGTCAAAAGTCTTTTACTTACAGGGATTTAACATTTGGTAATGAACAGTGAACTGAGGCATTTTGACTAACTCTACCAATTAGGAAAACCAGAAAGCCTGGAAAGGAAAAAACAGAATAAACAAACAAAAAACAAGACAAACAAACAACATAAAAGAGGCAAGTAAAACTTGGAGATCAAATCAGCAAAGAATCAGGACCAAAATGTGAGACAAAGATCAGAGATGAGAGCCCTGGATTTAAAATCATTCTTTAACCTGGTGATACCTTCAATTCAGAAAGACTAGCTGAATTACAGAAACCAAGCCATAAGCAACACTTCAGAACTTCCTGGAATGAATAATTAAAAAAAAAATGTCTAGGGTCAGCCAAGAATGACTTTCCTGGGAAAACTTTTAAGTTTTGGGTTAGGATCCCAAATGGACTGAAGATGAGTTGGAACTACACAGGCCCTGATAGGACAAAATATATAAATGTCTGAAATTGTGCCAAGGTGATTTGAGACCCATTACCACATGTGGTATTGACAGGTACATCATAAATTCTCTCTTGAGAAAGAAAATACCAACCTAGATTTCTAGATTTCAAAGTATTTTTTTTTCAATTAAACTCTTTAGCATTGAAACAAATGTAAATAGGAATACAAGAAGAGAAGATATGTTCGAAGTCAAATCAGTAGAAATTAATGAACAGAGTCACATGTGACACACAGACTTTAAAAATATTTAAGGAACTAAAAGTCAAGATTAAGAATTTAATCAGAAAATTAGAAATAATGATAAATATAATGCTAATAATGAAAATAAAAGCATTAATATTAATGAGATAGAAATGAAGAAATTTGGGTCAAAGAAATCAGCAAGTTGATACCAAAAATCTACAAATACACACATGAGTATACTTCAATTAAATGTAATTTCATGCAATATAAAGAAACTATTCTAAAAAGGTATTTTTAACGGATGGTAAAATTTAAGAGGAATTAGAATAACACCAAACTTTTCAACAGCAATGTTGTAAAAAAAGTAATAAAGGAAAATGACACAATGCAATATTTTAAAATAATAACATGATGTATAATTGCAATATGATAAACTTCAAATACTTAAAGTGAACAATTTCAAAAATTTTGACAAAGGAATACACCCTGAAATCATCACCACAATCAAGACAACAACATTTTCATCGTCCCCAAAAGTATCCTTGAGCCCTTCTTTGGTGTCCCATTCTCAGGCAGCCATTGATCTGGTTTCTGCCACAACTGATTATTTTCCATTTCCCAGCATTTATATAAATTGCCTTAATTTTGTATACTTTTTCCCTGTATTTTTATATTTAGCACAATTATTTTAAAATCATCCATGTTTTTATGTTTTGATAGTTCATTCCCTTTTGTTGCTAAGTATATTTCATTAAGGCATACAGATGAGTTTATTCATCTGTTGGTGGATGTTGGATTTGTTTTCAATTTGGGCTGTTATAAATAAGGATGCTTTATACATCCACACACAAACCTTTGCCTGGACATGTTTAATCTTTTTATTTTATTTATTTATTTATTTATTTATTTATTTATTTATTTATTTATTTATCTTTTTAAGGCCCCACCTGCAGTATATGGAGGTTCCCAGGCTAGGGGTTGAATCAGAGCTACTGCTGCTGGCCTACACCACAGCCACACCTACGCAGAATCCAAGCCACATCTGCAACCTATACCACAGTTCACGGCAATGTCAGATCCTTAAAAAGTTAAATATATACTTGTAGTACAACCCCAGATATCCTGCTCCTATATATACCCAAGTTAAACATAAACATGTTCAAGGAGTTGCCGTCCTGGCTCAGAGGAAGCAAATCTGACTAGCATCCATGAGGATGCAGGTTCAATCCCTGGCCTCACTCAGTGGGTTAAGGATCTGGCATTGCAGTAACCTGTGGTGTAGGTGAGCTGTGATGTAGGTTGCAGATGCAGCTCAGATCCTGCATTGCTGTGGCTGTGGTGTAGGCCCGCAGCTACAGCCCAGATTCAACTCCTAGCCTGGGAACCTTCATATACTGCAAATGCAGCCCTAAAGAAAAAGAAAAAGAAAAAGAAAAAGAAAAAAATATCAAACAGCATAGTGATCCATGATAGCTAGGTGCAATGGCAATGTTGATGATGTTGACTATTAAGAGGCTGAGAAGGACAAATCAAATCCTATTCCTTCTTTATGCAGAATGTAAAATGTAATCATCTGGGAGAATCCTTTCCTCTTCAAATATAAGGAATTTCTGCTTTCTACTGCAGAATGCTTTCACCTTTAATTAACCCCTAATAAAGTGCTTATTGATATAGCATGTCATGCCTTATAATGAAGGGGAAAAAAAAACATTGTTAAGATCTTCACTTCACATTTGTTTAGGTGGCTAGACAAACTGTGAACTACACTTTTCTGTAAAATGAGATTACTAACCATTTCAAGGATTGTTATGAGGCGAGACTTTGAAACATTATGGATTTTTCAATGAGAGTTACTAACTTTTCTTGATCACAAGATTACAATGTCCTTGGAGCAAAAACAAATATATATATTTTATATGTTTAAAACTCAAACATTCAATAGATCAGTGTAACATTTATATAAAATTGTTAATAAAAGTATTTCATGATAGTCTGAACTGTATTCTCTCTAGTAAGCACAGTTTATAGCAGCAAAATAAAAATCCCAACATTCCTGCAGTGGTAACAAATAATACCTGCCACACTAAAATGCTAGTGTCTCCCTCTGGTGAATAAATTTCATTAATTTACTTTAAATTTAGCAGAAGGCTTACTGTTGGGAACACAATGGCAGGTATGTCACTATGAGTCCAGCTGGTACCCATAAATAGTTGAATTCAACCCAATATGTATACATCAGCCATTTGTCCTTATAACATTGTGTGTCAGGTATGACCTACTATTTTTATAGATACACCCAAGGTCCAAAGAGGAAGTCAGGTATGTCCATCCAATGCTAACCCATGGAGGGACCTAAAGAATGTTTCCTCAAAGTAGAAACATCTTTCAGTAATTCTTATGAAAGATAAATTCAATTTTAATCAGTAAATTCATAATGAGAGTTAATATTCATCCAATATGACTGCAGACTCTGCATGGCCACATCTGAAATAGAAAACTCACAGCTGAACACATTAGGATAGCATAATCTTCCTATAATGACACATGCCAACTTTTGGTTACTTTTGTTTTTGTGGCAAATAATCTATTTCACAGAAATGCATGAGATTTCTTTAATGAAAAATATTTTATTTCTCTTTAGGATAATCTGCAACCATACAATTCTTTGAAGTTAATGGACTGTGACATGGTTGGGTATGGAAATAACACGAGCAATGTACTAAGAAATGGTTTCTCAAGTTTTATAAGAATAATTTATAGATAAAAATAAGTGTTTCTGATCAAAGATGGCTATTATGAAGTATGACAATATGAAATATTCTTAAGCTATCTATGAAAAAGCCTGAATTATTTAATCTTCATAGCCATTTTAATCTGTATTCTATTGGCTCATTATCTTTATGCATCCATCTGCCTTATTATTTTATTCTTGTTCAGCTTCCTTCTCTTAGTGGTGGCTGAAAAATGAAACTACTTGGTGCAGAAACTGGAGTGTTGAGTTATGCTACAATAAAATATTGCTCTTCTTGTAGCTGCTGAGGGAACAATTGCTACTTTGTTCATTCTCCTGCCCTCTTTTCCCTACCTGCGACCTGTTATGTGGCTGAAATGGGAAGTGAATACTCAATTCTGTATTGAAAAAATTGAAAACCATTTCTAGACCCATTATGTTAGTTTCCTACCGTTAATTGAAACAATTACCACAAATTTACTGACTTAAAACAATTCATATGATTTATTTTATGTTTTGCATTGTCAGGGCTTGCATTCCATTTGGAAGCCCTAGGAAAAAAACAAAACTATTTTCTTGTCTTTAGCAGTTTTCAACATCTGCTTCTCTCTAATTTCAGAGCCAGTAACTTAGCATTTTCTGATGCTCCCCAACCCCTCCTGCCTCTCTTATAGGTCCTTATTTATCTTTCTTTGTGGCCTTTGTTTTAAAGTCTATTTTTGTCTGTTATGAGTATTGTGACTCTCAGTTTCCTGTCATTTCCATTCACATTAAATACATTTTTTCCATTCTCTCATTTTCAATCTATGAGTGAACTTTGTCCTTACATGGGTCTCTTGTAGGCAGCATATTGTAGGCTCTTGTTTGTGCCAGTCTGCCACTCTCTGTCTTTTGATTGGAGCATTCAGTACATTGACATTAAAAGTAATAATTGATACATATGTATTTAATGCCATTTTAAACATTTTTTCCCAGTTGATTCTATATTTCTTCTTTGTTCCTTTTATTTATTTATTTATTTTTGGTTGGATGATTTCCTTTTATCTATTGCTTGTGTCTTCTTCTGTTTGGTTTGTGTGAATGTATTTGCTTTTGATTTATGGTTGCTGTTTTTCAAGTATATTAACCCCTTCCTACATCTTCTAGCTTTAGACAGCTAGGCATATAGGCTCAAAAACATTCTACAAAAAAAAAGAGTGTAGATTTTCTTACTCTCTTCCCCCGTATTTTATGATTTTGATGTCCTTTTTGATATCTTCATGTTTATCTTTTTGCTGTTTCTTGTATTTATCATCACTTTCACAAATAGTTTTTTTTTTCCTTTTTTGACTTGTATACTGGCTTATTTAAGAGATTATTTCCCAATTATGATTTTCTCCATCTTATATCTCCTTACTTCTTTCCTATTTAGAGGTGACTTTTCAATGTTTCAAAAGGACAGGTTTGGTTTTGCTGTATTATTTCAGTTTTTGCTTGTTTGAGAAATTTTTTTCAAATTTTTAAATTTTTTTAAGAATAGTTGATTTACAAGGTTGTGATAATTTCTGCTGTACAAGAAAGTGATTCAGTTATACATGTACTTACATCCATTCTCTTCCAGATTCCTTATCAACACAGATTATTACAGAATATTGTCTGAGAAATTCTTTATTTCTCCTTCTATTTAAAATGATAATCTTGCTCGATAAAGTATTCTAGGTTGAAAATTTTTCCCTTTTAGAACTTTCAATATGCATTGCTGCACACTTTTCGCTGTACTGTTTCTTTTTTTCTTTTTTCTTTTTTTGTCTTTTGTCTTTTTTGAGGGCTGCACCCCCGGCATATGGAGGTTCCCAAGCTAGGGGTCAAATTGGAGCTGTAGCTGCGGGCCTACACCACAGCCACATCAACACAAGACCCGAGCTGCGTCTGCAACCTACAACACAGCTCACAGCAACGCCAGATCCTTAACCCATTGAGCAAGGCCAGGGAGGGATCAAACCCGCAACCTCATGGTTCCTAATCGGATTTGTTTCCTCTGCGTCACCATGGGAACTCCCTGGCTGAACTGTTTCTGTAGAGAAACCAGCTCATTGCCTATGGAGATTCCCTCGTAATTAACTCTTTTTACGTTGCTGCCTTTAGAATTCTTTCCTTTAACTTTTGCCATTTTTATTTCAGTATGTCTTGGCTTAGGTCTGTTTGGCTTCATCTTGTTTGGGACCCTCTGTTCTTTCTGTATCTGGATATCTATTTCTTTAGATTTGCAAAGTTTTCTGCCATAATTTCTTCAAATATATTTTCAATCCCCTTTTCCTTTTCTTCTTCTGGGATTGCTATTGTACAAGGACCAACATGCTTTATATTATCCCACAGATCTCTTATATTACTTTCATTTTTTTTTTCCATTTGGCTTTGTGCCTCCTGTCTTGACTGGATGATTTCCATCATTCTATACTCCAAGTCACTTATTCATAAGAGACTCTGCATTATTCTTTCTGCTGCTCAATTCCTTTAGCTTAGCTTTCATCTATGCAAATAAATTTTCTAATTTTTCTTGGTGCCTCCTTATAGTTTCTAGTTCCTTTTAAAAGTAATCTGAATTACTGTTGCTATACATTCATAATTCCTCAGCATTTTCCTCATACCTCCTTTTTCAACTCAGTGTCAAGACTGCAAAGGTCTGTTTCATTGTTTGTTCAGAGAATTCTCCTTTTCTTTTAACTGAGAGTAGTTCCTGTGCTTCTCCATTTTGCTTACATATATTTTTTATTCTGTGAGTTTAGGAAAAACAATTGTCTTCTATAGTCTTAGAGGGCAACTTATATGTGGGAGTATCCCTGGGTAGCTTGTGTGGTCTTACTAATTTTTTTTTTGGCATGAGGGCTGCTTTTGATTTGGATGATTAATGTCTCCTTCTTCACTGTGAGCAAGCCATTATCCCCTTTAGAGGGGGTGTGCAGGTACATGGCCTGTATGTGCTTCCAAGGAGGTGGGAACAGTGGGCAGTGCCTGGTGACAGCACCTATTGCTGGGCCCTTGGCAGTGACTGTAATCTATGGGGAGGTAGGGACATTGGGCTGCACTTGGTTGCAGGGCCCTCAGTAGTGACAGAAACCCCCAGGGAGCTGGAGATGGCACCTAGTCATGGGCCCTCAGCAGTGGCAATGGTGAGGCATACGTGTTCCCAGGGAAGTGAGGGCCACAGGCAGCATCCAATTGCAGGGCCTCCCTCAGTGGTGTCAGTCACTGAGTCAGTGGGGGCAGCAGTCAGTGGCAGGCCCCACCTACCTCTGGAGTCTGAGATGGCTGCAGTGGCTTGCACACATCCCCATAGACCACCCAAGAGATGGCCCACTGCCTGAGAGTCCAAACAGGCACATGTGAGCACAGAGGAAGGTTCTGTCGGTCCTAGCTCCCTCTCAGCACTCCCCAACAATGGCACCTTGCTTCTCTGGAAGGCCCAGGCTGCCTCCTATACTCCCTCGGGTATGGCACACCACTCTCTAGCTTGTACACAGCAAACCCTAGTCATCTCCTGGGAACTGACCTCCAAAGCCCGAGCCTTAGCACCCTTCCCCCACCTGAGTATCTCAGGCTGTGCTGCATTGTGCAGTGGTACCAACTGTCTGTGTGGCTCTCTCTGCCCTCCTCACACCAGCTGCTGCATTTTTCTCCAAGGCTTTGAGGCTCCCCCTGTCCTGGCTGATGTTCTCCCTGCCACATAAAGGCCTCCCAGTGTGTGGATTCCTTTCGTCTTTCCCAGCTCCCTTCCAGGAGTGCTGGACCTGTCCTGCTTACTTTTTCTTTGTTCTCTTTTTCCCTCCCCCCTCCTTAATCCTTTTTTATTTTCTTTTGTCCTACCCAGTTATGCGGAGGTTCTCTTATCCTTTTTGGAAGTCTAAAGTCTGTCTGAGTTCAGTAGATGTTCTGTGAGAATCATTCTAGGTGCATTTTTTTTAATGTATTCATGGGAGAAGGTGAGCACCATGTCCTGCTCTTCCATCATCTTGATTCCAGCTCCCCCACCTCTCCTATAAGGGTCCACGTGGTTATAGCAGGCTCACTGAGATAACGCAGGTTAACCTTGCCAATTTCCCCATTTTAATAACCTTAACTTAATCACATTTACAAAGTGCTTTTGCCATGTAATAAATATAATCACAAATTTGAGGGATTAGGATCTGGGCAGTCTTAGAAGGTATTATTCAGCCTAGCACACTCATAAACTTCTAACTTTTTGGTTCATAGAAATTGGGCAGGTGAGTATGTTTTCAGTAGGGTTTCCTAGCATTACATTTATGAAAAGGACTATCATAATGATGTTATTAGCTAGTAGAGATGTATGTATACTTTTTATTTGTTCAGTTGATGATTTTTTTCTTGGGGGGTAGTAAGGACAAGTAAGGGGTTAATTAGCTAGTGTTGTAAGACTAACTTAATTTAAATCATTACTTTGGTTAATTCCTAATTTTGGAGAACAAACTATAGGTTGGAGAGGGAAATAGTCCATCTTTCAGGTTTTTGACACCTATCCCTTCCTCCTCTAATCTCCAGTCTGGATTCTACAACATCATAGAGCAAGAGACAGCTGGTTTTATAGATCCCGCAAGACCTCAGAACCTTCTCTCATAATTTCTGGGGAGTTAGTTCATAAACAAGTCTATTCCACAAGCTGATAACTGTTGAGTGTATCTAATGTTCTCTGCCTCTGTTGGGTGTGCTGGTTTATAACAATATGGTTTTGGCTATATGCATCTAACTCAACATTTGCAACTTAGAGGTCTTATTTTCCCAATCCTGTATTTGTCCCAGGCCACATATGATCTAAATAACTGTTTTGGGGGAATGGAATCCAGGTTATCTCTTCAAAAAATTATAAAACCATGGTAATCCAAGAATATTTCTTAAATTCACCTATTTAGCTACTCACAATAATGATTCATCATCCCTACTTTGCACCATGTTTGAAGTCTTTCTTATTTACTTATTAGTGGTTCACCATTTTCCTTATTTAAGCCTGAGAAAATATAACAAACACCCCTCTGGACTCCCCACCATCAAGCCAAAACCATGTGGAAGATTTCAACCCCACTCCAGCCAACAGATGTGGAACACATACATTGGTAAAACCTTGGTATGTGACTTTTTTTTTTTTTTTTAGTGTATCTAACTTGTTTCCTTCTCATTGCAATATACTACAGGGTTGACAAGGGAAAACTTTTTGTGTTCTATTTTTCTATATCGTCTTTATTCATAATTAAGAAAGCCTCAGGATTTAGTTATCTATGGCAGAAGTAGTATTAATCTACACTGTGGAAGAACTTCTAGTAATCAGCCATTTGAACATCTAAACTATATTATAGTCAAATAAATGAGATACAAGAATTGTTTTGAATTTTGTTTTTACAGCATTAAAGTTGTATTTTGAATCTAAATTTTGTTATTTATTGTGTTGTTTATTCTCTTGCTAATAATCAACTGTATACCATCTAATTAAACTTTCCTACTTATCTTAAAATAATTGTAAAACATTTAAATGATTAAAACTTGTTTTCAATTTAAAAATGCATTTGATGATGTAATATATTACCTTACTGAAACAACTGTCAATCACACAATCAGCAAATATTCAGCAAGTAAAAGATATTTTGCTAGGCACCAAAAGAGAGAATGACTACATTATGAGTTGCCAAGTGGTAATCTAGTAATAAGATTTAATAAGTAAATTTAAATAATAGGTAAGTTATTCATGCCTGAGGAAACAAAACACAATCAGTTATTAACGCAAGAACTCATCTTTTACATATTATAAATAGTGAGATTTGTGTTGGGTTGAAACATATATTAAATAAAGAGCAGACAATATCATAGCTGAGCACTTTGAGGGCATATTTAGAACTATGATTTGAATAGCATAAAGAGCCAGTGAAGGTTTTTGAGGAGGTGAATGATATAAAAACCTTATGGACTGGGAGGCTGGGATTGGCCTATACACACTATTATACATAAAGTTGATAAATAACAAGGATCTACTATATAGCTTGGGGAAATCTATTCAATACTCTGTGATAGTCTATATGGAGAAAGAATCTGAAAAAGAACATATATATATGGCTGATTCAGTTTTCTGTACATCTGAAACTGACATAGCATTTCAAGTCACCTATACTCCAATAAAATTTATTTAAAAAAAAACTTTACTTTAGAAAGATGGTTCTAGGTTCAGCATTGAAGATGTACTTTAGGTAGGATAAGCGTGTAGGAAGAACTAAGAAATGTAAATTTATGAGATTAAATATGTATAAATATTCAGGGACATCTGCAAGAGACATCAACCAGGTAGCACTAGCAGAATATATAGAATATATTCTTTTATAGGGAATGACAGGAAGTAGTTAAAATGACACTAGGTTTTCATCCTCTGTGGCTGACACGACTGTGTTATTTGAGAGAGAGAAGAGAAGTAGGTGCAAAAATCACACATAAGCTGGAGTGGTGGGGAGACAATAACTTGTTCCAGTGGTGGTTTTCTGATTGGTTCTTTCCTTCTATTTTTAAAGAATGTGTAGGGTGGCCTTTTTAAAACATATAGTAATATAAGGTGGAAATGGGATTGCAGGAATTTAAGATGAAGGTGTCTTTCCCACATATGAGAAAAGTTGCACATTAGGTATCAATGGTCCCTTCCCTCAAGGCCAGAGGTCTCTATTGGCTATGTTCATCATTAAGGACAGCTATGACTGGTGCAGGGGCTCATCCACAAGTGATGGAGCAACCTAAGTAGGTACTTGCATTGCAGAGAAGCAAAGCTCTAGCGGCCTCATATTTCACATGATAGATTTTCCTTCTCAACCAAGATCCTGTTACCAGTAACTAATTTCCTTTGTATGAAATTTATCACACAATTTCTGGGACTAGAAAAAGTTAAATTCTATCAGAATATAGTATAATATAATGATATCCGTCTATCCTATGATAGTCATTCTTAAAAAAAAACTATGCATAGGGCAAAAATATTCAAGATCATTTAATTTTTTTAATCCCCAACTTGGAGATATATATATATATTGCTATAGTATAAACTATGACTTTTTAAAATTGTAATCAATTGCTATTTCCCCAATACATTTTTTTTCTACTGTACAGCATGGTGACCCAGTTACATATACATGTATGCATTCTTTTTTCTCACATTATCATGCTCCATCATAAGTGACTAGACATAGTTCCCAGTGTTACAGAGCAGGGTCTCATTTCTAATCCATTGCAAAGGCAATAGTCTCCATCTATTAAATCCAAGCTCCCAATCCATCCCACTCCATCCCCCTCCCCCTTGGCAACCACAAGTCTGTTTTGCAAGTCCTTGATTTTCTTTTCTGTGGAAAGGTTCATTTGTGCCCCATATTAGATTCCAGATATGTGATATCATATGGTATTTGTCTTTCTCTTTCTGATTTACTTCACTCAGGATGAGAGTCCCTAGTTCCACCCATATTGCTGAAAATGGCATTATTTTGGTCTTTTTTATGGCTGAGTAGTATTCCATTGTGTATATATACCACATCTTCCTAATCTGATCATCTGTCGATGGACATCTGGGTTGTTTCCATGTCTTGGCTATTATGAATAGCGCTGCAATGAACATGTGGGTGCATGTGTTTTTTAAAGGAAAATTTTGTCTGGATACATGCCCAAGAGTGGGATTGCTAGGTCATATGGTAGTTCTATGAATAGTTTTCTGAGGTACCTCCATACTGTTCTCCATACTCATTGGATGAGCTTACATTCCCATCAACAGTGCGGGAGGGCTCCCTTTTCTCCATACCCCCTCCAGCATTTGTTATTTGTGGACTTGCTAATGATGGCCATTCTGACTGGTGTGAGGTGGTATCTCATGGTAGTTTTGATTTGCATTTCTCTAATAATCAGTAATATTGAACATTTTTTCATGTGCTTATTGGCCATCTGTACATCTTCCTTGGAGAAATGTCTATTCAAGTTTTTTGCCCATTTTTCAATTGGTTGTTGGCTTTTATGCGTTTCTTGCTTTTATTACTTGTTTTTAGTACTAAGTCTCAAATTTGTGATACATACAAAACCTTTTTCAACAATACACTCAAATGTTCAAGAATAAGAAATCATTTAGTCATGCATTACTCAAAATGCAGGAAGCTATATGCCAGATTTGCATAGATCTGAAGAAACATACAGCTTTACTTGATTTCCCAAGGCAGGAGCATGTGTTTCTGTGGGATTTGAGGTTATATAACCTTGGAAATAACTTTTTCAATGAAGCTAAAGGTTTTTTTGTTGTTGTTTGTTTGTTTTTAATTTATTAGATGTTGCACCAAGGACCTAGGGAAAAAAACTCTGATCCTGGTCAGAACATAAAGTACATATGCTATTGCCAGAAATCCACAGAGACTGCGGTGGTTATATATGAGTGAGATTCAATAGGGTCTAACAGCGTTTTCCTTGGGATTGGGATTTACACATACCACAAAAGATTCCTTCAGATTCAAAATCACAGAAACTTTAATGTAAACAGTGGCAAAAATACATCCACAAAAATCATCATGACAGTTTACAGAGGGAAAATATGCTATGTATTCGCATGATAGGAAAACTAGCACTTTCTCCTAGGAGTGGCAGAACAATGATTTAGAGATACAGAAATGACCAATTCCACATAGAAATGATGTATATATATAGTTAATTCTGTTTTATAATCAAGATTGCTTATTAATTAATGATTGATTTAATCACATCTAAGGAGGATTATGGAAAGTTTTTTCTAAATTGAAATATAGGTAATAACAAGGTTGTGTTAGTTTCTGGTGTACAGCAAAATGATTCAGTATATATATGTGTGTGTGTGTGTGTGTGTATAAATTATATTTACACATATATATTCTTTTCCATTTTAGTTTATTATAAGATAGTGAATATATATATTTACACATATAATCCATTTTAGTTTATTATACAATATTGAATATAATATATATTTACACATATAGTACACACATATATTTACATATATATATTCTTTTCCATTTTAGTTTATTATAAGATATTGAATATAATTCCCTGTGCTAAAAAGTAGGACCTTGTTATTTACCTATTTTATATATGATAGTTTGTATCTGATTATCATGAAATCCTAATTTATCTCCCTGCCCTGCTTTTCCCATTTGGTAACTATAAATTTGTTTTCTATGTCTGTGAGTCTGTTTCTGTTTTGTAGAAGTTGATTTGTATCATATTTTTAGATCAACATATAAGTGATATTACATGTATTTGTCTTTGACTTCACTTGCACAATGATGACTAGGTCCATCTATGTCGCTGCAAATGGCATTATTTCATTCTTTTTATGGCTGTGTAGTATTCCATTGTGTATATATACCACATTTCATTATTCATTGATTGGTCAATGGACATTTAGGTTGCTTCCATGTCTTGGCTATTGCAAATAGTGCTGCGATGAACATTGGGGTTCATATCTCTCTTTGAATTATCTTCTCTGGATATATGACCAGGAGCGGGATTACAGGATCATATGGGAGTTCTATTTTGTTTTTTAAGGAACTTCCATACTGTTCTCCATAGTGGCTACATAAAATTTACATTCCCACCAACAGTGTAGGAGGGTTGCCTTTTCTCCATAACCCCTCTAGAACTTATAATTTGTAGATTTTTTGATGATGACCATTCTGACTGATGTGAAGTGGTTCCTATAGTTTTTATTTGCATTTAATAATCAGCAATGTTGAAAATCTTTTCATGTGCTTTTTGGCCTTCTACATGTCTTCTCTGGAGAGATGTCTATATCTTCTTGTCCATTTTCTCTTTTTTTAAATGATTTTTATTATTAAATTGTATGAACTCTTTGTATATTTTGGAAATCGACCCCTTGTCAGTTGCATTGTTTGCAAGTATTTTCTCCCACTGAGTAGGCTGTGTTTTCATTTGTTTATGATTTCCTTTACTGTGCAAAAGCTTATTTATAAGTTTGATAATGTCCCATTTGTTTATTTTTTCCTTTTATTTCTATTGCCTTGAGATCTCAACCTAAGAGAGAATTATTATGATTTATGTCAGAGAATGTTTTGCCTATGTTCTCTTCCAGGAGTTCTATGGTGTCATGTCTTATATTTATGTCTTTAAGCCACTTTGAATTTATTTTTGTGTAGAGTGTAAGGATTGTGGAATTTATAAATATTGTAAGAAAAATAGATAATTATGACAGTTTATCAAAAATGAGATCAATTAAAGACACCCTGAGACAAGAATGGTAGTCATGCAATAGAAACGAGAATCCTACTGACTGGTAATAACCAGGTTCCCTGAATCATTATGAGAATCTCTAAAATTCAATCATTCTCTTTGTTTTGTAGTTGCAACTATAATTTATAGCATGTCAAAACTGATCATCAATGAAATCATTGTAATATTTTAGCTACATATTCCAAATTATTGTTCTAAACCTAAGGAATTAGTGAGGATCTCACAAATCTTGTAGTAAGGACTACATGAACTCATTTTTTCTAAGTAGGAGAAAAAAAAAACACTGAGAAGGAAGGCTTTGTCATATTGCTCACATTATCAGAGTCAAAGATTCTAATATTGCATGCCATCTTTTACCCATTCACAAGCAACTCAAGATGAGAACTATATTGCTTGTACCTTAGGTATCCCAAAATAATAAGGTGTCTGAAAAATTCTTCAGAATGTTCTGAGGGGAACTTCATTCTTTGCATGGGAGTGTATTTAAGTGGGGTAGTATGTAAATTTTTTCAGAATATAAATATGACAGGATCAATGTTTGTTCTTATGTAAGAGCTCTCAGCCCTCTTCACCAGATTTGATCCTAATGTATTTCATGCTTAAAAATCAGAAGAATATATATGAAAAATAGGACTATAAGGGCAATATTTTTCAGGATCTTCCCTGTTGTTAGAATCCAGATAATGGACTAGGTAGAAGAGAAAAACAAAAACTGAGGGATACTCAAATGAATAGGATGAACGTAGATGTAAAGAGACAACAGAGAGTAGGAGGAAATGCCTAATAGTTCATAAACAATTGAAGACAGTGATGGGAAGATGTTCTTAATGAGTCTCTTTATACAACCTCTTCATTTACACAAACACATTCAGTGATGATGAAACATTACTGGTCAAACCAAAGTACAGGGACAAGTTTATCCTGTTTTTAAGTATTTCCAGTGAATTACCTGAATGTTCTGGACTGGAAAAGTTCCAAAGTGATTTGCCTTAGAAATATTAGGGATATAAATTATAGTCCAGGTCTCATTGGCCTGTTTTTGTCAGTCCTACATTCCCTGTTACGGTGAATAGCAACAGAGCTTATAAATGGTTTTATGAAAGACCTTAAGAATGGGCAACAAAATATTGTTTCTAAAAATTTCATTCTTTCTTCTGACCATAATGTTGACTCTATTAAGGTGTCTAACCTCCTCACTTTGACTATGTGCTTTAGGTGAAGCCGGCCCCAGCTCCAATCCCTGGGGAGTGGAGGGAGGAAGGGGGGAGTCCTGATTGAACTAACTCAATCACATTATGGAGATATGAAGCATATTAGTAAATGAGGCATGAGGAAAATGTTGTTTCCAGATGTAATTTTTAAAAAGCTAGAGTTTCTGAAGCATAAAGATAAACTTATTTAACAAAGTTAGCAGAGATGTTAAAGTAAAAAGAACCTGGACATTTAATGACATTACTAAGACACTGAACCAAAAAGAAATCCACCACATATTGGGATTTATTATGTGTATTTTAACTTTGAGTCTTATTGGCTATGTCATTATGAGGGATATTTTTTGCTAAGTTTAACCATGATATAAATGGTTATGGCAGAAAAGTCGAGTTATGCTCCATATCAACTTAAAAGCATTCTCCCATTTCTTCCAAAACTATATTCTATGTATCATTTGAATGAGCTATTTCCTCTTTGCCAAAATCTGTGCCACTTTAGTTAAGTTTTTAAGAGACATTTTCTGGTATTGAAACAGCCTCTGAAATCGTGGACCCAATAAATATTATAGCCTACATACTTTTCCAAAAAAAATTCGGGTTGCTTAATATGATGTATTTCTCGAGGCTATCATTCAAGATTAAAAAATATTGCTAATGCTTCATATAGTCCTGGAAAATAATAGATATCTAGTTTCTTGAATGAAGAAATGATTATGCAGCAATGTATGTTAAGCTCTATGAAGAAAGACTGATTATGGATCTCTTGGCTTTAATGGTAATGAGTATTGATATAACATATTTCTTCTATTTTGTGAATACTTTTGCAAAACCCAAGAAAATATTTTACTATTCATATCCAGTTTATACCCAAGAGTAAATCCTTAAAGTAATAAACTAGTAAAAGTAGAAAGCAAGATGAACTTTCTGTAAAGATCCTACATTTATGGATCTTCTACTGACTGGATATACAATGTCCAACTATGTACTTAAAAAGTATAAACTCACGGAGTTCCCGTCGTGGCGCAGTGGTTAACGAATCCGACTAGGAACCATGAGGTTGCGGGTTCAGTCCCTGGCCTTGCTCAGTGGGTTAAGGATCCGGCGTTGCCGTGAGCTGTGGTGTAGGTTGCAGACGCGGCTCGGATCCCGCGTTGCTGTGGCTCTGGCGTAGGCCGGTGGCTGCAGCCCCGATTAGACCCCTAGCCTGGGAACCTCCATATGCTGCGGGAGCGGCCCAAGAAATAGCAAAAACAACAACAACAACAACAAAAAAGTATAAACTCAGTCTCCATATATGTGTAATAATGATTACTATATATTGAACCATATAAAAATAAAATAAGATGAATTATGTTGAATTTCTCAGAAAATGTCTAAGGACTATAAAACTGTTTGTTATTAATGGTAAAAATTTTCATATAGAAAAAACTCAATATAAATTGCCAGAAACTGCTGTGGCAATTGATGATATAATTATTTGAGGTAATCTCAATCATTTGAAGTATATATAAAGAAAAATGAGAAAATGAGGATTTCTATTGATCAGACCAATCGAAACTTTTAAAAGCCATCTCTTCCAATTCTGTGAGTTACCTCCTCTTCTTCTCTAGCACAAATGAAATATCTGATTTTATAACATGCTAAACTATAAAGAGGTTGTTTGGTGATTTGCAGAGTTGTATTATAATGAGACCAGATCAATTTCCATCATCTTTCTCCTGGGAAGTCATGAATCAATAATAAACTCAATTCTACAGAAAATAACAAATCAGTGTTTAAAGGTTAGTTCTTCAGATGCTCATGAATCATATATGAGGCATCATAATTAAAGCAGTAAAACTGATAGCACTGAACATATCTTGATAAAAATTATTATACAACATAGATGAAATTTTTTTTTTCTTTTTTTTTTAGGGCTGCAGCCTCAGCATAGGGGTCAAATTGGCTACAGGGGGTCAAATTGGAAGTTCCCAGGCTAGGGTCAAATCAGAGATACAGCTGAAAATATGTATGGGTTTTGTGAAGTATGTTCTAGAGACCTAACTCAGAGATGAAAAATCAAGCCCTTTTAAAAGCTTGAGAAACATTATATGCTATGTATCAAATTTCATCAAGCTCCTACTGAAGAGAATCTGAAAGCTGTACAAATAAGGTAGACGCAGCACTACCTCAGAATTGATTACTGCAAGTTGGAAAAGTACTAAATGACTTGCTTACATAATATTTAAAATACATGTGCTTAAAAAGAAAGTTGAAGGTAGTTGAAATTCTAAAACATAGAAAAAGGGGTAAAAAGAATAATTATAGTAAGAAACAGGAAAAATGGAAACAGACAAGTGAAATGTTGAATGAAAAGCTGTACATGATGATAAATAAAGCTCCAGAAATCTTTTAAGGAAAGGATGGAGAAAATTTGTGTAGTAAAATTATAGCTCAGAAGGCTGGAGAGGAGTCTATACTCATGAAAAAATATATTTAAAAACTAAACTTGAGGAATGTCAGTGGAGATGGAATAGGGCCATGTGAAGCAGGACCACTGTGTGGCTTGGCAGACTGTAACCTGCACAGAGTCACTTAGATGATAGTGGCTTGTCAAACAAGCATGGTGCTGCATTATCCCTGAGGAAGGGGCCATTCTGCAATAAAACACAAGATGAAAATGAAAGGGCAGATTTTGAAGCTAATTATATCAATTTGGTGATTAACCACTCAACACACACCTGAAAATTTTTGATTTTCTTTTCATTATTTTATTTATAAAAATAACCTTTTTTTGAGCTCTTATTATATATAAGACATCTAACAATGCTGTAGAAATATAAAAATTAGGAGCTTAAAATGCCATTGGGTAGATGCATACCAACTCAGTGACTCACATATTTTGGTTAAATCTCTAGTAGAGAATCCACCAAGGATTTGCAAAACATGGTAGCATTCTGCAAGTCAATTCAAAGTATATTTGGCTTTAATATGTATTAATTAAAATACATTTGATAAATAATGAACATTATTGTTGAATTACAATGAATGATAGTTTAAATGATGTTAAGAATGAAATGTGTATCATGTTCACTACAAGCTAAAAAAATCTTCTTGAGATGACCTAGCATCTTCTAACACTTTTGACATATTTTCTGTGAGTAAATATAATTTTAAGTTTGAAATAATTACTTATGAATCACTGACTTTTAAGTGAAATGTCATAAATTAGGAATGCCTATAATGACTTTAGAACATTTCAAGAGTGTGAAACTCTATGAAGAAATATATAATATTTTGTGTAATAATTAATACCTGCATGAAACATCCTACATTTCTTCTGAGAAAAATTTGTAATTTGTACATTATATTTATATGTTGATTTAAAGCAAGTATTTCATAAAATACTATTCTATTCAATCACGGTGATGGCTTTCAAAGATGTTAATAGATATGAAATAGAGAAAATGGAAAATTCATCTAAAATAAGCAAAAGTACTTCAATGGTACCACAGGCTTTATCATTTATGAAGTCTTTGCCCTTCCAAATGACCATCACAGTATGCCATACAAGCATAAGTATGCGTGAATAGAGATATTCTGTCTGGAAATAATTTAATGACTTGGTAGCATCTCTTATCTAAGAGTGGAACAGATTTGGAAAATTTTGTTGATGAGATCTTGCTACGATGATGGACAATAAAAAGTTTCTATCCATCCTGTAAAATACTGAAAACTACATCTCTTCAGAAATACCTGAGAAGTCATATTAATGAAGAATATTCTGTTTAGCTCTGTTTTTAAAGTAAGAAGTATTCATGTGCCATCAATTTGACCATGGATTTTATGAGTAAGGTAAAATTTTTCTAGTTTACCCTTAGGGGTAAAAAAAACAGATTTCATTAGACATTTGAGGTTTTTTTTCAGCTTTCTATCTCTTTGATGATAATATTCACATTCTTAAGTAATTTCTATACTATGTGGTTAAAATCCAATTGTATTGAAGTAGATAAGAACAAAAGAGATGACAATCTCCTCTTGAACAATGTTCCAAAATGATATAGAAGTGTTTGTAGTTTTGTTTGCTTGCCTGCTTCCTTCCTTATTGTTTTAACAAGTTACCTATTATACAGACTAGAAATTAGGGTTTAATTGCAGCATTGTAATTCTGCCTTAAGAAAGGGTTGGTTTACGCAAATTTCACATGACTCTCGCTGGCAGTTTACCTATCTCTTAAGCATTTTAACAATAAAAAAAGGACATAACTTTGAGGTAAAATAAAATTGTTTGTGTATCTTTAAACCATTTGTAGGCACTGACAAATTCTCTTTCAGCAGCATGTTAACGGAATTTTATTTTGAAAAATACACTCTCCAAGCATAATAGCTTTTCTGGGATATTATTTTGCATTGAGTTTAAATTGGTAACAATATGCTTTCACATTAACAATGTTTGATTCCATTGCAAGTATGATTCAAAATCTAAGGTGTTTTATTCTGCCCATTTAATGTCTGCCACCTAAAAAATTTTACTTTAATGATGATGAATGGACAAGAGCTCAAGTATAAATTTTAAATAAGTATGTTGTATTATATGCAGAATAAAAGACACGGTCTAGAATAAGTTAAGAGTTCATACTGATGGGCAACTAAATTCACTTGTATAAAAATAGAAATAATCTGTCAAAATTATGCAAACTATGTTAAATCTATGAGAAAAAAACCCAGTAAGTTGTCAAGCTGAGTAATAGATACATATCTGCTTTAGAATAAGTTTCACTGTTCATTTACAAAACATTTCATTAATGATATTTGGTTTCTTGCCTGGACTGATGCTTAAAACAAAAAGCTATCTAAATCATCAGCATTCTTATTCAAAATATATAAACATGACAATATTTTAGAATTTGATCATTTAAAAAAATTACATATTCCTATTATTTTCAAAACTACAAGTCAAAATATGTTTGAATCAATTAATGAAATAAAGATTAATACATGATATTCAAGTTTCTGAAATTAGCTGAAGATAGCAAATACAACATAAGTAAGATTGACAGTACACATGCGTTTTGAACCAAATAAGGTAGGATCTCTGAGGGACACATATTTCTACAAATCTTATCTTTCAGGTAAATTCCTTAAAAGTCTTTAAGCCATTTTGAGTTTATTTTGTGCATGGTGTGTGGGTGTTTTCCAGTTTCATTGATTTACATGTGGCCATGCCGTTTTCCCAGCACCACTTGCAGAAACACTGTCTTTTTCCCATTTTATATTCTTGCCTCCTTTGTCGAAGATTAATTGGTCATAGGTGTCTGGGTTTATATCTGGATTCTCTATTCTTTTCACTGGTCTGTTTTGGTACCAGTACCACACTGTCTTGATGACTGTGGCTTTGTAATATTGCCTGAAGTATGGGAGGATTATGCCTCCTGTTTGGTTTTTGCTCCTCAGGATTACTTTGCCAAGGGGGAGGAAGTGGGAGTGGGGTGGGCTGGGAATCTGGTGTTAATAGCTGCAAACTATTGCATTTGGAATGGATAAGCAATGAGCTCCTGCTGTATAGCACTGGGAACTGTACCTAGTCACTTGTGATGGAGCATGATGGAAGATAATGTGAGAAAAAGAATGTATATATATATGTATGTATGTATGTCTGGGTCAGATCACCTTGCTGTACATTAGAAAACTGACAGAACACTGTAAACCAACTATAATGGAAAAAAATAAAATCATTTAAAAAAATTCCTTAAAAGTCATATAGTATAACCATTGACTAATTACACAAAATAGCATGTAAAGTTGCTCTTCTATGCCATCCATGAAGTAAATTATTTATTGGAATATAAGAATAGAGCCATATCAATATAACAAATGACATAAATCTTGTCTTGTTTACAGTGATAGAAAAGCAGAAACACTTTAGATATCTCTTCACTGCTGGAATGGCTGAGATAAAGTGTAATGAAAAACCAAACCAAACCAACTTTATTCAACTAGCATTAAAAAGTGTTTCAGAGAAAGTTTTCATTAAATTGAAAAGGTATTACTTTAGAACAATATGAATACCACGAGGAGTTCATAACTAAGGATCACATAATGATCTTTAATGACATTAAGTGGGTTAGTCACAAACTAAATTATTAGTTCAAATTGCAAAGTAGAATACAGGAGTTTTATGATCACCAGAGAGCTTTGAAATCTGAATAAAACACTCATTTTTGTTATACTTCTAGTACCTGATTTGAAATATAAAGTGACGTTATGATCTCACTAGGTCATGTATGTGAAATTAACTCTGATTAGGAACAGCACAGATCCAAGAGCTTACTAGGTGGGAGGATTTGGGTTACTCAGAGTTCTTAAACTTTCCATCCTCCATGTCCACTGAGACCATTTTGTCAAAAAAAGCAGCAATTCTTCCCTTGAATTAAGAAGCTCATATCTTTCTTTAATAACTAATAGTTCCCTCCCCTAAAGATGCTTTTTTTTAAGTGGAAAGTTGATTTTCCTCGTATTCCATCCTAGGGGAAATAGTAGACCATTATCTCTAGGTCTACTATTAGAATAGATAAAAGATTTGGGGATATAGCCACCTTGTGCCCAAACTATGCTTGAGTACAGAACTCAGAAGATGCTAAAACCATCCAATTCTTGAAGAACATATTACTAAAGGGGATGCTAGTTTATACTTATATATAAACTATAAAATAACCTATATAATAATAAAATGGCATTTTGTGTGTGTGTGTGTGTGTGTGTGTGTATTTGTTATGTTACAGGGAGACTGTGTTATTAAAATATGCTCTCAGATGTTAGCAGCAAGAGATGACTGTGGGCAACAGAGACCACATACCTGTACTACAGTTCCAAAAGCAGTGGACTCCAAAATAGGTAGAACTAGTTAATCAGAAGGATTGTATCATAAAGAATCTTTAATGTTACCTAATTGTGCACAAGGTCTATGGACTGAGATAAATGGGCAGCTCACTTGGTGTTCTTTAAATTGGTATAACTAAAAACTTTTCCGTCATGCCAACAGAAGTCTAACCTGGGACTCAAAGACTGGAGTTAGGAACTGTTACATAGTTTTCAGCATTAAGTGTGTCTACATATATTAGGATCTGTTGAAAGAAGTAAATATCAGATTGTTACATGAAAGTGTATCTTACAATATACTCACAAGCATATTCATAATTTGCTATTATATTCCAGATTTGTATGAACAAACAATGAAAAACTATACAAAGATTTCACAGGTTGGGCATTCATCCAGAATGAATTACACCCTCAAACACAGAATATGATAATAAAATTAGTTCCAGTTTCTTCCTGATTCTCCTGGGCTATATAATCTAAGTATCACCTGAGAAAGAACAACCTGTATACTTTATAGTAGTATCAAAGAGCTGTCAAGGTTGAAGTGGGTACAATATATTTCTACCTTATTTTGTGATTCAGTGATAAAGTAACTGAAAAGAATTAAGACATTATGATATTTTTATGCAAAGCAAAATGAGAGTCAAGTACAAAGCTTTGGAAAGAGAAAGAGTATTAGCAAAAATAGCTTTTATCAGAAGGTGAATAATTCTACTTACACTCAGAGCAAGAGAGGAGTAGAGGACCCCATCTTGCCAGACATATTCTAAATCCAAATAGTGCATAACAGGAAGTTCTAGTGTAAACAGAAAAATAGAATATAGTCAATAATGATATTAAGCTGTGTTGCTTAAGGAAGTATTTTTCATACTGAAGGAGGTAAACTATTAGTGAGTATAAAAAGAGTTATGTGATTCATCAAATATTTTTGCATGGAATTATTAGATTGGATTAAAATTGAATAGAATAAATCAAAATAGAATTACTCTGGTACATATGATATTTTAAATCTCATTGGGATGTTACAATGTACTATACTATTAATAAGGATTAGAAAAAAAATAAAAGCCTTTTCCCCTAGGGTGTGGAAACAATCTCTAATGTGTTTCACAAAGATAATTTTGAATTCTTAAAAAGGTATTATGCTACATATATTAGTTTGGTTCCAGAACTAAATAGTGGGATGCTAATCAATAAAAAAATAAATGAATATTGATACTCTAAGACTTTTTCAAGGCTTTATTTATAGCACCCTTAAAACAAGCAAGATATTGCATTTAAGGAATCAATATGATGTGGAAATTATAAGGCTAATACCCTGTACTTTAAATTCTTAGTGTGATGAATAGTGGTTAAATATTTATTCCTTGATGATTTACTCCCTTGATTAGTTTGCAAAAGTTATTCCACTTTAAAAAATGAGCGGTCTGGAATTATTGATTGACTTTACATTGGACTTTACAGACATTTTCTAATGCTGGGCAAGCGAAAAAGAGAAAAAGATCACTTAGGAAAAAAAATAGAAGACAGCTGAAAGTTCAGTTTATTCTGTGTCATAAATTTTGAGGTGGTAGAGGATAAAAGAATGAGGGAGGAAGATGCTGGTGGCCCTTGTTTTAAGTGTTAGGTGATTTGACATTTAATGTCTTATATGATGCTCTTTGGTTTAATCATACATTTGTAAAAATATAACTTGCCTTTTATGCCTTGCCCAACTCTCATCTTTTATCCATTAATTTCCATATTAAAATATGCCATGTTTGCTGTCTTTAAACTATTTTTAAATTACAGAAAGAGATTCAAAGGAGATATTTTGTAGATTACATATTATTTATAGAAATATCCCTGAAGATCATGCAGTCTTCTTGATTTTGTGTTCCTTTAGTACACAGACTACAGAAGTGACTCTAGTTTCTCCTAGGAGAATGTTCAATATCACTTTGTTCTTTCCTATTGTCCACAAATAAAAGAAAAATAAGTTAAATAAATCCAATATGCCTAAGTCATTCTATTTTCAAGAATATATACAATTTTGTCTTAATTATGTAAAAGAAAGATAATAAGAAATGACAGAGGCGTGGGAAGTTCTGAGGAATCTGTGCAGAAGCCTTGAGAAGAGAGCAGAGCTGTGACCTTGAATGTATCTTAGTTTTCACTCAATGCTCTTCCTCTCCCTGAGGTACAATGGAAATATCATGGGGTTTTTAACAAATAAATTGAAATTTCAGTTTGAGAAAGGATCAAACTGATTTGAGAAAGGAGAAAAAGTATTTGAAATTTTTTATCCAAGTTAATCTACTAGGTGAAAACTCAGATGGTGTCGAAAAGAGAAGAAAAAAGAAAGGAAAAGAAAAGAAAAATAGGAAAGAAAAGAAAAAAGGGAATAAAGAAGGAAGAAAAGAAAGAAATTCCTTTATAATGGTAAGTTCTTGCTGCATCTTGCATTCTTAACAAAACAATCTCAAGATACTTAAGAAGAAAAATTGAAAATTATTTTCACTGTAAAAAGCATAATATTCAAAATGCATCTTAGTCCTATCAATTAATTCTAATAATATAATTTTATATTAGGTCAGAAACATTTTTCTGAAAATGTATCCACATAACACTTATTTTATGTTTCTATTTTTTTCCATGTTGCAATATTTTATCTTAAACATATTAATATATTGAAGTTGCAATACTTCAAGGAAGTACTGATGGTAACTACTTAGTGTAGAACCCACAAGTTAAGGGCATGATTCATCCCAAAAAACTGCCTTCAATTCAGATGTCAGCTGCAAGTTCGAGGATCTCTAAACCACCTGATCTTCTAACCAACTGGCTACAAATGCAGGAGGATTCCATCTCCTTAGTTTCCACAATTCACTAGAAAGATAACTTGGGAAAGCCCTCTGCTAGCAATTACAGTTTTATTATAAAGGAGAAGAGACGTATAGGGCACAGTTTGGGAGGGATCTACCCAAGTTGTCTCTATACCCTGTCCACATGGAGTCTGGATACTTCCAAAACTGAAACTTGAAGGCAAATTGGAATTGTGTATAGCCTTTTATTTAGAGGGACCATAAACCATTAGTTCTGTGGGAAACTGGTTTCAGTGTAGCTACTCCACACCACTGATGGTAATTTTCAGGTTATCCTAAGAAAACCTCTTTTTGCTTGGCAGTACAATCCTATTTGGTGCCACACTTTAACATAACAGAAGTTTATTTCTCAAATAAAGTCAAACCAGCACCTTAGAGATGCATTGCTTCATGAAGCCTTTTAGCAACCCGGGTTAATGAAAGCTTTGACCTCCTCAACCTGTGGCTTCCATTGTAGCTCTGGGTATTGACATCCAGCTGGTAAGTGGATTTAAGAGATAGAGTGAATGAATAAGAATCAGATTTAGAAGTGTTATATATTACATATGCCAATTTTTCACTGGTCAGGAACAAGGAAGTGACTTTTGTAAAGAGGAAGCTAGTCTCTGTGAATTAATTATACAATTATACAAAACTTAGTACTTCTAAAGTTGGCAACTTGAAAATATAAATATTTATTATCTCATAGTTTCTGTGGGTCAGGAATCTGAGACTAGCTTAGCTAGGTTCTCTGGCTCAAGGTCTTTTGTGAGGCTTCAATTAACTTATCAGCTAGGACTGCTATCATCTCAAGGCACCTTAGGAGGAGATCCATTTTTAGGTCATGCTGTTCGCCTCTGCACACACTCACATGGACTTCCCCAAAGGGCTGTTTCAAGAAAAGACAACAGGCTTTCTCAAGTAAAAGTAATTTAAGAGATAGCTAAAGACACAAACTTAGAAAGATGAAGCAATTTTTATATAATTTCATTTCAGAGGTAAAATTCGATCATTTTTGCCATTTTATATTCATCAGAAGCTTGTTAATATGTCTATCCCACAGTCAATAAGACAGAATTACACTGCTCTGAAATGTATGAGTTTTGCATAAGTATCTGGAGATCCCCTGCTCTGTATATAATGATGAGCTAGTTAAGAAAGATGATGCGAATAAACAAGAAGGAGAAGGAGGGGGATGAGAAGAGAAAGAAGAAGAAATAAAACAGCATGAATAATAGAGAATAACAATTAAGTTCTCATTAGATATAAACATTTTAAGTTCTGTGATTTGCAGAAGCCAATTTTAATCTTAGAGGCTGTCTGCCATGCTTTGTCACATAAAAGTAAAATAAATTATAAGAATTCCAAGCATTTCATATTGATTACAAAGGAAACATCCACATACAGTATGTCATCTAATATAATTTCCTAACCATAATGAGAAGAAATAAGTAAATACATAGGATAATTAGTTGAGAATAGTGAGAAACTCTGTACATATATGAAAATAGGCTGGGTAAAAGTTGTTCTGAAAAGGTGATATGAATGAAAGAAAAATATTTTATTGTAAAGGTATATAAAACTCACTTAAAATGCATTTTATTGTGAGTAAGCATAAGGTGAGACTAATTCATATTTAGATGAGAATTTTGCTTCAAAACTCATTGGTGAGCTGACCAAACCTCTTTTTTTTTTTTTTAGTTCTTGGGGTTGTAAATAAATCTCAGTGATAATCAAGACCAATGTTACCCAGAACACCATTAAGCATTTTTTTATGCAAGTGCTTTGCTTAATAGCTTTCTTTAATTAATAATGAGTATATGTCTTAAAGGATACACGTTTTTAATGCATTTTCTGAAGGATCACGACTATATGTTTCACAACTCAAAGATGTAAACACATAGGCATTAATTAATGGGTTTTTCTTGTGGCTTAAGTTTAATGTTCTAAAAAAAAAAAAAAAAAGGATGAGAAGATCCACAAATTCTGAGGCAACATTTTGAGTACACAAAAAGTTTAGTTGAATAGTGAATATGATTTAAGGAATGCAGGAAAAACTTTTCCCCAAAGTGCAAACTTTATCAAACAATTACAATGCAGATAAATCTACTCCAAGTTTTGCATGCATTTCTAAATTTCCTTTTTAAATGCAAAGATGCTATATAAGCAAAACTTCACAATACTTAAAAATATTCTCCCTGTAGTTAGTAGCATGATGGTAAACGTTTAATAATTAGCTATCTGGGGAACAAAAATAGCTCCAAAATTCTGAATTGTAACATTTGTTAACTTCTCCAGTATAAATAACCTCACCATGATTGATTTTCAAGATATTAATATGACATTACTGAATGCAGTTGGGAAGAAATGTAAAGTAGCACACAACTACATAGCAATTCCACTACACAAACATAATATATATGTACATATAGATATTATTAAAATGTAGTAAAATAATTGGGAAATGGATGAGTTTTAAGTATTTATTTTGCTTTTAATATAAGTAATTGAATTTCAACTTTATAATTGAGTTTTTTACTAATGGCTATCTTCAGTAATCATCTTGCAAAATTTCTAAAAATTTAGCAATCCACTCATCTGAGTAAGTATAGACCAACTCCAGCTTATGATGAATTGTAGTACATTTTTGATATGTTCATTTATAATAGGAGGCAAAAGAGAATTTAAGGGGACAATGACACGAGGTCTGTGAAATCAGGAGAAAGTGCCAAAAGGGGGATTATTATAATGATAATATAAAGTTACCAGAAATGAACTGCCTGTTTAGAATATTTCATTGGATTACCTAATATGGAAACTGGGATGGGCACTATTTGCTTAATCTAAATAAGCCATTCTTGTGTAAATTGATTTTAGCATTTTAATCTACTGCAATACATTTTTTCATATCGAGGTATGGGAAAAGTCCTTCTGGTTTATGCATGATTTAACTCGAATTTTAGGCTAATCAAAACAGCCAATTTGTAGCATATTAAACATGCAACAGCTTTAACCTTTAAAAAAATAATGCATTTAAAACTCAAAATAGAATAACTGTGCTTCAGTCGTCCACAATGGACCTGGGTGGCCATGAGGAGATGATTTCAGAAACATGCTGGCATCACTGAGAACTTGAATTTTCTGAACTGTATCAGACTCAAAGACACCATCAACCATTCTCAAAATGATATCTGCTAGCAGCTGCCAGCTGCGAACTTAACATCTCAAGGTCTCTCCTTTTAACTACATTAAGTATTTTGGACCCCAATCAATCCTTGTTTAACAAGCACTTTCACATCTTGCCTGTTCCAATTATAATTTTTGACAAACAACTTATGTAATTTTGTGGGTTTTGCCTTTATAACCCTTTCCCATTTCGTAATCTGGCAGAACACAACACAGATGCTTCTTGAACACATCTCCCAGGCTATAATCCTCAATTTAGCTCACATAAAACTCTTTTCTATTCTGATTATAGACTGCTTATTGATGGTTTCCAGTGATAAATCCATTAACACATTGCTTAAAATTTATAGGAAATACTGCATATCACTTATATGTCGAATTGAAAAAAAATTACAACAAACAAATGAATAAAACAAAAAAAAGAAGCAGACTCACAGATACAGAGAACAAACTACCGGTTTCCAGTGAGGAGAGGGATGGTGGAGGGGCAATATAGGAATAGACAATTAAAAAAGGGTGTTTCATGGGGTTAGATGAAATCATGCATGTGGTGAATTTTTAAAAATTGTAAAGCACTATAGAATTTAAAAAATATTTCAATGACAAAGTTTAAAAAGTAAAATAAAAAACAAAAAGACAAAAATTTATAGGAAATTTGATATATTAACATCATTAGTCCTCAAACTTACTGCCATTTTCCAACTGACCTTTCCTATTAAACAACATCAACAATATCATAAGACATCCCCCATCCATAAATCAAATGACTTATCAGTATATGTAAATTAACACTATTCCTAATATATGTCTCATATACATATCTTTATTATAGGATAGGAAGTTTACTGTCATTTATTTATCTCTGAACATTTTGGTCTTTTTTTCTCTGATATTTGAACCTCTTAGTTGGTTCCATTTCTTGGTATTTTGCCATATCTATTTTAGAATTTAAATACATATATATGAAGGAGAAATATGAATGTCAACCTTGCATCAACTACTCTTTAGTCTAAGTTAATGAATTCCAAATTCATATGTCAAATTCTTACCCTTATGAGGTAAACTGCACTATAGCTCTGTAGGAGTTCCCTGTGAAGAGAAACATGCGTTTCTAGTTCAGCAAATACAAAACCAAATTCAGCTTTCCACCAAAACCAATCATCCATCTTTATTTCACACTGAGCTCAGAGCTTTGTTGAAATGTATTTAAATTTAGCTCCAATCCCCATTCCATTTCTGTAAGGAAGTTCAGCCCTGCATTTACACAAAGTAGTATATATTTTCATTGCTATCTATCAGAATTCTAATTACATTTTACCTTTGAGCTTCCACTCTGCTCTCATTTCATGCTGATCTCAGTCACCTTCCCTGGAGCTGTTCTAATCCCTCTGCCTTCTAAGTATGCTGATATTGGAAAACAGTTCATATCTTTAATTTCCTCCAAATTGAAATTTAATATATACATTTAAAATTTTTTATAAATATAACGTGCATCTGAAAAGTCTTAATTGTTGAACTTGAAGGAAAGAATATAATTAGTCATACTGTTTTAACTGATTGTCAGCCACTCTTATTTGAGGAAATCTAATTTTCTAGGATTCTCAGAGGCTCCAACTTCATACTTGCAAACATTTCTTAAGTTATTTTTATTAACCAGGAGCTAGTCTAAATGCTGGTTATGTATCCCTTGTTTAATTCTCGCAATAAAATATTAAAATACTTTTTAATATCTTCATCTTAAATTTGAGGATACTGAGACACAAAGAAGATAAATAACTTTCCCAAGGCCAATAAGCAGTAAAGGGAGTAAGTGGGCTTTAAACCCAGGCAGTCTGGCTCTTCAGACCTCTACAGTCATTAGGCAGAATGTTTTCAGTTTGCTTGTTTTGACTAATATCAAGTTATTCAGCCTCAGACTGGATTTCTTCATCAGCAAAAAGAGGACAATAAAAGATTCCTTATAGGATTTTTGAAATGATTTAATGAAATGATTCTCATAAAAGTGTCTAGCTAGACAGTACAATGGTAGTTGTATTTATTATTAATTTGAATATGAAGTCATTGTAAAGAAGTAATCTGAGATATAAAGAAAGATTTATGTATAATGAAATAGAAGACAGTTTTATTATTACAGTGAAAATGAGAAATAGTTTAAAGATAATTTAAGAAAATGGTCATAAATTATGGTACATCCAGGGAACATTATGTAGTCAGTATTATCTTTCAAAAATATTTAGTTACTTGGAAAAGCTTATAATGTAGGACTAAATGGAAAAAAAAGAATTAAAATCACATGGAAGTAACCGTATACAAACACACTCAAATATATGACAATCAAGAATCGCTCAATATTATCACTGATTGTTTCAGGCTATTAATATTATGATTTTTTCCAGTTTCCCTTTTATATTTTCCAAATTTTCTCTCAATTTCATGTCAAAATAATATGAAATTTTATGTCTGAAAAATACTAGAAGAACCCTGAAATGGCTTTTTAAATTTTATATGATATGTTATAATGAAAGTATTCATATTATTAAAAAATTATTGCAACTACTTTTTAAATATCTATTATTTGCTAATAATACCCTAAGTTATTTTAAAAAGTATGCTTGTCAAATAAAAAGCCAAATTATTGCACTGTATGAATATCCATTTTAATAATTTTCATTAAGTAGACTTCTGCTTTATTCCCTAAGTACTACTACTATTTCTTTTTCTGATAGAAATACTATGAGGTTTAATTAATAACTATAAAGTGTTTTTTCTCTCTCCAATACATGTAAGACATGATTCCAAGAACTGTAATCAACACACCAAATCCAAATAAAGCATTATCACAAGTAAAATACATTAAATAATAATATCCTTGTCTCTATTACATGACAAAATTGTAAATTCTGGTATCTTGTGTCCCCTTCTCTGCCCAACCCTGTGAAATATTTCTCCCATCCCTTAGTGGTAGCTGGGAGCCCTGGAACCTCAGCTGGCCTCTCATCCACCAGTAGAAGAGTGTGCTTCATTACAGCATGTTAATATCAGGGTCTAAAAGGGCTGAGATGAAGTCTGGAAGGCTTTTTAAAGCCTAGACTTAGAAATCAAGTTGTATCACTGACAAAACACAGTTATAAAGGCCTGCCCAGATTCAAGGCCTCAGGAAAATGACTGAGACTCTTGAAGTGACATGAGGCAAGACCCTATTGCAAAGGAGCATGGGAGGAAATATTGCAGCTGTGTTAGAAAACATGTTCCCACAGCAGTCTCCTTAGGCCTAAGGAGATAGAAGGTGGCACACTACTGATGTCCTTTCATGCGGCATAAATTTCCCTACACCCACCATTCCCAGTGAGAAGTAAACACTGGGGGCACTAGATAACATTCTTCATAATCCTTCATATAGTAAGGATTCAGGCATGATTTTCTCCACTCATCTTTCTATGAAAAAAATGCAAAAGACAGTTGAGTATTTTTTATCATGTGGCAGGCAAAGTACATAGGCTTTGGAAATGTGAAAGTATAGCAATGGGCATTTCTTAAGAGACTAGTACATGTCCAACAATACAATCATTATGAAAGTTAAAAAGAAAAAAAAACTGATGTCCCTTTCCTTGCCCTCAGGAAGGTTACTATGCTCCATAAGTCAAATGTAACTAATACACATTGAAATTATGAAACAATGTATTATGTAGTAAATTTTATAATTATGCTTTAATTAGATAAAATATGCATATAATTTATGGAATGTATTGTTTGGGTGATCACAATTATTGAGAGTTAAAGTGGCTTTTTTTTTCTTTTATGAGCAAAGAACTAGAATATAAAAGGTAATTTAGATTTGAGAAGCTTGTGCAAAATAGAAATCAAATTTCAGGAGAGAATACTGAATTGAGGAGGACAATTTTAAAAGGGATGTGTATTTGAATAAATACACGGATCCCTAATTGGCAATTTTGAAATAACATCACAATAACAATTGAAAATAGTCCCACTAACCATTTGGTTGTTCAATACAGAAACAGAACACCTATCCCTAATTCATATCTTTCAAATACCCCCTCACACCTATGTAACGGCCAACACTTACTGAAAACGGTTCACATACTTTTGAAGTATTAAATACATTATTAAATAGTTTAAGTATTAATATATTAAAGTTAACACTTGGAATATGATCTGTTAAAATAACATGGTAATAAATGTTAACATTATTATTAATATTTACATCATCATTATTATTCAATACCAAATTCATCCAATCTCCTGTAACTACCTTATTCTAAAGTACTATCTTTTCTTGCCTGGAAACTATAGTAGTCCCTAATCTCAGCTTCCACTTTTGACTTTAAACCTATATTTTTCAAATATAGCAGTGACATATATTTTTATGTTAATAAAAAAGACTTATTTTTTATGATAGTTGTTTTTAATTTGTATCATCTTCTATGCAATTTATCTTTTTGCTTTTCTTGCTTTTAAGATTTGCTACTTATATATATATATATATATATATATTTTTTTTTTAGCAGTTTGCCTATGCCTGTAAACTAAAGATTCCAGGCTTTCTGATACATTGTTCTGTATTCCACCCATACAGCTTCCTGTGTCTGGGCAGGATCTGTGACTTACTTCTAACCAAAAGAATATAAAAAATGTGATGAGATGGTGCTCTCCTAATGAGATTAGATTAGGTTACACTATATGGCAAAGGTAATGAGATATCATGCATGTGACAATATATATTAGAAGAGACTTTACATTAGCCATTTAGTACTAGAGTTTCCCCACAGGTTTGGTGTAAGTGACTATATTGAAAATGCCCCCTTGGTAAGGAACTGCAGATGACCTCTAGCTGACTGCAAAGAGCTGGGGCCCATTTTTTTTGGGCCGTACTCTCAGCATATGGAGGTTTCCAGGCTAGGGGTCAAATCAGAGCTGCAGCTGCTGGCCTACACCACAGCCATAGCAATGCCAGATCCAGGGATCGAACCCATGTTCTCACGGATACTAGATAGGTTCGTTAGCCCTGAGCCACTGTGGAACTCCTGGGGCCCATACTTATAGCCTCAAGGAAATATATTCTACCAACAACCTGAATGAGTCATTGATGAATCTGCTAAGTGAATTAGCAACAGATTATTCTATAGGCAAGCCTCCAGAAATGAATGAAGTCTGACTGTCACCTTGACTGCAGCCTTGTGAGACTCCTGACAGAGGACCAGTAAGGCCAGGCCTGGGCTGCTAACCCAATGAAACTGGGATAATAAATTCTAAGCCAATAAGGCTGTATTGTTGCATGTGTGCACCAAATTCCATTTCCAGAATAGACTTCTATTTAGTGCTTTATTTTGATTATGATCTATCTTGCTGTTCCTTAAAGAGGGGATAAGAACCAAAGCTGACCATGTGTCTCTAAATATATTGGGAACTCAGATATTATCTGTTTAATTTCCTCTTGTTCCCATTTATTTTGTTATATTTTATAAACCCTCCTGAAGCTACATGATAGAAACCACACTTCAACCTAACATAAATTTTTATGTAGTTGTATCCATCTTTTCATTAGGCCAAGTATAATTACTTATGCTCTGCAAATTCTTAATGTCATGAGAAAAAAAAGCACTAAGTATATTTTTTCCTAGATCACATCCAGAGGCAAGTTAAGTTTTTCTCTCTATGGGCCTCATTGAGTGCAACCTCCATGTTCATAGCAGAATGCATTGTCATAAGTGGGAAACTCAATACAAAACCTTCTAGAATAAGACATACATAGAATAATGATACACATATATATGGCTCCTTGACTTACAGAATTGTATATAAGTTTGCATTAGATCTCTATTTAACAAATTTCAAAACTATTTCACAACTCCATTAAAAAACCTGTCTTGGAGTTTCCATTGTGGCTCAGCAGAAACGAATCTGGCTAGTAACCATGAGGACACAGGTTTGATTCCTGGCCTCACTCAGTGGGTTAAGGATCCAGCATTGCCAAGATCTGTGGTGTAGATCACAAACGTGGCTCAGATTTGGCACTTCTGTAGCTGTGGTGTAGGCCAGTGACTACAGCTCCAATTTGACCCCTAGCCTGGGAACATCTATGTGCTGTAGGTGTGGCCCTAAAAAGACAAAAATAGCCTGTCTTAAGTAACTCAAATACATAAGAACCTTAAGTTTTTAAAATGTTCAAAAATAAGAATAAATAAATATAAAAATATAAAGTTTTTTAACTTCATGTTTATCACTACATTAAGTTGTGGTGAATACCTCTCAATTTCTTGCCTTTTAGGAAACGATTGCTCACTCATATTTTTGCTGAAAAAAATAGTTAACCTAAAATAGAATATACTTCAATATCTTGAAAGACAGCATCATCAATAAAGTTCTTATAAATGTGTAGTTCATTACTTCTGTCCATTTCTTAAATCTCCAGAAGTAATTTCTGGTGAATGCTGCCTCGTATACCAATTCCCATGCTATCACTTAGGGTATAATAAAGGATTAAGTATTGGAAACCCCATTTCTATCCATTTTTATTGTTTTTCCTGATTCCAAGGATATAAGGAGACATTAAAAATAGCTCAGAGGTTACAAAAATCACCTACTGCAATTAATTATAAAGTAGCTACAATATTTAAAGGTTATTTCATTTTCATACTAGGTCCATTCTAACATATTCTTTTTAAAAAAAATTATTGGAGTATAGTTGATTTACAAAGTTGTGTTTATTTCAGGCATACAGCAAAGCAAATCAGTTGTGGATAGACATATATCCATTCCTTTTCAGATTTGTTTCCCATATAAGTTATCACACAGTTTATTTCCTGCATGTTTATGTATAAACAAGGGAAAATACATGTATAACTATAGATTATATGAAGATAATTCATATAGAGTCACAGCATTAGCAGTATTTTATCCCATTCCAAACAGTTATCTAGATATCAGGGCACATCTAAAAGTTGATGAGCATCCACATGTGATGAATACCTCAATATGCAAATGTCTCATAATTCACTAAGTACCTGTTGTGAGACATGTTTTTATAATATTTCCTTAGCCTCTTTGCTGAAAACTCCATCTTGTCCTTCTTTACTTTATCCCACCTTCCTGCTGGAAATACAGTCAGAGTGCTGGTAAATGACTTAAGTTTAAGAACAAAGACCTAAGGGCATGGGTTATTGGCGGGGTCAGCTGAATGAGGACATAATACAATGGTCTAGGCGCACCACACCGGACCTGTGCAGATTGGCACACCATTTGCACAAGCATGATATGTCCTCTAGAGAATAAGGGAAAGAGGAACCTCATGACCAAGTGGTTTATGAGTGGTCGATAACAGAATATGCATTAGAAAAGAGAACAAAGGCACAAACCTAGGCATACAGGGTTGCCACAAATAGGCATGCCCTTTGCAGAAGCACAGTGAGGATTCTCTGAAATGCTATGCATAGATAGCTAACTCAAATGCTAATGATTCTTAAATGCCTTAGTTTAGAATAAAAAGTTCAACCATTTACTAGCTAAGTGACTTTTAAAATAATAAAAAAAACCCTATATCCTGCACCTACAACCCCCTTTTCGCTTGACTTAATCCTTAAGAGCACAATAAAAGCAGTGTGGTTTCTTGAGGTGGTGCTCTTGGTCCCTGAGACCTTGAGTCCCCCGGTTCCCACCTTAAGATAAATGTCTCTGTGTCTTGTTTTATGTTAACTTTTTTTTCCTTAAGCTCCATAGCACCCGTTCTTCAGCCCCATCCTGCTGAGCTGGTCTCGGCAAGTACCATCTCAAAATTCCTAAAGAAAAAGAACTATATTTCATAAATGATTATTTCATAGAAACTTTATATTTAAGATAATACACTAAATTATTTTAAAGTTATAGTATTCACATGAGGTTTTGGGTACAACCAACCTCATAATTCCTTTTGTTAGTTGTTTTTTGGCTGCACCCATGGCACATGGAAGTTCCCTAGTAAGACATTGGATCTGAACCATAGCTGCAATGTATGATGCAACTGCTCCAGTGCAAGATCCTTAACCCACTGTTCCAGGCCAGAGAATGAACCCGCATCTCTGCGGTGAACCAAGTTGCTACAGTTGGAATCTTAACCCAATGCACCACAGCAGGAACTCCTGTTGTTTTGTTTTTAATTTACTTTTTTCTCCAGGAAGATTTATGAGAAGTAAAATATTTGGTCATAAAAATTAACACTCATATTTTTGTTACTCTAAATATATTTTCAGATATAAATATCTGAATAAAATATCATTTGGACACTAATTATATGCATTTATTTTGAGTAATTTCAGCCAAGCAGGAAAGTTTAAAGTAACAAATAATGAACATTTTATATTACGCCAGTCTCTACATCCAGTTTACTGACTCATAAATCTCAAAAAAAGGGACCGTAATAGTCTCAAAACACAGGTCTATGAATAAATAAGAATTAGCATACCATGTATGTCAATAATACAGGGATAAAACACAGGGTTTCAAACTAGTAGATATTCAAAATATATCATTTTGAAAGTAAGTTATTAATAGGCATAAGCAGACTGGGATGAAGTAGAGAATTAAACTGATTTTTTAATATGATGCTAAAACATATATTTTTAAAACATATGTATTTTCATAAACCCTCTATGAGTTAAATTTTCAGGTCAGAATAGTGTAATGCAAAGCTAATGTAATCTACTCATACACACTTTCATTATTTTGATTAGTGTTTCATAAAAGACTCTTAGACTTATCCTGTATAGAACTGTTACTATGTATGTATAGATGGATAATGTAACACCAACATTGCTAATATTAAAAGAATCTAGTTATAGAGGAAAAACTAGGAGAAATGTTTAGATATTTGGAGCTTCTCTCCTTTAGAAAATGCTAATGTATTAGATATTGTAAAACAAATATATTACTTTTGTCTTTTTTTAAAAGTGCTTGTTAGTAATGTGAACAATTAGCTTAAGGTTCTAAATGACAAAAATAATAGTCTCACCAAGTGATGATAATTTTATTAGATCATTTACAAAGAATATCTCCCTCCCTATACAAAGAATTATCACCCTCCCTATATTAGCATCTTTCTGGCAATAAGTCTTTACAGTTCATCCCATGAAAAGATGGAGCTTATTGTTTTCCAGTGAATGTAGGTCATGTGACAAGACTTATCCAATAAAATTCAAGCCAGTGACACTGTATTACTTTCAAATTTAGGCATTAAGAGTTTTTCCATGCTTCTAATCTCTTTCTCTCAGAATCCTGCTCAGCTGCCATATACATAAGTCTGGACTAGCTTATTGGAGGATGAGAGTCACACGAAACAGATAAATTATCCAAATTGAAGCTATCCTATAAAGCCTGCTGACCTAGCAACTGACCATAATACACCAATAAAACAATCCCCAAGCCGGAGAATCAGCAGCTGAGCCTACCAAATTGCCAGTCTACAGAATTGTGAGCTAAATAAAAGTTTGCTGTTTTAAGATGTTATGTTTGGGATGGTTTTTATGAAGCAAAATGCAAGCAATATATTAGTTAATATATATAGTCCAAATGAAATATTAAAATGGATGACATTTGAAAGAATATATTTGTTTCCTTTCATGATCAAATTACAATGTAATAATGAAGGTTTTTTTAATTTATTTTTTATTGTTATGTCCCCCACCACATTTTTTCCCCACTGTACAGCATAGGAACCCATTTACATGACAATGGGTGAAAATATTTTTGATATAACATGTACTTTGGATAATAGGCACATTCTCTTGTACGCATTATAGACAAAGGTACAAAGAGACTCTTAAAAAAACACAACAGATAGATTCGGGGTGGTTTGCATAATCCCTGGGTCCAGATGTTACACCTTTATGACGTCTTCTCCCTTTGAGTAGGCATGGCTTATGACTTGCTTCTAACCAATAAACTGTGGTAATATAGAAAAGATGTAATTTCTATATTTTGTTACTTCATGTAATTATCTGTCTTGCTAAATCCAATTTCATAGCTCTCTTTGAATAATAATTGGAGCATGTTGTGAAGCCCATGTGACAAGAGCTGAAGGTAACCTTAAAAGACAGCCATCAAAAAGCAAGGGGTCTCAGTCATACAGCTGTAAGAAAATAGATACTGTCAACAACCAAAGTGGACCTGGAAACAAATTTTTTCAGGGTCAAGCCTCTAGATAAAATTCTAATTGAACTGATACCTTAATTATAGCTTTGTGATACCGTGAGAAGAGAACCCCACTAAACAATGCCTATAATTCTGACCCATAGCAAGTGTAAGACAATAAATGTGTTATTTCAAGCTATTACATTTGTGGTAATTTGTTGCATGCACAGAAATAAATAACTAATGTGCTGAAGGTACATTTTGGTTTCTTCTTGCTGCTTATAATACATTTTAAGAGAAAAAAAGATAAATTGAGGTAAGAATTGATTGCAAACAGGACACAGGATATAATGATTTTTTAATTTGCATATTTAGATGGAAAAATATAGCAAAATGTAATAATTTATTTCTAAGACATGATATTGAGATAAGCTCTAATTGAGGCAAAAATTTTGAGATGTGACTTTATTAGCATTTGCTAAAATTTCAGAGAGACAAAAAACTCAAAAATGTGCAATAACATAAAGAGCCATTTCAAGAGGTTAAAAATATATCTCACAGATCTTCTCAAACACTAAGAACTCTCTCTAAGAAGCATTAAAAGCATTGTTCATCCGGCATATCAGCAAAAGGCTAAGGTGAGGAAGGGCTTATCTAAAAAGACCTATGTGTTATATAAGATTATAAGGACATAAGATTAAACATTCAGAAATCAGTCATATTTCTGTATACTAACAATGAAATATTAGAAAAGGAATACAAAAATACAATACCTTTTAAAATTGCACCCCAAAAAATCAAATATCTGGGAATACACCTGACCAATGAGGTAAAGGACTTATATGCTGAGAACTATAAAACATTCATCAACGAAATTAAAGAAGATGTAAAGAAATGGAAAGCTATTTCATGCTCCTGGGTTGGAAAAATTAATGTTGTAAAAATGGCCATACTGCCCAAAGCAATCTACAGATTCAATGCAATCTCTATCAAATTACCCATGCCATTTTTCACAGAACTAGAACAAACAATCCAAAAATTTATATGGAAACAAAAAGACCCAGAATTGCAAAAGCAATTCTGAAGAACAAAAACCAAGCAGGAGGCATCACTCTCCCAGACTTCAGGCAATATTATAAAGCCACAGTCATCAAGACCATGTGGTACAGGCACCAAAACAGACAGAAAGACCAATGGAACAGAATAGAGAACCCAGAAATAAACCCGGACACCTATGGTCAATTAATCTTTGACAAAGGAGGCAAGAACATAAAATGGGAAAAAATCTTTTCAGCAAGTACTTCTGGGAAACCTGGACAGCTGCATGAGAATCAATGACACTAGAACACACCCTCACAACATGCACAAAAATAATCTCAAAATGGCTGAAAGACTTAAATATAAGATAAGATACCATCAAACTCCTGGAAGAGAACATAGGAAAAACATTCTCTGATATCAACCTTACAAATGTTTTCTCAGGTTCATCTCCCAAAGCAACAGAAATAAAAACAAAATAAATCAATGGGACCTAAACAAACTGACAAGCTTTTGCACAGCAAGGGAAACCAAAAAGAAACCAAAAAGACAACTTACAGAATGGGAGAAAATCATTTCAAACAATGCAACTGACAAAGGCCTAATCTCTAAAATATACAAACAACTTCTACAACTCAACAGCAAAAAAGCCAACAACCCAATTGTAAAATGGGCAAAAGACCTGAAGAGACATTTCTCCAAGGAAGATACACAGATGGCCAACATCAGTTGAAACAATGCTCAACATCCTCGATTATTAGAAAAACGCAAATCACTACTACCACGAGATACCACCTCACATCAGTCAGAATGGCCATCATTAGTAAGTTCACAAATAACAAATGCTGGAGGGGGTGTGGAGAAAAGGAAGCCCTCCTACACTGCTGGGGGGAATGTAAGCTGGTATAACCACTATGGAGAACAGTATGGAGGTACCTTAGAAAACTATATATAGAACTACCATATGACCCAGCAATCCCACTCTTGGGCATATATTCGGACAAAACTTTCCTTGAAAAACACACATGCACCCACAGGGTCATCGCAGCTCTGTTCACAACAGCCAAAACATAGAAACAACATAAATGTCCATTGATGGATGAATGGATTAAGAAGGTGTGGTGAATATACACAATGGAATACTACTCAGCCATAAAAAAGAATGACATAATGCCATTTGCAGCAACATGGATGGAACTAGAGACTCTCATCCTGAGTGAAGTAAGTCAGAAAGCAAAAGACAAATACCATATGATATCACTTATATCTGGAATCTAATATATGGCACAAATGAACCTTTCCAGAGTGAGAAAATCATGTTCTTGGAGAATAGACTTGTGGTTGCCTAGAGGGAGGAAAAGGGGGAGTGAGTGGGATGGATTGGGGGCTTGGGGTTAATAGATGCAAACTATTGCCTTTGGAATGGATTCGCAATGAGATCCTGCTGTGTAGCATTGGGAACTACGTCTAGTCACTTATGACGGAGCATGATAATGTGAGAAAAAAGACTGTATACATATATGTGTAACTGGGTCACCATGCTGTACAAAAATAAATAATAATATATTGGGGAAATAAAAATAAATAAATAAATTTATCCAAGTAGATAAAGTGATTTCCAAATTTGTCAGTGTTTGGCCTGTTTTGTCATCTAAAATAATCATAAGATAAAAGGTGACAAAACTTGAATTATTTTTATGTCTCAGATTACTTTATAGGCAGTCTCCTTTAACTTTTTCTTATGGCCATTGCTAATCAGTAATTTATTATTGAAATGGGCTCTGAAGAATTTACAAGTAATACATTTCATTTTTTTCCAGTGCCCAAATCCATTAATTCATATAATTAGAAATAAGAAGCATTGATTTTGTGGCAACAGTTTACATTAAAAGTAATGCACTATTCAGTAATCAGGGATACAAAGCCATTATAGACAATGGTTCATTACTCAAATACTATAAGGTAATATAGAATGGAATAATTAATAATTACAGCTTCAAATGGCATTTTTCTAGATTAACACAGAATATAAATCATCACACTAAATAAAATCTGATGACTCTAATTTCAAATATTAAATGTGCAAAAGAATAAAATATTAAAATTTAAATAATTAATTATGAGATTTGTTTAAAAGTACAAAAAGAAACTGCACCATTTACTACTAGATTGTATGTTATTTTGCAAAGGAACATCTAAAATCACAAACATAAGCTGTCATATATGTTTTCTATATTTCCCCAAAAATAGCCTTCACTGAACATCACTTCTAATTAGGCTTCAGAGCCAGATATATGCCACAATATGTCACAATATCTAAGAAAAATCATAAAACAAATATATCTAAAGAATGATAAAAACTTCGCAGATGTAGACATGATACTTATCAGAGCAGGACTGGAAAAATAATTTACTCTTGCTTTTCAAAACCATATTCTTGACATATTTACATAAGTAGCTTCTAGCAATAGCTGCCATGATGAGTCTCTTCATTGTGTGTGTGTGTGTGTGTGTATGTATATATATATACATATATTTAATCCATTTAAAATCCATGTTTTATTTCTTATATACATTTTCTTATAAAAATACCATATGTTAGAAATAAATGTGATGAAATATATTTGACTCCTATATATATTTGACTATATATATATTTGACTATATATATTTGACTCCTATAGTCCTCTTTTGAGAAATGTCTGATTATTATATCGCACTACACCATTTCACCATGACAACAAGCACTGTCATTCAAATACAGAGCCTGTCTGTCACTGGAATGTGAGATGGCACAGTCGACACAGAAGCAACTTGATGGTTACTGTATAGACACTTTTTTTTCCATGTTTTACAAAAATTTATTTACAGTGCCTTCAAAGAGGGGGAAAAATACTTGGCTTGCTTTGTAAAAATCAAATTGGGAATATTATACCTTTGCTAACAGGTCATCTCAATATTTAGGAGGTTGATATATTACATTATTAAATGATCATTTTTAAGGAGAATTGTCTGGCTACTTAAAAAAAAGTTTAAAGATGACAGACCTGGACCACTTATGTATTTTATGTATTAAATATCTAATACTTAAAATTGAACATAATTCAGGTCAAATCAATATTCAGCATTAGATCATACCAGCCAATGTCTGACATCATTCAAATCTGAATAGTATAGTATTGTTCTCATATAACATTCAGTTTTCATTTAGAGCACCTACAGCAGCTATAATTTTATATGTGTCCACATGAATATTTTACCAGTAACATTTGTTACCTCAGTATTTTAAGCTTATAAATGTAGGAACAGTATTGATAATAGCAAGCATTTAATAATATGTCTTTCCTGTCCCCAACATAGTGACTGGTGCATGATAAGGTTTCAGCAAATATATGAGTTATATACATTTGAATGGCTCAAATCTACCAATGTTCATAAATTTCTAGAGGGCACAGTTGTTGGATTCTCTACAAAATCTATTGGACCCTATATGTAAGTAACAGATTACCTACGAATTTTTATTTTGCTTAAGATAATGAAGTTGCATTTGGTTAAATAAAAAAGGTCTTTATGCAATCATCATTTCTCTCATCATGTCTATCATTACTGTAAATAGATTAGTGCAAAGTTATTGTCTTTCACTAGTAAAAACAATTGCTGCATGAAATTCTCAAAACACATATAAATTGGCTTTCATTTTTTCTAATTATTTATAGCTATCTTCCTCTTTGTGACATTTTTAGATTCCTTCTAAAGATATTTATCGAGTAAGCACTTTTTTCTGAAACTGTGGTGGATAGAGCTCTGATATATCAGTAAAGGAAATAAATTAAAAAAAAACTACTCCTGTGAAGCTGAAATTGTATAAGAAAGCTCTAAAATATTAAAATGCATGACTTTCACTTATATAAAAATTGATATATAAAAAAATCTCTTAGTATAAGTATATGCATCTGCTCTGAAAATGATGTATGAAAACACAAACACTGGAGTTCCCATCATGGCTCAGCAGAAGCGAATCTGACTAGCATCCGTGAGGATGCAGGTTCAATCCCTGGCCTTGCTCAGTGGGTTAAGGATCTGGCATTGCAGTGACCTGTGGTGTAGGTTGCAGATACAGTTCACATCTGGGGTTGCTGTGGCTGTGACACAGGCTGGCAGCTACAGCTCCGTTTCGACCCCTAGCCTGGGAACCTCCATATGCCTCTGATGCGGCCCTAAAAATACAAAAACAAAACAAAACAAACAAATAATAATAATAAAAAAACACTAATCAGTATGCTAACTAAATAATGCTCAGCTTAAATTTATCAGTAGGTGGATTTTATTCTGCTATTGTCGTTGACAGGCACGTCAGTTTGTAAAACAATGCAACCCAATTTGAACTTTTTAGTCAATTGACTTTTTTTTGTCTTTTTAGGGCTGTACCCATGACATATGGAGGTTCCCAGGCTAGGGATCAAATCAGAGCTGTAGCCATTGGCCTATGCCACAGCACAGTCACACTAGATCCAAGACGCGTCTGTGGCATGCCGTATCCTTAACCCACTGAGCAAGGCAGAGATAAAACCTGTGTCCTCATGATACTAGTCAGATTCGTTTCCGCTGAGATATGATGGGAACTCCTCAGTTGACTTTTGAGATTATTTAGGTAATGCACTAATCTTGTTGTTGTCAAAGTGTAATGCACGTATCCTAAATTTGTTAAAACTTAGTTTTTAAGACTACGTATGATATCAAATTATGTAACTAATATATATATATTTTTTGTCTTTTTTTCCTTACGGAGGTTCCCAGGCTAGGGGTCTAATCAGAGCTGTTACCGCTGGCCTATGCCAGAGCCACAGCAACACCAGATCTGAGCTGTGTCGGCAAACTACACCAGAGCTCACTGCAATGCTGGATTCTTAACCCACTGAGCAAGGCCAGGGATTGAACCCACAACCTCATGGTTCCTAGTTGGATTCACTTCCACTGCACCACAATGGGAACTCCTAAAACAATTTTCACATAAATTATGAAGTTTTAAGTGTTTTAACCTATAGCCGTCTGCTCATCTGATCATTCACTTATCATTTCATTCATATATAAGATTCAAATCATCTGTTATTTAAAAATTTGGAAGAATTCACAGTCTCTTTGTCCTTTACAGGGAAGATTATGCCATTAAATGAATATTGTATCTATAAGAATCATCAGAATGTTATTTATGCTTGATCTAGTACTGGCATATTTTAAAAATATTTTAAATCTTTATTTTACATCACAAATATTACCTTCTACTCTGTAAAATCTCTTTTTAAATCTAAAATTATCCATTAATTTTACAGTATTAATTTTAGTGGTAACTGTTTCCAAATGTGTTCTTTAGCACCACCAAATAAATTTTAACATGATT